>NW_026125235.1:612465-1224931 GCF_943737965.1 Phodopus roborovskii | reverse complement strand
TTAAGAGTAATTGTTGCTCTTCCAAAGTACTGAAATTCTGTTCCCAGCACACATGACATGGGCTCAAACTACTTAAATGCCCATCCTAAGATCTAAAACACACCACACACACACACACACACACACACACACACACCCTATATACTCAACAGTAACAGCATATGATAACAAAATTAAAAATACATCTTTTGTTTTCATTTGTAATCTAGGAAAAAAATAATTGCTGTCCTATGCCCAAAGTCATATTACACGAAATTGATAGGTAATCCATAACAAGTTCGAAGATGGGCATCGAAGACATTCACTAAGGAGATTGTGTTTAATATGGCCAAGACTGGCCATTTGTACAAGAAAGTGCTCTTGACTGGATTGTTTGATTGTATATTGTGTAAACTCAACATGCAGAATCCACGTAAGAAAGTGACGAACTAAATTTGACAAATCAAGATAGGACAGTCCTATAGGGTTCCTAGCTTCATGGAAGAGTAGCCAGACATTCTGAAGATCACAGAGAAAATTGACTGACAAACTGTCAATACAGATGCAACAGTTTAAAATAGCCAATTAGGAGCCAGTCAAACATTTTTACTGAAGTTCTGTTACATTTCAAAACTTATCATTTCAATAATGCTCATAGTTATAGGCTGGTAAGCTTCCTAGTCCTTTGCAAATACAGCATGTATAGCTAAACTATTCCAACTTCACATGAATTCAAATGCACAGCATTTTAATTAAATATATTTAAATGGGCAAGTAGGATAATATGACTTCCCCTTCTCTCTTTCCTTCTATCAACCCTTCCCACATAACTTCCCTCCAAAACCATCCCACGCTCCTCCCCTCAAACTGATAGCCTCTTTTACTTTATTTAATATTACATGCATATTTGTGGTATAGCTAGTGCACTTAAATATATAACTACAACCCAATGAGGCCATATTTTAAAATGTATGTGTGTTGCTGGTTTTATGGTTGACCATTCTGCATTAAGCAACCAATAACAGAGATCCTCACTGGGAGATCCTAACTCCTGTTCCTTCCATCAGTCATTGTTTGTGTATAGTCTTCATCTTGAGATGAAACCCTGTGAAATTTTCACTCTTCTACATTAGCATAAGTTCATTGGAGTTGCCATTGTTTAGGGATTGTTTATGCAGATATTTCAAGACTTCAGATTGTTTCTGTGCAAACAGACTTTCTAGCATTTTAAATCTTTTAACTCTTATAAGCTCTTTCTGCATGCCCCTTCTGTGCTATTCCCTGAGCCATCGATGCAGTAATTGTGATTACTGGAAGTGTCGTGTGGTGATCTGTTTAACTCTACATTATAATGAAGTTGTTGCTCCCCATTTGCTCTCCCAAGATACTTATTTAATGGAGTGGCGATAACTACATGTAGCTTAGAGTGTTGTAAGGGAACTATTTCCAGTTCCTTCAATGTTCCAGTGGTAAATTCATTTCTTAATGTCCAGAAGGAAAATTGCCCAAAATCTTATTAAGGAGGCTACATTTACCATGATATCTAAACCAAACATAGATGCTAAAAAGAAAGAGGATTACAGACCAATTTTAAGACAGAGATAGCCTATGGGGAAATAAGTAGCTGGCTAACAGAACTATAAGCATCTAGTGTCTCTGTGTGTTATTTGGGACTGGTGCAGCAGTCGGACCAGACCGGGGGGGGGTGACATTACTTATAACAAAGTAGCACCAGAAACGTGAAACTGAGAACTTCCTTTTAAAACTTAACAAAAGCTTAAGAAAAGGTTTTATAATCAAAAGAACAAAGACAAGCAAGGCTTCTTGGTGACATCAATTTTCTCAGTTGGGCATCCTGTTTTCCTAGAGACAAGCAGAGACTCTGTGTGTCTCCTTTAGGGAGGTTTCCTGACTCCAGCATAAGTGGCAAAAAAAACAGGAAGGGTTTTCAAAGAGCTCTGCTAAGAACTCAGGTGCTTATGATAGCTGGGGAGCAATGTGCTGTGACCACATCTCCAAGCCGGCAGCATGCTGCTGGATGGCAGTGTATACCAAGGCAGTGAGCACAGCTCTCAGTTCTGGCAGTCAAAGAACCCGTGCCATCTTTTGATAGACAGCAGCGCTAATAGAGCTGTAGCTTTCATGGTTTGCAGTGTTGTTTACCGCATAAAACTCGTGGCCAGGAAAAGATTAAGATTTACAGTAAAGATAAATTCATATTAAGAAAGACCTCTAAAGGTTTACAGTGTGTTTTAGAAATATACGTAGGCTTGGAAGAGAAAAAGAAACAGGATACAATGGATTAAAAAAGAATAATAAAAAGAGGAGTAGCTGGGTGTCGTAGCACATGCCTTCAATTCCAAAACTCAGGAGACAAAGGCAAGCAGATCTCTGTGATGTCAAAGCAAACCCTGGTATACACTGTGAATTCCAGGGCAGCCAAAGTTACACAGGGAGAAACCCTGTCTCAAAAAATGAAAAACTAGAAATAAAATAGAGCAAAAAAAAAAAAAAAAAAAAAAAAACTGCATAAAGATGGGGAGCACAGAGTGAATCTGGACTCTGTACAGTATTATATTGTTTTTGTATCGTTTGACTGCTGAGGGAAATAACAACTGTTAAAACAAATGCCACTGAAATTAATTCAATTTATATATTTTAAACATGCTTTGTCTTCAAAAATTTAAGTCTAAGGTCAGGGTTGCTGGGGAAAAGCATTTCTATTTTTGTTTCCACAGAAAATGAAAACCTGTGGATTCCTTCTAGACTAACATAATTTGATCAAGCAAGACCTCCTGAAATAGTGTCCCAGGTGATCCAACATTCAAAACAGCTTGGATAAGGCAGCCTTACAGGCCACTACAGGCAAGATTTCTGCATCTTCTTGGGATCCCCATGACAGTGCCCCCTACCAGCGAAGCACTTTGGAAAGAATGACATCCAAATTTCCATATGTTGTTTATAAATATTTGTTTTCATTTAAGTGGGCTTGGTTATAAATGGTTAATGACCACAACCAATCTTCTGAAAGATAAAAAGAGAATTATGTAATAGATATGAATACTTTGTTTTAGAATGGATTTTCATTTATTGATATAATTCTAAGGTCAATTTTGTGATATGTATATTTCTCCTCTTGTTTAGGTATTGTGTTTATATAGCTCATTTAAAAATGTAATTTGTAATTTAGTACAGGTTTTAGAAAGTTACCTTTAATAGTCAAAACTTATAGCTAGGTGGGTTAGATTTTCTAACTATATAGAGATATATTTGAGATGAATAGGCATTCTTCAAACCTTTCAAAGATTATGGCATTTATCCCTCCATGGGGGATGTGTTCGCAGAGTAATTTTGGGCACGAGGGATAACTGCCTTAATCTAGAGGCAGGAGAAGGGAAGCCCTAGTTCCTACTTCACATGACCTGTCAGATCTCCATGACCCCAACTGGATGGCATTCCCCTACACATATGGAATTTTGAGTGGGGGGATGGGAGGGGAAGGTGGTTAGAGTGCATGTGAGAGGGCAGAGAGGGAGTAGGCAAGGGGAGGGATGGAAGGAAGTAGGGAGAGAGGGAGGGAGGGAGGGAGGGAGAAAGAGGGAACTGGGATCACATGTAAAGTAATACATTAAATTAAATAAAAAAATGCCTTGACTCCAAAATTTAAGTTCCAAAGACATGTTACTGGGGGAAAAGATTTCTATTTTGTTTCTTTTCCACAGAAATGAAAAAGATGTGGATGCCTTCTAGACTAATGTGATTTGATCAGGCCAGACCACCTGAAACAGGGAGTACCAGGTGATCCTACATTCAAAACTAGCTAGAGCAAGCAGCAGCCTGACAGACTACAGGCAGGATTCCTCAATCTTCTTCAAATCCCCCATTACAGTGCCCCTTACCAGCATAAAGGGTTTGGAAAGAAATAAAACGCCAAATTCCCCCAAATATTGTCTATAAATGTTTGTTTTCATTTTAAATTGGACTTAGTTATATAAAATAAATTAAAAAAAAGAATATGGCATTTAAAATGGTTTGTAACAGTGAGACATAAACAGCTCCTGGCACCAACACCTGTGTCAGAAAGGAGGATGGGACATCAAAGAAACTCAGTTATGGAGTTTTACTTTAAATATGGCAAGACTAGCCATTTGGGCAAAATACTGCTCTTGTCTTGACTTTTGACTTTATGCTGTGTAAAACTGGACATGCAGGACCCACAGGAAAATGACTGCTAATACAAGATCGGATATTAAGCTACAGGGTTCCTGCTTCATTGAAGTGTCTGCCAAACATTCCTGAAGGACACAGAGAAAAAGTGGCTGACAAACTTTTAATACAGGTGGACAGTTTAAAGTTTCCTGCTTTTGCTGAGGAGTCAGCCAGACACACTATGTCCTTTAGGCTGAACATGGAGCATTACAGAAGGACTTCGGGTGACTGAACAGGCAGTGAGTTGTCTCTGTCATTTCTAGAGTTAATATATTATCCTCTTGTGATCTTTGAAAGGGGTTGAAGACAAGTAGTTATGGTTGTTGTTTTCCTTAATTAGGATTAAAGATAAATTATATATAAGACAATAGACTCACAAAGATGGGATAGATGAGAGAATATTTTCATTAAATCATTCTTAATGTTATGGACTAAATATTGTTAACTGTGATTCTTGGTTTGATAACTGTTGTGTGATATATTTTTTACTATGTTAGAGTTAAAACCCTTCTTTTATTTTGAACAGAAAAGAGGAGATGATGGGAGATGTCATTCTGTAAATATGTTTTTCTCTTATTGGTTAATGAATAAAACACTGTTCACCAATAGCAAAGCAAAATTGGCGGGACTAAGAGAAAAGGGAGAGATGAAGTAGTAGGCGGGAGACCTAAGATGGAGGATGGAGAGAAGAACTTACCAGCTCCTCTCTACTGGGTAAGAGAAGACCACATAGAAGTACTTAGATTAATAGAAATGCGTTAATATTTAAGGCGAAAATAGATAGCCGATAAGAAACTAGTAACTGGCCAACAGAATTATGTAACGAGTATGGTTTTTCCTCCCGCTGCCTGTCTTGTCCCTGACGCTACACCATTGTGCCCCACTTAACACACAGAGACTCTGTATTAGATACAATTCTGTTGGCCCAGTTAATTGTTTCTTATCCGCTATCTCTGTCTTAATTATTAGCCCATTACTATGTATTTCCACTTAAGTCATTACCAGGGGAAAGGAGGCTGGCGGTTCTTCCTTCTCAGACTCTACATCTTGGCTCTCCTTATTCCTTCCTATTTCCTCCTTGTCTCCTAGTTCCTCCTATCTTTCTTTCCTATTGGGCCAACAGTGCTTATTCATTAACCAGGATGAGAAGCATATACAGAATGACATCTCCCATCATCTCCTCTTTTCTGTCTAAATAAAAAGAAGGGTTTAAGCTTAACATAGCAAAATATATAACACAACAGTTATCAAGTAAGAAAAACAGTTAACAATATTTAGTCCATTAACATTTAGTAAGATTTGAAGAAAATATTCCATCATCTATTTTATCTTGTGAGTCTAAAGTCCTATATGTACCTTATCATTGAATCCCAACTAAGGAAAACTATAACCATAACTATCTGTCTTCAACTCCTTCAAAGACCACAGAAAGATAGTATACAAAATCTAAAAATGACAAAGACATCTTGCCTTTTCAGTCACCTCAAGTTCTTCTGTAATCTTCCATCTTCAGCCCATAGGCCATAGTGTGTCTGGCAGACTCTTCAGCAAAGCAGGAAACTTTAAACTGTCTTCTTTTTTGGCAGCTTGTCAGTCATTTTTTCTCTGTGTCCTGTAGACTGTCTGGAAGACTCTTCCATGTGAAGCAGGAACTCTGGAGCAATGTCCATCTTGAATCATCAGTCTCTTTTCTCGTGGGTCCTGCATGTTCAGTTTATACAGCATAAAAGTCAAACTGTCCAGACAAGAGCAGTATCTTGTCCAAATGGTTAGTCTTGCCATATTGGAAGTAAACTCCATAATGCATTTCTTCAAGGTCCATCTTCCTTTCCAAGGCTGGTGGCATAGCCAGGAGCAGTTATGTCTCACTGTCAAGAAAAACCATAAAGGATTTTAAATGCAATATTCTGTAGGTCTTTGAAAGGTTGAAGAATGCCTATCCATCTCAAATACATCTTGAAAACCTAAGTAACTTAACTCTAAATTTTGACTATCATAGGTAACTATCTATAATCTGTACTGTTATACATTGTATTTAAATGAGCTATATAAACACAATGCCTAAACAAGAGAAGAAATATACATATCACAAAATTAGCCTTAAATTGTATTAATAAATGAAAATCCATTCCAAAACAAAGTATTCATATCTATACCATAATCCCCCTTTTACCTATAAAAAGAATTAGCTGTGATCATTAGCCACTTATAACCAACCCCATTTGAATGAAAGCAAACATTTATAAACAATATTTGGGAATTTGGGCGTCTTTCTTTCCAAACTAGAAGTACTTAGATTGATAGAAATGGGTTAATATTTAAGACATAGATAGCCAATAAGGAACTAGTAACTGGCAAACAGAATTATATCTAATACAGGGTCTCTGTGTGTTGTTTGGGGCTGGTGGGGCGGTGGGACCAGACCAGCTGGAGGAAAAACCTACTAATAACAAAATCCTGAGCAAAAACAAAAACAAAAATTGAAAAAAATAGCATTTACTGACTTCAAGATATATTATAAAATTATAATAATAAAAACATCATGGTAATGGTACCACAAGAGATGTGCAGACCAATGAAATAAAAAAGACCCAAACATTCATAACAACTTTTTGATAAGGAACAAAATAATTTACAATGAAGAAACAACAACATTTTCAACAATAGGTACTGAAATAGCTAAACATTTTTTTTTATTTTATATAACCAAGTACATTTAAATGAAAACAAACATTTATAAACAATATTTGGGAATTTGGGCGTTGTTCTTTCCAAACCACTTCCTGCTTGTAAGGGCCACTGTCATGGGGGATTTGAAGAAGATTCAGAAATCCTGCCTGTAGTCTGTCAGGCTGCTTTGTCCAGCTGTTTTGAATGTAAGATCACCTGGTACTCTGTTTCAGGTTGTCTGGCCTGATCAAATCACATTAGTCTAGAAGGCATCCACATCTTTTCATTTTCTGTGGAAAAACAAAATAGAACTCCTTTTCCCCAGTAACTTGTCCTTGAACTTAAATTTTGGAGTCAAAGCATTTTTTTAAAATTTAATTTATTATTTTACATGTCGATCCCAGTTCCCTCTCCCTCCTTCCCTCCATCCCAACCTCCCTTACTCCATCCCTTCCTCTCTTCCTCCTTCCCTCTCTTTTACCCTCTCTGCCCTCTCACATGCACTCTAACCACCCTCCCATCCCCCCAACCCAATTCCACATGTAGGGCAATGTCATCCAGTAGGGGTCATGTAGATCTGACAGGTCATGTGAAGCAGGGACTAGGGCTTCTCTCCTAGATTAAGGCAGTTATCCCTCCATGGGAGATGTGTTCACAAAGACCTATTGTGCTCCAGGGATACATCCTGGCTCCACTGTCTGAGGTCCCTTAGACTGCTCAGTCCTTCTGGCTGAGACCCATATTCAGGGGGCCTGAGTTAGTTCCATACTGGCTTCCCAGCTATCAGTCTGGTGGCATGTTAGCTCCTCCTTGTTTAGGTAAGCTGTCTCTATGTGTTTCTGCTGCCTGGTCTTGTCCTCTCCATCTGCATCTGGGTTCTACTTTGACTCAGTGTTTATGTATGGGTGTTTGCTCCTGTTTGCAACAAGCATTAGTTGAGGGCTGTTAGTTGTTGATCTCACACTCCGGGAAGGGCATTTATGATAGCCTTTCCACAGAAGATCAAATTGTTAGTTGGCAACAGTCTTGTAGTTCTCTAGACCATTCTTTGTGTTCAATTTTATCTTCAAACCAATATTAGCTCCATGTTTTATGTTTTCTCTCTCTCTCTCTCTCTCTCTCTCTCTCTCTCTCTCTCTCTCTCTCTCTGTCTGTCTCTCTTTCTCTCTCTCCTGTCTTCTATTCCTAACCAGGCTAAATCTTCCTGTTCACACATGTTTTCCTTTCCTCCCCTCGTTTTCTCCATTTGCTGCCCCCCCCCCCACTTCCCCTGTGCTCTGGGGGCTTGTCCATTACCAGTTCTGTGAGGGACTTTATATGACTCTCTTAGAAAACACCTTGTATCCTAGTTCCTCTGGTGGTGTGAATTATAGGCTGGTGATCCTTTGATCTAGGTCTAAAATCCATATATGAGTGAGTACATACTGTGTTCCTCTTTTGTGACTGGGTTACCTAATTCAGGATGGTTTCTTCAAGTGCCATCCACTTGCCTGCGAATTTCAAGATACCATTATTTTTTTCTGCAGAGAAGTATTCCGTTGTGTAGATGTGCCACATCTTCATTAACCATTCTTCAATTGAGGGGCATCTAGTTTGCTCCCAGGTTCTTGCTATTAGAAATAGTGCTGCTATGAACATAGTTGAGCACATCTCTTTGTTGCATGGATGTGAATCCTTTGGGTATATGCCTAAGAGGGAGATTACCAGGTCCTGCGGTAAACTAATTCCCATTTTCCTGAGGAACCGCCATACTGATCTCCAAAATGGCTGTATGAGTTTGCACTCCTACCAGCAGTGGAGGAGTGTTCCCCTTTCTCCCCATCCTCTCCAACATGAGTCATCATTGTTGTTTCTAATTTTAGCCATTCTGGCAGGAGTAAGATGGTATTTCAAAGTTATTTTGATTTGCATTTCCATGATAGCTAAGGATGTGGAGCATTTTCTTAAGTGTCTTTTAGCCTTTTTGATTTCCTCTATTGAGAATTCTTTCTTCAGTTCTGTACCCCATTTTTAATAGGGTTATTTGGTGTTTTGTTGACTAGTTTCTTGAGTTCTTTGTATATTTTGGAGATCAGCCCTTTGTCAGATATAGGATTGGTGAAAATCTTTCCCCAGTCTGTGGGCTGGCGTTTGGTCTTGTCTACTGTGCCCTTTACCTTACAGATGCTTCTATGTTTGAAGAGGTCCCATTTATTAATTGTTTCTCTCAGTGTCTGTTCCCCTGGAGTTATGTTCAGGAAGCAGTCTCCTATAACAATTTGTTCAAGGGTACCTCCTACTTTTTCTTCTAAGAGGTTTAATGTGGCTGGATTGATGTTGAGGTCTTTGATCCATTTCTACTTGAGTTTTGTGCATGGCGACAGACATGGGTCTATCTGCAGTCTTCGACACACCCTCATCCAATTGTGCCAGCTCCATTTGTTGAAGATGCTGTCCTTGCCCCATTGTATCATTTTAGCTGTTTTGTCGAAAATCAGGTGTTCATAGGTGTGTGGGTTAATATCAGGATTTTCAATTTGATTCCATTGGTCTACCTGTCTATTTTTATGCCAATACCAGGCTGTTTTCACAACTATAGCTCTGTAGTATAGCTTAAAGTCAGGAATGGTGATGCCTCCTGAAGTTCTTTTATTGTAAAGGGTTGTTTTGTCTATCCTGGGTCTTTTGTTTTTCCATATAAAGTTGATTATTATCCTTTCAAGGTCGGTGAAGAATTGTGGTGGGATTTTAATGGGGATTGCATTGAATCTGTAGATTGCTTCTGGCAAGATTGCCATTTTTACTATGTTTATCCTACCTATCCAAGAGCATGGGAGATCTTTCCATTTTCTGGTATCATCTTTAATTTCTTTCTTTAGAGCCACAAATTTCTTATTATATAGGTCTTTTACTTGTTTGGTAAGAGTTACACCAAGATACTTTATGTTGCTTGTGGCTATTGTAAAGGGTGATGTTTCTCTGATTTCTTTCTCTGCCTCTTTATCGTCTGAAAAAAGTAGGGCTACTGATTTTTTTTTAGTTTACCTTGTATCCTGCTAGTTTGCTGAAGGTGTTTATCAGCTGTAGGAGTTCCCTGGTAGAGTTTATTGGGTCGCTTATGTAAACTATCATATCATCTGCAAATAGAGACAGTTTGACTTCTTCCTTCCCAATTTGGATCCCAGTGACCTCCTTTTGTTGTCTTATAGCATTAGCTAGAACTTCTAGTATGATATTGAAGAGATATGGAGAGAGAGGACAGCCTTGTCTTGTTCTTGATTTTAGAGGAATTGGCTTAAGTTTCTCTCCATTCAGTTTGATGTTGGCAGTTGGTTTGCTATATATTGCTCTTATTATGTTTAGGTATGTTCCTATTATCCCTGACCTCTCCAATACCTTTATCATGAAAGGGTGTTGAATTTTGCTGAAGGCTTTTTCTGCATCAAGGGAGATAATCATATGGTTTTTCTTTTTCTGTTTGTTTATATGGTGGATCACGTTGATAGATTTTCGTATATTTTCATGAAAAATCATTACATCAAACCCTGCACAAAAACTACACTAGAGTGGATTAAATACCTCATTTTAACCCTGAAACACTAAGACTGACACAAACACAGGCAGAACCCTACAAAATATAAGTGGAGGAAAGGACCTTCTGAATAGAACTCCATTTGTCCAGAAGTTAAGCTCAACAATTGATGACATGGACTTCTAAGAACAATTCATGAAAAAAGAGACTGCGAATTTGAAAGAGAGTGAGTAGAGGTATATGGAAGAACTTGGAGATAAGAAAGTGAAGTGGAAAAATGTAGTTATATTATAATCTCAAAAATTAAAAACAATGGAGTAGCAGAAATGGGATGCTGTGAGGATTGGGGGACAGGGGTGGAATGGAGGGTGCAGGAACAGGGATTGACATGTAAAACCAGCTTGTTTCAAATATGAATAAAGAAAATATCAAAGAAGATAATATGTATGTTCCATGAAGGCAATAAATAAATAAATAAATAAATAAATAAAAATTAACAAAAATAAAAACAAAACAAATATATTTTTTCAAGTATTACAATGGTTATTGATGACATAGTATATAAAATCAGGGCATGAATATGACTTGATACATTAAGTAGATTTAATTTTAATTCTATAATAAGATGGAACAATTCAATTTCCCAATATCTGTTTCACGCACACAAACACCACTTTAAGATCTATGATGATCTCTCACAAAAGTGATCAGTTTGGTATAAGTTAACAATGTTTCTTTTTTAATAGGCTTGTGCATTCACCCAGACTAAAGGATATTAAAATCTATCACATAAAGCACATTATTGGAGAGAGAAATACAGGCTATATACTATTACAACAACAACCTTAAATTGCAATTACGTTCTGTAACAACAAAATGGTTAATCAAATACTTCAACAACTCAAGTATTACTAAACAAGTAATACTGAATAGTATTATCTCTGTAGTATTAAGTGTTACTATTAAGTTTTATAACTTAAAACAGATAAAAAACAGATATTTTAAGAGATTTAATTATATTTTATATATATTTGTTTGTTCTCTGTATGGATATATGCATACAATGTGAATATCTGGTGCCCACAGAGTTCAGAAGAGCATGTTGGATTCTCCAAGGACCGCAGATATGAATGGTTAAAAGGAAACTGAACTCTCACCTTCTGGAAGAGTAAAAATGTTCTTAACCATAAGACTTCACTCTATCACTGAAATACACATTTTTTAAAAATGACTGAACTAGAGTGACTAAATCTATTTTCAGAAGTCAAGTCAGAGAAAATAAACTTCCTTTTATTAATATGCTCTGATGTATCTGACAAACAAAAGCATACCCCTTAATTGTCTCCTGTAGTGAGATAGTCCTTCTGTGGCATTGACCACGTCCATTGGGGGATGGAGCCATGGGCGGAAGTGACCTATGGAAGGAGGTCCCAGAGAGAGCCGGGAAAAGCTCTCTTGCTGGTGTGACTAGGACAGGAGAGCATCGGGTGGCATTTCCTGGTGTTCATCTGTCTAGGTTGTAAGTTATTTCTCCCTGAATAAACATCTATTTGGCCTATTTGTTTATCCTGATCCTTATTTAACCGCAATAGTCTTCTCCACCCCACATCAACTATTCCCAACTTTTTCTGTCATCTGTTGTCATTTGTCCTCTTACTTTTAAAAGTTGACCTTTCTTCTAAACAAGTCTGTGTGTAAGAGAAATTCCCTAGTCTCTCTTTTACCAAACATGACCATGTTCTCTCATGTCAACATTGACTTTTCCCATTTCAATTGAATAGCTTCAGCTTGGCTTCTATAGCATTAATCTCTACTTTTCTCAGGGTATACTTGATCTTTCTGATATGTACCTTAAGTTCCATCTTTAATAGATCCACTATCTTTTAAAATATTGTCAATGATTCTGCTGCACTTACACTGTCCTCTCTCACTGCCTCCATAATGAGGACAGATATAGTAAAGCTCAAATGGCCTTAGAAGGGACCTAGTTAACTGTCTTTGATTTGACATAATAAGGAATTGGATTACAGAGAGACACATTAACCTGGCCAGGGCATGCAGAAATGGAGGGCAGTTTGATTAATATATAGGACTCTAGACTAATTCTCTACCACTTCTCTACATTTCTTCTACAGTAACTCTCTTCCTGGATTTGCCTTCAGATGATCAAATACAACCTATTTTTATTGCATTGACTCTACCCTTGACTTTAAAGACTTTGCTTCTTTTTACACAGTGAAGACAGAATTATTTTCTGCAATAGGAGCTTAAGATAGTTGGCATTCCATTATGGTTATTTAGTCATTTCAAACAATTATCTTCATCCCATCATACTTTGAGATTAAGCTGCCAGTAGTAACCCTACTAAAGTTCACAATTCTAATAAGCTTCCCTACAAATTTTTAAGAAGGCCTTCCTGAAGTGGGGTAGGGAAAAGATTGTGGACTCAGAGGCCAACATAACAAATCTCATTTTTTTCCAGTCTATGATTTATATATCAAGTGATTCAACAATCAAAATGCATTGGTTAAGAGACTCATTAATATCAACTATGCCAAATATTATATGCATTAAATTCTCCCAAGATGTTTTAATAAGTGGATTGAATATTTTAGAAATAATAATGTTTCATTTTTCTTTAACTTCACTAATGTACAGAGAGAGGAAGTGGTTATTTAAGTGGATAATAAGGCTTAAAACCTTGGTTGCTCATGCATTACACATCAAAACATATCTTAAAATGTACTAAGCTGAAGATATTTTGGGATAGACAACCTTATTGGTGTAAGCGGTATCACATACTTTGGAGGTGACTAAACTTGCAATAGTGGACATAATGTCTATTCAGTGCAGGGGAACTCAGGCTTCACAAGCTTGACAATACAAATCTAGTGAACTCCCCATGGCTGGAAATAACATGGACCCTGAAGGAGATACTACTACTACTGTTCCCTTAAATAGATACAACTTTTAACTACTCTAATCACTTATCATTAAACTCTCAGGTAAGTGTTGATTCACTCTTTCTCAAAGAAGTGTCTTTTTTGTAGTAGATGGAAGTTACTACAGAGATCCACAATTGACCAAAATGCAGAGAGTAAGTGATACCGTGGTGTCCACCCACATACTCCGTAATCTGCTATACAACCACAATATTGAGTACTGGAACAAAATATCAGAAATAAGAATCAGAGACATATGAATACATATATGTGTATATTTATTCAAAAGTAATAAAATAGAGATCATAAATCTGAATGGGAATGTATTCATAAGAAAGTTTCAAAAATATTTAAAATTAGTTTGCCTTTGGGATGAAAGAAAATGGTTGCTGTTCAAGAGAAAGAAAAATCCAGGACATTAGCCAATTTTGCTTAACTTAGAAATATAATTATATATGTTTTTCTTCTTTCACTGGATAAACATATACAGATGGTCTTTGAATACTTGCAGTCATTTTGACTCCCTGAAATAGTTATCGTTTTAAATATGTTTAATATGTACCTATGTGGAAGCCATTTTTTAATATCTCATAAAATTATATTTCATTTCAGTAGACATTTATAGTGTTATTGGTGTTTCAGGAATAAACCCTTGAATGTTCTTCTCCTTCTTGAGTCTGATATTGTAGAGAAAACTATAAAAGTAGCCATTTTGATGACTTTAGTTGGTAATTAATACTGCTTGCCAAGTGTATATCATTGGGGAGGAAAACAGTATTTTAATATGATAGATTCCAAGCAGATTCATAAAGAAATATATAGGCTCTAGAGAACAAATTTTTTTCCACCTGATCCTGAATTTTAAAAGAACAAAATCTTTCTGATCCTGTGATATAAAGCCAGCCATCCTGAGGAATGCTGGCAAGCAGGAAAGAAGTCAAGGTCATCAATGGGATAGGGTCTGGGCAAATGAACAACTACTTCCAGGGCTGAAAAATTATAAGAAAGAACATTGACAAAAATATATTCAGGAAAGAGCTAAAGCTTTCTATTCCCAAGGTCTTGAGGGAGTGCTCTGGGAATGATTACTCAGCACATTTGGTTCAGTGAAGACAGTTTTCCTGAAACCAAAGAAATGGATATTTCTGGACATCTTCCAAATAATTTTGTATAAGAAAAAAATGCATATTGTTAGCCCAATCTGCCCTGGAAACCAAGCTTAGGCCATTTGTTTGTTTGTTTGTTTTTAATCCCATAGCCCAAGGAATTCCTATCTGACTAGAACATAGAGGATCTGCAAATAGTGAATGATAACTATGAAAAACCAACAAACTTATTCCCTTTGTTGCAAAATGAACTTTCATTTTCATTTGAAAACAAGCAATAGAAAAAAATCATTTCTTTCAGTAAGAAAGACTACATAGATGGACAGATTTCATTTTCTAAGTCACTTACTGGAAGACAGTCTGGACCCTTTGGACTGAACAAATTACAAAATGTACAATGTGTCCATCAAGAAAAGAACTATGCAAAAGGGGTAGTCCATTTTCTCTCAACCTAGTGCAGGTGAGGAAAGGATGATGTAATGAGAAGACACACATCATGAAATATTCTGTGTAAATTTGTTCTGGTTGTTTCAGGTGGAACAGTGTCTATTCAAAATTAACAAACCAAACTGCTTGTAGGGTCCTGCATGGACCCCCAAGGCACCTTGAGCTAGCCTGAAGCTGTTGGCGGGAACTCCTTGCCCCAAGGCTTTTGTTGGTACTCTTCCCTGACAACACATCTATTGACACACACCTCGTGACAACACATCTTGTGACACACACCTCATGACAACACAGGGAGGAGCTAAGCCAAAAAAATTCCTCTAATTTTCCACTGTGCTATAAGTCGGTATTTAAGCCCGTTCTTGCCCCTCAATAAATGGCATTCAGCATTTGGTGTTCTGACTTTGCCATTGAACGAATGACCCGTTGTCTTGTCTTTATTTCAATCTCTAGGCCTGATTCGTGGAACAGATTGTAGCGTGGGCGCTACACTGCTAACTCTCAGTTCTTCACAATGTGATTGTCTCATGCTTGGCAATATAAGATGTGAATTTATCAGAATTTAAGGTCATCACAATGATAATTAATTAAAAGGAGATCATTTGAGTGGACTTAAATAGAAAGTGCTTGTGATTTCTGAAGAAAGGAAACACTTTGTTAACAAGCATATATATGGGAAAATGGCATGTGACTATAAAGAAAGTGTTTGTAAATCTTAAACAAATCTTTCTTTATAGGATTCAGATGGAATCAGCTCTGCCTTCATCTTGATTTCAGACTTTCCAAATCTAGTCTGATTTGAGAAAATTTTCTATAGTTGCTATTTGATAAAGGATGCTTTAAAAGTATTTTAAATACAAATAATTTGTTGTGGAAAATATAAAGAAAATTCTGGAATGTCTGGTTGAAGCTCAATTGATCTATCTTGTATTTGTCTAAAATGCTTTCCTTTCATATTACCACGTTTGGAATCTAGAAGAAACAAAAAATTATACGGAGGTGAAAAGAGCAGAGTAAGGAAAGAACAGTAAGAAATAAGTAAGAATAAACTTACCTATGTATTGCAAGATACATAAAAACATGAATAAGTTCTTTCAATATTGTTTCTTTTCCATGAAAAAAAAATAACAGAAATAAATAAACACTTAATGAGATTGGATCGTTAGTACAATAACCAACCTAAAACTGCTATGGGTGTAAAATCTTATTAAGGGCAGAAAGAAAAAAAATCCACATCACCCACTTACTTCAAGAGTAATTTTGACACCTCTTTATACACAAAAGGAAAAGAAGGTTCGGGTAATCTATTTCTTGACATTACAGATTCAGGTTCAACTTTAATGCACTTCCATCAGTGTCAATTTGATCTTCAGGAAGATAACTGGAATCTTTAAGTGTTATGGATAGATTGTGAGAAAATGAAAAAAAAAATAATGGAAAGTTTAACTGTATACATGGGAATAGTTGTTCTTGTTTTTCCAGGGTTTGCAGTTGTAGCATGTGTATGTAAAAGCTCCAAGGAGAGAAACTTTAGTAAATTAAGTCAGCGAAAGCGTAGTTTCAAAAATCTCGGTGACAGATTCAGGACACATTCAAATTCAATCTCTAAATTCTCTTATTTTTAAAGTCTGTGGAAGACTGCATTCAAATTTACGACTTTTATTTAATTCTTTCTGAAGAAGGTTTACTAAAAGGTTAAGAATTAGTTACTTTACTTTTATTTTAATTTTCTTCCCATTTTGATTGACATATAAAACTGAAATTTACATGTTCATGGAGCACTATGTGATATTTCAATGTTTATACTATACAATATTTTAATATACTAATTACCAATTCTTTATGCCAAAACATTTAAAATAATTTCCTGTAGTCATATTTATGAGATACATAGATAATATATATAGTCACCCTACTGTATAATATCACATTTAATTGAATACCAATTAACATCTCTCCACAGAAATCAGCATCATTATGTTTTCTACTATGAATCCCCTATGTTGCATTCAAATTACCCCTCTTTGCATTCTCTTCATTGTAGACGTGATACTCTATGACGAGAAATTTGGAAGTCTAACATAGAGAGACATGGATACCAATTGCCTGATTTGGAACATTTTTGCTTTATGATCTTTCCCAAGCCAGGTCTACCTGAAGGATAGACTTCATTTGTGCAATGCCCAGTAGATACACATTGAAATGGCCTTTAATGGTATATGTAGAAATAGCACAATACCAACAATACTCTGTCAATGTCTTCCTCCATCCATCATCCATGTGATATAAAGGATTAAAAGAAAAGATTTCAAGCCCTGCCTTTTTCACTGTTCTCTGATATCTTTCTAAAATTTATTTCTTCCCCTAAAAGTTGAACCTGTACTTTAAACAATTAATTGTGGTAAATTAAGATTAAAAATATAGAACTGATATTCCAAAGAAAATAAAGAATTGGAGAATGACCAAAGAAACTCTAGCTCCAATAATAGTTATTCTCTTCTATAATTCCTTGAGGAGTCAGGAAAATTATGGGAGGACATTTACTCATTATTAATCAATAATATGTTTTCTTAATACTGTCTGAAATATTTTTAATTAAGGTAAACAAGTAAAAGCTAACACCATTCACTAATATCTATTCCCTCAGAGAATTTACCCAGAGACAGACACTATATTCTTTTTATTTTCTCTCATATAACACATTCCAACCAGAGTTTCCCTTCTCTCCACTCCTTCTACATCACCCCAGACCTTGACTGTATTCTAGATATATTCTTACTGTCTCTCTTCAAAAAGACCTGGCCTTACAGAGATATTAACAGCATATGGCATAACAGGAGGCAGTAACTTAAGGAATGAGTCAAAATTTTTTATATACACAACTGTGAGGACTGAGAGAATTTTAATAAAATCAGGTGCAATAAGATAATATTTGTTTATGTTAAAAAGACTGGAAATTATAATGCTTTGGATTCTGTACTTCACTCTTTAATTGAATTATTTAGTGTTTTGATAACTAGCTTCTTGAGTTCTTCATATATTTTGAAAACCAGCCCTTTGTCAGATGTGGGGTTGGGGAATATCTTTGTTTTAATTAATTAATTTATTTATTATTTTTATCTTACATATTGATCCCAGTTCCCTCTCCTCCCTCCCTACGTCTTTCTCTCTCCCACCCTCCCATGGCCCCCCCCACTACACATGTAGGATGATGCCTTCCAGGAAGGGTCATCTAAATCCTTTAAGTCATTTGGAATAGGGACTAGGACTTTCCTCCTGCCTCTAGGTTAAGGGAGTGCCTTTCCATTGGGAATGTGCTCCCAAAGTCCTTTTGTGCACCAGGAATACATTCTGGTTCCACTGTCAGGGGTCCCTTAGACTGCCCAGGCCCATGTTCAGGGGGTCTGAGTCAGTCCCATGCTGGATTCCCAGCTATTAGTCTCGAGGCTCATTAGCTCCTCCTTGTTAAAGTCAGCTGTCTCTGTGGGTTTCTGTAGCCTGGTCCTGTCCTCCCTCTCTGCATCTGGATTCTAGTTCAACTCAATGTTTAGTTGTGGGTATCTGCTTTGTTTCCATCAGCTACTAGATAAGGGCTCTATGAGGGTGGATTAGTTAGTCGTCAATGTGGAGGGGCTACTTTAAATGCCCTTCTCTGATAATGAGATTGATGACTACCTTATTTGCCATCCTAGAGTCTTCATCTAGTACCCGATAGAAGCAGAAGCAGACTCCCACATGTAAACCCTGAGTTGAACTCTTTCAATCCAGTTTCAGAGATGGAAGACAAAGTGGTCAAGAGCAGGCTGGAGAAACTCACAGAAACTGCTGACCTAAAAAAGCTCATGTACTCCAGTTTGACAGCTGGGAAACCCTGGAAGTGAGTGTTAGTTAGGGGAACTGGGCAGCCTATGGGACTTCTGTTAATGTATCAGTATTTATTGCTAGGATACTAGTGGAATTTGTGAACCCATTCCACATAGAGGCATACTCTCTTAGCCTAGACAAATGGAGGAGGTCCTGGGCCCTGCTCCAAATGATGTGACAGACTTTGAAGACTCCCCCATGGAAGGTCTCTCACCCTCTCTGGAAAGCAGAAAAGAGATGTGATGGGGTTTTTGAGGGGAAAGGGAAGGACAGAAGGGTGAGAGAACTGGGATTGACATGTTAAACAAGCTTGTTTCAAATTTAAATTTTAAAACATATCAAAAAATACATCCTAGAGCTCAGATAATTATTCATCGATAAAATATTAAAGATTTTAAAAAACCTGTACAACTTAATCAATGATATTTGTTCCTCAGTGTGGCAGCAAATACTTGATTTTTTAAAAATATTTTTAATGAGTGTGATTTTCCTGCTAGGTTTATGTCTTAAGTTGAATAGAAAACATTCATCTGTACCTAAGGTAATACTGCAGTAAAAGTTAATTATTCAGGTGAATCAATTAATTCATTATTATATTAATCTGAATGCTGTTTTGGAAGAATGGCAGTAATTACAATCATATCCACAGTTACTAATATTGTGAGTTTTCAAGTATATTTCTTTCATTAGAATGGCTGTAATGATTTTGTACATATTATTTTATTAGTCACTCTGTTGGACAAATGAAGTTGCCTCTAAATGACCCCAGTCTTCCGGACACATCGAGTCTTCTGTCTTCATCTATCTGTGTGTGCTGTACCTCACTCAAGTGTTCACTGTGGCTTTTGTTGGTGAACTAATGTAGAATTTCAAAAAGCTGGTGAAGTAAATTAATCGAAGAAAATAATTGCCTCTTAGTCTTGTGAATAAAGTACAGTTTTAGAATACAAAAAAAATAATGCTTTGGTTTCAATTAATCTATAATCTAAATGTTTGAAATAATTCCCACAAATCTCTTAGCTTTTTTGTAGAAGATGAGAAAATGTTTTTAAGCTTCACATGATGTATAAAATAATGAGAATAGCTAGCATATGCTTATACAACAACATCAGAAACTCAGTGTGTCAAAACTTGTTTCTACGAAGATATATTCATACAGTGTATCAGTGGCACAAAAAACACTAACACACTTGTGGTGCCTTTTATAGAATTTGTAAATTGACTATCTTGATATTTCATTAGAACTATGCAGAGCACTAAAGAATGGAATTTTTCCCCCATGGATTTTTTTTAATTCTGTACACTTACAGAAAAATTAAGGAAGGGCTCATTTCTAAATATCTGTTATTGCATTATTGCTTTGTAAAAACAAGTGAGTAGTTACTTTTTACATAGATCTTTTTTCTTATTTTACATATCGATCCCAGTTCTTTCTCCCTTCTTCCCTTCTTTCCTACCTCCCTCCCATGTCCACCGACCACCCTCCCATCCCATTCCCCCCATTCCACAGGAAGGGAGATTTAAAAACTTGAAATATTTTATTAATTCTTTGAATGTTGTACACATTGTATTTTTACATTTTCATCACCCTTCCCCCCATCTCCTCCCACATAACCTCTGTTCCACACTCACCCAGCTTTGTGTTCTCATTTTTTAAAGAATTCATTAAGTTCAATTAGTGCAGCTTGTGTACTCTTTAGGTATGTGTCCATCCACTGGAGCATGGTAGATTGACCACAGGCCTAGTGTGTTAGAGCTACCCTTAGAAAACATAACTCCCTCTGTCAGGAGCTATCAGTTGCCAAAAGCACCCCTTCATGGTAGGACTTCATAACCACCTACCACCTCAATTCTTTGGTTCTGTCTTGTTTTACCATGTGCAAGTCTTGTGTGTGTTCTAAAAGTTGCAGTAAATTCACAAAAACACTAGTAAGCACTAGCAATTTTGTGAGTATCAGTCATATTTGGATCTTAAAATGTTTCTGACTCCCTTCTACAGTAAGCCTTTGGAGCAGGAGGGGTTTAACTGTTTAGGGCTAAGTAATCTACTGGTACTTCTCTGTATCTTGACCAGTTTTATTCTCTGTGTTGGTTATTATCAATTAAAAAAATAAGTTTCCATTAAGAGAAATTTTGATTTGTATTTTATACCAATCCCAAGTAAATTTTAAAGGTGAAATATAAAATACCAAAACTTCTACAAGGTAGTACAAAAGACAATTACTCCCCTAGATAATTTTTGAAGAGTCACAAATATAAATCAAAAAGATCATGATATATAAATTGTGATGCATTAAACTTTAAATTATCTATTCAGCAATAATTCCATTGTAAGAGTAAAAAAGAACAGTGAAAGGATAATGGTTTTCATACATGTGTCAGGCAAATAGAACATTTAGAATGTTCTAGGAATTTCATAAATCAAATAGAATAATCAGGAATCAATGGGCAAATTAATTTATATTTGAAGTAATCAAAATTACTAACAAACACAAAACAGTGTTCAATTTCATCCATCAGAGATATATAGTCTAAATCCTTACAAGTTGGAATACACTTGAAATACACCAGAGCTCAAGGAATCACAGGCAGTGTTAACTGAATTGTAAAGCAGAAGAAATGCTGGTGTGTTCATTGTGAAGGTTTAAGGGGGATTTGAACTTACATACATCTCAGAGAGATAAAATCCATTCTCATACAAACTCACAGCAGAAATGCAGCCTGTGATCAAAACATTTTCATGACTGCAAAATTCACAACAGTGAAATATTTAAAAAGACTTATTCCCTAATGAGCAATAGATATCAACACCTAGAGATGGAAATGGAAGAAACGGCCTATTTCTCTTCTAGTAGATTGGGGTCTGCTTCCCAGAAGCTATGTCAGGAGGTTCACAACCAGCTATATGTCAGCTCCATGCCCTCTTCTTGCCTATTTGAACACCCATGTGCATATGAACATGGACACATAAATAAATAAAAATAAAGAAATAAATCTTTTGTTCAAAAAATTCTTCAAGTAATATAATGGAAAAAGGAAACTACGGTGTGTGTGTGTGTGTGTTTTATTTCTATAAACTATGAAAATGTTTTAATTAAAGGCATGCACATGAGAAAAATATCCAGACGTGGACCATGGCCCTGTAGCAGCCAAGGTCCATATTGACATACCTGGCTCTAGTTGCCACTGAGCACCATGAAGAAGCCTAGGTTCAAACAGGCAACCTGAGTCCAGGTTGGTGACTGAGAACCAGTGTGCATCCATATCTGAGTGGCCTGCCCTGCTACTCAATGATATGGTGAGGTCTGGGCCTGAGCTACAGCTGAGGGCCATCTCAGGATATTTGGTCCAACTGTGGCCTGGGTCTGTGCTGATGTCTCATGCTCCTGTTACCCTTGCAGGATGTGCAAACTACTAAGATCAAGTGCTGAGTTAGTGTCTCCAGGCCATTCTACCACTGGGGGCAGTGGCATTATCCAGACCCAGCTGCTGCTAGGGATCATCTTGGGCTCCATGGTCCTACTGTGCCTGGGGTATTATTTTCCAGAGTGTGTGTGTGTGTGTGTGTGTGTGTGTGTGTGTGTGTGTGCCTGCGTTGCGTGCGTTTGGTGTACGTGTAATGCCATTTCAATTATTATCTAGGTCAGAGCAAAAAGGTTTAATCCATCTTATTTGGGAAAACACTCTCTAGACATTAATTAATTCATAGTGAATTTTTCCTCATGGTTCAACTACATGGTCATGAGTTGAAGTAGAAATTAAATTAATTTCATCAACATGATCAAACATTTCCAGCACGTCATGGTGCTGTGCATGAATGAAGCCAACTACATCATTCTCTACAACTTCTACCTATTTATATGCACTTTTTAAAGAAACCAGACATGAACTGTGATAGTTTTTGGTTGTATGTCAATAATACTTTCTCAGTTTTCTTGTCTACATGACATGGATGCTGTTCGTATAATTCAGTGCCTAATAAGTCTTATTATTGTATAATCATTAGCCTTTTTTGTCTTTAAAATGTCGCCAAAACTTATTCTTCATCAAAATTATTCCCTTACTCTATGCTAATAAAGTTCTGCTGTCTTGTTGATGGAGTGAAACTTCTCTACTAAACAAATTTTCTATTCTTTCATCCACAGATTCTTTGTTACTAAAAACCTTTAACACTGGCACAATGTAACACAATCATGTAAGTGTATTTATCCCTGTAAATGCTACCTGAAATCACCTGCTGCTCATCTTATTGAACTCCAATGTTGTGACAAAGATCTGGGTTTGAAATTTGTATTTTTAATCAACTGAGAGAACTTTCAAAAATAAAATAGATTTAATTTACCTTGAATCTCTTACATAGTAAAATAATAAACTTTGAAAATAAAGAAAAAGGAAGCCAGTGAATATGCATTCAATTTTGTTCATACATTACTCTCCTGCATCAATTTCTGTGTTTAGTTCTGTATTTTGAGCACCACTGACCTGAAGTAGTGCTTTTTATTATTTTTTGGTGTGTGATTTTAGCTTGAAAGTACCTTTTATTCCCCACATTTTCCCACCAAGCACCTATTAACAATATTTCTTATTGCTCTAGGCTTTTATTTACTTCTTTTATCAAAGAAATGAATATTGACTTGATTAGACTCTTTTAGTAAACATCCCTTCTAAGGGGCAAGGAGTTACAGAGAAGAGGACATTTGGAGAACACTTGGCAGGCTCTGGTATTCAATAATACCCTCTGTTTTTATCACTTTAAAATGATTTGAATAAAAAATTCTAGAGTCTCCAAATCGTATAATAATAAAATTTCTATGCATGTGATATTAAACTGTTGTCAGGCCAACATCTAGCAAAAACACAGAGCAAACTTTTAGAAAACCACTGAAGACTATAGAAAGGGCATTCACCTTATTATATTATACAACTCTACAGTCTAAAAGCCAGAGGGAATGGAGGTCAGCAAGAAAATAGGACCCTCTAATTAACAATACAGATACATATATGAACTCACAAAAAACAGAAGCAGTATGCACAGATCCTGAAAGGGTCTGCACCAGATGGGGTCCAAGAACCGAAAGGAGTAGTGGACACATGCCTCCATCCTTAACCCAGAAGTGCTTTCCACCTGATAATAATTTGCAAGAGAAAATTAGGATTTCCTCAAGGGCTTCTAAATGGGGAACTGAACCACTCTTAAGTGTCAGCTATATGCCCAGAAGTAAATGGTAGATGGCCAAAAAATATTGAGCTCAATGGTGTCTGAATTTTCACTACTCATAATACCCTATCAGGGCTTTTCGTTTTTTAAATTTTATCTTATTATCATATATGATATATATAGATATATACATATATATGTGTGTCATAATATATACATGATAATGTACATATATATAGAGAGAGTTTTCTCTGTTTTCATACTATAAGTCCTTTTGTATATATTATAGCTTCCAGTTTAGTATTTCTATGGCATTCCTGAGTGTGAGAACAAGTGGGTCTTTGTTTCTTATGCTTTCTCTTGAGCTTTTTTCCTTGTTTGCTTGTTTTGTCCTATTCAATGTGATACTTTTTGCTATTTATATTATAATATACAATTATCCCTTAAAAGTCTGTTTACTTTCTAATGAAAGACAGAAAAGGAAGACAAAATGGAAGATGGGGAGGAACTGGAAAGAAAAAGGAGGGGAAATGGTAAGCAGGATATAATTGTAGAAAAATAATCTATTTTTCAATTTTCAATAAAATAGAATACAATTTAGGAAATTTCTTTCAGTAGAAAAAGAAAAAGAAGAAGCATAAATAAACAGAGAGAAATAAATAGACTGGTTTCCACAGTGCTTCTGTATGTTTAAGAAACAAACACAAACAAGTTGCTTTTCTTTTATAACTAAAAGTTACTGTCAACTTCCAATGCCCTCATAGTCTGAAGTTTTTTAAAGCCTCTCACAACTCAAGAGAAAAATGCTAAAAAGTGAATTAAAAAGTCAAGAAAACAGGCTGTGGCTCTTTGTATATTATCTTGTTCAACACTTTTGCTTATATTCCCCCAAGAGAGGGAAATAAATTGCTTTCAAATTCTTTTACCTGTTGAGAAAAAATCTACATCTAAAGTCTTAGTGTTAACATAGAATCCATTAAGTTAGAATTTCAGAGGAATATGAAATGTGACACTAGGTTCTTAGAATTGAGCAATAGAATATTAATGAATTATTTCAACTAAATAAGCAATTGTCCTTCAATTTGATTAAATGATTTATCAACACTAACATGAGGATGTGTGATAGATATATGATGAAAAATACATTATAGATGATAGGTGATAAAAATCAAATTTTAAAATTATTAACTTGTAATAGTGACACTAATAAAAATGCAGAATACTGCAGTTTGCTTTTGTTTTTGTTTTGTTTTGTTTTGTTTTTGTTTTAGTTTTACTTTTGAGAGCCTGGCACCCAACTCCCAAATATATATATGTATGTATGTATGTATGTATGTATGTATGTATGTAATTATTGTTTATGAATGTCTGGCCTTAGCTTAGCTTGTTTCTGGTCAGCTTTTATAACTTAAATTAACCCATTTTTTTTCTTTTACATGTTGCCTCTGGACTTTCTTTATTTTATATATCTTTCTTTCCTTCTGTCTCCATGGCTGTCTGAGACGATGGGTGGCTGACCTCTGGTCTTGTACACTCCTCCTTTTCTTGACCCTCACCTTTTCCAGATTTCTTCTATTTATTCATTCTCTGGCAGCCCCACTTATTCCTCTTTCCTGCCTAACTATTGATTGATCATCTATTTAGTAGACTAACCAGGTGTTTTACACAGACAAAATAGCACAGCTTTAAAGAGTTAAACAAATGCAACATAAAAAATTGCAACATATCTTTGCATCATTAAGCAAATGTTCCACAACATAAACAAATGAAACACATCTTAAACTAATATTCCACAAAAATTTTCCCTTTTGTATAAATAAAAATGACATGTTTCAACTTTAACATAGTAAAACTATATACAGCAAAGTTTCCAAGTAAGAATTTCATTTATAATAGTCAATCTACTTATTAAAATAATCCATTATCTATGTTAGAATTCCAAAGTTTTATACCTAATTTACTTTCTATCATAACTAAGGAAAATTATAACTCTATTTAGTCTTTAACTCTATCAAAGGCCCCCCAATAGATGTAATAGTAACTAATAACATAGACATCTGGCTGCCTGAACATTCACCTCAAGATCCCTAGGCAATGGTGAGCATTGATTTTCAGCCTACAGGCCTAGAAAATCTGGCAGACTTTTCAGTGAAGCAGGTAATTTGAAGTTCTATCCTGACTTGTTTTGTCAACATTCATCTGAACACTTTCCTCTGTGTCCTGCTGAATACACTTCTGTGAAGCAGGAACCTCAAAGGACTGCCCTACCTCGTCTAGGCAACATTCAACAGTCTTTTCTTGTGTGTCCTACATGTCCAGACTGCACAGTATACTGTCAGCAATTGAGGCAAGAACAGTTCTTGCCCAAATGTCTAGTCTTGCCACATTGAAGCAAATTCCATATGGAGTTTCTTCATTGCCCATCATCCTTTCATGAAGTAAATTGCTGCTTCCAGGAGCAGATGTTTTTCATTGTCCTAAAAAACTTGAGGTTATTAAACATTTTGTATGCCATAATCTACATATCTTTCAAGTGTTTGAAAAACATCTGTCTAAAATATACCTCTTTAACCTAATAGATAAACTACTACCTGTAGTGAGATAGTCCTTCTATAGCACTGACCACGCCCATTGGGGGGGTGGAGCGATGGGCGGAGGTGATGTGAGGAAGAAGGTCGGAGGGGGCCAGGAAGGCGCTCTCTTTCTGGCGTGACTGGACAGGAGAGGATCAGGTTGAATTTCCTGGTGTTCATCTGTCTAGGTTGTAAGTTATTTCTCCCTGAATAAACATCTATTCGGCCTATTTGTTTATCCTGATCCTTATTTACCGCAATAACTACCCTTATTTATTAGTTATACATTGCAGATTTAAATAAGCTTCATAAGAACAATACCCCAAAGAAGAGTAGAAAACTATACAGTATAACAAAGCTACATTTAAATTTGTATCAATATACCAAAGCCTATGCCAATGCAAGATATCCGAGATTAATATTTGTCTTTTTATCCGATATTCTATATTCCCCTAAATAATAACAAATATCCATAACCCACCAAATAACCAACAACCACCCATCCCATCTCTTGAGAATGTGGGCTTAATCTTCTCTAGAGTATTTCCTGTTGTAGGTAGGCAAAGACATATTTAGAGGTTCTCTCATAAAATTGAGATAATGTCCAAGTCCTGGGAAGACCAGCTGCATCCATTGTTGGTATATATCACCTGATCCATGTTAATTCTGAAGGAATCCACAGCCTCTCATTACCTGTGGAAATAAAAACAAAACCTCTTCGCCAGAGCAATGCATTTTTTAAGCTATATCTTTTATTTTTTATTTTTATATGAAATTAGATGCAGATTTTTTATGCATATAGAGTATTTTTTATTTAATTTTATATAACAAAGTCCAATTAAATGAAAACAAACATTTATACACAATATTTGGGAATTTGGGCGTCGTTCTTTCCAAACTACTTCCTGCTGGTAAGGGGCGCTGTCTTGGAGGATTCGAAGAAGATTCAGATATCCTAGCTGTAGTCTATAGGGCTGTTTTGTCCAGCTGTTTGGAATGTAGGATCAGCTTGTACTCTGTTTCAGGCGGTCTTAAAGTCAAGGCATTCTTAAAATGTATAGACTGGTTTATTTTAACAGTTCTTTTGTCAACAATCGCATGTCTCTTAGAAGCTGTCTTTTGCTTATCAGCAATCAAAAAAATCAAGATCAACACAAGAACATGCAGGATCCAGACTCCTTGTGCATTTCCCATCTCTACGTGGCTTATTCTGTTATATATTACTTTACTTCTCTCTTTAAAACTTCATTGACCCAGATTCCCTGAATGTGGTGTTAGTTGGGAGGACTGGGCAGTCTATGGGGCCTCTGTTAGTGGATCAGTATTTAGCCTAGTATACAAATGGACTTTGGGAATACACTCCATCCTAGTCACATAGGGGAAGGCCTGGGCCCTGCTCCAAATGATATGACAGACTTTGAAGACTCCCTGTGGAAGGCCATCCCCTCCCTGGGGAGCAGAAAGGGAATGTGATGGGGGTTGGTGGGGTGAACAGGGGATGTCTGGAGTGTGGGTGCAATGAACTGGGATTGATATGTAAAACAAGCTTGTTTTAAATTTAAAAATAAACTTCATTATTTTTAAAATACTTATTTTTTCTACAGCTGTCTTCATCCTTTCTCTATTTTTAAGCCTATACATATTATTAAATATACACTATAACCTGTCTAGACGTATTTCTTTTCCATCTGGGCTACTATGTATATTCTAGCCTTTTTTTTTATGCATATAGAGTATTTTTTATTTAATTTTATATAACAAAGTCCAATTAAATGAAAACAAACATTTATACACAATATTTGGGAATTTGGGCGTCGTTCTTTCCAAACTACTTCCTGCTGGTAAGGGGCGCTGTCTTGGGGGATTCGAAGAAGATTCAGATATCCTAGCTGTAGTCTGTAGGGCTGTTTTGTCCAGCTGTTTGGAATGTAGGATCAGCTTGTACTCTGTTTCAGGCGGTCTGGTGTGATCAAACCACATTAGTCTGGAAGGAATCCACATCTTTTCATTTTCTGTGGAAACAAAAATAGAAATACTTTTCCCCAGTAACTTGTTCTTCAACTTAAATTTTGGAGTCAAAGCGTTTTTTTTTTTTTTTTTTTTTTTTTTTATTATTTTACATGTCGATCCCAGTTCCCTCTCCCTCCCTCCCTCCCTCCCCCCAAGCCCTCCCTCCCTCCTTCCCTCCCTTTTGCCCTCTCTACCCTCTCCCATGCACTCTAAACACCCTCCCCTCCCAACCCCCCACCACAATACAATATGTAGGGGAATGCCATCCAGTTGGGGTCATGTAGATCTGACAGGTCCTGTGAAGTAGGGACTAGGGCTTCTCTCCTATCTCTAGAATAAGGCAGTTATCCCTCCATGGGGGATATGTTTGCAAAGTCCTTTTGTGCACCAGGGATACATCCTGGCTCCACTGTCTGAGGTCTCTTAGGCTGCTCAGACCTTCTGGCTGAGACCCATATTCAGGGGGGTCCGAGTCAGACCCCTGTTGGCTTCCCAGCTATCAGTCTAGTGGCCCTTAGCTCCTCCTTGTTCAGGTAAGCTGTCTCTATGTACTTCTACCGCATGGTCTTGTCCTCTCCATATGCTTCTGGGTTCTAGTTTGACTCAGTGTTTATGTATGGGTGTTTGCTCCTGTTTTCAACAGGCATTAGTTGAGGACTCCATGGAGAAGTTAGTTGTTGATCTCACTCTCCGGGAAGGGCATTTATGATAGCCTTTCCACGGAAGCTGAGATTGTTAGTTGGGAGCAGTCTTGTAGTTCCCTCGACCTTTCTTTGTGTTCAACTTTATCTTCAAACCAATATTGGCTCCCTCTTTTATGTTCTCTCTCTCTGTCTCTGTCTCTCTCTCTCTTTCCTATTTTCCATTCCTAACCAGGCTCAATCCTCCTGGTCGCACATGCCTTCCTCTTCTCCCTCTCATTTTCTCCTACTTCTCTCTCCATTAGCTGTCCTCCCCCACTATACCTGAGGTCTGGGGGACTTGTCCCTTCCCAGTTCTGTGAGGGACTTTATATGAATCTCTTAGAATACAACTTGTATCCTAGTTCCTCTGGTGATGTGAATTATAGGCTGGTGATCATTTGATCTAGGTCTAAAATCCATATATGAGTGAGTACATACTGTGTTCCTCTTTTTGTGACTGGGTTACCTCATTCAGGATGGTTTCTTCAAGTGCCATCCATTTGCCTGCGAATTTCAAGATACCATTATTTTTTTCTGCAGAGTAGTATTCCATTGTGTAGATGTGCCACATCTTCATTAATGATTTTTCAATTGAGAGGCATCTAGGTTGCTTCCAGGTTCTTGCTATTACAAATAGTGCTGCTATGAACATAGTTGAACAGATGTCTTTGTTGCATTGATGTGAATCCTTTGGGTATATGCCTAAGAGGGGGATTGCCAGGTCCTGTGGTAAACTAATTCCCATTTTCCTGAGGAACCGCCATACTGATCTCCAAAGTGGCTGTATGAGTTTGCACTCCCACCAGCAGTGGAGGAGTGTTCCACTTTCTCCACATCCTCTCCAACATAAGTCATCACTGGTGTTTCTAATTTTAGCCATTCTGGCAGGGGTAAGATGGTATCTCAAAGTTGTTTTGATTTGCATTTCCCTGATAGCTAAGGATGTGGAGCATTTTCTTAAGTGTCTTTCAGCCTTTTTGATTTCCTCCATTGAGAATTCTTTCTTCAGTTCTGTACCCCATTTTTTAATAGGGTTATTTGGTGTTTTGTTGACTAGTTTCTTGAGTTCTTTGTATATTTTGGAGATCAGCCCTTTGTCGGATATAGGATTAGTGAAAATCTTTTCCCAGTCAGTGGGCTGCCGTTTGGTCTTGTCAACTGTGTCCTTTGCCTTACAGAAGCTTCTAAGTCTGAAGAGGTCCCATTTATTAATTGTTTCTTTCAGTGTCTGTGCCCCTGGAGTTATGTTCAAGAAGCGGTCTCCTATACCAATTTGTTCAAGGGTACCTCCTACTTTCTCTTCTAAGAGGTTCAATGTGGCTGGATTGATGTTGAGGTCTTTGATTCATTTGGACTTGAGTTTTGTGCATGGCGACAGACATGGGTCTATCTGCAGTCTTCTACACACCCTCATCCAATTGTGCCAGCACCATTTGTTGAAGATGCTGTCTTTGCCCCATTGTATCATTTTAGCTGTTTTGTCGAAAATCAGGTGTTCATAGGTGCGTGGATTAATATCAGGATTTTCAATTTGATTCCATTGGTCTACCTGTCTATTTTTATGCCAATACCAGGCTGTTTTCAGAACTATAGCTCTGTAGTAGAGCTTAAAGTCAGGAATGGTGATGCCTCCTGATGTTCTTTTATTGTATAGGGTTGTTTTGGCTATCCTGGGTCTTTTGTTTTTCCATATAAAGTTGATTATTATCCTTTCAAGGTCGGTGAAGAATTGTGGTGGGATTTTAATGGGGATTGCATTGAATCTGTAGATTGCTTTTGGTAAGATTGCCATTTTTACTATGTTTATCCTACCTATCCAAGAGCATGGGAGGTCTTTCCATTTTCTGGTATCTTCTTTAATTTCTTTCTTTAGAGTCACAAAGTTCTTATTATATAGATCTTTTACTTGTTTGGTAAGCGTTACACCAAGATACTTTATGTTGCTTGTGGCTATTGTAAAGGGTGATGTTTCTCTGATTTCTTTCTCTGCCTCTTTGTCGTCTGAAAAAAATAGGGCTACTGATTTTTTTGAGTTTATCTTGTATCCTGCTAGTTTGCTGAAGGTGTTTATCAGCTGTAGGAGTTCCCTGGTAGAGTTTATTGGGTCGCTCATGTAAACTATCATATCATCTGCAAATAGAGACAGTTTGACTTCTTCCTTTCCAATTTGGATGCCCTTGATCTCCTTTTGTTGTCTTATAGCATTAGCTAGAACTTCTAGTACGATATTGAAGAGATATGGAGAGAGAGGACAGCCTTGTCTTGTTCCTGATTTTAGAGGAATTGGCTTAAGTTTCTCTCCATTCAGTTTGATGTTGGCAGTTGGTTTGCTGTATATTGCTCTTATTATGTTTAGGTATGTTCCTGTTATCCCTGACCTCTCTAATACCTTTATCATGAAAGGGTGTTGAATTTTATCGAAGGCTTTTTCTGCATCTAGGGAGATAATCATATGGTTTTTCTTTTTCCGTTTGTTTATATGGTGGATCACGTTGAGAGATTTTCGTATGTTAAACCATCCCTGCAATCCAGGTATGAAGCCTACTTGATCATGGTGGATGATTTCTCTGATGTATTTTTGAATTCGGTTTGCCATTATTTTATTGAGTAGTTTTGCATCGATGTTCATCAGGGATATTGGTCTGTAGTTTTCTTTCTTAGTTGTGTCTTTGTGAGGTTTGGGTACCAAAGTTATTGTGGCCTCATAAAAAGAGATTGGCAATAAACCTTCTGTTTCTATCTTGTGGAACAGTTTGAGGAGTAGTGGTATTAGTTCTTCCTTGAATGTCTGGTAGAATTCTGCACTGAATCCATCTGGCCCTGGACTTTTTTTTCGTCGGAAGGCTTTCGATGACTGCTTCTATTTCATTTCGGGTTATAGGTCTATTTAAGTTGTTTGTCTGTTCTTGATTTAATTTTGGTAAGTGATAGTTATCCAGAAACTTGTCCATTTCCTTTGAATTTTCAATTTTTGTGGAATACAGATTTTCAAAGTATGACCTGAAAATTGTCTGGATTTCCTCTGTGTCTGTTGTTATGTTCCCCATTTCGTTTCTGATTTTGTTAATTTGCATGTTCTGTCTCTGCTTTTTCGTTAATTTGGATAAAGGTTTATCAATCTTGTTGATTTTCTCAAAAAACCAACTCTTTGTTGCATTGATTTTTTGTATTGTTTTCCTGGTTTCTATTTTGTTGATTTCAGCCCTCAAGTTGATTATTTCCTGGCGTCTGCTCCTGCGGGGTGAATTCGCTTCTCTCTGTTCTAAGGTTTTCAGTTGCGCTGTTAATTCATTTATGTGACTATCCTCTGTTTTCTTCATATGGGCACTTAGTGCAATGAACTTCCCTCGTAGCACTGCTTTCAAGGTGTCCCATAAGTTCGGGTATGTTGTATCCTCATTCTCGTTGAATATTAGAAAGTCTTTAATTTCTTTCTTTATTTCTTCTTTGACCCAGGAGTGGTGCAATTGCACATTGTTAAGTTTCCATGAGTTTGCAGGTTTTCTGCTATTTGTATTGTTGTTGAATTCCAATTTTAAAGCATGGTCCCGATAAGATACAGGGGACTATTTCTATTCTCTTGTATCTGTTGAGGTTTGTTATGTCTCCTAGTATGTGGTCGATGTTAGAGAAGGTTCCATGTGGAGCAGAGAAGAAGGTATATTCTTTTGTCTTTGGATGGAATGTTCTATAGATGTCTGTTAGCCCCAGTTGAGACATAACTTCTGTTAATTCTTTTGTTTCTTTGTTGAGTTTCTGATTTGTGGTCCTGTCTAGTGTTGAGAGTGGTGTATTGAAGTCTCCCACTATAAGTGTGTGAGGTTTTATATGAGCTTTGAGTTTTAGTAGTGTTTCTTTTACGAATGTGGGTGGCTTTGTATTAGGGGCATAGATGTTCAGAATTGAGACTTTGTGTTGATGGATTTCTCCTGAGATGAATATGAAATGACCGTCTTCATCTCTTTTGACTAGTTTTGGTTTGAAGTCTAGCTTGTTAGATATTAGGATAGCTACGCCTGCTTGCTTCTTATTTCCATTTGATTGGAAAATCTTTTCCCAACCCTTTACCCTGAGGTAATGTCTATCTTTGGAGCTAAGATGTGTTTCTTGTATGCAGCAGAAGGATGGATTCTGTCTTCGTATCCATTCTGTTAATCTGTGTCTTTTTATAGGTGAGTTAAGACCATTAATGTTGAGGGTGAGTAAGGACCATTGATTGTTGATGGTTGTTTGATTTAGGTTTGTTGTTGGCAGTGGTATTGTGAATATATTTGTTCTGCTTCACCCTAGGTTTCTGGTGTAGTTGGATTATCTGTTGCCTACATTTTTGTGGGCGTAGTTACCTTCCTTGGGTTGGAATTTTCCTTCCAATACTTTCTGTAGGGCTGGATTTGTAGATACATATTGGGAAAATCTGGTTTTGTCATTAAATATCTTGTTCTCTCCATCTATATTGACTGAGAGTTTTGCTGGATATAGTAGCCTAGGCTGGCATCCGTGTTCTCTTAATACTTTTAGAACATCTATCCAGGACCTTCTGGCCTTGAGGGTTTCCATGGAGAAGTCAGGTGTAATTTTGATAGGTCTGCCTTTATATGTTACCTGTCCTTTTTCCTTCGCTGCTCTTAATATTCTTTCTTTATTCTGTATGCTAGGTGTTTTGATTATTATATGTCGAGGGGTCTTTTTTCTTTGGTCCAGCCTATTTGGGGTTCGGTATGCTTCTTGTACTTTCATGGGCATGTCCTTCTTCAGATTTGGAAAGTTTTCCTCGATGATTTTGTTGAATATGTTTTCAGCACCTTTGAGCTGGGCTTCCTCACCTTCCTCTATGCCTATTATTCTTAGGTTTGACCTTTTCATGGTGTCCCACATTTCCTGGATATTGTGTGTTAAGGATTTGTTGGATTTATGGTTTTCTTTGGTCGATGAATCTATTTCTTCTAGTTTATCTTCTGCGCCTGAGATTCTCACTTCCATCTCTTGAATTCTATTGGTTATGCTTGTGTCCGTGGTTTCCGATTTTTTGCCCAGCTTTTCAGTTTCCAGCTTTCCTTCCATTTGTGTTGCCTTTATTTTCTCAATTTCGGTTTTCAAATCTTGAACCGTTTCCTTCACCTGGTTAATTGTTTTTTCTTGGCTTTCTGTACTTTCCTTAAGAAATTTGTTCATTTCTTCCACTTTTTTGTTTGTTTTTTCCTCTATTTCTTTAAGGGATTTTCTCATATCTTCTTTGAGGGCCTCTATCATTTTTATGATGGTGATTTTTAAGTCGTACCCTTCTGCTTCCTCTGCTTTGTTGTTGTGTTCCATTCTAGTTGGTGTAGATTCCCTAGATTCTGGTGGTGTCATGTTTGTCTTTCTGTTGTTAGGTGTTCTCTTGTATTGCCTTCTTCCCATAGTTTCTTCCTGTAGGTGTTGGTGGTGTCTCTTCCCTCTCTCTATGGTCCTTCCCAGATGGGCTTATGTGGATCAAAGATTCAATGTCTGTATCTCTGTGTGGTCCAAGCTCTCTAGGAGGCTTCTCTCTGGCCAATAGCCGGCAGAAGAGGACGAGGGCTGGACTCGAACTTGAGAAGGTTTTGCAGGGTAGTGGGATCTCTCTGGAAACTGGTGCTCTCCAGCTGAGACCTCGTTCTTTGGCAAGGGCCCGGATTTGTGGGTCAAGGATCTTGCCTGCAGGAACTCCAAGTGGACCCTCAGAGATAGGCGGATCTCTGGGAGGGGCCTGGGACTCCAGCAGAGGACTGGAGGCGGGGTCAGGGACCAAGCCGGTGGAAATTACAGGTGGTCCCACGTGGATAGTCAGGTCTCCTTTGTTCGGAGTTGCTCCGAGAGGTCTCCGAAGTAGGGTGGACTGTTGGCTCCACCCTCTGTCCCAGTGCTCAACCAGAGCGGCAGGACCGTAGGTGGGGTAGGGCACAGGGTAGGGGGGTAGGCTGGAGGTTGGGATGGGTGGGGGTGTATCAGAGCTCCAAGGGTGCTCTCAAAGGGGACCGGAGACAGGAGCAGCAGGATCAGGGGCCAATCCAGGGAGTTCAGGCGGGGGAGGGGGAAAAGAGGTTGAAGGGGACAGGCAGCCCCGATTGGGCCCAGACTCACCTCTTGCCAATAGCCGGCAGAAGAGGACGAGGGCTGGGCTGGAACTTGAGAAGGTTTTGCAGGGTAGTGGGATCTCACTGGAAACTGGCACTCTCCAGCTGAGACCTCGTTCTTTGGCAGGGGCCCGGATTTGGGGGTCAAGGATCTTGCCTGCAGGAACTCCAAGTGGACCACCTTTTTTTTTTTTTTTTTGATTGAGCATTTAAACTACTAAATGGCATAGATAGCCTGAATAAATATAAAGCAGCTTATAAGTGCCTCACAGTCTTCATCAGCAAATATATCTAGTTATAAAGCATATTCTAATATATTTTCTATATATCTGAATCATATAGATTAGTAAGAAGTAATAATCCTGGCCATCCAAAGATGTATGGATGCCTAATAAATGGAATATTTTCATAAGATAAATGCAAGCAGTGGGAAAACACCAAAGCTATTCTGGGGGGGGGGGAGGGAGTGAAGTGGCACATGAGAGAAATTACAGATAACAGGCAACTGGTTTTCAGAATCAGTGTTCCTGTGAGTCTGGCTAGACAGGATTATTTCCATCAAAGTCTGGTGGGTCAACACCTGATTTATCATTTACCATCGGGTGTGGTGCATTTCCATGTCCTCTACAATATCTGTCAATGCCACTAGTTCATATTGACAGAAGTTAGTGTTAGTTGTAATTCTAACCTGTTTTAGCTCCTTCATACATAGCCCTGGATCTCAGGTAAAGAAACATCTATCCTATATTAGTAAGACATTCATTTTAATAGCTAAATAACACTCTGCTTTATTGAGACTGTGAGTAATTTTACCCTTAAGTTTCATGAAAAATGATGATTATACAAATGTTTCCACATAAACATGTTTTTCTTTCAGATGAGTATATATTTAGAAATGGAATATCTGGTAAATATAGTAATTAGGTTTAATGAAAATATTTTATAGTAAAGCTTGTCAGAGTATTACTATTTTTCATTATTCTAGTCATATAATGTAAATAGTATAGAAATGTGTAGAGGTCAAAGCAGGCTGAGAATTACAGGGTGACTATGGAAGATCATAGACAAAAGATATGACTGCTTTTGAAGGTGGTAGACATATTAGCTGTGCATGAAAAAAATATGGACACGGAAAACTACTGAAGAGAAATTTATAAAACTTTGCATGTATGAATAAGAGCTTCATGAAACTATTAAAAGGAACAAGGAGACTCATTTTATCTCTTATACGGTCTAAAATATGAAAAATAACCAAACCACATGGGATCATTTGTCATATTCACAACCAACTACCTTTGGTTAGTCCTATTATTTGCTCCAATAGTTTCCCTTATTCTCCAGGCTTGGGAGAATAGGGAAGCTCTATGGTTGGAAATTTCTTTCATTTTCACTGAAATTATAGATTACATGGCTGTCTTCACATTACATTGCTATCCCTTTGGGAGGGAAAGTAATGTAGTATTCATAATTATTTTCATGGGGCCAAGCTGAGTCGTCTGGAACACAGAAAATAAAATTAGTATGTCATATAGAGTAATGTTTTAAAATATTTTCACCAAAATAGCTAAGTAATTTTAATAAGGAAATATAGAAACACATCTTCTTAATTAGACACTAACATACTAAAAGTCAAAAATTCCCAACAAAGATACCACATGAGTCAAAGAACTGGTTAAAATAAATAGAAGTGTAAATAAGTACCTGAATAGATTTATGGGCATGAAACACTTTTTTGAACTGCATATTAAGTAGTTACAGAGATTACTTCTCTCCTTCCATTACACTGAGATCGTCTTTAGAGGTACATGGTTCTTTTGGAACAGGAAAATGGAGTCTCTGTGAATAAGCATATCTTAGTTGTTGTGTCATAGATGAAAGTTTTCCTTCCATGATTTAACAGAAAAATGAAAGCTCATACAATGATATTGCAATTCTAAGGAAATATTCATGGTATTGTCAGTACTTATATAATCTGTTATCCAAGTGGGTCAAGCTTGGACAATCCTTCAGATATACTAACATATCAGAACTTAATAATTATTTTCAATTTAAATAGTAGATCATCTCTATTAAATTTAATATTGAAGAGAAAATTAAAAGAATATTAAATTGAAGTTTTCACAATAATCATATTGTGTTCATAATGCTATCGTCTATTGTTTTTCTTTTTTAAATTAAATTAGTGACAAACTTCGCTCTTCCTTACCTTCCTCCTACTCCTGTCTTTTACTCTCCTCCCATCTTTCTCCATGAAGAAAAATAATAAAGCATAAAAGAGGGGCTGAAGAAATGGCATAGCACTGGGGAGTACTTGTTGCTCTTGCAGAGGATCCAGCTTGTACTCCACCAACCACACTGCTCTTCACACCTGTCTGCATCTTCAGTTCCTGAACATCCATTGTCTCTTCTTGCTTCTTCAATCATTACACACTTACAATACACACACACACACAAAGACAAACTGGCAACCCCCGCCCTTAAATAAAATTAAAAAAAAAAAAAAAGAAATATCACTGACCTTGTTCACATTTGGAAGACCCAATCTTAATGGCAACAGATGTTTTCTTTCAGTTTTTGGTGGAAGAATTAGCCATTTAACTACTTCTAGTTGAGCCACTTGGTATCCTACCATCCTTTCTTATCCTTTTCTCTTTCCCATTATTAACTGATATATATATATCAGTTAATAGTTTTGTTAGTTGGTTCAAAAGCATTGATGTTGTGTTCTTGTGAGTCCATTTTGTAAAATGTATTTTCCATTATATGAAATATGTAAGATTTTATTTCTAAATGTAATCTTTGGTAGAATTCTTTCCACATTTTCGTTGAATGCCCTGGTTTTTATGATTGTGTTTCATTTAGTTAAAACAGAAAATATTTATACCTTTTTATTTTATATGTATGATATGATTGTTTTGCCTCTGTTTATGTATGTGCTTGTGACCACAGAGGCCATAAGAAGGCATTAGAAGTCTGGAAAGAGAGTTATAGATAGTTATGAACCATTATGTGAGTACTTGGAACTGAACCTAGGTCCCCAGCAAGAAGAGCAGATATACTTAACTACTTAGTCATCTCTCCAGCTCCTGTCCCTGTGACTTTAACTTTTCCTATCTTTAGATACTAAATTTGGGTCAGTGAGTAGCTGTATAGAGTTTCATAAAATGACTAGGATTTTACTTCTACAAGTGAAGGTGCTTTTAACATTTTCCACTTTAAGTAATTTGTGGTATATATTATTGTGTTTCACTTTGTTTTTTAAACAATTAAATCAGTGTCAATCATTATTGCCTCAGAGTCAACAAATTCATGGTTTCCTGTATCCTTTACTGACATTTTCAAAATTATGCAGTTAAATTACCCATAAATGTGTAGTTTTCTATAATATTTTATGGCCACAACAAACCAAACAAAATAGACCAGACATTAAACTACACATGAAACATGCCACTCCAGTTTTGCATGGAATTTCCAACAGATAAGACTCAGAATTAAAGAAAACCTATGAGGTACACTCATGCTCCTTACTATGAAATTGCAAATGGCTATTGACTGTGGTGTCATTGGTATACAATAAAGATATTTTATCATAGACTATAAGATTTATTCCTATAACTATTGCAAAACTTAAATTGTAAACATCTGATATTATACTCATTTCCTCCCCAGTACTACTTGTGGTCCATTTTGTCCATATTCTCTCTCTCTTCTATACTCTCTCTTCTTTTCCCTTTCATTATGGGAAACAGCATTTTACTTTTATATATTTTTTAAAAACATGTATATTTTTATTTATTTTTGTGATGCTGAGGATCAAATCCAGGCCCTTGTACATAACATGCAAATTCTTGTTCACTGAGCTACAATTTCCAACTTTAAATATTTGTTTAAAAAAGAAATGCAGAACTTGAAAAACCAATGAGACAGAGATGAAGAGTAATAGAAGACTAAATGACTCATTTACCCAAAGGTATATTTGCAAACATATATAGTAACTCCAGGGCCTTATATTTTGTAAAGGGCAACTTCTGGATTATTAGGCGATCATGATAAAATGAAAACACATGTTTTGCAGAAAAAATTTTAAGCCTACACGTAACACATGAACTTAATTCTCTGTCTCCAATAATGCAACAGGACACACCTGTATCCCATCCCACACACACCAGTGATGCTTTACTCTCGGGTGCTAAGAAGATTAAAACAAACAAACAAAATATAAAAAAAAAAAAACCAATTTCTTTCCTGCCCGAGTCTTGCAACAATGCCTTTGTCTCTGTTTGCAAGTCATACTCTGCATGCACTAAGACTAATGAATGAAAATTGACTGAGTATTTTACTTAACATGTAGTACTGCAATGAATCTTGTATATGGGTTGTATCCAAACAAAAATGAAACAATGCTTTTTAAATAAGAAGGAATTAATTTTGATTACACTTGGAGAATACAGTCAATTGTAATGAGAAAGTCATGGGCATCAGAGATTGAGACAGATAATCTATTTTTTTTTCAGTCAGGAAGCAGAAAAAGATGAAGGCTATGTTCATTTCCCTTTTGTTTTTGTTTTCAGTCCAGAATCCCAGTCTATAGGATTATACCAACTATATTCAAGATGTATCTTCCATGCTCAGTTAAATTTTTGCAGGCAGATAAATCCCTAGAAGTCTGTTTCCATGGTGATTCTCATGATCATTAAATTGAAATAGATGTTTATACATCACAGTCCTACCCATTGCCTGTAATATTCAAATACATTATTTTAAATCATAATATTCAACCCTTGGTCTCCAGCATCTAGCTTCTTTCTAATCATGAAAAAATAATCTATGAAATAATAATCATGAAATAATAATCTATAAAAGGTTCTATATTTTTAACAGTCTTAATACTGTTCAAATCCAAAGTCTCTTCAGAATCCCAAGGCAGTCTCATAATTGTGAGTACTTATAAAATCAAAACATATTTAATACTCCTAAAATGTGGTGACAAAAAATAAATATTCTCACCCCATATTGAGAAATGAAACATAGAAAGAAGCATTGCAATCAATATGAGACTAAAACATAGCAGAGTCAATTCATATAGCTCTGAATCTTTCACTGATGACACAAGTTGCATCATCTGGGATACTAAGGGCTTGGATCCCATTACCACTTCATCTCTGACACTTGTAGCACATGCATCCTCTCTCTAGCTGCACTCTATGCATGCAGTATTCCATCATGAAATTTCTGTGGTTCAAGAGTACACAGCATTTGATGGGGCTTCTTTACAACTAAGAATCACTTTCACAAACTCATGCAATGTCCTCTTAGGTCATCTTTGTAGAAATTCTGATATTGCTACACATTTACTGTCTTCTTCTCTCTAGAAACTTGATGCCAGACTAAAATTCAATCTTGGATAATTAACTCATGAAAATCCAATTCCAAATGAATGATATTGCCAAGTTCTTCTGTCATTTGTCCCTGCTTAACTAAATCTGATATGGTCTCTATCTTTCTAAGCAATGTTGAAAACACTGTTTTAAAGAAAAATTGTCCTTGCATATTTTCAGTGATAACTAAGGACTGAAAACACACCAAATACTTCTTGACAGATGAGTCAATAAATAAAATGTCACACATATATGCAGGGAATATTATAACACCTCTGAAATGTAAAAAGAAATCTTTCCATTTGTTACAGGCAAGGTGTCAGAGAACTGCATCTTTTTTTCTTCTTTTAATTCCTGTACAATAAGCTATCCTTTTATTGAAAACCTGTGAATAGTAAATATTCTCATTTCCCAAAGAGTTTTGTTTAAACTTATTATTAAAATATGAAGTTCTATATTGTGACAGTATGCACTGACTGTAATTGGCATGTATCCTTTTAACATTTATAACTTTTTAATGATGAGTACCACTATGTTCTATATAGTTCTGTTTTAAGGCTATTTTCCCTTGACTTTCTTGTTTTCTCATAATATGTTTAGAATTCCATTATATTTATTGTTTTGTGGTCACTGTGTTTAATAAACTGAGAACATACAATATTTCAAATTCTGAAATACTTCAGTCATTCTGTCCTTAACCAATTCTCTAAATTTCTGTGATTGTAAAATTGTTCCTTCTGCCCATTTTAGCAATATTATTTATCAGATAAAAGACTCATGGCCAGAAAAAGATAAAGATTTACAGTAAGGACAGATTCAGATTAAGAAAAACCTCTAAGTGTTTACAGTGTATTTTAAATTATACTTAGTCTGGGAGAAAAAAAGAAAGAGGATAAAGTGGTTTAAAAAAGAAAGGAAGGAAGGAAGGAAGGAAGGAAGGAAGGAAGGTAGAAAGGAAATAACTGGATGTGGTGGCACATGCCTCTAAATCCAGCACTCAGGAGGCAGAGGCAAGCAGACCTCTGTGAGTTTGAAGTGACCCTGGTATACAGAGTTAATTCCAGGACAAATAAAAATTACACAGAGAAACCCTGTCTCAAAAAACTGAAAAAAATATTGAAGTAGAAGAAATAGAGTAATGAAAAGGCCAGGTGAAGATGAAAAGCACACAGAGAATCTGGATTCTGTATGCTTTTGTATTGTTTTACTGCTGAGGAAATAGCAACAACTGTTAAAAGAAATGCTGCTGGATTCATCTAGTCTATATATTTTAAAAATGCTTTGGCTTCAAAATTTAAATTCAAGGACAATTTAGTGGGGAAAAGAATTTCTATTTTTGTTTCCACAGAAAATGAAAAGCTGTGGATACCTTCCAGACTAACATGGGTTGATCAAGGAAGACCGACTAAAGCAGTGTCCCAGGTGACCCAACATTCACAACAGCTGTGACAAGGCTGACTTCCAAGATTGCTGTGTCTTAAGATATCCCCAAAGGCACCTAAATTCCCAAATATTGTCTATAAATGTTTGTTTTAATTTAAATGGGGTTGTTATAAATGGTTAATGGTCACAAGCAATTTCTTTTTAAAGGTAAAAATGGGATTATGATATAGAAATTAATACATTTTTGGAATGGATTTTTATTTATTTATACCATTTTAAGGTCAATTTTTGATATGTATATTCCTCCTCTTATTTGGGTGTTGAGTTTATATAGCTCATTTAAAAATATAATGTATAATTGGGTACAGGTTATAGATAATTACCTATAATATTTGAAACTCATGGTTAGGTTAGTTACATTTTCTAGATATACAGAGATATATTTCAAATGGATAGGCATTCTTCAAACCTTTCAAAGACCTACAGAATATGGCAGTTAAAATGGTTTAGGGTTTTTTGTGACAATGAGACACGACTGCTCTTGGCAAAACCAATCATATCTAAGAGGAAGATGGGCATCAAAGAAACTTGTTATGGAGTTTCCTTTTGATATAGCAAGACTAGCCATTTGGGCAAGAAATTACTAAAAGAGTGACTTTTATTACTGAACATTCAATAGTCAATGAAATTATGACATGTATGTTTGACATGGAAAGAAGTTAACAGTACATTACAAATGAACAAAGCAGATAATAAAACATCATTTATAGTATGAACCCAATTATTAATTGTATACTTGTATTTCCAAAATTAGGAAAATTTAGAGGCTGTCTATCAAAAGATTTGTAGTGGATATATCCTGAGTGATCAACATGAGAATTTTTAAATGCATGAAATATATGTATTGTAATCTTTGAACTTCAAAATCTATTCTGAAGAATATTTTCTAAGAATTGATCAGAAATCTAGACAACTGTATAAGTAAAATTTCTGCTTAGCAAATGGTTATGATCTAAATACTGTTAAAATATGATAGTAGTAAAATCTGGAGATAACGTAATAATAGTAGTTACTTAATATTAAGAATGTATGTAAAGAGTATAGTTTTCTCCCGCTGCCTGGTCTTGTCCTGCTGCCGCGCCAGCCCCAAATAATACACAGAGACTCTGTATTTGATGCAATGCTGTTGGCCTGGATACTTGTTTCTTATCGGCTAGCTCTGCCTTAATTATTAACCCATTTCTGCTGATCTATGTATTTCCCTTACAGGGGAGCCAGCTGACATACTGCTTTCTCCCGACTCTCCTTCTTGGCTCCTCTTTCCCACTTCCTCTTTCCTCCTTGTCTCCTAGTCTCTCCCATGTTCCTTTCCTATTGGCCAACATTGCTTTATTCATTAAACAGTATAAGAAACAATATATACAGAATGACATCTCCCATCATCTCCTCTTTTCTGTCTAAAATAAAAAGAAGGGTTTCAACCTTAATATAGCAAAATATATCACATAGCAGTTATCAAATAAGAATCACAGTTAAAACTATTTAGTCCATTAACATTTAGCAAGACTAAAAGAAACTATTCTATCATCTATCCTATATTTGTGAGTCTAAAGTCCTATATGTAACTTATCTTTAATCCTAACTAAGGAAAACTATAACCATAACTGTCTTCAACTCCTTCAAAGACCACAGAAGGATAGTATATAAGCTCTAGAAATGACAGAGAAAACTCACTGCCTGATCACCCAAAGTTCTTATGTAATCTTCCATCTTCAGCCCATAGGCCATAGTGTGTCTGGCAGACTCTTCAGAAAAGCAGGAAACTTTAAACTATCTTCTTGTATTGGCAGTTTGTCAGTCACTTTCCTCTGTGTCCTGCAGACTGTCTGGCAGACTCTTCCATGAAGCAGGAACTCTGTAGCAATGTCCATCTTGAATCACCAGTCACTTTTCTGTGGGTCCTGAATGTCCAGTTTATACAGCATGAAGTCAAACAGTCCAGACAAGAGCAGTATCTTGTCCAAATGGTTAGTCTTGACTTATTGGAAGCAAACTCTATAACGAGTTTCTTCAATGTCCATCTTCCTTTCTGATTCAGGTGGGTTTGCCAGGAACAATTGTGCCTCATTGTCAAGAAAAACCCTAAACCATTTTAAATGCCATATTCTGTAGGTCTTTGAAAGGTTTGAAGAATTCCTATCTATCTCAAATACATCTCTGCATATCTAGAACACCTAACTCACCTAGCTATAAGTTTTGACTATTATAGGTAATTATCTATAATATGTACTACATTATACATTACATTTCTAAATGAGCTATATAAACACAATAACTAAACAAGAGGAGAAATATACATATCACAAAATTGACCTTAAATTGTATCAATAAATGAAAATCCATTCCAAAACAAAGTATTCATATCTATACCATAATCTCCTTTTTACCTTTAAAAAGAGATTAGTTATGGCCATTAACCATTTATAACCAACCCAGTTAAATGACAACACACATTTATAAACAATATTTGGGTATTTGGGCGTCATTCTTTCCAAACTACTTCCTGCTGGTAAAGGGCTCTGTCATGGGGGATCCTAAGAAGATGCAGAAATCCTGGTTATAGTCTGCGAGGCTGCTTTGTCCAAGCTGTTTTGAATGTTGGATCACCAGCGACTCTGTTTCAAGGGGCCTGGCTTGATAAAACCACATTAGTCTGGAAGGAATCCACAGCTTTTTATTTTCTGTGGAAACAAAAATAAAACTTTTTTTCCCTTGTAACTTGTCCTTGAACTTAAATGTTGGAGTCAAAGCATTTTTAAAATATATAAATTGAATTAATTCAGCAGCATTTGTTGTTGTTTCCTCAGCAATCAAACAATACAAAGACAATATAATACAGTATTCAGATTCTCTCCATCTGTGGCTTTTTTATTATTCTGTTTCTTTTCTATTTTTTGAGACAGAGTTTCTCTGTGTATCGCTTATCTGTCCTGGAATTTACTCTGCATTCCAGGTTTACTTTGCAGTCACAGAGATCTGCTTGCCTCTGTCTCCTGAGTGCTGGGATTAAAGGCGTGTGCCACCACACCCAGCTGTTCTCTGTCTTTTTAAAACCATTTTTTTTTTTTAATTCTCTCCCAAGCCTTCGTATTTTTTAAAACACACTGTAAACCTTTAGCTTTAATTAATGTGAATCTGTCTTTACTGTAAATCTTTATCTTTTTCTGGCCACGAGTCTTTTATCTAGTAAACAACAACATTGCTAAAATGAAAGTCTTTGTTTTTTCTGCGGTGGTTTATCAAAGATGGTGGCGGCTATTTTACTGCCAGCAGTGAGAGCTGTGTTTACTGCCTTGGTCTGCACTGCCATCCAGCCCCATGCTGCTGGCTTGGAGATGTGATCACTGCCATTGTATGGTCTCATACACACCAATAAATTGTTAACAGTGCTTCTTAAAAGCCATGCAGTGTTTTTCCCCTTATGCTGAGTCAGGAACCTTCCCTTAAAGGAGCCGCGCAAATGTCTGCTTGTCTCTAGCAAAGCAGAGTCCAACCGAGAAAAATGCTGTTAGTAATAAGCCTTGCTTGTATCTGTTCTTTTCTTTCTAAAACCCCTTTTTTAAGCTTTTGTTAAATTTTAAGTGGAAGTTCTTACTAGCCACATGGGCACCATTTGTAAAGAGTATGGGTTTTCCTCCCGCCGCCAGTCTGGTCTTGTCCTGCTGCCGAGCCAGCCCCAAATAATACACAGAGACTCTGTATTTGATACAATGCTGTTGGCTCGGTTACTTGTTTCTTATCAGCTAGCTCTACCTTAATTATTAACCCATTTCTGCTGATCTATGTATTTCTCTTACTGGGGAGCTGGGTGGCATACTGCTTTCTCCCGACTCTCCATCTTGGCTCTCGACTGTTGCTTTATAAAGTAGATATGCAGGACCCACAGGAAGGTGACTACTAATACTAGATGGACAATGCTACAGGGTTCCTGCTTCATGGAAGAGTCTGCCAGACATTCTGCAGGAAACTGAGAAAAGTGACTGATGAACTACCAAAACAGGTAGACAGTTTAAAGTTTCCTTCTTTGCTAAGGAGTCTGCCAGACACACTATGGCCTATAGGCTTAAGATGGGACATTACAGAAGAACTTTTGGTGACTGACCAGGCAGCAAGTTGTCTCTGTCATTTCTAAAGTTTATATATTTTCCTTCTGTTGTCTTTGAGGGAGTTTAAAATAGATAGTTATGGCTATTTTTTTCTAATTAAGATTAAAGATATATATATATATATATATATGAGTTTAGACTCCAATCTTCCTGGTCGCATGTGTTTTCCTTTCCTCCTCCTCATTTTCTCCTACTTCTCTCTCCATTTGCTGCCCCCCACTTCCTCTGTGCTCTTGGGGACTTGTCCCTTCCTGGGTCTGTGAGCGACTTTATATGAATCTCTTAGAACACATCTTGTATCCTAGTTCCTCTGGTGGTGTGAATTATAGGCTGGTGATCCTTTGATCTAGGTCTAAAATCCATATATGAGTGAGTACATACTGTGTTCCTCTTTTTGTGACTGGGTTACCTCATTCAGGATGGTTTCTTCAAGTGCCATCCACTTGCCTGCAAATTTCAAGATACCATTATTTTTTTTCTGCAGAGTAGTATTCCATTGTGTAGATGTGCCACATCTTCATTAACCATTCTTCAATTGAAGGGCATCTAGGTTACTTCCAGGTTAAAAAAAAAAAAAAGAGTTTAGACTCACAAAGATAGGATAGATGATAGAATATTTTCTTTAAACCTTGCTAAATGTTAATGGACTAGATATTGTTAAATGTGATTGTTATTTGATAACTGTTTTGTTATATAATTTCTATGTTAAAGTTAAAACCCTTCTTTTTGTTTAGACAGAAAAGATGAGATGATGGGAGATGTCATTCTATAAATATGCTCCTCTTATTGGCTAATGAATAAAGTACTGTTGACAAACAGGAAGGCAAGATAGGTGGGGCTGGGTGACAAGGAGGATTCTGGGAGAGGTAGTAGGGGAGTCAAGATGTAGAGACTTGAAGGAAGAGGCCCAGTCCCTCTCTCCGTTAAGATAAGACCACCAGAAACACTTAGATTAATAGAAAGAGTTAATATTTAAGACAGAGTTAGTCAATAAGAAGCACTAGTAACAGGCCAACTCCTTTATATCTAAAACAGTGTCTCTGTGTGTTTTGTGGGGATGATGTGGCTGTGGGACCAGGGTGGTTGGCAAACTACTTATAACAAAGTCTCACTGAGGATTATAGCCTGGAGATGTTTTACATCTATAGCAAGAGTTTTGGCTTTTTCTTGTATAGGTCTTCTGCACATAATCAATGTTAATTTATGATAACCATAGCCAAGTTGTGTACAGAAGATAGCATCTCATAGCACTCTTCACCACCCTCCATGTACAAGTTGTTTGTCTTGTCCTGTGATAAAAATACCAATAACAAAAATAATTTAGAACAGTTTTCTTTTAGCCTATGGTTCCCAGAAGATAGAGTCTATGCTTGTGGGGAAAGTATGTTGAGAGGTGGCAGAAACATGAAGCTGGCTGATTACATCCTCATCTATATACATATGATGTATGTGTGACATAATAAATAATTTAAATGATGTAAATGTCCTAGCAACCCTCATAGGACCATTTTCTCCCCATCAATACCACCAACTGAGGACCAAAGTTTAAAATACATAAGCCTATGGTGATGTGTGTCATTCACACCATTATATTCTGGCTGTTACATTCTTTCTGCCTCTTCAGTTATGTTTCCTGAGCTTTGGTGTGTATGTGGCATCGGACACAGATATCACATTTTGGGCTGAGCACTTATTATGTTATTCTCATCATCTGTCCACTGACTGTTATCCACTACAAAATAAAACTCCAAACATTGTTGGCTTAGACCTCTGAAGTTATATTCACTAGCAAGAATTGGGGTTCAACAATGTATAATCACATTATCTCTGAAATGATTTCTCTTAATAGTCAATCTCAGATTTTCACCTAAAGACATAATGTTCATTTGTTTATATGAACCACAAAACCTAAACATCATGAACTAAAAAGTATATGATCTTTAATACATCTGTAACTACCCACACTATTGTTTTTCTTATTTTTCTTTTTTTTTTTCTGTTTCAAATTAAACCAGTTACTTTATATCCTGGCAGTGTGTTGTAATCTGTGTACAAATATTTTTTTGTTCCCTATACTTGGCAACAAGCCCATCCCCCTTTTTTATAACTTCATCCCTTCGTCTAATTACACTACTTTTCTTAAACGGTTAAGAAGACCTCTACAAGCAGTCTTTCCTAACAGGCTTGTCTCTTAGGCCCAGTGATAGAAGGTAGAAGTTATGTTTCAACAAAGCATCCCTATTCCCCTGAATATAAATCCAAACAGACAGATCTGCTGATAAACCAGAATTATCTTGTTGCACTATTGACTATTCACTTGTATCCACCTGTTACAATTCCACACTATTTCACACTTTCTAGTCCTTGTTTATTTTTTAAAATTCAAGATTAGTAAAATTTTTAACGAAGAAACTTTCAAAAATTAATCACATTATTTAATAAGTGGCATTTATGTTGAGTTTCATTTCTTAGGCCTCCCAAGCCACTCCATCCTTCTCTTAATTGTTTTGGGTCTCTTAATCATGACTGTCAATAACTGCATTAAAGAACTACTTCATCCTTTGACTTCAGTTTGACTTTATTCACAGCTAGATTAGGAGCAAAAGAAGAACAATGTCAAAGGTCCCAGCTTCCTCTTTGACATGTGGCAGAAAGTTGCTTGCATCTTTCTCTAAGGTCATGATTCCTGCCAGCTGACTCTGTCAAGACAGTGATGTCTGTGTTTCAACACTTGTTCTCTGGCCTTTCTTTTCATGCACCACATTATCCTCTGTTCTTTTCTTTAAATCCTACCCCCAACATTGTAAATAGCTTCTTTCTTAAACTCTGCTCAAAGAGTCAGCTTGATTGTGTCAGCTGCTTCCTCCTAGGATCCTGGCTGATACATATTCACAATATGTATCAAAAAAACTGTCCTGAAATTGTGCCCCAACCTTTTATTACTCCTTAGACTGATTGAACTTCTACACTGTCAGGATGTGGCTTGTTTTTCCTCTGCTGTCATGCTCAACGCTCGGTAAATAAAAGCACAAAACAAGAATTTCTTTAATCTACTGAATGAAGGAAGAATTATGACTCCTTAAAAGTAGATTTGATTCATAGTTTTCTTAAGCCTTGAGCACAATAATTCAGAGTGGGTAGTATGAAGTAAGGATGTGAACTTGTTCAGATGAAAGACATTAGGTGATTAAATAGAATGTTTTGAAGAATTGAACTTGTAAGCAAGTCTTCCAGGTAAGTATCATCTAAAATCATCTCAGAATAGACATGGTGAGCTGAGGTGCTTGGGAAAGTAGGCAGCTTTTATTTGACAAATGTGTTCATAAACACCTACTTTGTTTGGCAAACTGTATACTGTGAGAAATTAAGAAAAAGTAAATCAGCAAAGAAGCACTGTATAGATTATTCAGCCAAACATTTTATTACCAATCCTAAAAGGACATTTTTTTGGATTATCTCTTGGGAGAGGAATTGAGTGTTTTATTTCTACTGAGAATCATATCATTCTTGTTCATGTAAGAGGTTATTTGTGTGTCTATGAGTGTGTGTGTGTGTGTGTGTGTGTGTGTGTGTGTGTGTGTGTGTGTGATTTGTAACATTATCTGATGTTGGACATTATAACCTCCCCTCCAACATAGATATCACTGAGGGCCATGAAGTGACAGGAACTATTCAGGAAAGGATGTTATACTTACAATGGCCAATAAGAAATTGTAGAATATGATGAAAGCATGAATTTGTAAAGATGTAACGATAATGAGCCTGTAAAGATGACTCCATGGCTAAAAGTTGCAATCAAACTTGATGTCTTTCAGGCTTTATTGCCTTTATGGTAAAAGAAAAGGACTGACTACTGCATGTCTTCTGATATCTTGCCACATCCTGTGGCTTGATGTGCTCACACACACATTCATGCAAAATAAATTAAAAAATGTAATTTAATACTGATTTTTCAAAAGAAAAAATATAGAAACTGTTTTGGGAACCATGGATTTGACTTAGCCTAGCTACCTTGAGAGGTATGCATCTTAAGGTTTTCTGGTTAGACTCTATGGCTCTTGGGGAAAGATGTGCCTTCCAGTTCCTGAGAGACTGATGCACTCCCTCAGGCAGTGAAATATTCATACTGCTTTGTGTGTCTGTGTATGTCCCCTAATAGTCAAAAAAGCATGAAGACTTCACTGGGCAGTTTGTCTTACAAATTAATCTTGTGTACCCTACATGACTTGCAATACTCACTGTGTCCTGGCAACTACAAGTATATTGATCTTCTTAATTGCCATTATAATCTGTTTCTGAGAAAGGTATTAAAAGACTTATTGTTCTCAATAAAACTATCACAGCTTCAATTGTTCTTTGACCCCTCCAACCTAGCCTGATTGAATTCATCAAGGCCATTTCAGGTGTCTTTGCCAGGTAAGCAAGCACAGGCAATTACAAGAATGAAGTTCATGAAGTATTTCATTTTCTTAAGCTATGAAAATATAATGTTTTTTTTTAACAATCTGCAGAAGTGGACAAAGCAATAAAATCACATGCATTTTACAGATGTGGAAGGTTACAATTTCACTAGATATTTTCTTAAAGTTACGTGAAACAGAACAGCAGCAGCAACAAAAACAACAACAGCAAAATATGAATGTATTTAAGAGCTACCAAAATAAGTATTCTAAAGAAGTTGTAGCACATGCCTTCAGCAATCATGCAGCAGAGTCATGTAGATCTCTATTAGTTTGAGGCCAGCATGTCTACAGAGTGCATTTCTATAAAGCAAGGTTTACACACAGAAGCCCTGTCTGGAAAAAACAAAATCCAAAATCAAAGAAACAAAAATTTCTAAAACAGGACAACCAAGTTTGACTTTATCCTAGGTCCATTCCCCAAAGTCAGGATGCCAGGCTTCCCTTTCTCCCTTCCTTCCTTCTTTCCTTCCTTCCTTCTTTCCTTCCTTCCTTCCTTCCTTCCTTCTCTTCTCTCTCTCTCTTCCCTTCCCTCCACCTATTTTCCATCCCTTCCTCCTTCTTTCTTTCTTTCTTCCTCTCTCTCTCTCTCTCTCTCTCTCTCTCTCTCTCTCTCTTTAATTTTATTTTCTTTGCCTAGAATTTACTGTGGACAAAATTAAACAAAACACAACTATAGAAAAGAACCTGGTCAGGTAGGCAAGGAGAACATTTGTTTTCACTTTGACTGCATGAGCCCACTGTAACCATGTTTTGGGCTCCTATAGAAGGTTTTCCAGGATAATATAATGACTTCAAAACCTAAACCTGTCTTAATTTAGGAAAACTTCCATTAATTTTCCAATGCAATGAACGAAACTCAATTATACTGCTTTTAATATTTTTGTTATAACCGTTATACCCTTTACCCTTGTCGGCAATAAAAGTATCATGAAAATTCCAGTTGAAGTTTTAGGTAAAAGGAAGATGAAAAAGTTTCCATGGCTCTCTCTCTCTCTCTCCCTCTCTCTCTCTCTTTCTCTCTCTCTCTCTATATATATACATATATATATGTATATATATATTCTTATTTTACATATTGATCCCAGTTCCCTCTTCCTCCCATGCCCCCAACCTCCCTCCCATCCCATTCCCTGACTCCACAGGGAGGGTGATGCCTTCCAGGAGGGATCATCAAAATCTGTCAAGTCATTTTGAGTAGGGACTATGGCCCTTTTTAAAAATAGAGAAAAGAAACTGGTCAAGTGAAAAATATCAAAGAGGCCCTCCCACATGTCTTTTATTCAAATAATAAATAATAATAATAATAATGTGCCAACCAGAGCAATGTAGTATGGTGCTCACATATTGAGCTCAAATAAGAGGATTGTTATATTGCTAAACAATAATTTTTTTTTTTTAATTTAGGTATCATCTCTCTTAAGATCTGCATAGTTTATTGGTATTGAGTGGAATATTTCTTTCTGGTGGACAGCTTTTATAGGCTGTTAGGAGAGAAAAGGATTTAATGGTGTTACACAGCTGACAACTTTTTGAAGTATATGATCAACCTGCCAAGCTAAATGTATTCCCTGCTCCAACAGTGTCATGACTGACATGAGAAAAATCAAGTACTTTATGGTTGATTTGAGAACCTATCCACAAGAGATAATCTGTGTGTTTTACTATGAAGCCAGTGGAAAAACCTATAACTGAGAAGGACTTGGGAGTTAAGAGGAATCTTCTACTCTTGGTCATTTAAATTCATACAATACCAAGCTGTCTTCTAAATATCTAGGTTTATGCCCAAAGATGAATGATACTCTCTTTCACTCTTGATCAGAGAACACTGAAATTGTCAAAGAAAAAAATACTAAAAGATTTTTTAAAGTTTCTTTATCTTCCAAATGTTTTACAATTTAAGTCTGAATGTTGGTTTATTATCTAGATTTCTCTTAAGTCCTGAAAGGTTTTGGTGGCTTATAAAAGCCATCCTACAATTCTACATCTCTCTACTTCCTCCTATCTATGTTCTATATGATTTCAGTATTGAAATCTTAAAATTCTGTACATCTTTGCCCAAAGAAGCTATCAGTCTTCTCAATAGTATTGTACAAAATGACTATTGGTTAAATCCAGGTAAATACTAGTCCATTTCCTCTCCTATGTAGGCTTCTGTGGGGGAATGACTATGATAGTCACTTGTTCAATCTGCCTGTCTGTCTCTGTCTGTCTGCTCTCTCTCTTGTTCCTGTTCTCAGACTGTCTTTTACTCCTTTAATATACCTCCCACAATAAATCTTTTGCATGAGATCTGTTTTGTAGTGTGATTTCTGTGGTACTCATTGGCTCCAATCTGCAAAAGTACTTCTCCTGTCACAAAACCCTAACAAATATCCCACAGCCTGTATGTCAGAATAGGTCTTCATGCAGCAATGTTATCAAATATTACTGGGTTAAAAGACATCATGCAAGTGAATAAGGAAGAATTCATTTTGAGAATGAGCTAATACCTGAGTCCTGAGAAAGCATGACATGCCAGTGCAATTGCAAAATCATCTGTCTCAGGAAGAAATATTTTAACTGGAGACAGAACAAGAGATATTGCTGGGGACAGAAGAGACAAATTACAGTATTTAAGTAAATTTAATAAAATACTTATCATCTAGCATTGTGCACTGAAACAGGCTTCCTAGTAATGAGAATTCTGAAGCGATGAACATCTCATGCACCCAATTTTCATTCATTAATAAAAATGCTGAACATACATGGCATGAAATAATTAAATATATGTCAGAACTTATATTGAGTGTCTGGCAGGTATTAGGTCATTTAAAATGATGAGGAACCTCATGTCAGAATTGGGCTACTAAGGTTGTGATAAATAGAGCTGTTTAAACAAATCCTAATTATATTCTTACTCTCTCCCCATTTTTTAGCCCTAAAATTTAGTAACTTAAAAATTCATAATTAAAAATGTAGGATGTCTGACCAGAACATCAAGTTCAGAGTCAATGATTTGTTCAACATTTTACCATCTGAAATTTATAAGGTTTTAGGAATTGTAGGAGCTCTGTATTTATGGAAAAATTTAGTGTGTCTAAACCACAACTAGAGAAAATTATTCACTGTAAACTTTTCGCTTTGATTGTATATATGCACACAGGTATGCCTAACTACAGTGATCATTAATATATGTTTCAGGATCTGCTAGATGGGTCAGCAGAGAAAGGCACTCCCCGTCAATCCTACAGAGTTCAGTCCCCAGGATCCATGTGCTAAAGGAAAGGAATGACTCTTCTGATTACCACTGAGCTTCTGGTTCATACACACACCCACACACACCCACACACACACACACACACACACACACACACACACGCCACCACACAAACTAGTTGGAATTCTAAAAATTGCATCATACCCAGTAAAACTCCACTTCAACATAAAAAAAAAAAAAAAAAGAATTGTGTGAAAACTTTAGTGAATGTGATCAAATTAGACAGCCACTTAAAACTCTTTAGCAAAATAATGTCTATAAGAAGCAACTATTAAAAATAACAAAGCATAAAATTTTGCTAGAAAATTATATGGTAGTCTGAATTACTTCAAGCCAATGATCTTTCTTAAAAACAAAAAATAAAAATAAAAAAAGGAAAAGCAGAAACTATATTATCAGGGATCTTGGAATAAATACGGTCTTATGAAAGGAGATGTCATTCTGGAAATATGTTTCTCATACTGGTTAATGAATAAAGCACCGTTGGCCAATAGGAAAGGAAGACATGAAGGACTAGGAGACTAGGAGGAAAGTGGAAGTAGTTAGGGGAGTCAAGATGGAGAGAATGGAGATAGAAGAACTGCCAGCCGCCTCTCCCCGGTAAGATAAGACCATGTGGAAATACATAGAAATGGGTTAATAATTAAGACAGAGCTAGCCGATAAGAAACTAGTACCTGGCTAACAGCATTATATCAAATACAGAGTCTCGGTGTGTTAATTGGGGCTGGCACAGCAGAAGGACAAGACCAGCAGCGGGAGGAAAAACCTTACTCCTTACATATGGCGCCCACGTGGCTAATAAGAACTTCCACTTAAAATTTAAGAAAAGCTTAAAAAAGGGATTTAGAAATAAAAGAACAGCGACAAGCAAGATTTCTTGGTAGCTGCATTTTTCTCGGTTGGACTTTGCTTTGCAAAAGACAAGCAAATATTTGCTTGGCTCCTTAAGGGAGGATTCCTGACTCAGCATAAGAAGTTAAAAAACAAACAAACAAACAAACAACAAAAAAAAAAAAACCTCATGGCTTTTAAGAAGCACTGCTAACAATTTATTGGTGTGTATGAGAGCTGGCAATGGCAGTGACCACATCTCCAACCCGGCAACATGCTGCTGGGTGCAGCATAGACCAAGGCAGTGAGCACAGCTGACACTGCTGGCTGCAAAGGTACCCACCACCATCTTTGATAAACCACAGCAGATGCAGCTATGACTTTCATTTTAGCAATGTTGTTGTTTACATGATAAAAACTCGTGTTCACAAAAAGATAAAGATTTACAGTAAAGACAGATTCACATTAAGAAAAAGTGCTAAAGGTTTACAATGTATTCTAAAATATGTGTAGGCTTTGGAGAGAAAAGGAATAAAATGGTTTTATATAGACAGAGAGAAGCTGGGTCTGGTGGCACATGCCTTTAATCCCAGCACTCGGGAGACAGAGGCAAGTAGATCTCTGTCATTGGAAAGTAAACCTGGTATGCAGAGTGAATTCCAGAACAGATAGAAGTTACACAGAGAAACTCTGTCTCAAAAAAATGAAAAAAATGAAAGTAAAAAAACAGAGTAATAAAAAAGCCACGTAAAGATGAAAAGCACAAAAAAACTGTGGATACTATATGCTATTCTGTTGTCTTCAAATTGTTTGACTTTTGAGGAAATAACAACTGATAAAAGAAATGCTGCTGGATTAATTCAATTTATATATTTTAAAAATGCTTTGACTCAAAAATTTAAGTTCAAGGACAAGTTACTGGGGAAAAGGATTTCTATTTTTGTTTCCACAGAAAATGAAAAGCTGTGGATTCCTTCCAGACTAATGTGGTTTGAGCAAGCCAGACCCCCTGAAACAGAGTACCAGGTGATCCTACATTAAAAACAGCTGAACACAGCAGCCTTGCAGACTACAGCCAAGATATCTGTGTCTTCTTAGGATCCCCCATGACAACGCCCTTTACCAGCAGGAAGTAGTTTGGAAAGAATGATGCCCAAATTCCCAAAGATTGTCTATAAATGTTTGATTTCATTTAAATGGAGTTGGTTATAAATGGTTAATGATCACAACCAATATCATTTTAATGGTAAAAAGGGATTATGGTATAGATATGAATACTTTGTTTTGGAATGTATTTTCATTTATTGTTACAATTTAAGGTCAATTTTGTGATATCTATATTTCTCTTATTTAGGTATTATGTTTATATAGCTCATTTAGGAATGTAATGTATAATTTAGTACAGATTATAGACAGTGCTCATTTAGGAATGTAATGTATAATTTAGTACAGATTATAGACAGTTACCTATAATAGTCAAAATTTATAGTGTTAGTTAGGTTTTCTAGAGATGTATATTGTTACTTTTGTTCTGAGTGCTGTCCAGATTATGGTACTTAGAAGTATAGGAGCCTCCAGAGCCAAGAGGAGGCTGCCACTAATTTCTATAGTTCTAAGATTAGAACTATTGACAAGAGAAAATGGAAGGAATGAAAGACAGAAAAGTAAAGTTAAAGAAACCCCCCCACTTGAAATGAAGGACAGACTAACCTGGAAAGCTAACCCAGACCAATATCTGTTTTTGGAATTTGCTAACTTCCCCTCACAAGGCCCTGAGATAACAAGATACCAAGAATTCACATTGCCCCTCCTTTCTTGTGAGTCAGCAGGTGGTGAATAGGGTCCTTAAGAAACAAAGAGATAACTGTTCAGGTTTGCCCAGACAAGATTAATTAGCCCTGAGGCCCTAAGGTCTGTTGACCTTAATAGGAGACCATTCAATCTCAAATGGTCACATACTCAATGGACAGAGGGTCCCATCCCCTCCCTAAGCTTGTGGCTTTTGCCTTTAAAAACACCTTTGCCTGGGGGATGGTGCTTCTCTCTAGCCTGTGTGCTGGAGGTGCCCATTTGTGCAAACGTTTCCTGTTTATTAAAGCCTCTTGCGTGTTGCAGCAACTGGACTGGACATTGAGTTCTTGGGGATACTGACCAAAACTGTGAGACTCCTCATTCTGAGGGTTTTCCACATGCAACATCATATGTTCCTTTATATATTTCAACCCTCATGTAATAGTTTTTCTTTTTCAATTCTCAATCTAATCCTTTCTCATATTGCATCTCAACAGTTTGTATATGAAGATGCTTTAAATTCCACTGGGATTACATTGAAACTGCTTCAAACCTTTGGCTTGCCCATGTATATGCCTTACATTTCATCTCTATTGACTTGTGGCTGCAAGCACCTTACAAACATTCCTTAGAATTCTTGAGAGTGTTATGCCACTTCCACTTGAAATTTTAACTCAGTAACTCCTTCTATAAACATTTACACCCATGTTATTCCACTCTTAATTTTATGTCTCCATTAGTTGTATCTTGAAATATGTTTTCTCCCAGAGAACATTCTTCTTCGACTCTCTCAAAATGAGTAGACTTACTTACATTTTTCCTTATAGAACTTCTTTTATAAAAACTTCAAATTGTTATTAAATTCAAATATTCAAATATACATTGTAAGGATTCAGGCATTATGATGACCTGCCCTTGTTTCCTAGCAGAATGCACTCAGGCAGTACTCTGTTCAGTCAAGGGTTCCATGAGTACTAGTCTTCATGCAAGTGCAAAGGACCCCTTTAAATAAAATACCTCTGCCCACTTATGCTCTTTGTTCTTCTCTTCACACTCTCTCTTCCTCCTCTCCCTGTTCTCTCTTTCCTGCTGTTCCCCTGGGGCAGACAGGACTTTTCCTGTCTCCCTCTTCTCTTCTGTCCTCTCTCTGCCTCTGTGTCTCTTTTCCTCTTTTCTCTTCCCTTCCTCCCCCCTCCCCTTTCTAATAAAATTTGTCACTTAAGCCTAGCATGTTTGGCTCCTACCTTGGTTACCCTCACCTGCTATGGAACTGCCAAGGTCCCCCATACAAGGTCCCCCTTGAGCTTTATCATAACATACATAGCTATAAATATTAAAATTAAATTGAGAGACATTCTTGACTGTTGTGAAAACTGTTCTATTATACTTGCTATAACATTTAAATCTTGTCCTTACTAAATGTCCAAGAGAGTAACAATAAATACATGCAGTGTATCTAGTAAATTCCCAGATTTAGCTAATGTAGTATTGTATTAAGTCTTTCTCGGGATATACAGTAGTCAACCAGGGTGAACGGGGCATTATCGAATTCTGTAACTTGAAGATACCTACAGAATGTACATGTAGAGACAAGGAAAAATATGTAAATGGATTCTGATACATAGAAATACTAGCGATGGCATGGAAATATCATAAAGTAAGCTGGAGAAGACAATGGACTGACTACTTTAAAGAGAAACAAAGAGAACTGTTAATTTAAGGGACTCAAACCTTCTGAAGAAAATAAAGACAGCAAACTAACTCAGTCTTCTAAGCAGTCTATACAAATTCTGAAATAGACTTGGGAAAGCAAATGTAAAGTCCATAGAGAGCATGGTGGGAACTTTCTAAGCAATTTTCCTGAGATGCCTGACAGTGAAAGAAAAAGTTGTTAATTAAATTAAACACAAGATGCTGAATTTCACCAGCAACTAGATGGGAGAGAATTAGAGAAAGCCACATGTGGTTACAAGTAAAGCAAAACAAAACCTTCCCAGGGTAAAGGAGTCCTGTCTTAATCTCTCTGAGTCTCTAAGAGAAGAAAAGGAAAAAAGACTAAGCCTCCTGAATGGGATCATGTGAGAGCTTCCAGGCCCCAGCAAGAGACAGAGTCTCCATGGAAACGTCCCTTTCCCTGCACCCACACACTGCTCCTTCAACCTGCAAAGGCTGCCTTGAATCTCAAGAGAATACTAGGAGGAGTAAAACTTCTTAAAAACCGAGACAAACCCTAGGGAAGGAGGGAAGGAGCAGAGCGGACTCGACTGACATTCCCACATCATCAGCAACCTCTTGGTTTTCTCTAGATCTCCTCTACTCCAGGGTTCAGACAGAGTGGTTTCTTCAAACCTTCACTTCCTTCCCCTTGCTCTCTAAATCCAGAGAACAGTCCAGCTTTTAGTGTGAAACAGCATGGGGAAGGGATCCTCACAGGCACCAGTGTTACTTGACCATTCTCATTCTTCTGCAGTTCAAAACACCAATAAGTCCATTACTGACTTCCAGAGTTTATGTATGAAAGAATAAAATGGAAAGGGAGAGGGAGAGAGAGTCTATGTGGTTTTTTTGAATTGGAAAACTTAACGATATTGAAGCAATCAATCACAATAACAAAGTAAGCTACCTTTGTAATCGTCAGAAAATGCATCAAGATAATTGAGAGGCAGCTCTTTTAGTGTGATAATTTTTTATAAAATAATAAACTCAACAGTAGTCAGATATAAGCATTTTTTCTATGAATTCTGAAGAAAATCCCTTTGCAAAGTGGGTGCTATGAATGTTGTTATCCACTTATATTCCCTGAAGGCAATAGCTTTGTGTTCAGAATCCAGATGTTTCTTGATTTTTATTCACAATAAACAATCTGGTCTTGATATTATTTCTCGTTTTCAAATTCTAATCATTGCTAGTTTCGTATCAATTAGAATAAAATACCTCCTTTTGACTTTCATCTACCTCATTGTGGGCTCTGTGCAAACTCCAAGGAAAAGTTAGTCATGTGCTTTCCAGAAGATAAAAGCTATGTGTAAAGACTGAAACATCTGATGTAGGAAGGGGAGTGGTTATATAGGTCTTAGCCAAGACATGTGATAGTCACTGTAGGGGTTGCTGAAAAAAGAAGTCTGTGATTCTTGTTAACCCATTTAAGCAGATCTTGTACCATCCAAAGGGGGAAAATGTTCCTGGCTGTTTTGTATTGCCTTCTGTGGAGTTTCCAGATCTCTTCTGCCCACTTTCCTCGAGCTTGTGCCTCCTCGAAGAACTTGATGGCAAAAGAATGCTGTCCACCCTGGACAGGAGATGGGAGTCCCTGCGGCCAGCTTTCAGGTAGAGGTTCTTGTCAGGACATCCTTCTGTCCAATGCACCATCTGGACCTCAATTTCCCTTCAAAGGGGTGGATGACCGTGAGTCCTGGCCCTCTGTGTTTTATAATAGAACCTGTCAGTGCTCTGGCAACTTCATGGGATTCAACTGCGGAAACTGTAAGTTTGGATTTGGGGGATCAAATTGCACTGAGAAGCGACTCTTAATAAGAAGAAACATCTATGATTTGAGTGTCCCAGAAAAGAATAAGTTTTTTGCTTACCTAAATTTAGCAAAGCATACTGTCAGTCCAGTCTATGTCATCCCCACAGGCACATATGACCAAATGAACAATGGTTCAACACCTCTGTTTAATGATATAACCATCTATGATCTCTTTGTATGGATGCATTACTATGTGTCAAGAGACACCCTGCTTGGAGGTTCTGAAATCTGGAGGGACGTTGATTTTGCCCACGAAGCACCAGGGTTTTTGCCTTGGCACAGACTTTTCTTGCTACTGTGGGAACAAGAAATACAGGAGCTAACAGGGGATGAGAACTTCACCATTCCATACTGGGATTGGCGGGATGCTGAAAACTGTGACATTTGCACAGATGAGTACTTGGGAGGTCGCCACCCTGAAAACCCTAATCTACTTAGTCCAGCATCCTTCTTCTCCTCCTGGCAGGTAAGATTCACTTCACATACAGAGTTAGAGAGGAATGGTACTTCTTCATGAGGTCACTATGAACAAATCTAAGTGTGGAAAAGGTGCCTAACTAAAAGCTGCTTATGCTATTGACTTTTTTTATAGAGCATCTCAAAATAACAATCAGTGCTTATTAATCTAATAAACAATAGCTTCATTAGATTCATAATTTGCTATGAATAAAAACTGCTTGGCTCACCACTGTATTGCTAGCACCTAGGATGGTATCTGGCATAAGCAGTAGCTCAAAGTTATTTAGGAGTAGATGAGTAACCAGATTATCTTAGTCCATGTTTTTGAATAATACAATTAACATTACCAATAAAATTCAAAAGATATAATACTTAAAAATAAAATTCCTGGCACTAACACAGACCAATTAGGCAAAATCTTCAAGGTGGAGTGCTAGAATAATTCACAAAGTAGCAATGATGACCTTTATTATGTGAATTCTTGATAAATACTGATTGAATACAAAATCTTCAGTTGATTTCATTTGAAAAGAAACTAAAGTCTATTGAAAGAGTATTTGAATTAAGTGAATCTGTATTGAAAGGATTTATATACATTACTGATTTACTGAGCATTTAGTTTAACCTATCCCCATTTTAAAGCCATATGGGATATATATTATTTGTTAAAATTGTAAGAAAAAAACTATTGGTAAATAGCATTGATGGTATTTGTTCATGGGTATAATAATTGCATGACTCACCCCTGTATTTTCAGGGACAAGACTAGCCTTTTGAGGAGACCCAATTCAGCTAATTTTTCTCATTTTAGAATGAAGTTAGCCTTTTTTCTACTTTACAAATATTAGAAATAGAATTAAGAAGTTATTATTTTGATTGGATTTCCACTTCTCCTATTATGTTCTTCATTCTGGATTAGAGGCAAAAGATAAAGAAATGTTAAAATAGTTTTCCTTTAAATAAACTCAAGTGTAAGAGATGCTTTTCTGCCTTATGTTCCAAAAGTTCCTAATGCAACTATTCTATCAATTCAAACATGGGCACAGCCTGTCCAATACTTGACAAATTTGAAATACAAATTCACTTTATCATTGATGAAGCCTCTCAAAAGTATAATTGTAAAATACAGATGTTAATTCCTGGTGTCAATTGTTTACTAAACCTACTGCTACTTTACATAGAGGGACATTGCTGAAAAAACTTTATTGCTGTATTTTTTCAGTTATCCTATCTTAATTGATGAACTTCAAATCCTTCATCTAGCTCTCTACTCTTCTGGCTATTGCTTTAAATTATATCAGTCTTGGATATGGGATTATCTTAGATATACAATATTTGATTTGCTACATAGCTTCACGTGATATCGAAAGGCTGAAGGATCATCTAAATTATCAAAAGTTTTAATATATACATTGAGTTTAGTAAGAAGATGTAAATTAATATTTAATTACTCAAAGAGTCTACTTCCAGATGATACCAAGATTTAATATTTCTAATCATGTTTTGAGAATTGAATTAACCTTATGATTATAGTCAATTCTATAATTTTCTTAAAAAACAAAACAAATAAAATAGAAATGTAAAAACACAATATACTTATCTGACTTAATTAGCCATGAGCTATAACTTCTACAATATTGCCTACAAACTTGTACTGCTGAGTAGAAAAATGCCTTTTTACACAGAATTAGCAAAGTGAAAGAAAACAAATCACTGGAAAAAACAAGCAAAATTATTTAATAAAAGAATTAGCAAAACAAAAGAAAAAAATCTTTGCTAGCAAACATCATTTTAAAAAATGAGGTTAAAGTTTGGAATAAATATTTGTTCTACCTAAGCTGAACACTGTTCAGGGATACAAAGTTGCAGACAGAACACATAAACTGATTCATGTTGTCTGGTTTCTTTATTCATACAATCTCTCTTGTTAAGGTATTTCGAAAATGATTATTTTTCTTCCATTGCCCCTTCCCATTAGGAAAGTGTTGGAAGGCTTGAGAGGAGGGTATATGATCAAACACATTATATGCCTCCATGGAAATATCCTTAGGAAAGCCCTGGTCAATGAATATGCACCAAAGAACAAGAAATATCACTTTAGAAGAAAATTGAATAGTGATTTACAGAAGTGAAATCAAAGCAAATTAGGACTGTTTCGGTCTGGAAAGATGGCTTAGACATTAGGAACACTGGTTATTCTTTCTAACACCTGGCTTCAATTCCCAGCACCCGAATGGCAGTTGCAGCCATCTGTAACTCTGTTCCTAGGACTCTAGCATCCTTTTTTGGGCTTCTCCGGTTACTAGGCCCATATATGCTGCACAGACATATATGTAGACAGGACACCTATAGACATAAAATTGTGAATTAATTAACGTTTACATTGTATTAATTGAATCACTCAGAATTACAGCCATCTACAATTTTTTGTCCTTGCTTTGCAGTTGCATGAACATCAGTGATCTAATTACTTTTTGAAAACACAGAATCAACTGGTCTATTGTAAAGCTCCATTGTGCATTTTTTGTTTATTTGGGAGGAGGTTCTACACTGTAGCCTAAGTCTGACCTGTAACTAACTCTACAGCCTAGGCTGGCCTCTAAAGCACAGCAATCCTCCTGCCTCAGCCTCCCAGGGGTGCTTGTACTTTTAATGCTCTTTATGTAGCTCTAAGTTTCAGCCAGTACTAAGAGTCCCAGATTTCATTAACATGGAGATTGTTTAGTTATCACTTTCCTTTCCTTTATAAAAACACAGTTTCTGTAATGAGCACACCATTAATTTGAATGCCTTTGTCTAAATTAACAATTCAAATTAAAAACTAGGCTGTTTTGTTAGATGAGATCAAATAGCTTCCAAGTTAAAATGAGCTGGTTAATACCTTCCAAATTAGCTAGGCTGATAGCCCATTTTATATGGGCTTCCACTCATTGATTGACTTAGGGTGTCTTTTTACTTTCAAACATAGATGTTAGAGTTTGGATACTATTTATCCATTCCAACCTGAGAGAACTTTTGTGGTATCTCATGCGATGCTCACATTTTATAAATGATAGGCCTGAAACAGTAGGAGAATTTATGGGGGGAAAACAAAACAAACAAACAAACAAACAAAAAACAAAAAATCTGAGGGCAGAACCCAAGTGGCTATGTCCCATTTCTATTTAAATAAACTGTGTTGACATGCTTAAAGAGGGTCTAATAACAAACTTATTTATGAAAGTATAATTTGAGAGATGCTTGCTTTTTCTGTCTAAAGTTCTCTTCCAGTTGGCCTGGGTTTGCTTCCTACTACCCGTAGGATGGCTCACAACTATCTGTTACTCCAATTCCAACACCGGGGATCCAATATTTTTTCTGGGCACAAGACAAACATGGTTCACAGATATGCATTATGGAAAACATGCATACACATAAAAGGTAAACATGTAGATCCATATGCATCAAACACTGAGGAAGAGAGACACTTCTATTTTATAAAATTGTTTTTCTTCCCTTTGTTCAACACTTTGTGCAGATTTATCTTACAGCTTCTGTAATATTTCAGAACACGTGAATGGTTTATTAAGCCTAACTCTGCCTACTGTCAAATTTTCAAAGGTAGAAACTATTTATACAAATACTTGTGTGTATATATATATATATCATGACATACAGACAGAATGTCCTTCATAAATACATGCTGAATTGAAAAAAAAATGAAACTCACAAAAATTTAATTCTTATCCTAGATGGATTTCTGAGAACTCAGCCATATTTTACAGAACTGAATTCTCAAAGTGAAAGACACAAAAATGCAACAGACAGTATTTGCTTAAGTCCTAGCCTAGGATAAAGCATTTTGTGAAGTGCTTGCTGATCATCATGAGTGTCTGAGTGTGTGTGTACATGAAAAATATGGTATAGGTCATAATATATCTAAACATTATTTGAGATGAAAAAATTACCTGACAATATTTATTTGATAGGAGATAGTAATAAAATCAAATAATTAAGGTTAATTTTCTTAGAATTAAGGTTTCATATGCAATCAGTCTTTTCCTAGTTTGTTATTCTTTCACTTGTTTGATTATTCTGAAAGACATTTTCAAGTAGTAGCACACCAACTTTCATTAAAATAGTCTGTAATTTCTAGAAAAAGGAAGGTACTCAATGACATTTATTTACAAAATTTGTGTTCTGTGCTCACCACCATTACATATAATGTTATACAAATAAGAGAAGGTAACCTAAGAAGAAAAGGTGTGTCAAAGAGAGCTGTCTCAATGAATCACAATTGAGAGGAAACAGGACTTGATGACAGATGTGAGTGAATTACAGCCAGGGAATTCAATCATCAGGTGGACAGCATATCACATGGAAGCCACGGGGGAAGAAAAACAAAGTTACATTTCAGCAGATAGTCATGGGTTTAGGTAACCATGACAACAGCTCCACAAAATAACAGCTTCTCTTTTTTCTTTATGAAAGATTTCATGGAATGTCATATGGGTTAGTATTTTCCTTACTTCCTTCTTTCCTTCCTCCCTTCTTTCCTTCCTTCCTTCCTTCCTTCCTTCCTTCCTTCCTTTCTTTCAGGAAAAACTCAAATACCATATTAGAATCTTTGCTCCTGAAGGCTTTTAAAAGCAGGTAGTTTTTCGCTACATCCTACAATTTAATAGAATACTATCATGTTTCCCCTTCCATTCTTGTACACCTGTACCTTCTGTGTCCCTTTCTTTGCTTCTTTTTGCTCTTGGATATTTGAATTTGCTTCTCTTAGCATATGGTTCATATCCTATGTGGTTGGAAGGAGAAAGAACCAAACTGTGACGGTAAGTCTTGGGCTCAGTCCAACTTCTGACACTTGCCAAACACTACTAAACAAGGCATTTAAAATTCATGACCTTTAATATTTTCAACAAGAAAAGAAATATTGTTATTGTCACATATGCTTGTTTTCTATGTTAATGAAAGAACTGAATTGACTACAAAGCAATGTATTGTGCTGTGAAAGCCATTGTTCTTTGATACATTTGTATATACTTCTCTAACTTACCTACCAGACTCTCAGGAAGTTATATAGAGAGTTTAGAGATAGTTTTGTTTGTAAAAAAATAACAATAGCTCAATATAACATTACTATAATACAATTTAAAGTATTCAGTGCATGCAAAAAATACTTAAGCCTTTGCCATATTGTTTTAATTTCAATGTGTGGGAAATACTGTGTTTAAATGATACATCAGGTTCAGTTAGTATAATGAACAATCAACACTCACATACATAGTGATACAAATAACTTAGATATCTTAGTAATTGTTTTATATTAAAATAATTATAATTTTTGGAATTTTTAAGGGTGAGGCAGTCTTGGGTAGAACACAAGACCTTATACATGCTAGGCTAATACCTTAAAACTGAACTCCATGCCAGTCATAATTATTGGATCCTTTACATAGGTGCCAGAGAATATTGCATCTCTGTGCTTTAAATACTTTGGATTACTTGAGCCAAGAAAGAGTTATTACACTCTCCATTTAAGGACAAAATGCCTTGACATAGATTCTGGGAGACCTGCCTGAGACCATGGGTTAAAACAATCAAGAGTAGACACTACATTTCTGAATACAACTCCAGGACATGTAACCACAATGCTAACAAATTCTGCATCCTTGCCTCTGCCACTGAATCAAACATAGTAATTTGGAGTTAAGGTTTTTACATTATTTCTGTAACCAGAGTATCTTCCCTCTATACTATTAATGCCTCCATGACCCAAGTGCTTAGTCACATACAGTTGGGATTTCAGCAAAAATAGTTCCATCCAACGTCTCTAATTTAACTGAGTCTGCTGTAGGAGTCTTTTCTGCAAAAAAGACCTTTTGGAAATATCCTGAGGATTATTCATCAAAGAGGAAAAAAAATACTTCCTCTGTGTCACAGTCATGTTGTCTAGTCAATTGCCTTTGTGAAGATGTCTAACCTATTACAGTCAGAGCAGAAGGTGGACTAGTTTTATGAAACCATTCACAAGTCATTGATGAAAAAAAATAAATGAAGTAGATACAGGTAAATAAACAATGTTGTATGTATAGATACATTTCAAAGATGAGGAAATTCATTTATGTTTCATATATACTTTATACACACAGTTTAAAGATAATTTATGCAATTGTAGGATACTTAATTTTAACCTTGCTTATGTCACATAGAGTTTCAACATTCTGGCTTTTGAATTTTGAATCAGGATTCTCAGGCTGCCATAAGCAACATGATTCGAATGCAACTCAACAACTATTTCCATTTAACATTTTCATCTAATTGTCAGAAAGCGGAATGAAGGTAGTGATGGGTATTTAATATTTCTTCCTTCTCCATTTGACTCAGAGGGAAGACATTTAACATAAAGTGTTTTTCACAGATCATCTGCAGCAGATCAGAAGAGTATAATAGCCGTCAGGCTTTATGTGATGGGACACCTGAGGGACCACTGATACGGAATCCTGGAAACCATGACAAAACCCAAACCCCGAGGCTCCCATCTTCAGCAGATGTGGAATTTTGTCTGAGTTTAACCCAGTATGAAGCTGGCTCCATGGATAGAACTGCCAATTTCAGCTTTAGAAACACACTAGAAGGTAATATCCTTGTTTTTACTAAATTTGTTTTTCCTCCTTGTTTATAATCTCAAAGATTTTGCATTTATAATTTTGTTAGTTGTGTAATACTATGCTTTGCATATACACACACTGATACTAAACCTTGGCATCTCAGAACATCACATCATATTACATCAGTTTAGTGATACGAAAGCAATTTGTGTATTCTACCCACCATAAAATACAGTAGGGACAACAGTCAGTCTTCCACAAAAGAAACAGCTCTTTTCTCAAATTAACAAAAGAGGTAGATTCTCTGAAGGACAAAGTAAGTTATCACAGACAATGTTTTCTAACATGGGACAAGTTCTATGAAACTTTAAAGTAATAGAACAAAGACAACCATGGGACAATACAATTTGCAAATACATCAGTGGAAACATCAGATAGGTGACTTACAGAAGAGCAGGGGAATCTAAGCTATATAAAGCAGATGTTATCTGACTCTATTGTACTTTTCATTGGTCATAAGTGGGAGTCTGTATATTACAAACTGTTTTCCTAATATTAAAAAGGTGTTAGGTTATATAATATGAAATAATAAATGGCTATTAGTGGGCTAAAGACTGCTCAAGATAGTTTGATTCTGAACTTGCAACATTCCAATCTGTTCTGCCAACCAGACTTTGTAGTCCCATAATCTTTCCAGGACTTCTCAATACAGAGCCAGTAGTAGTGAATAGAGTAAAGATGGTTCAACAAAGGCATTTGAGTACAAAGTAAAATCATTCCATCATTAAAGCTGTTTGTACTGTCAATTAGAGATACAGCACTACAGAAAGACAGCTTTTCACATGATTTCAATGGGCTTTTTTTTTTCTCTTTGATTTAAAATACCTAGACACTAGGTTATTTAAGGCAGTTGTGTCTTGATAAATGTAATAAAGACACAGGCCATGTCAATTCGAGTCTGTGTCCTTACAGCCCAGAGGTGGTTTCTTGCCTCCTTTTATACTCTGTAATTCAGCATATCTCTCCATCTGTTCACCTCTTCCTTTCAACATCCATTCATTATTGTATGATCATAATAGAGACTTTTTGTGTACATTACATTCAATCCAATTAACATTGGTGAAACAAATCTATTAACAAACAAAAATTAAAGAATTCAAGTCACAGAGTACACGCATGTGCAAACATAGGGGCTAATTTCTAGGAAGCCTCACAGAAATTACCACCTGGTCTTTAGTGTGTTACATTGTTGCATGCACCCTAACTTCCTAACCTCTTTTTCTTTTTTTTTTTTTTTTTTCATTTTTGCAAGGTGAACAAAATAACAAGACTGATAATGAAAAGAGAAAGAGGGACCTGCTGGCAGTGTAGACCTTTACTTGGACAAAATCCTTCAGAGGGGGTTGTCTTCTAAATCAAAGCCCATAGTCAAGATGCAAGTGGTAGTAGTTATAGGACAGAAGAGAAAAATGAGGTTAGAATAGGTTAAAATGCTTACATTTTGACCAAAATTTTGGCATTTCTAGGTATAACCACTGAGTAGTCAATGAAAGAATGTTAAGTGATTGACAAACTTCCTGGATAAACTTCCTGTATGGTCATTCTCTCTTTCTATGGTGTAGGGCAGGCAATAAGTGAGAGAAACAACTTACTTCTGCTATTTATCTAGGAAAATTGTCACAGTTCATCCATTATAAAGGAGCTTTACAATATGGTCCAGCCCTTGCTAACACTTCCCTCTTTCTTCTTTCATTCCAAGCCATAATCCTACAACCATATACTCATAAGTAATATAGGAAAGGAAAGCCACACCTTAAAGATAAACTTTGGTGACTGCTGCTCTGATAAAAATATGTTTAATGCTTATTCTCTTACAATAAAATGATGCTGTAAAAACAGTGATTGATGTTGGCATCCTGCCAACCACTCCATATGATGCTGTTTCAAACGTTGTGAATGTCATCTGTGGATTAAACCATTATGCTCACCAGCAAAGGGGAATGGCAGGTTCAGCAATGTTAAATGAGGCTATTCTTGGTCACCAAGTGAGTGGCAGCCCCAAACCTGCATCTAGTTCATTTAAGGACAATGTTCAGAATGCAAAGACATTGCATTCTGATGACTCATAGGTTCATGAGCTGCTTGATATTATACAATAGTGTAGTACATACAATATCAGCAGAGACAGTGGTTTGGAGGGACCTTTGTGGAATTCCAGGGTCTTGAATCCCTAGACAGGAAATGGGGAGATACATGGTTGGGGTGAAGCCCTTTATTTATTTATTTATTTGTTTGTTTGTTTGTTTTTGAAGAAAAAGACTTTCTCTATCAGAAGTAGTCCCAAGCAGAGGAAAATCTTGGAAGGGCAACAACAATGTTAGACAATGAACTATAATTCAGGGGCTTTCTGGTCTACTTGCATAGCAATGGCTGTTTTGAAACATGCTTTAATATTTTTTTTTCACTTTAGCCTTGGACAAATGTGCTCAGCCTTGCCCTTGGCCAATAGCCTTTAATTCCATAGTAATTTTACAATCTTTGGAAGAGGGCTTTCAGACTTAACTGTGTGCCCTAATCCTTTGTTTTGGATACAAACAATGGAAATATAAGCAATTATAAAGAAAACCAAAATCATGCCATTTACAGGAAAATTGATGCCATTGGAAATAATTAAGTGAAATAAGTCAGACTCATAAGACAATGATATCACTTTTTCTCCTTCACAGAGCATATTAAAACCATAAATTTGTGAGCATTTACAAATGTGTAGATGTGTAGGTGATGAAGCTGGAAAGAGGATCATGATAGAAAGGAAGAGATGTTAAGGGGGATAATGAATAGAATAAATGGAGCTCATGCAAATGACAGATGCTGCAGTTAACAAGAAAAAACAGAGGAAGTTGCTATAAGAATGCTATGAAAGGTCAGAAGACAAAAATATCTACAATACTTATCTATATAGAGTCTATAATGAAACCATTACTTTATATGCTTACATAAATTTTTATAAAAATGTTGACAGTATTAACTTAGGTTTTTTTTCCTCATAAGAAGACAATTGTTACTGCCATGATACCTTATAGCCTGTAGACAGAATTGAAGATATACAGTTTGGTACTGATTGTCTGAGAGTACTACATGTTTCCCTGGACTTTTCCAGGATTAACAAAAGTTCTCCAATGCTAACATCAGTGACCTCCAAACAGACTCTGCCCTTAAAGAACTTGATTGAGTACATCATGTTTTTTGTTTGTTTATTTGGTTTTGCTGTTTTTTGTTGGTCTGTTTGTTTGTTTTGTCAAAAATTTCAAGCATCCATAATATTATTTTTAAGAATGGTCATTATTATATTATTAACTAGGCATAGTGCAGGCACAGGTATTTCATTCTTTTAAAGCCTTAATGAAAGAAAAGTGATGCAGGTTTGGTCAGGAGTCACAGATATTCATAACTGGTCAAAATAAATAGAATAAGTGGACTATGAGATGTTCTTCCTTATTGGTACATCTGCAATGTAACTCCTACACAGACTCAAGGGATATCACGAAAAATACAAAATGTAATATCCAGTGGATCAGAACACCTGCAGCTAGATAGTGTCTACTAGACATGACAGGGAATTTGCACCCAAGATATCTGAACAATATGCTGACATAAAAAATATACCCCTGCCCCCATAATAAAAAACTCACTTGAGCTGTCATGATGAAAAGAAGAGAATTTTAACAAGTCTTTACTCATAGATGAGTAGCCATAGGAAATTAATATTTTCTGAGAGGATAATCAGTTTTCTTCAGGGATAAGGTCACTAATTTGTTATCTGATACTAAGTGGTCATTCATAAACACGTATGTATTCAAGAAACACTAATTGGACTCAGGAGGTTGTGTTCACAGGTAAAAATAATTATAGAAGAGGTTGTGTATTAAAGCATAAATTGGGGAGTTGCAAGAGAATGGTGGAAACTATGTAAATACCATACTCATGTATGAAATTCTCCCAAAAAACTGAAGTTTAATTAGAGATGTTTCTTATTAATTACCTTACTGGAGAGGTGTAATTTAGAGTTCACAGGATTTAAAGCAACAGCAAAGAGAGGGCTCCGAATGTTGGTCTACCTGTTGATCTCAAACACAAGGTTACCAAGCTCTAGCGCTGTTCCCTTAGTTAATGAAATTAGCTTCAGCCACTCAGGTGGGGATTATCCAGCTCACTGCCTGATGTGGTTTCCTGCAGACTGTATTTTCAGTATCTCATCAACATCTAATCCCCCTGTGCTCTGTGACTGAGTTCAAAGATGATATCTCTGATGTTGTAGTTGAACCAAGTTCCCTGACTTGTGCTTGCTCCCTGTTCTAAGGTCTCAAGATAGTTTTGTTTTAAACATTATATTCTCTCTCAGGCTAATGCCATGTCATTGCTCTTCAAATCTTAGAGAAGGAAAATAAGATTCCTCTCTATAATTGACTTGCCCACCAGATGAATCATCATTTCATCAAAGTTGAGTCTCCTGTTCTGTAGTCAAAGCTTATGAAGGTCATGAGCTTGTCCTGAGGATGAGACTGGCTGTCTCCTTTTACTTGAGTAACTTGGATTAATTTTAGATGGAGTTTCTGCCACTATTCTTTTGCCCAGGGAGCTGCATTGATGAGCAGTGCATTATCTGACTTCCTTCTGGTATATTATCTCCTATGTTACCAGGTATATGGATTTCTAAAAAAGAACTTTCATACCTTTCTCATTCAAATATAGTGGTTTCAAGAATGCACTCTTACTTAAAAATCCATATGAATTTTACAAAAAGAAATAAACTTGTTTATTCAAAATAGAATCATAGAAAATGAATTACATTCAAGATATTCTCAATAGAAACTAAGAATAAGTATTAAATATAACACATATGTTTTCTCTTATAGATAACAACTAGATCATGAAGTAATCATACACAATTTTAGTTTAAAAAAACTCCTTTAAATAATGCTATTGCTAGGTAAATGTTCATAATCAAGGGCTCATTGTCAGAAATTGTCCTGTGACAAGAATGTTGAAAAGTTCATCCAGATTAGGATTTAACATTAGGGGGCCCTTCTCTATATTGAGAGTATAATTTGAAAAGAGAGGTTTCATGGTTTCTTACCAATGAACATGAAAATTATTAAGAAAAACATAAGTTGAGCAGAAAATGTATTGCCAATTTTAGCTCTTAGTGAAAATAATAGCTTCACATAAATAAGAGAATAATAGAGACTATAATAAAAACCCAAGAGCTGATCCCTGTCATATAATTGACTCAAATTCCAACTCTGCTACAGCTAAAATATCTGGAAAAAGCACCCAGTTTCTTTGAGTTTTTATTCTATCAACTGAAACTTATTATACAATATCTTCATTACATATTTGCCACAAAGAATTAGTTCCATAAGAACATACAGAAATATACTATATTACCTACTGTATAGAAGAATAAAGCAAGATAATAGCAGTATCTTTTATCATAGTGTGTTAAAAAATATTGTTAAATGGGAGAAAGCACAGTAGTAGAGTGCTTGCATGTCATATGAGGTACTAGAAAATTTAATTCCTCAAAATTTTATTTAATTTTTCAAAATGTGTGAAATATATTTAAGGATACATTTCTGGCATAGTCATTTTAAAGGCATGGGAAACATGATGTTTCGTGATGATTCCATAGTTTCAGTCTTCATTTTCTCAGTTAGCATGAAATTTAATCTACCCAAGTCACAATGAGAAAATGTCTACTGTGTATCCAGAACCTTGGAAGTCCATCCAACTTTATTTCCTGACACAGGCATTTACCAGTGTCAGGATAAACATTACATACATAATTTTCAGATTCTAGTAAAAGATGGAAGTTATCATCTTAGTTACTTTTCTATTGCTGTGAAGACACTATTATCAAAACTCAGAAAAGAGTCTACTGGGGCTTATAGTTAAAGACAATGGTTCCATGACCATCATAGCTGCGAGCATGACAGCAGGCAGTTACACAAGGTGCCTATGCAGGAGTAGTCGTTGAGAGCTTATATTCTCTCTCTCTCTCTCTCTCTCTCTCTCTGTGTGTGTGTGTGTGTGTGTGTGTGTGTCTTTCATATTTTTGCCATGAGTCTTTAAATTAATTTTTTTATTTATTTTAAATACCAACCACAATTTCCCCTCCCTTCTCTGTTCCCATTCACTCCCCCACCACCCATCTATCCTTCCCTAGCCACTCCTTCTTCATTCAGAAAGGTGTAGGCCTTCCTTGGGAGTCAACAAAGCATGCTATATCATGAGGAGGCAGAACCACTCCTCCCCATGCATCAAGGCTGGACAAAGAATTCCTTTCTGGTGAATAGGTTCCAAATAAAATAAGCTCATGTGCCAGGGACAAGTCCTAATCCCACTTCTAGAGGACCCATAAACATACCAAACTAAACACAACTATCTACATGCAGAGGGCCAAGTTCAGTCACATGCAGGTCTGCTAACTGTTGGGTCAGAGTCTGTGCACTACCAATATCCCCATTATCTCAGGTCAGCTGTCACTGTGTGTTTCCTTGTCATGAATTTGGCCCCTCCTTTGAGAGGGTACATTATCTACAAGCACCAAGCAGAGAGAGAGAGAGAGAGAGAGAGAGAGAGAGAGAGAGACTGAGACAGAGAAGACACACAGAAATTTAAAGTTAGCTGGGAATGCTGTAAGCTTATGAAATCTTGAAGCACATACCCAGTGATAGACTTTCAAAAAGCCACACTTCTTAAACCTTTCCTAAAAGATCCATCAATTTAGGACTAAGCATTCATATTTATGAGCCTTGAGGGGCCATTCTTACACAAACCAAAGAAATCACCTTGTTCAAAAGCTTATTCATTAAATCAAGTATGAAAAGTTCTAATAGAAGAGTACCCAGGTGTCTCTCCATGAAGCCTCCCACATCAAGGACACATAAATTTAAATACTTATACAAGAGTTACCTTGGGCAAAGTGCTGTGGAATAGTTGATTCCTCACCATTGTTTCAAAAATGGTTAATATCATTAATAAATTATGAGTTTTAATATAATATATAAACTAAACAAAATGGAAAATGTACTTTTAATTCAACCATAGTTGAAGAGCAGGGAGGAGAAGGCAACATAAGTAAACATTTACTAAGAGATCAAGGGGATATTTTGTTTTGTTTGTAATTGACTGGTGTATAAATCAGTAGTTTGATACTCTTCAAACACAAAAGCAATCTTAAAACATACAAAACACTTCTGTTTTGAAAATGGAGCCTAACCACAATTTCCCCCCTCTCTGAACTTTTTAGGTCTTCCATTACCTCCCTCTTTCCCAGATCTACCTCCCTTCCACTTCCTATTTAGATAAGAGCAAGTCTCTAAGAGATGACAGCCCATCAGGACCATATAAGATACATTAAGACTAGGTGACAACCCTCATAACCCAATAGAAAGAAAAGAGCTTTAAGAGCAGGAAAAAGAGTCAATGATAAACCCACTCCCCCTGTCAAGTGTCTCTCAAGAACATCAAGCTAACAACTGTAATATGTATGCAAGAGTACCTGGAGCAGTCCTATACAGGCTTGTGTTGTTTATTACAGTCTCTGTAAGCACATATGAGCCCTGCTTTGTTGATTTGGTGGGCAGCGTTCTGGTTTCTTCTATCCCCTCTGTCTCCTACAATCTTTCCTTCCCCACTTCTGTGGAGTTCCAAACTGAAAACATTAAACTAAAATAAGTTTCAGAAAAAAATTAAAGGAATGTTTTGTTCATTATTTTTGTAGTATAAGATTGAATTATGGACATACTGATAGCCTGGTAACAGTAAAGTAAGTGAACAATTCACAGGTATGCAACCACTGTGCATTGATAATACCTCTATTAAGTATTGAAAGGACACTGGATATACAAAGTTATCAAGAAACGAAACTGATGCTTGTGATAATAAATTAAACCTACAATTTAACAATCATACTGAATTAGAACTTATAGAACTTAGAACTGAATTAGACATTACAGTGGCTGATAATATCCTCAATTAGAAGAAACCATCAATAGTACTTGCTGTCACACTTGCCAAGCTCCATCCCTTTCTGGCCATGTCTCCCTCAGTGAGGCCCAGAGCATCTGTATCTTATAGGCAATGCTGCTCGATATGCTACTACTCTCCTGAAATATAAAAACATTATGGCTTTCACTCACATGAAATTTACATTGTGAGAATCACTCCCAAATACTACAATGGGTACCCTTTGTTTTGTTTCCTAGAACTGAACAGTTGTCTGAAATCATGTCAAAGATGTTTCTAGGGCACAGGAAACTTCTCCTTGGAAAAGTACTTACTGCATAAACATTAGAAACAAAGTTGAGATTACCCCAAATCCACAAATTACCAGAAGTTGTATGTCTTCAATTCTAGAACTCCTACATTGGGGTGAGAAAAAAACGCTTGAACCATCTCCCTTCCACATGCAGCAACAAACAAAATATCCTGTCTTGAACAAGTTGTAAGGTAAAGCCCAAACACACCAACTTGCCCTATGACCTCTTCTTTGATACCAATACTCACTTAAAACAACACCCCCCACCACACACAATGATTTTTGAAAAGTAGTTCCAATAAATAAAAATGGTAACTAATTTCATTTATAGTTTCAAGATCACATCTTTGAGAAAACTGGAAGTTAAATTACTTCCAAAATACCGAAAGACTTACTTTAAATTATATTTTCTGGTCTGCATTTTATATGCCTGTTCTAAGTTGTATTAATTGTGACCCCCTTTAAAAGTACCTAGGCAGTAAGTGCAATCTCCCAAATCATCATGTCATTTGGAACTTGTGACGCTCATAATCCTCTGCTAAGTCTCTTTTTAGAATAGTAAATTAAGAGGAAAGTTGGTGAAAGGGCCTAAGAGTCACAGCTCTTCACATGCACTAAGATGAACTTACTGTCCTGTTTATTTTCTTCATTTCTATTTTCCAAATTACTTTGAAATATTAATATAAGTTAAATATCAACTTCAGGTTAAATAAAACCAAAATGTTTAATATGTCCTGTTCTAGTGATAATTTAGTCACCTCTTTTCACACTTCAAAACTTAAGAGGAATAATAAAGTAAGTTCAACAACACCTATGATCCCACAACACTGAAAGACATGGATCTGGTTAAGCAAGAAAATATACATGAAAAGGCCTTTGCATTACCTGTTATGTAGTAGCTAATTCATTTTCAAGAAAACATGGAGCAACTACTTCTAAGAAAATAGTTTACAGCATAAGATTCCACACTAAAATTTTAAAGGCAGAATTATTGTTAGCTCTTTTTAAATATCAAATGTAGGAGATAAAAAGTTAATGTGAAGGAAATAATAAGTTCAGAGATAAATATTATGAAACATAAGTTTTAAGTTTAGAGAACAAAGAACAAGTTAGTAAAACTCAGTAAATTTCAACCCCGATTGCACATTAGAGTCACTTAGGGGCTTTTAAGACTCAAAGTGACTGAGTTCAATTCTAAAACAATTAAATCCAAATCTCCAGGTTTCAGAGATAAACATCTATATCTAAGATAAACAAATAAGCTGAACATCTCCAGAGGAGAATTGGGGCTGAAATAAGAGATGAGATGAATTGACAAATTGAAACTCCCTACTGCTATTCATCTAAAACAGTTCCTAAATTTCCCATAGGAACTATGCACATGAACTTAAAGGCATAACTTGTAATGTGTTGCTATTGTTGCTGCCCTTTGTAAAGATTTTTGATCCATTTGGCATGTAGGGGTACTACCATGTTCCTTACTGGTTTGGGATATTCTCTGTCTGTGGAGAATCTCAGAATAAGCAAAGGCAATGCCATTCTAACATCTTGTACCTTCCTTGTGGCAACTGAATAAGAAAGTGGCAAGTGCATAAACTCATTCCAAGAACACAAAACAAAGATATTTCTGAGGTGAGTCCAGACATTCACATGTAACTTCATAGGTTTTATGGAAATGATTATCTTTCTTATTCTCAATCTCTGCTGAGCATTTTCCTTTTAAATACAGAAGTATTTGAGACTCTGATTTTTATTGTAAAAAGTCAAAATTAATTATTTGATCTCACAATTGAGGCATTTTTGATCTACTCAAAGAAACCCAACCTACCATTGGGAAAAGATCATAGGTTTAGAATTTAATCATAGTTGTCCTATCTGTTTGTTCTTCAAACTCTAGTTAGACTTTAGATGTGTTAAATAAATTTATAAACCACTGTTTTCTCATCAATAAAACTGAGACAACAACATTATCCAGTGTTAAGTTATCGTGGTGTATGTACATGAATGATATTTGAATATTTGGCTTTGTGGAAGTATTGAAATTTTTCTTTCAGAAAAAAGCAAAATTCATCAAGAAATACAATTGACAGAGTAACCATTTATATTTTATACGAAAATTTCAGTAGCCATAATGTTCTCCTATATATCCAAATGAACTGTGGAGAAGTAAAATAGAAAATAATTTGTTTCCATGTTAGTGTCACTTGAACCTCTAATAGTTTGTCCCACATTTGAAATCTTTAAAGACACTTTGTAGGTTTTGTGATGAAAATTATCTGGTTGCCAATCTCTATTGGCCACACACAGAAAAGACATGTTTTTGTTAGCAGCTTCAACAATGAGCACTCATTAATCAACTAAACCAGATGAAAGAGAGGGCAGTTATCATTCAGGAAGTTTCTTCAGGTGTCAAACAAATTCTAGGTGCTTTCACACCAGCTATTAGGAATAATTTTTACAACCTAAGAAATGTGTTTTGTTTTCCTCTATTATATTAATGACAAAAGTTAGGCAAAAAGTTAACAAATTTAAAAAATGCTGTACAGCTTTATAGTAAGTAACCTAGAATTTTAAAGCTGTTTAACCCTTTACATCAGTGTCTTCCAAAAAGGCTAGACAGTACATCAGGCTCTCAGAAGAATATGAAGCACAGAGAGTTTGAAGGGAATTTATTTTTCAGTCTCTATCCTACTACAATTTTCTAAAACACATGTAGCTGAGAGATTATGAAAATCTCTTCACATGACTGCACCTTCAAAATCCCACTTGCATAAATATTTTTATGAAAAATCATTTTGTTTCTACTTTTAATATAGCATTTTCCAGAGGTCGTAGAATCATATATGATGTCAAAAATAAATCATATTACAAATTTCAGTGCTTATGTTGCCAAAGTGGGTGATGTTAATGATTAAATTACAGAAAAGTATATTATATTAATTTATTTTATTTTAAATTGACAAAATTATTTTATATTTATGCCACATATTATGATATTACTGTACACATTATAGAATAAGTCAAACTAAGCATCATATATGCTACTTTATATACTTTATATTTCAGTTTGAATGTTTGCAATCAGTTTCATTTTTATGTTGTTTTTTGTTTGTTTGTTTGTTTTGGTTTTTTTTGTTTTGTTTTGTTTTTCAAGTCAGGGTTTCTCTGTATTGTTTTGAAAACTGTCCTGAACCTAGCTCGGTAGGCCATGCTGGCCTTGAACTCACAGAGATTCATCTGCCTCTGACTCCCAAGTGCTAGGATGAAAGGCTTCCATCACTAACGCCCAGCTACAATCAGTTTTCTTACCATTTTCCAAGAGTACCATACACTGTAATAACTGTTACTACTGTGATGTGAGTCACTCTCTCCACCTTTTTCTACCTCTCCAACATAAATTGTATTTGACTTGTATGTCCCTAAACTTCACCAACATTAAAAATATTCCTACCATAAAACTTGTAACATTTAGAATAATAAAATCCATGGGAAATAAACACTTAAGCAAGCACATAAAATTAACTATAAAATATTCAAATATATGAGTTCATTTTAGTTTTAGAAATAGATATGTATTAAATTATTAAGATTGTTAACTTTAAAAAATCTATTATCTTTAAATTTTATACAATATGCAATATTTCTAAATTATCTCCTCTGAAATACTTATATTTCTGATAAAATAATTGCAGTTTACATAAAAATATATGAGACTATATATCAAATGAAGTTCTAAAGCTTTCATTCTGTGCTATGTTTATGATTAAAAATAAAAGTCTTAAACCCTATGTCTATATAGACTGTTCCTCGATAAGGTATGGTTTGTTGTTACGTAGGAAGGACTTTAAAACATTTCATTAGAGAGCTTCGGCTCTGTAATTAACTGTTTCAATCTATACATGTATGCACTTCCTTATTGTGCTAAACCCAGTTTTAAAAATCCATGATAATGCAAAGAAGTAATTTATATGATTATTCTGAACTGTATGAAATTAATAAAGTCAAGTTAGAAAAAATAATCCCATTACCCTGACAACTGTAGTTAACAAAGTACAGTGGAGAGTAATGGATGTTCTTACAGTGACCTTACAGTGGCATGGGAACTTGATTTTGTTTTTGAAGATGAGTCTTAGCTGTGAAATGAGTGTTCTACAGAAATAAAAAACACTATGACTTGGTGTCCCTAGGACAATTATAAATGAATGACAATAAGATTGATCAGAAATTTTTATGCTTCTGGAACCAGGACCCAAAATTAAAATATTTGTTAGAATAGGAAAGCAAGAGATTACAAGGACACTACAAAGGATTCCTCAAGGGGTTGTTACATATTTAATTGAGAGTGAACACTAATTATTAAAAAGGTTCTTAAGACTTTGTGGTATAAAAAGAACTCAACAGAGATGCACCATGAGGTACTCTATATTGGCTCAGCCTATCTCACTGATTAATCCACCACAGATTGTACTCAAACTGATACCTTTTAGTTTGGCAAATGACATTTGGATATTCAGAATCCAATATCAAAGGAGTTTACTTATGGATTTTGTTCATTTAAAATTAGGCTTTCCTCTAAGTTATACATGAGGTGAGATAATCACTTAAATTTTTCAATCATTTAGGTAAACTAATTTTTAAATACTTTTTTGTCATCAACAGGATTTGCCAATCCACTCACAGGAATAGCAGATTCTTCTCAAAGCACAATGCACAATGCTTTGCATATCTATATGAATGGAACAATGTCCCAAGTTCAGGGATCGGCCAATGATCCCATTTTTCTTCTTCATCATGCTTTTGTTGACAGGTTGGTTGACATTTCTTCATAAATTATGTGATTGTTGGACTTAATTGAACTATCAGTATCATTATTACATATGACTTAGGTTATCAAACCAAATTTTATAAACTATGGTAGTTTGTTATCCTGAGAGACCCTAAGCTTAGGCTAAAAATACAAATTCTTTATGGAAGTTAAATTTAGTGATGAGAAATCAGTAAATGGTAAAACATAATAAGGAAGGAGAAAAATTCAAATTAGGCTATAATTACCAGTCAAGATATGAATTCAGTCATATCTTGGGACAATGTGGGCTACCCTTTATTTGATATTAGATTAGGACAAGAGAAAAATTAGAAATAATGAGTCAATAATTGCAAGTTGACTTGAGATAGGGGGTCTTGAACTCCCAAGTACTAGCTTGATTCCTCATAGGCTTTGTGGTTCCAGTGTTGACGATTTGAAAGCCTTGGATATTTGTAGTCAAGAGTAAAATCATGAATATAAAGAATCATCTGTGTAAAGAGGGACAAATAATGACAGTTTTTGTAGACGAGATAAAGACATACTATTGTTTCATAGGAATTTGCATGCTTTGGAACTCATTTGGTACCTTACTATTTTTAAAACAGACAGCTATGGGGGTGTGAGAAGACTCTGGTAAAGGTGTTAGTAACTTGGACCCTGAAGAACTAGCTTTCATCTATCCTGATAGCTAAGAGTTCAATATTTTCACAGACACAGCAATGTGCTGGAAATGGTTACTTCCAGCCTGGATCACTGAATGTAAAGCATTTTTAATATTTGGAATTCATCCAGGAATATTATAGGGACTTTTAACATATCATGAAGGTATTCTGTTTTCCTTTTCTTATCTCTTTAGGATAAGTTGTAAAGAATTCAGAGGTTATAAGAGGCAAGCTAGCTAACAGATGTGTGAATAGTAGGCAGTAAAAGATGGCTGACCTGCTAAGAAACATAAAGCCTCTAGGGTGTATATGTAATAGAAATAATATAACAGTGTAGCACTCTGGTCAGAATGCTGAGTGGTAGAAATAAACTTAATGATACTTTATGAGAATGATATGTGATATTCTTATTCTCCAGCAATTTGAATAACCATTCTTCAACAGGTACATTACTTCAAAAAAAAAGTTTGCATATGGTAAGTGATACCAAGAACAGTACATAAAGGAACAGCATGTACTATTAAGGTTTTGGATCTTCCAAACTTATTTACTATTATTACTAGGTATCAATATTTTAGAAGATCTCTTTTACTTTTATGTATTTATTAAATGTTATTCAAGAAATAATTAAAATGAGTTGAGCACCCATATATGCTCTTCATAACTGAGATTGTTAGTAAGCATACAGCAGTAGGCTGCACCAATATTTAAAAGTCAAGGGATAATTGGGTACATTCCTATCCATAAAGCTTTTGTAATTTCTCTTGGGAATATATCAAATTATTTTAAGTCCAGAGATTTTTGTTCTTTTTTCTACAGAGCCTAATTCATTCCATTATAATTATCTAAGTACTAGTTTATTTAAATAGATATTTAAGTATTACTTTAAATTCCCTTTGATCAATCATGACCTGGTTGTTTTCGCTATACTCAGCATGACACCAAGTATTCTGTAGTTGCGGGAATAAATGAAGGATTACAATGAACAACTAAAATGTTCTAACTAGATAAATGGGTAGAAGAACTGACATAATGTATTTCCTATTGTCCTGCCACAAAATAAACTGTAGTGGGCTCCTGAGTGATAACAGGAATTTTAGTGACCACTAAAATAATGTCAATAAATTTATAATTGATGGGCTTCAGAGTATTATTTATATTATAAAATGAGGAATGAGGACTACATGGTGTGCAACCACTTCAACTTGAATATGTGTCATAATATATATTATTCTGCCTATTAATAAGTGAGAAAAAGCATGAAGAAATGTTAATTAACTGTCTCTGGTTTTGAGATTAGATACAAAATATTAGTTGTTCAATTTGTTAATATTTGAAATGGATAAATATAGTTCTTTAATAAGCCAATGATAGAGTCAATTCTAAAAATGCAAAAGAATGTAAAAAATTTGGCATTTATTTTCCTACAACTCTCAATATTTATTAGAAATGTTTGTTTTCTTGCTAGTTTTTATTAAAAGTGATTTCTGGTGATATATTGATCTTGAAGCCTATGTTTCATAGATTTAATGAAGACTTCCACTAGACAGTACAGCTCAAGGTGCTGCATAATCTGGTATATATCAAATGATATCTGTCTAGCCTCAACTTCTTAAGTGGCTTCCCATCTTAGCAAAACCTGTCATAGTGAGAACTCTGCATGCAAATATTCCTATCAACTTTCTGTACAATCTGGTCATCAAATTCCCCTTTGGAAATTCTTTGTCTGTACTAAAGCTTAAATATCCACATCTCAATTTGTTATAACTTGGTTTGATAGAAATGTTTCCATTTTCAACCTTTGAGAAAATAATGTTTTCCTCAGAAAATAATGGATTGTTGGTGGGTAGTACAGAATGTAGATAAATGTGTGGGAGAAGAAAGGAGCTTCATGAAGACATTGTTTTTCTGTTCACGTAAAAACTCAAGGCTTTAAATGTTCAAAGCAAACACAATTCTGCACACATACATCCAATTACCAATACAGTCAGCAAACATAAGAAACTTTTTATTCCATATATGCCATAATAGAATTGGAAGGAAAGAATCACTACATATTTCCCATATGCACCTGGTTCCACCCATTCTATGTAACAAAAATTAAGTAACGTATGGTAATTGTGACTAAATATGCAAATACATTTGGAAGTGATGAAAAAAAGCTTGGAAATAAAAACACACAGGCATCCTGTTTAGTCCCAGAACTCACAGCACTAACACTGTGACTGTCACAAAGCAAATATTCACTATTTATGAAATATATTTATTACTGAAGAGTCTTTGAAAGATGTCTATTATTTTTGTTGGTGGCTTTTGGAAGTAAAAATGTTCAGCTCACAGTTCCTAACATGACACATACAAAATTATGTAGTTAAGGAAGAATCATATTAGCATCAATTATTATAAAACTTATAAAAAATTAAAAGTACAAGTAACATTTATAAGAGGTATCTATAAACCCAGTTCTATGTGTGTGGTATAATTATACCCACTTAATACCTACAGACTCTGCCATTATACTACTTAAGTGTCATGTCATTTTACTATAAATAAATAGAACTGCTATACTGAGTTTTAATTCCACCTACTGATCTCAAAAAATACTTAATAGAAAGTATATATGTTTATAGACAAAGATAGGGTACTCCTCCATCAATGGGAAAGCTAGAATTATCATTACAATGGTGTTTTAACAGAAGTCAAGCAATGTGGATGCTATAGAATGATAACATCCAGATAGAAAGAATTACAAAACTGGCCATCTAAAACCAGATTGACTAGCTGGGCATTGGTGGTGCATGCCTTTAATCCCAGCACTTGGGAGGCAGATGCAGGTGAATCTCTGAGTTTGGGCCATCCTAGTCTGATCTACTGAGCTAGTTCCAGGACAGGCTAAAAAACAAACAAATAAACAAAACAAAACAAATAACAACAAAAACCCAAACATACAAAAAATCAACAAACAAACAAAAAATAAAAATCTGATTGACCAAGATGGGTCTTTTGCACATTAGAGTTCTCAGGTTAAACCAGCCATTTAATTGCTTCTTAAACCTTCTTCTAAAGTGATTAGTCATAACAGTGAGACTGTGTGGACAGACATATAGAACCATCAAGTGAGACAGAAGAAAGAACAAGAAAAGATGCTCACCTGTGGCAGTTCATATTTATTTAAGATCCTAGATCCTAAAAATATGAAGCCATGTGATTTAAAAACCATTACATTCTTATGTGCTTTGGAAAAGCAGGGGCCATCTCAGCCTCACAAAATGATAGTGATACAACCTTCTTCTGTATACTGTGAGTTCAACTTTGTAAATTGCAATGCTGTATACAAAGACTAGCTCTCATAAAGAGTAAGAAGAAAGTTGTTTAAAAGTCACTGCATATTCTCTAATTGCTATTTTCTCCATGCTCTTCAGTATTGGTAACACTACTTAAGCCAATTCTCTGAAGCCTGCCTTTTGAGTGAAGGGCAAGCCTCCATAAACTGATGTATTCTAGGAATAGTGAACCTGCCTCCGTCCTTGGCTACAGATCACTTATCATTTCTGCAGTGACCTCTTGGCAGTATTTGCTTTCCCTACACTCTACTCACCCAGGGTCTTCTGGCTAACTTGCTAAGAAGGCTTCCCCAAACCATATGCCCTCAAATCAGATGCTGTACCAAATTGGCAGTACAGTATTCCAAGCAGAATAGGTCCCTGATACTTCTGGAATGAACAGCAGATTGCTTACCAACTGGTTACTGGAGGTTGAAGCTTGTTCAGAAAGGCAGAAAAATCAGGGTTTTGGAAGGAGGTCATCTCAGAAATCAGAGAAATATGTGCAAATATTTTCTTGCCATCAGATGGGATATCAGAGAGGAACCTGTCCCTGTGTTCCTTTTCTTATTTTCTTATTATTATTGGACTATTACCAGATTTTAAATGCTTCCTTGTTTTCTTCTCTGAATTAAATTACCTATAATGATTCAACATTGTGCCATTATAAACGTATTTGACCATATTCCCACAGCTCCTTATCCTGTTAGATTTAGTTCTTATAGCATTTTGCCTTTGTAAGATTGATTCATGTGTGTCTCTCCCAGTATATCTTGATTTCTCTGCTCACAGAGTCTACATATCCATCACCTCTGGAATCTAACAGTGTCCATTACACATAAAAACCATTCACTAATACTTCCTAAAGTATTATTTAATTGAGAATTTTGAGGCAGGCAGCCACTATGGGTTGTCAATAACATTTTTTTGTGGGATTAAACATATCATCCATGGACATTGAATTGTAATTTATCTTGTGATAAAGAAATCAATTTCTATGACTAGTAAAACATGTCCCATAATGAAGAAAATCAAGTCTTTGTAGGATCAATGTGCTTTAGCAGTAGGACAATTACAATATTGTTAATCTAAATATTTCATTGACAGTAATGGATAGGAAACTAGGTCTTTATCATTCCCTCTGAGCCATTAAATTTGAAGATAATCTTAATATCATGGTCTAAACTTTTTAAGGGCACAGGCAGAATAAATCCTTCACAGACAGTTTGCTGCTAAGTGTAGGGAGGAATGCAAATATTAGTTCCTGGAGGTAGTACAGAATATTTAACATGACAACAGGATATTTAGCCAAGGCAAGCAAAAAGCAGTGGTACTGTGGAAACTCTCACCTTCGTTACTTAGAGATTAAAACTTCTATAATAATACCAAATAGCAGATCAAAGAAAGTTGTTAAATTAATCAAAAGGCCAGAAAACAGAACCCCTGCAGACCATAAATCATATTAATAAGGTCACAGAATTTATTACTAAGAAATCTTGATTTTATTTTTCTCCTTTTTTAAAATTTAAATTAGAAACAATCTTATTTTACATATTAATTCCAGTTCCCTCTGCCTCCCATCTTCCTATTCCCCCCACTGGCCTCCTTGTTCCCCATCCCACTCCCTATCCACTCCCCAGGTAGGCCTTCCATGGGGGATTATCAAAGTCTGTCACATCATTTGGGGCAGAACCTAGGCCCTCCTTCATGAATTTAGGCTGAAAGAGTAGCCCTCCATGGAGGAATGGGCTCCCAAAGTCCAATAGTGCACTAGTAATAAATACTGATTCTACTACAAGAGGCTACATAGACTGCACAGGTCTCCTAAAGTGTCACCCAAGTTCAGGGAGCCTGGGTCAGTGCTATGCATTTCCCCAGCTGTCTTATTGAGGTCCATGAGCTCCCACTTGCTCAGGTCAGTTATTGCTGTGGGTTACCTCAGCATGGTCTTGACCCCTTTGTTCCTCCCTCTCTACAACTGTAATCCAGGAGTTTGGCTCAGTGCTTAGCTGAGGATCTCTGCTTCTGCTTCCATCAGCTACTATATGAAGGCTCTAGGATGGCAATTAAGGTAGTCATCCAGAAAAATCCTGATTTTAAATCATCCACCTGTATGATATTTATGGCAATGCTTGTTATTAATAAAACCATCCTGTACTAAGCCAGAATATGGTTAAATATTAGTATCTGTTTGGAGTTATAGATTTCATGTTTTTGTGTGTTTATGTGTGGTGATTTGGATGGAATAACTGACTTTGTTCAAATGCTTTCTTACTAAGGTACACACCACACCCCAAAGATTTTATTGTCAATGTCAATATCATTGTTACAAAAATATTTGTACCATTAAGACGTTTATTTATTTATTTATTTATTTTATTATTTTTGGGATTTTTGAGACAGGTTGTCACTATGTAGTTTTAGCTGAATTGTAACTCACTAAGTAGACCAGCTGGCCTCCAATTCAGAGATCTGCCTCTTTCTTCTGTGTGCTGGGATTAAAGGCACAACTTTTGCTTTCTTTGTTTTTTTTTTTTTTTTGAATTTTTTTAATTTATTTTATATAACAAAGACCAATTAAATGAAAACAAACATTTATACACAATATTTGGGAATTTGGGCGTTGTTCTTTCCAAACTACTTCCTGCTGTTAAGGGGCGCTGTCATGGGGGATTCGAAGAAGATTTAGAAATCCTGGCTGTAGTCTGTCAGGCTGATTTGTCCAGCTGTTTTGAATGTAGGATCACCTTGTACTCTGTTTCACGCAGCTGGCATGAACAAACCACATTAGTCTGGAAGGAATCCACATCTTTTCATTTTCTGTGGAAACAAAAATAGAAATCCTTTTCCCTAGTAACTTGTCCTTCAACTTAAATTTTGGAGTCAAAGCATTTTTTTTTTAATTTAATTTACTATTTTACATGTAGATCCCAGTTCCCTCTCCCTCCCTCCATCCCTCCCTCCTTCCATCCCTCTTTCCCTCCCTCCATCCTTCCCTCCCTTTTACCACCTCTGCCCTCTCACATTCACTCTAACCACCCTCCCCTCCCATCACCCCACCCCAATTCCATTTGTAGGGGGATGCCATCCAGTTGGGGTGATGTAGATCTGATAGGTCATGTGAAGTAGGGACTAGGGCTTCTCTCCTGTCTCTAGATTAAGGCAGTTATCCCTCCATGGGGGATATGTTCGCAAAGTCCTTTTTGTGAACCAGGGATACATCCTGGCTCCACTCTCTGAGGTCTCTTAGACTGCTCAGTCCTTCTGGCTGAGACCCATATTCAGGGGGGCCTGAGTACGTCCCATGCTGGCTTCCCAGCTATCAGTCTAGTGGCCATTAGCTCCTCCTTGTTCAGGTAAGCTGTCTCTATGTGTTTCTGCCACATGGTCTTGTCCTCTCCATCTGCATCTGGGTCCTATTTCCATTCAGTGTTTATGTATGGGTGCTTAATCCTGTTTTCAATAGGATTAGTTGAGGGCTCCATGGAGAAGTTAGTTGTTGATCTCACTTCCAGGAAGGGCATTTATGATAGCCTTTCCACGGAAGCTCAACTTGTTAGTTGGGAGCAGTTTTGTAGTTCTCTAGACCTTTCTTTGTGTTCAATTTTATCTTCAAACCAATATTGGCTCCCTCTTTTATGTTCTCTCTCTCTGTCTCTGTCTTTCTATCTCTCTTTCCTATCTTATATTCCTAACCAGGCTAAATCTTCCTGGTCGCACATGTTTTCCTTTCCTCCCCCTCATTTTCTCCTACTTCTCTCTCCATTCGCTGCCCCCCCCCCCACTTCACCTGAGCTCTGGGGGACTTGTCCCTTTCCAGTTCTGTGAGGGAATTTATATGACTCTCTTAGAATATACCTTGTATCCTAGTTCCTCTGGTGATGTGAATTACAGGCTGGTGATCCTTTGATCTAGGTCTAAAATCCATATATGAGTGAGTACATACTGTGTTCCTCTTTTTGTGACTGGGTTAGCTCATTCAGGATGGTTTCTTCAAGTGCCATCCACTTGCCTGCGAATTTCAAGATACCATTATTTTTTTCTGTAGAGTAGTATTCCATTGTGTAGATGTGCCACATCTTCATTAACCATTCTTCAATTGAGGGGCATCTAGGTTGCTTCCAGGTTCTTGCTATTACAAATAGTGCTGCTATGAACATAGTTGAAGAAATGTCTTTGTTGCATTGATGTGAATCCTTTGGGTATATGCCTAAGAGGGGGATTGCCGGGTCCTGTGGTAAACTAATTCCCATTTTCCTGAGGAACCACCATACTGATCTCCAAAGTGGCTGTATGAGTTTGCACTCCCACCAGCAGTGGAGGAGTGTTCCACTTTCTCCACATCCTCTCCAACATAAGTCATCACTGGTGTTTCTAATTTTAGCCATTCTGGCAGGGGTAAGATGGTATCTCAAAGTTGTTTTGATTTGCATTTCCCTGATAGCTAAGGATGTGGAGCATTTTCTTAAGTGTCTTTCAGCCTTTTTGATTTCCTCCATTGAGAATTCTTTCTTCAGTTCTGTACCCCATTTTTTAATAGGGTTATTTGGTGTTTTGTTGACTAGTTTCCCGAGTTCTTTGTGTATTTCGGAGATCAGCCCTTTGTCGGATATAGGATTGGTGAAAATCTTTTCCCAGTCTGTGGGCTGCCTTTTGGTCTTGTCCACTGTGTCCTTTGCCTTACAGAAGCTTCTAAGTTTGAAGAGGTCCCATTTATTTATTGTTTCTCTCAGTGTCTGTGCCCCTGGAGTCTCCTCCTATACCAATTTGTTCAAGGGTACCTCCTACTTTCTCTTCTAAGAGGTTCAATGTGGCTGGATTGGTGTTGAGGTCTTTGATCCATTTGGACTTGAGTTTTGTGCATGGCGACAGACATGGGTCTATCTGCAGTCTTCTACACACCCTCATCCAATTGTGCCAGCACCATTTGTTGAATATGCTGTCCTTGCCCCATTGTATCATTTTAGCTGTTTTGTCGAAAATCAGGTGTTCATATGTTCATGGGTTAATATCAGGATTTTCAATTCGATTCCATTGGTCTACCTGTCTATTTTTATGCCAATACCAGGCTGTTTTCAGAACTATAGCTCTGCAGTAGAGCTTAAAGTCAGGAATGGTGATGCCTCTTAAAGTTCTTTTATAGGGTTGCTTTGGCTCTCCTGGATCTTTTCCTTTTCCATATAAAGTTGATTATTATCCTTTCAAGGTCAGTGAAGAATTGTGGTGGGATTTTAATGGGGATTGCATTGAATCTGTAGATTGCTTTTGGCAAGATTGCCATTTTTACTGTTTATCTTACCTATCCAAGATTATGGGAGATCTTTCCATTTTCTGGTATCTTCTTTAATTTCTTTCTTTAGAGTCACAAAGTTCTTATTATATAGGTCTATTACTTGTTTCGTAAGCGTTACACCAAGATACTTTATGTTGCTTGTGGCTATTGTAAAGGGTGATGTTTCTCTGATTTCTTACTCTGTCTCTTTGTCGTCTGAAAAAAGTAGGGCTACTGATTTTTTTTTTTTTTTTGAGGTTATCTTGTATCCTGCTCGTTTGCTGAAGGTGTTTATTAGCTGTAGGAGTTCCCTGGTAGAGTTTATTGGGTCGCTTATGTAAACTATCATATCATCTGCAAATAAAGACAGTTTGACTTCTTCCTTTACAATTTGGATCTCCTTTTGTTGTCTTATAGCATTAGCTAGAACTTCTAGTACGATATTGAAGAGATATGGAGAGAGAAGGCAGCCTTGTCTTGTTCCTGATTTTAGAGGAATTGGCTTAATTTTTTCTCCATTCAGTTTGATGTTGGCAGTTGGTTTGCTGTATATTGCTCTTATTATGTTTAGGTATGTTCCTGTTATCCCTGACCTCTCCAAGGCCTTTATCATGAAAGGGTGTTGAATTTTGCCCAAGGCTTTTTACGCATCTAGGGAGATGATCATATGGTTTTTCTTTTTCTGTTTGTTTATATGGTGGATCACGTTGATAGATTTTCATATGTTAAACCATCCCTGCATTCCAGGTATGAAGCATACTTGGTCATGGTGGATGATTTCTCTGATGTATTCTTGAATTCGGTTTGCCAGTATTTTATTGAGTATTTTTGCATCGATGTTCATCAGGGATATTGGTCTGTAGTTTTCTTTCTTAGTTGTGTCTTTGTGAGGTTTGGGTACCAAAGTTATTGTGGCCTCATAAAATATTTAGTGTTTTGGTGACTAATTTCTTGAGTTCTTTATATATTTTGGAGATTAGTCCTCTGTCAGATATAGGACTGGTGAAGATCTTTTTCAAGTCTTTAGGCTGCCATTTGGTCTTGTCAGCTGTGTCCTTTGCCTTACATAAGCTTTTCAGTTTGAGGAGGTCCCATTTATTAATTGTTGATCTCAGTGTCTGTGCTAATGGGGTTGTGTTCAGGAAGCAGTCTTGGGTACCAATGTATTGAAGGGTACCTCCACTTTTCTTCTAAGAGGTTCAGTGAGGGTGATTTATGTTGAGGTCTTTGATCCATTTGGCTTAAATTTTGTGCATGGCAATAGACAAGGTTCTATCTGCAGTCATCTACATATCATCATCCAGTTGTGCCAGTACCATTTGTTGAAAATGCTTTCCTCCTCCCATTGTATACCTTTAACTGTTTTGTCAAAAAGCAGGTGTTCCTAGGTGTGTGGGTTAATATCGGGATTTTCTGATTTTATTCCATTGGTCTACCTGTCTATTTTTGTGCCGATACCAGACTCTTTTCAGGATTATAGCTCTGTTGCAGAGCTTAAAGTTGGAGATGGTGATGCCTCCTGAAGTTCCTTTATTGGACATGGTTGTTTTGGCTATCCTAGGTCTTTTGTGTTTCCATATAAAGTTGATTATTATCTTTTCAAGGTCAGTGAAGAATTGTCTGGGATTATAATGGGGATTGCATTTAATCTGTAGATTGCTTTTGGCAAGATTGCCATTTTTCTATGTTTACCCTACCTATCCGAGAGCATGGGGGATCTTTCCATTTTCTGGTATCTTCTTTAATTTCTTTCTTTAAAGACACAAAGTTCTTGCTATATATTTCTTTCACTTGTTTGGTAAATGTTAATGCAAGATACTTTATTTTGTTTGTGACTACTGTAAAGGGTGATATTTTTCTGATTTCTTTCTCAGCCCATTTGTTGTCTATATATAGTAGGGATCTTGATTTTTTTGTGTGTTTATCTTGTATCCTGACAACTTACTTAAGATGTTTATCAGCTGTAGTAGTTCCTTGGTAGAGATTTTTTGGTTGCTTATGTAAACTATCATATCATCTGCAAATAATGAAAGTTTGATGTCTTCCTTTCCAATTTGTATCCCCTTGATCTCCTTTTGTTGTCTTATTGCTTTAGCTAGAACTTCAAGTACGATATTAAAGAGATATAGATAGAGAGGTCAGCCTTGTCTTGTTCCTCATTTTAGAGAAATCACCTTAAGCTTTTCTCTATTAAGTTTGATGTTGGCTATTGGTTTACTGTTTATTTCTTTTATTATGTTCAGGTATGTTCCTGTTATCCCTGATCTCTACAAGTCCTTTATCATGTAAGGGTTTTGAGTTTTGTAGAAGGCCTTTTCAGCATCTAGTAAGATGATCATGTGGTTTTCTTTTATAGTTTGTTCATATGGTGGATTACATTGATAGATTTTTGTTTCGATTCCTGCACTGAAGATATCTATCTGGCCCTGGGCTTATTTTGTTTGGGAGGCTTTTGATGACAGCTTCTATTTCATTAGGGTTATGGGTATATTTAAGTTTTTATCTGTTTTTTATTTAATTTTGGTAAGTGACAGTTATCCAGAAATTTGTTCATTTCCATTGAATTTTCAAATTTTGTAAAGTACTGGTTTTCAAAGTATGACCTGAACATTGTCTGCATTTCCTCAGTGTCTATTCTTCTGTTCTCCCTTTTCATTTCATTTGCATGTTCTCTCTTTGCTTTTTTGTTAATTTGGATAAGTTTGTCTATCTTGTCAATTTTCTTGAAAAACCAACTTTTTGTTACATTGATTTATTTGTATTGTTTTCCTGGTATCTACTTTATTGATTTCAGCCCTCAAATTGATCTTTTCCTAGCATATATTTCTCTGGGGTGAGTTTGCTTCTTTTTTTTTCTAAGGCTTTCAGTTGTTCTGTTAATTCTCTAATGTGACTATCCTCCACTTTCTTCATATGGGCACTTAGTGCAGTATACTTCCCTCATAGCACGGCTTTCTAGGTGTCCCATAAGTTTTGGTATATTGTGTTCTTATTCTTGTTGAATTTTAGGAAGTCCTTAATTTATTTCTTTATTTATTCTTTGACCGACGTATGGTGCAATTGTGCATTGTCCAGTTTCCATGAGTTTGTAGGGTTTCTGCTATTTGTGTTGTTAAATTCCAGCTACAAGCATGGTGGTCTGATAAGATACAGGGGACTATTCCAATTTTTTTGTATCTGTTGAGGTTTGTTATGTGGCCTAGTACATAGTCAGTTTTAGAGAAGGTTCCATGTGACAGAGAAGAACGTATATTTTTTTTTTGTTTGTTTGGATGATATGTTCTATAGACGCCTGTTAAACCCAATTGAGACTTCTGTTAGTTCTTATGTTTCTTTGTTAAGTTTCTGATTGGTGGTCCTGTCTAGGGGTGAGGGTGGGGTGTTGAAGTCTATCACTATTAGTGTGTGAAGTTTTATGTGAGTTTTGAGTTTAGGTAGTGTTTCTTTTACGAATGTGGGTATTTGGGGCATAAATATTCAGAATTGAGACTTAGTGCTGATGGATTTCTCCTGTGATGAATACAAAATGACCATCTTCATCTCTTTTGGTTGATTTTGGTTCGAAGTCTAACTTGTTAGATATTAGGATAGCCACACCTGCTTGCTTCTTGGATCCATTTTATTGGAAGATCTTTTCCCAACCCTTTTCCCTGAGGTAATATCTTTCCTTGAAACTTAGATGTGTTATTGTATGCAACAGAAGGATGGATTCTGTCTTCATATCCATTCTGTTAGCTTCTGTCTTTTCATAGTCTAATTAAGATCATTAATGTTGAGGGAAAGTAAGGACCATTGGCTGTTAATGCTCGTTAGTTTTAGATTTGTTGTTGGTGGTGGTATTGTGAATATATTTGTCCTGCTTTATCCTTAGGTTCTGGTGAAGTGGGATTACCTATTGCCTATGTCTTTGTGAGCATAGTTAACTTCCTTTGTTTGGTGTTTTCCTTACAGAACTTTCTGTATTGCTGGATTTGTAGATATGTATTGTGAAAATCTGGCTTTGTCATTAAATATATTGGTTTCTCCTTCTATAGTTATGGAGAGTTTTGCTGGGTATAGTAGCCTAGGCTGGCATCTGTGGATTCTTAGGACTTGTAGAATATCTATGCAGGACCTTCTAGCCTTGGGAGTTTCCATGGAGAAGTGAGGTGTGATTTTGATAGGTCTGCCTTTATATGTTACCTGACCTTTTCCCTTCACTGCCCTTCATATTCTTTCTTTACTCTGTATGTAAGATGTTTTGATTATTATGTGTCAAGGGGTCTTTTTCTTTGGTCCAGTCTATTTGGTGTTCAGTATGCATCTTTTACTTTCATGGGCATGTACTTCTTCAGAATGGTAAAGTTTTCTTCAATGATTTTGTTGAATATGCTCTCTTCACCTTTGAGCTGGGCTTCTTTGCCTTCTTCTATGCCTATTATTCTTAGGTTTGGCCTTTTCACAGTGTCCCTCATTTCCTGGATGTTTTGTGTTAAGGTTTTCTTGGATTAAGATGAATCTGTTTCCTCTAGTTTATCTTCTGTGCCTGAGATTCTCTCTTCCATCTCTTGTGTTCTAATGGTTATGCTTGCGTCTGTACTTCCCAATTGTTTGCCCAGTTTTTCTTGTTCCAGCATTCTTTCAGTTTGTGTTTTCTTTATTGTCTGTATTTCAGTTTTCCAGTCTTCAACTGTTTCCTTCGCTCATTTAATTGGTTTTTCTAGGCTTTTTGTACTTTCTTTAAGAAATTTGTTCATTTCTTTCAAGTTTTTATTGTTTTTTTCTTCCATTTCTTTAAGGAATTTTCTCATATCATCTTTGAAGGCCTCTATCATTTTTGTAAAGATATTTTTTAAGTTGTTCTCTTCTGCTTCATCTGCTTTGGGGTGTTCAGTTCTAGTTGTTGTAGAGTCCCTAGATTCTGGTAGTGTCATGCTTGTCTTTCATTAGGTGTTTTCTTGTATTGCCATCTTCCCATTGCTTCTTCAAGTAGTTGTAGATGGGCTCCTCTCTCTCTCTCTCTCTCTCTCTCTCTCTCTCTCTCTCTCTCTCTCTCACTCCCCCGGTGGGCTTATGGGCTTAGGTGGGTCAGAACTTAAATATCGCGGTAAATAAGGATCAGGATAAACAAATAGGCCGAATAGATGTTTATTCAGGGAGAAATAACTTACAACCTAGACAGATGAACACCAGGAAATTCAACCCGATCCTCTCCTGTCCGAGTCACGCCAGAAAGAGCACACCTTTTTTGGCCCCCTCCGACCTCCTTTCACAGGTCACTCCACCCATGGCTCCACCCCCAATGGGCGTGGTCAGTGCCACAGAACTATCTCACTACAGTTAAATGTCTGTAACTCTGGGTTGTCCAAGCTCTCTAGGAGGTCTCTCCTCAAGCAAGGGCCTGGCAATAGGGGTCAAAGATCAGGCATGTGAGGACTCTGGGTGGTCCTGCATGGACAGGCCAGTCTAGTATGCTCAAAGCAGCTCCAGAAAGTTCCCTGAAGATGGCAGGATTGTTGGATCTGCACTCAGTTCCAGTGCCCAATCAGAGCAGTGTGATAGTGGGCAATGTAGGGCACAGGGTGGGGAATGGACTGGCTCTTCATCTTTGGGGAAGGGGGAGGATTGTGTACCAGAGCACCAGGTGCGCTCTCGCTGGGGACAGGACACGGGGAGAGCAAGATTTGGGACTAATCCAGGGAGTTTTCTGGGAAGGGTGTGTGTGGGGGTCTTAACCTGGACTGGTTTCAGACTCACCTTCAGCAGAGGCCTGGCCATGTTGGTCAAATATCCGGCAGACATGGACTTAAGATGGTCCCTCTGGAGGAGGTGTGTCTAGTGTCTACATTACATTTTTTAAACAAGCTGTATACATACAATATCCTAAACAAGAATAGAAAAATAAATACAGTGTAACAAATACAATCTTAAGTGTGTATCAGTGTACATAAAGTCATACCAATGTAAGATATTTGTGACTAGTGGTTGTTCAAAAGTAGATTCAACAATCCACTGTTTTATTCTATCATTTCTATACTACATCTCCCCCTTTTTTTTCTATTCAGAGATTTGTCAACCTAATCTCCTTTTCTCAGATTTTTCCTGACCATGAGTAAGAACATTTGTACCTAACACCCCTAAACAATGACAAATATTCATAACCCACTGAATGACCAAAAACACTTATTCCATGTCTTGGGAATATGGGCATTGTTTCCTCTATAATATTTCCTCTTGTTGGGAGGTATGGACATTTCTAGGGGTTCCTGAGAAATTGTGATAATTGTAACATCCTGGAGAGAGCTTGATATACCATTTGTTTCACAGTCTCTATGTAATGGGAAAAGTACAGAGCATATCTGAAGTCCTAGCTGTAAGATTGGGCCAATTCAGTCAGCAGCCTTAAAGCTGTTTTGAAAGAATAACTCTGCGGAAAGTGAAACAGAAGTATGACCCATTTTCACTGGTATCTGGTTCCCCTCCCCCAAAAACACACAAGTTTTAAAAATAACATACATTTCTACATTAATCCAAGTATAGGATGTGTGGTTTCCACAAGTCAAAAATTTTTTGTTGTTATTGTTCTATATTTGAGCAGGTAAGAGGTATCTGTCTAATTCATAAGTCCATTTGGACTGCATAGCCAACTGTAATATAAGACTCTATCCATGCCATATGAAAGGATGGCATGTAATAATTATACAGAGTCATGAGGATTCTGTAGCCAAAAAGATATAGCATGTTTATCTGTTCCCATGCACAGATATTAGCTTACAGGTCACCTGTACTACATAGTCTTTCTTGGCTTTCTCTCCCATGTCCTTTGTTAAACTGGACAGAGTCCACAGACTTTTGTTTCCCATGGAAACAAAATCATAACCTATTACCAAATATAATACTTCTTTTGAACATCATTTCAAGGTACCAGCATTCCTAGAGTATATACATTGATTTAATTTAGCAGTCCCTTTTGCAATCTAATGCCTCTCAGCAGCTGTTGTCTGATCATTAGCATTTTAAACATTCAAAATTAACAAAGCACCATATAAGATACAAACTCCCAGTGTTATATTATTTTCCATCCTTATGTGGCATATATTTTTTAACTCTACTTTTCTCTTTAAAGACATTATCATTTTTAAACTATTTATTTTTTATGACTACCTATACTCTATTTTTTATTAAGCCTACAAACATCATTAAACACACTGTAACCTCTTTAGAGTTTTTTCCCCACCTTAACCTGCTTTACTGAATATCTGTAACCTTTGCTGTTTGTATGAGCAAAACGTTAAACAGACATGCAGCTTGGATCATGTCATGTAAATGGTTCAAGTCCATGGGCGGAGCTTAGAACATGCCTCTCTGTAACATGGCCCACATGAGAGATTTTGTGACTAGTGAGCAGCATTTGCCTACATTTTTGTGTATTTGGAACTTTTTAGAAAAGCTTTTTCAGACATTACATGGAAATATGTGCACCGCACTGGACATATATAAGCAAATTTGTGTTGGGACTATCACCTCCATAATAATGACAAGGAGACTTATTATTAATTATGAAAGTTAGGCCAACATCTTATGATTGTTTAAAACTATCATTTATACCTTAAATTAACCCATATATGTTAATTTATTTACTGTCTTGTGATTGTATTTGTCCATTTCTGTATAGCACATTCTGCTTGCTCAGCCTCTCCTGGCAACTCTGCCTTCTTCTACCCAGTGTTCTCACTGGTCCAAAAATCCTGCTTAGCCATTGGCCTTTAGCTTTTTATTAAACTAGTCAGAGTGACAAATCTCTACAGTGTACAATAAGATTATTACATAGCATCCAGGTATTGACAAAATTGAAATGATTTGATCAAAAGTTTAAAGTTGTCTTGCTTGCTGAGACAAACCACAGAAGTTGGAAGAGAATTTCAGTGTAGATGAGATCATTCTGTGGCATTAATTCAAGTAGAAGAAATGTTATCAGCTACATAGGAGACAGGAGGTTGATGGGAAGAAAACAGTTGTATCTGCTTCAGAGGTAAAACCAATAGAACTTATAATGCAACAGATAATGATACTGATGTAACTAGAATAATAATTCAAAAAGTAAGAAGGCCCCAAGAAACTTCAGGATTAAGGAAAGAAATAATGATATAAAGAGATGCTTGTAGATAATACAAATAATAAACTAATGAAAAATGAGAGATTGCTCACTTATCAATATATGAATCATGTGTGGATATTGCAATTAGATATTCAATAGGGGATTCTGTAAGGAGTAGGCCTTTCCACCTGCCGCTGGTCTTGTACTGCCACTGCGCCAGCCCCAAATAACACACAGAGACTCTATATTTGATATAATGCTGTTGGCCAGGTACTAGTTTCTTATCCGCTAAGTCTGTCTTAAGTATTAACCCATTTCTGTTGATCTATGTATTTCCAAGTGCTTTCATCTTACTGGAGAGCCAGCTGGCGTCCTGCTCTCTGCAGACTCTCCATCTTGACTCCTCCTTACAACTTCCTCTTTCCTCCTTGTATCCTAGTCCCGCCTATCTTGCTTTCCTATTGTCCAACATTGTTTTATTCATTAACCAGTTTGAGAAACATATTTACAGAATGACATTTCCCATCATCTCCTCTTTTCTGTCTAAATAAAAAGAAGGGTTTTAACTTTAATATAGAAAAATATATCACACAACAGTTATCAAATAAGAATCACAGATAACAATATTTAGTCCATTAACATTTAGCAAGATTTGAAGAAAATCTTCCATCATGTATCCTATCTTTGTGTGTCTAAAGTCTAAGTAACTTATCTTTAATCCTAACTAAGGAAAACTATAACCATAGCTATCTGTCTTCAACTCCATCAATGACCACAGAAGGATAATATATAAACTCTAGAAATGACAGAGGCAAGTCACTCCCTGTTCAGTCACCCAAAGTTCTTCTGTAATCTTCCATCTTCAGCCCATAGGCCATAGTGTTCAGACAGACTCTTCAGCAAAGTAGGAAACTTTCAACTATCTTCTTGTAGTAGCAGTTTGTCAGTCACTTTCCTCTGTGTCCTGCAGACTGTCTAGCGGACTGATCCATGAAGCAGGAACTCTGTAGAAATGTCCATCTTGAATCAGCAGTCACTTTTCTGTGGGTCCTGCATGTCCAGCTTATACAACATAAAGTCAAACAGTCCAGACAAGAGCAGTATCTTGTCCAAATGGCTAGTCTTGCCATATTGGAAATAAACTTCATAACATGTTTCTTTTATGTCCATCTTCCTTTCTGATGCCTGTGGTGTTGCCAGGAGCATTTATGTCTCACTGTCAAGAAAAACCCTAAAGGATTTTAAATGCCATATTCTGTAGGTCTTTGAAAGGTTTGGAGAATGCCTATCTATCTCAAATACATCTATGTGTATCTTGAAAAATTTAATTAACAACTCTAAGCTTTGAATATCACAGGTAATTATCTATAATCTGTATTACATTATACATTACATTTCTAAATGAGCTATATAAACACAATACCTAAACAAAAGGAGAAATATACATATCACAAAATTGATCTTAAATTGTATAAATAAATGAAAATCCATTCCAAAACAAAGTATTCATATCTATACCATAATTCCCTTTTTACCTTTAAAAAGAGATTGATTGTGATCATTAACCATTTATAACCAAATTTATTTAAATGAAAACAAACATTTATAAACAATATTTGGGAATTTGGGAGTCATTCTTTCCAAACTACTTCATGTTGGTAAAGGGTGCTGTCATGGGAGATTCTAAGAAGATGCAGAATTCCTGGCTGTAGTGTGCAAGGCTGGCTTGTCCCAACTGTTTTGAATGTTGGATCACCTGGGACATTGTTTCAAAGAGTCTGGCTTGATCAAACCACATTAGTCTGGAAGGAATCCACAGCTTTTCATTTTCTGTGGAAACAAAAATAGAAATCCTTTTCCCCAGTAATAGTAAATTTTTGAGTCAAAGTTTTTTTAAAATATATAAATTGAATTGATCCAGCAGCATTTGTTTTATCAGTTGTCGTTATATTCTCAGCAGTCAAACAATTTAAAGACAACAGAACAGCATATAGCATGCATAATTTTTCTGTGCTTTCCATCGTTCCATGGCTTTTTTATTACTCTGGTTTTTTCTTCTATTTTTTTTTATTTTTTGAGACAGGGTTTCTCTGTGTAACTTTTATCTGTCCTGGAATTCACTCTGCATACCAGGTTTACTTTGCAATGACAGAGATCTGCTTGCCTCTGTCTCCCGAGTGCTAGGGTTAAAGGCGTATGCCACCACACCCAGCTCCTCTCTATTTAAAACCATTTTATTCCTTTTCTCTCCCAAGCCTACATATATGTTAGAACACACTCTAAACCTTTAGCCCTTTTTCTTAATGTGAATCTGTCTTTACTATAAATCTTTATCTTTTTGTAGCCACAAGTCTTTTATCAGGTAAACAACAACATTGCTAAAATGAAAGTCATAGTTGTTTCTGCCATGGTTTATCAAAGATGGTGGTGGCTATTTTACCGCCAGCATTGAGAGCTGTGTTCAATTCCTTGGTCTAGGCTGCCATCCAACAGCATGTTGCCGGCTTGGAGATGTGGTCACTTCCATTGCCAGCCCTGATACACACCAATGAATTGTTAGCAGAGTTTCTTAAAAGCCATGCTTTTTTGTTTGTTTGTTTGTTTGTTTGTTTTGTTTTGTTTTGTTTTTTTTGTTTTTGTTTTTTTTGCCGCTTATGCTGAATCAGGAAATTTTCCTTAAAGGAGCTGCTCAAATATCTGCTTGTCTCTCGCAAAGCAGAGTCCAAACGAGAAAAATGATACTACCAAGAAACCTTGTTTGTCTCTGTTCTTTTGTTTGCAAAACCCTTTTTATAGCTTTTGTTAAATTTTAAGTGGAAGTTCTTATTAGCCACGTAGGTGCCATATGTAAGGAGAAAGGATTTTCCTCCTGCCGCTAGTCTTGTCCTGCCACCCTGCCAGCCCCAATTAACACACAGAGAGGTGCTGTATTAGATATAATGCTGTTGGTCAGGTGCTTCTTTCTTATCAGCTAGCTCTGTCATATGTATTAAACCATTTCTGTTAATCTACGTATTTCCACGTGCTTTCATCTTACTGGGGAATGGGGCCTGTGTCAGGTCTCCCCAGTCTTTCCATGTTGACTACTCCTTACTACTTCCTCTTTCTTCCTTGTCTCCTAGTCCTTCCTCTCTTGTTTTCCTATTGGCCAACAGTGCTTTATTAATTAACCAGTATGAGAAACATATTTACAGAATGACATCTCCCATCAGGATTCCAACTGCTAAGTTGTATCATGATGTGGTATTCAAAAGTCAGAATGAATTTGAAAATTCACATTTGGTAATATTTAGCTCATAGTGCTTCAAACCATTGAAATAGTTTAAATTACCCAGGCACTTAGTATTAGAGAAGTTATGGTTCAAATGTTTTAGCTAATTCCATAGTTTAAGAGGATGAGCGGATGCCAACTAGGAAGCAGTATGTCTAGGAAAGATTGACTGGAGACAGAACCAGGATATGAAGTCCTAAAATCCACATAAGAACATAAAAATAACATACCAAGAGAGTAAATCAACAAATATATCTACTGCTCTAAAAACAGCAATAAAATGATGTTGATAGAACTGGCAGTGTGTGGTGCTACAGCAGACTTGGTAGTTAGTAGTTAAGTGTCAGGATTTCAGCCAGCCCTCTGTATTTTTAATTGTCTTTTTTTAAAATATTATTATGCATTTTACATACCAGCCACAGTTACCTCTCCCTTCCCGCCTCCCACTCTCTCCCCCTTCCTCCCCAACCCACCTCCTATCCACTCCTCAGAAAGAATAAAGCCTGGAATATTAAATTGAGCCAGAATCAACACCCCCCCCACTTCAAGGTTGATCAAGGCATCCCTCCATAGGGAAGGGGTTCCAAGCAACCAGCTCATACACCAGGCATAATGCCTGATCCCACTTCCAGGGACTCCTCAAGAAGAACAAGCTACACAACTATCACCCATATGTAGAGCCTCAGTTGTCTGACCTGTGTTTTATTTGGAAATCTCATCTCCTGAGTCTGCCATCTTATCAGTTCAGACTTCAAGGAGAGTCACATGTGAAATACGCCCTCTTAGGAGAGGAATTCAATTTTATTGCCATAACACAGTATCACAATTGATGTCTTAGGACATTTATATAGTCCAAAGAATAAATAATCAAAATCAATGTCAAGAGAGTTGAATTCTCCTGAGATTTTTCTGTTCTTAGCTTGTACATGGCCATCTTTTCTGTGTCCTCTTGTAGAATCCTCTCTGTTTGTATCTGTGTCCAGTATCTCTTTCTTCTATAGATATGGGCCGTATCTGATTGCAGCTCCCAATGATAAGTTACTTCACAGTCACTCTCTGACTCTGTCTTTAAACCCAGTAATAACATGAAGTTCTAGAGATTAGTACTTCAATATATTGATTTGGGTGTGGTAGTCTTTTAAGATGTTGTAAGGATGAAAATCGAACTCTAGCTGAAGGTAGATGGAATAAGTATAGGAAATGTTGAACTGAGAGAAAATTTTAATAATGTGATAGCAAGAGCAAGGAGGAAAATACTTTTAAAATAGATTTTCAGTTTAATAATAAATGGCAAATCATTGAGATTATAATTTATGAGAATTTTGCCAAAGAAAGGTATAAAAACATAAGTAGAGAACATTGATCTGTTTTAAAAATTAAATTATGAAAAAAATGCATGGCTTCAATTTGAAAGCTGTTTTTAAGTGAAAAATTTCCATATTGTTCTTAAATGATAATTAAGCAAATAATAACTAGGAAAGTACATACTATCCACAGGAAATCTTAATTTCCCACTTTATTTCTGATATTTTTCATTTCATGAATTTATATTACTAATATGATTCTGATTCCTTGTGTGTTTCTGTAAGTAGCAAAGCAAAATTTCTTGGTGTACTTTTGGCAAAATAGAGGATGTGTAATACAAATGTTACTTTCCATCCCTCCCTAGCATCAAGCCAAGATACATTTGTTGAGTACAAACTGTCACATAATCTAGAATAACATGGGGGATACAGAGCTATGGGTGTGGAAAAAGACTTGTTACTAAGCTCAGTAAATCAGAGTGAAATGCCAGTTAAATAATTTTCTATAACCACACTTTTATTCATCAGAGAAAGATGTATATAGTGATCAAAAGAATTCCCTACATTCAAAACAGCTGTACAAAGCAGCCTTACAGACTATATCCAGGATTTCTGAATCTTCTTTGAATCCCCCATGACAGCGCCCCTTACCAGCAAGAAGTAATTTGAAAAGAACAATGCCCAAATTCCCAAATATTGTGTATAAATGTTTGTTTTCATTTAATTGGACTTTGTTATATAAAATAAATTTAAAAAAGAATAAGATTTGCTAAAATGTGATTTTTCTCACAAGAAAAAGAAGCAGTAAAACTTCTTTAATATTGAAGTGTACATAAGAAATAGAACAAAATTTAAGATTGACATTACCATGTTTACCTTAACAAACTAGGAGTAAAATATTTTGGGGAAGAGAAATTACAGAGAAGTCCTTAATCACAGTATTCCTCTTCTGTGAGGTCTCCAGAAAGAAAGCCATCAAAGCCCTTGCTCATATCACTGTACTGTAAACAGTGTGAAGGGAGCCAGCAGAGAGCAGCACAATGTTTAAAATCTACCTGGTGTCCTTCAGTATATCCTTTATTCTTTTGTTCTTTTTCTGATTTCCAGTGTTGTCTCATCCTCTCATGTGCTACAAAGAAGGGAAGACAGTTCATTTCTTTAAAAAAAAAAACTGTTCTCTAGAATTTTAAATCTATAGTATGTATAATTGTTAGGAAGAAAATTTCCTCTGTTCTAGAAAGATACTAAGTTACCAGATGCCTTGCCCCTAACTGAGGATATTGACAACTGGTATCAGGGAGTATGGGAGTCAGCTCTTATTAAGGATGTAATCCTTGGCAAGTTGACCACATTGCAATGGAAGGACACAAATCCTAGAGGTTAGTAGCACCAGAAATTGGATTGGATGAGTTTTTCAATAAAGATAAGGGTGACACAAGTTGGATGGGTAGGAAAGGAGGAGTTTGACTTGGCAAAGGTGTAGAAGGAAGGTGAATACAAATTATTAAAATATAATGAGTAGAAAACAAAAAAAATAGTTCAAAATGATATTAAACTGAGCGATATGAATTCCCTTTAGATAAACAGATAAATTTTTAACAAATAAAATACTAAAGATTATTTTGCATTTTACACACATGTACAGTTATCTCTAACCACTAAGCTCAAACACATTATGGAAAGAGAAAGAAGCTGAAAACAGCACTACCTTTAACAGCAGGCTTTCTCCCATCCTTGACTAGATCATTGGTCTCTATAACTTAATTCTAGGATTTTGATGGAAATGAAGGACTTGGACTCATAGCAAGGACTGAAATTCCTTCAAAAGTCTAAGGTTCCTGGAAATCTTCACTATAAGTGAATGAATATACTAAAAAACAAATTCAATAAATTGATGAAGCTATTTGTTTCCCAGACCTGGTAGATGACTAATGCCTTGAAGAACTTGCAAACTTAGATTTGTACATCATTTGCTGTTTGTAATTAAAGATAATACTCAAAAGTAAGTATAAAAATGGCCTCTAAAACAAACTAACTTCATGGAACAGATATATTAAATTAATGGAACTTGACACAATAAGGACATTACAAAAGAAAAATAGAAGAGGTATCAGGCACAAGTGCAGTGCAAGGAATTCAAAATAATATCAGAAGGATGGCAGCACTTTCGACCTCTTCCTTTGTTTTTCACTTATTAGTGCAAACATAGCACATTATATTTTACATAATAAAACAATGAGATTTTGAAGAATTGACACTGAGTTTCAAAGTCTACACATGATTAAGTAATTAAGAGGAGGATATATATATTCAGTATTCTGTGACCACAAATCCAGGGTTCTTTCTTCTGTCTAGTACTGCTATTTTGTTTCTCATGTGGCAAAGGAATCAATCATGCCAACTCCAGCATAAGCTGAGTTTCATTTGAGTTGTCTGTGTTAGAATTTCTCTGAAATAAAATTGAAATGATAAAAAATTATTTATTGCCAATGGAACCAAGGCAGAAATTAATAGCATCAATACCACCAAGAATATAAGTTCTTAAACATGTGTTTCTGTTTATTTATTTGCCAATGACAGACCTTTTTTCTATTCTGCCCTCCTTCCTTTTTACCTTTCCCTTCCTTCCTTCTTTCCTTCCTTTCTTCCCTCCTTCCTTCCTTCTCTTCCCTTCCTTTCCACTTCCTTGATGTAATTCATTTTATAGTTTGTGTATGTGTTCTGTAGTGACACCCCATGACCCTTTTTGGTAGTAGAATTTCTCTTCCAATATTTTTTTATAACCCAGCTAACCATAGTTTATCAGCACCAATGACTTATATAATAAGCTACAGCTTTAGGCTTGAATGGTTTTCTCTATCTCTATGGTTTCTATGCCTTCAGTTTAAGGACTCTTTTTTAATTTTGTTTCTTTCTTGACTTCGAATTCTTCTTTCCCTAAGTTTGTCAATTAATGAAAAAGATTCAACCAACTTACTTTAGTCCTTTGTCCTAATAAAACTGTTTAAATACCATAAATTTTATTCTAAGCACTATTCTAGCTTAATACTATAAATTTGATTTTAAATGTTCTACATTCAAAATATTTGTGAATATTTTCTTACATTTTTTCTGAGTCATTTACCAATACTTAATATTTCTGAGAGTTTTCTGCTATTAATTTCCACTTTGATTCCATCACTGATTATAAAAATATATATCTTCATTTCAATTCTTGTTTATTTTGAAATCCATATATTGACTTCTTATATTGAATATTTACTTGGAATATAAAATCCGTGTGTTCTACTGTAGTTGTTGCTAGTAATTCAATAGTGGTATTCTATTAACATATAATTATATCTTGTCTACTTATCTCTCTCTCTCTTTTTTTTTTTTTTTTTTTTTTTTTTTTTTTTTTTGGAAAAAGTTGTTGATATCTGAAGATGAAAGTTTTTGTCCTGCCAGGTCCTGCTGTCCTTTAGCCTATATAAACACACAGAGACATATTAAGTATAAATGTTTAGCTGATGGCTCAGGCATCTTATTTACTAGGTTTGTCTTAATTATTAACCCATTTCTATTAATCTATGCATTGTCATGAGGAGGCTGTGGCACATTACTCCTTGGACAGCAAGGCATCCCTTCATGGTCTCTGTCTTCCTCCTCCCTCCTTCCTCTCATTGCCCTACCTATCCTCCCTGCCTGGCTATTGGCTAAACAGTGTTTTATTCATCAACCAATATGAGAAATGTATATACAGAAGGACATCCCCCATCAGATACCCTTTTGAGGAGTAGATGGGAATGAGGTGGGGGGGAGGTGAAAGGAGGTGGAAGCGGAGGGAGGGGGAACAGTGGTTGGTGTATAAAATGAGTAAATAATAGTTTATAAAGGTGTTAAAATGGAACTTTGGCTAATAATTGTCAATATGTCTATTTTTTTCTCATAGATGAGTCAATTTATCTGTTTTCAAATGTTTTTGTTAAATTTAAACTTCTTTCCACAATTAGATCTTCTAGACAAGTGTTTTTCCATTTGTAATGCCTATTATTTGTGGTTCAAATAAACATTAATGTTACTTAGCTAAACTTGTGAAACCTTCCAGGAGTGGTCAACAAAATCTGTCAATTCATTTGGAGTAGGATCTAGGTCCTTCCTCCAGCCTCTAGGTTAAAGGAGTATCCCTTCATGAGAAATGTGCTCCCAAAGTCCTTTTGTTCACCAGGGATACATCCTGGTTTCACTGTCAGATGTCCTTCTAACTGAGATCCATATTTATGGGATCTGAGTTGGTTTAATGCTGGTTTCCCAGCTATAAGTCTGGGGGGTCCATGAGCTCCCCCTTGTTCAGGTCAGCTGTCTCTGTGGGTTTCTGTAACCTGGTCTTGACACCATTTCTTAATCACTCTTCCCTCTCTGCTACTGGATTCCAGGAGTTCGGCTCAGTGTTTATCTAAGATGACATATAAATTAGTCATCAATCTCATTATCAGGGGACGGTATTTAAGATTGTTAGTTGGGGTCATCCTTGTTGGTCTCTGGATATTTCTCTAGAGTCAATTTTCTCTTCAAACCTATAATAGCTCCCTTTTTCATGGATTCTCTCCTCTCTCTCTCTCTCTCTCTCTCTCTCTCTCTCTCTCTCTCTCTGTGTGTGTGTGTGTGTGTGTGTGTGTGTGTGTTTCTCTCTCTCTCTGTTTTTTTTCTCTGTCTTTCCTTTTCATTTACCTCATTCTCTTCTGAGGTCATGATATGTCTTCCTTCCTTTCCTCTTTTACTTCCTTCCTTTTTTCTTTTCTCTTTCTCTTTTTACACATCCTTCTGCTCTTACTTCTTCTTTCTCCCCTTCTCCCTTTTTCTTATTTTCTCATTGAGTTGCAATAATGCAATAATAAATGAGGTTTTAATTTTAACCACATAAAATCTTGTTTCTCTGATTCCTTTACTCCTTTGATGTAGTGTCTTCTAATATACCCATTAAACATATTATTCAGCTCTGATGACATAGTTTTCCTTTAGTTTTGCAGATAATTCATTTTGTGGTTTCTATATGTAAAGTGGAAGTTTATTTGTGATTATGTATGTTGTTTCTATGTGTTTCATTCCCATAGTTATTCCTTTAAAATAATTTAAATGAACTTATCTTAGAAGCTCAATGTCTGAGCTTTCTCTGACTTGGACTTCTCTTTTGATTTAATATTTTAACAAGATGGTGTGTGTGTGTGTGTGTGTGTGTGTGTGTGTGTGTGTGTGGTGTAGTGTAATTGTTTTTGTTTTGTAGTGTTTTGCAAGTAATATAAAAGAACAATCAATATTTAGATAAGTAACATTTATTGCCAGTGACAAGTATACAGGTCTTCATATGTTACAACATTAGTGTACAGCATTAATTTACCTTCTTGGTCAGTTATGTGTTTAATAGATTCTGTGGTTAATTCTGATGAATTACAGATTTAAATTCCTCCAATTATGAATTGACATTAAGTTTTTGAATTTGAATATGAGTTGGTAGAGTATTATAGTATCTTTGCTATAGTCAAAGCTTTAAACAGGTCATACATTATATGGAAAGAGCCTCCTACTCCTTCCCTTCTCATATCTGCACTGCTATTTCAGAAGCCAAGTAGGCTTTCTATTCTGTGTTAACATAGGTTTTACTATTGCTTTTGTTCATCTCAGCCTCAAGAGTTAGGAATTTTTAGCACTTCTGTTTCTGTCCCAGTGGTACCAATCTTTGCCACTTCCTACAATGACCAGAAGGATAGTGGTCTTCCAATTCTTCTCATACATGACAGGGTAACTGTTGTACTGAAGAGCGTGAGAGCATGTTCTGCCTCTGCTCTATCAGAAGAGAGCTTTAGCTTTGTATCCATGTAGGATTCTGGAACTTAATATAGGTACTTCTGGGACAAGTATAAGATGCTTTAGCTTCTTCTCACTATAACATAGAGTCTGTGAACAAAGTTCTAAAACACAGCTATTTTTGGCTGATATCAAGGCAGCCCTTTTTTTCATTTCCCAGCAGCTGATTTCTTTGCTTTATATTGCAGAAAGACCCATAATAATAGGCAATCTTATACTTACCCTTCAGGAGGTGTGCATTAACACCCTGTGTTATGCTGCCAATAGCATATCTGCTTCTGCAGAAACTCCTGGTTGGTTTTAAGATTAGAAGAGGACAGCACATCTTCCCATTGCTTCTCAGTCTTTCTCATGGGCAATCAGTAATTATTTCTAGGAAAGCACTAGTAAATGGTTGTGTGTTTTCCTGGTTTTTCCTTCTTAGAATTTTAACCACACTACAGCTCCCAGACTAATTGGTTTTTTTAAGATTTAACTCATTAAATATTAAACAAGTCTGGACTTTGCCCAGTTCATGTTTATGTAGTCATATTTTTGACAATTATGTATGTAGCATCTAACATTAGTCAGAAAGCATAATCATATAGCAGACACCCTGACTCTTTGATCCTCTGGCTCTTACAATTTGTTTTGTTTTGGCTTTGTTTTTTATTTTTACCTTTTTTCTGTAATAATACTTCAGTACAGCAACAATTACCTTCCCAAATGGATGGACAGGGTAGGACAGCCCAGAAGGTCTCAGCTCTATACAAAGAACTATAGGCAACCAATGAATGATGAGAGCAGGAGAAGTAGTCTTCTCCAGGAAAAGAGCACACCAAGTGCTCATCTAATACCAAATGACCAAATGGTCAGTCCTGAAAATGTACATAAAAGTAACATATTACAGATTGATCAGGTTATATTTATGTATTTAGAAACATGTGTGGGAGTGTTTTGGGGGATGAGTGAGTATGCACATGTGTGTTTAGCAACTAATGAAAAAAAAGAAACTGAATTTAAAAGAGGGTAAGGAAGCACATATGGAAGGGCTTTGTGGGAGGGAAGGGGAAAATAATGATTATATTCTCCAAAATAAAAGAAATAATTTTTAAACAGTGATGTTGATTTAATATGGCAGCTTCTAGAGACTTTATGTGTACCACATCACAATTTCACATTCCTTGGTTATATGAAGTACATAAAAGTTTTTTTTATTTAGTTATCTAGTGCTTTTCCAAGACTTGTTTAGCTTGAGATGCATTCTACTCAACATCTGTCTCACTTTTATAATAAGATACAAATTAACAGGTAATCTATTGCTAAAGTATCACATATCAATTGATGTGTAGATAAAATTTAAAAGTCACAGTGTGCAAAACTCACACACAGTGATGCTGAAGTAGCATGTGTGGAGGTCTGGGTATCAGTATTTTATTGAATTTGAGAATGAGCTATATTCATGTCCATACTGTGTAAATTTGGAACTAGAAACTAATATACAACCATAAAGTACAAGCATGAATTAGTTCAGGGAATGCAAACAGTCCTTCATTAATAGCATGATTTAAACTTATTAATGACGCAACTAGTTATTTTTTTTCTTGCAATCCTACTACTATTTCGTTGTTACAAATCAGTAGTGCCCTACCATAAAGAATATTTGAATGGAATCACTAGTATCTTGCCTAGTTAGTCTCAGTATATTCCTAAGTGGATTGACACTTTGTAAACTATTTTTTTCTCTAAGAGAGGAAAAATATTCACATAGATTTCCTAAAAGTAACTTAGCCACCCATATGACTCTGAATACCAGATTTCATACTAAGTCAACCACTCTTGGATGGCATTTAGAAATAACATCAGGAATTTGTATTTCTCCTGACTCAGCCTGAAAAACAGCTGGGATAACAGAAATAAATTTAACCCAAAAGGGCAAGATTTATATATTGAACAATACGGAAATATTGTTGCAGTAAATTCAATGACTCTCTGGAATAATCAAATATGCCTTGCTAGTGGATTGTAACACACTTGCTGGTAAGGTGACAAGATTCTCTAAACTAATTTGTTTCCTCTATTGTTGCTGTCAAATGAGAGGAAGTGAGAAAGTTTATCCACATTCCATAGACTCTTGGTCTTAATGTGTAGAAGACTTTCGTTAATAGTTAATAGCAGTTTCTTTTTGGGGGGTGGTTGTTTGTTTTTGTTTCTTTGGTTTTTTGAGACAGGGTTTCTCAGTGACTTTGGAAGTTTTCCTGGAACCAGCTCTTGTAGACCAGTCTAATCTTAAACTCACAGAGATCCACCTGCCTCTGCCCCCAGAGTGCTGGGATTAAAGGGGTATGCCACCACTGCCTCGCTAATGACAGATTCTTAATTTTAAGAATTCCCTTAGACAATGTTGAATGCTAAATTATAGTCCTATTCCAGAAATATAATTTAATTCTTCACACACACACACACACACACACACACACAGAATTATGTATACATAAACACAACAAGCCTCTTTGTTACTGGTTGCTCATTTGCATGGCAAGTTCTAGGAAATCATGATGAATCAATGATACATATTTATCATCTCCCAAGAAAAAAGACAATATTCTTTAAACCCCCAATATTCTTTGATATGTATAAAATATATTATAAATGTAAGTATTCTTCTTATGAAGAAAATTGGGTTTTGAAAATAGCAGATTTTCCATTGCTTTAAGAAAAATGGTTTGGGTTTTTCCCCATTAAATGATACCAATGTGTTAAATGAATGTTTGACTGTTTTCAAGTTTCATTCATCCAATATCAGTTTTGACCTCATACCTATTATATACCAGATCCTCTGGAGATACTCTTATCATTCTTGACTTCATATATCTATTCTATTTTTTCACAACTAGAAATCCTCAAGTGTTTTAAGCACAAACAAAAAGTGATGAGTTGGACATTTATTGATATAACACCTCCTCAAAAAAAATAAAGAAGTTATAAAGCTAAAGGGAATTGAACATGAAGGAAAATATTATTTCTATATGACAGGATACATAAGCTGTTAGAACAAAATTTCAGTCCAGATGATCACACCTCTAACCACTGAAGACATATTTATCAGGTGTATGCAAGGAGGGATTTACAAATCACTGTCATGTTTTTTATCATTAAAATTCCTCCTCACTGAGCTCCTAGATTGTAAGCTGAATATCTTTTCATGTTACTTTTCTCTTAACACTATTTAACTTGGCACTTCAAGATTCATACATTTCACTAAGAACCACTAAAGGGAAAAAAGGCAAAAGTTTATGGCAACTTGTGGCATATATGGAAATTACACAATTCCCTTTGGCCATTGTCTCTACCCTTTCTCCAGATGATCCATGTCAAAAGTTTCTTGGTGCTCAACTTTCTGTGGTTCATTTTTTTCCACCAATCTCCACTTCTATAAAGAGCATTACTTGACATAGTAAACAGAAATCCTTTCCCTGTTGTTGTCTCCTTCCTTCAGAGTAACAGATTTCCCATTGCTCAATATGAGAGTTTACATTTTTTTAAAACTTCTGATTAGGTGACACACACATCAACAGCCTTTCTAAGGAATGACTTTGTTTTTTTAAGTTACTCCAATTAAAGGGGAAGACTGAGTGAGTAGTGAAAGGAAGAGACTTGGATATAAATAGACAATGACCTTTACTACAGGGAAATAATAGTGACAGGTGGAAAGATACAGAGAGCAAAAGAAAAAGAAGAGTGTTCTTTTCTAGCCTTTCTTCTGTGTTTTCTTGAGTTCTGATTTGAGTAGGACCCTTTGTTATAATTGAAATGTCAGGCTGTCAGCCCCAAATAAACTCATTTTCTGAAGGAGGCTTTACATTATCTTCATTCACTAAGCTAAATTAAACACACTATTTTTGTAATTTATATTTCAATGATATCAGGATTTGCTGTATAAATTACTTGTGTGTGTGTGCTCCATATGTTTCTATAATTATACATTACAAATATACTGAGGCATGCACAGAACATTTGCTGTGAGCTGAAAAGAAAGACTTGAGTTTACAGACAATTTTCTCTTTACAAATGTATTCTGGTGTAGAATCATCTGTGACCTTCTTTGCCTTTTTGTGTTGCCTTCAAACATTACTATTAGCTTCTATTATATCTTTATAGGTCCTTGGTACTTAACCATACCATATGTATTGGTTACCTATGTCCAATCTTCAGAAAATAGAATTTAAAAATCCTACTGCTTAACACTTTGAAATAAAACATTCATGCAATGTGTTGTTTCACACCATCCCTGTGATCAAATGGTAACTTCAACTACCACTGGATACAATATTAACTCAAAGTCCTCTGGCAAAGATACATAGATTTTTGCTATTTAATTCACGTCATGAATTTTACACTCTAGTTTCTAATCTTAATAAACCAAATGAAAGCATTCCTTTTACTTTATTTTTCTAAAATTTAGTGGAAATTAGAGATTAGGAGATGAGGTAAGAGTGTGGATAAAGTGGCAATCTAAGAGGATAAATGATACTTCTAGGAGTTGTCATTGATGTGAAATCTAGAACTATAAGGAAAGTAAAGAACATGCTGATAATGGATGTAGAAGGAGAACCAATGACTGTGGAATTTTATCATTTGTGCATCTATGTCTACAAGAATCTTCTGTCTCTTAGTAGGTTATTAGGTGGAAGGATAAATGCATAATTTTTGGGGGTTCCCACAACGTCATGCTATTTACTTGTAAAACCACAAATGTTAAAATTTACATATGAAATGTCATATGTAAAATATTCTGCAGGGAATAGTTGCAAACACAAATAAGGAGCTCATCATCATGATGAAGTTCTCCATTGTAATCCTGGGGATGGGGGTTTGCAGGGCTTAGTACAATACACCATGATTGGGTATGAAGTAAGAAAGCTAATTATGTATAGAGAATTTGTATGGGAGTGTGGACCTCTGATAAAGTGGGTATTGACTTGCACTCTTGGTTAAAATATTGTGTTGAAAGTATGCCAATACCAAATACATCTTGAAGTTATTTAATCATTGTTACCATTAATGATGATAATTAGTTTATGAGACTTAAAGACATCTTTCCACCTCAGAATCAAGACCTTTTGCTAAGAAATAAAGATATAATATAATAAATGAAGATATCAAACTATAATCCTAAAAATTCCTTTGGGGGAGGAAACTGCCTTTCGAAACCTTTTGTTTCCAACTTTGCAATATATAAACTGTGCCTGCCTATGCATGTGCTGAATAATTATTTAATGAATAAATATTTTAAGGGAATGGATAATATAGGCTCTTCACCCTTGGCAGATGTAGCTAGACTATTGCATCAACAATATCTAGTCCAGGCTCTATAGATAAAGACAGGGATACATAAGAACTGTTCAGATCTATGCAAAATGTCACAGAATTTTTCATCCAGTAACTCTCAAAGTAGTCTCTCTTTCCTTTCTTAATTACAAGGTATCTTGGTTACACTATTTATTCTGCATGCATTTATATTTTCAAACACACACTTGGAAGTACTTCATAGAATGGAAAACTGAGTTCTAATAGACGGTTTTAATGCTAACTGCCCATGTGTTACCTGAATAAATTTAGGCACATTATCTAAGCTCTCAGTTTTTGTTTCCTTGCTTACTTGTGTGTTGGAGGTTTTATAAAAATGCATTTGGAAGATATTATCTAATTGAGGCAAAAGATAGCTATTATTTATAAACTGCTTGGTTTTGATCCTTATTTGAATAACTATATTGTGTTAGTTGTTTAAGGGATAGGTAAACTTGTCCTCTTTGCCATTCAGTTTTCTGATATATAAAATATGAATGTAATTTAAAAATAACATAAAAGTAATTTTTAAGGATAAAGATGACTTAGAAAACCATTTTGCATGTAGTGTATCCAACCTAACACACTACTGTGTTACTAATAATCCTTTTTGTATTTTATTGGATAAATAAATTATACAATAATGCATTCCAAACACTTAGTACTGTACTGGATGAATGAGAACCATGCAACAAGTTTGAAATATTACTGAGCAAAGTAGTTATTGTTCATCATAGTAAGGCACTTGAAGCTATAACTCAAATTATTTAAAAAAGAACATGAGTAGAAGAACGTGTAATTTTGATTTTAAGTAAGCAGACCTAGGAAAGAAATACTAGTCATATTCAAGGTTACTGCAACAAATAAAATTAAACAAAACTTCTCATGTGGGTACACAGGTACATTCTGTAAAGGAAATGAAAACATAGTTAAATTATTCTTACCAGGTTTAAAAAAAAAAAACTGGAAAGGGATTAATGCCCTGCACTGTGAACATGAAGCGATGTAAACCAGGCAGAAAAAGGTGCTCTGTCTATTGTCATTCATATGTGAAATCAAAACCTTTCCTCTAGAAGTTGAAAATAGAATGCTAATTAGTAACATCTGTTAAGAAGTGTGCAGGAATGGAGAAGTCTGGTTGATGGACACTGTTACACTTAGAAAGGAGTAAGAAGTGCAGATGTTTTGTAGTATAATGAGTCACCACAGATATTACACTGAGCTATATATTTCAAAAGAGTTACAAATTAAATAAGAAAAAGACTATAGAAAGTATTTACACTGATTTTACTACATAGAAACAACACTTTAGAAGATAGGCATATCTTAGCTCATATACATGTTAATATTAACAAACACAAACTAATATAACCCTATTTGGTACATATGTGCTTCAAAAACCTCATGTGACACCCCATAAATACATGCAATTTGCTTTTACATGACAGTTAATTTTAACAATAAGATAAAAGTAATTTCAAAAATTAAAAGAAATATTAAGAATCACTGAAATGGTTTGTGCTAAATTAAGAGGAATAATTGAAGAAGAAATAATTAGAGCCTGGCATTGGTGGCACACGCCTTTGATCACAGCACTCAGGAGGCAGAGACAGGCAGATCTCTATGAGTTCGAGACCAGGCTGGTCTACAACTCCAAAGCCACAGAAAAACCCTTCTCAAAATAATACAATCAATCAATCAATCAATCAATCAATCAATCAATAAATATGAACTAATTAGAAAATAAATGTGATGGGAAAATTAATATAGTTATCCTGAGTTTCATCAGGGCATGCAAATCCACAGATAGTCAAATCCCTCACATACAATGCTGTGTTATTTGAGGATAATTTACAAACATCCTCTCATAAACATTTTTTTAATATATTGTCACACAATATTTATTGAGTGTACATACTGTGTAGGGTAATTTGTCAGGTATTTTCATTTTTTAAATAATTTCTCTTATTTTACATATTGATCCCAGTTTCCTTTCCCTCCCATCTACCCATGATCCTACACACCACCCATCCCATCCCCCATCCCCCATCAATTCCCCAGGGAGGGATCTTCTATGAGAGATCATCAAAATTTGTCAAGTCATTTGGGTTAGGGCCTAAGTAGTCATCCATGTCCCTAGACTAAGAGAGTATCTCTCCATGAGGAATGGGTTCCCAAAGTCCCTTTGTGCACTAGGAATACATCCTGATTCCACTGTCAGAGGTCCCATAGACTGCCCAGGCCTCCTAACTGAGACCCACATTCAGGGGGTCTAGGTCAGTCCTATGTTTGTTTCCTAGCTTTCAGTCTGGGTCCATAAGCTCCCCCTTGTTAAGGTCAGCTCTTTTTGTGGGTTTCTCCAGCCTGGTCTTGACCCCTTTGCTAACTACATCTCCCTCTCTGCAACTGGGTTTCAGCAGTTTGGCTCAGTGTTTAGCTGTGGGTGTCTGTCTCTGCTTCCATCAGTTACTAGATGAAGGCTCTATGATGGCATATACGACAGTCATCAACCTCCTTGTCAGGGAAGGGAATTTAGGTAGCCTATCCACTCTTACTTAGATTGTTAATAGATGACATCCTTGTAGAACTCAGGACAGTTCCCTAGTGTCAAATTTCTCTTTAAACATATAATGGCTCCGTTTATTATGGTATCTCATTTGTTGCTCTTCTCTATTCTTCCCCCAACTCAATCTTCCTGCTCCCTCATTTTCTCCTCTCCTCTCCTCTTCTCCTATTCTATTTCTCCTTACTCACTCTCCCCTGCTCCCAGTTTACACAAGAGATGTTCTCATTTTCCACTTCTCCAGGTGACCATGCATGTCTCTCTTAGGGTCTTCCTAGTTTCCTAGCTTCTCTGGCGCTATGTCTAAAATTCATATATGACTGAGTACAAACCATGTTCTTCTTTTTGTAACTGTGGATGGTTTATCTAGTTCCATCTATTTGCCTATAAGTTTCAATATCCCATTGTTTTTATTCACTAAGTAGTACTCCATTGTGTAAATGTACCACAATTTCTCGAAGGGAATCTAGGTTTTTTCCAGGTTCTGGTTATGAACATAGATGAACAGATATCTGTGCTTCATGAATGTGCATCTTCTGGATTTATGCCTAAGAGTGGAATTGCTGTATGTTGTGGTACACTGGTTACCATTTTCCTCAGGAAATGGCATACTGATTTCCAAAGTGACTGTACAAGATTACACTCCTACAAGCAGTGGAGGAGTGTTCCCCTTTCTCCACAAACTCATCCTCATTGGTGTTTTGGGATTTAGCCATTATGACAAGAGTAAGATGATCTCAGAGTTGTTTTGATTTACATTTCCCTGAAGGCTATGCATGTTGAGAACCTTCTAAAGTGTCTTTCAGCCATTTTAGATTCCTCTATTGAGAATGCTCTATTTAGTTCTAAGCACCCCTTTTCAATTGGATTTTTTTTTTTTTTTTTTTTGGTGTTTTGATGAATAGCTTCTTGAGTTCTTTGTATATTTTGGAGATTAGCCCTCTGTCAGTTGTGGGGTTGATGAATATCTTTTCCCATTCTGTTGGCTTCTGTTTAGTCTTGTCGACTGTGCCCTTTGCCTTACAGAAGCTTCTCATTTTCATGAGTCCCCATTTATTAGTTGATGATCTCAGTGTCTGTACTACTATGGTTATGTTCAGGAAGCGGTCTTCTGTACCAGTTCATTCAAGGGTACTGTCTACTTTCTCTTACAAGATATTCTCAGCCCATTTATGGTCTGTATATAGTAGTATACTGATTTTTTTTCTTTAGTTAATCTTGTATCCTGCCATTTTGCTGAAGGTGTTTATGAGCTGTTGGAGTTCCCTGGTAGAGTTTTCTCAGGTTACTTGCACAAACTACCATATCATCTGCAAATAGTGAGTTTTCCTTTTTCCTTTCCAATGTTTATTCCCTTGAATTCCTTTTGTTGTCTTATATTTCTAGCTAGAACTTCAAGTACAATATTGAAGATGTATAGAGGGAGTGAAAAGCCTTGTCTTGTTCCTGATTTTAGAGGAATCCCACTGAGTTTCTCTCCATTTAGTTTGATGTTGACTGTTGGTTTACTGTATAATGCTTTTATTTTGTTAGGTATGTTCCAGGTATCTTCAAGACCTTTTTATCATTAAGGGGTGTTGGCTTTTGTCAAAGTTTTTTTTTCAGTATCTAGTGAGATGATCATATGGTTTTATTTTTCAGTTTGTTTATATGGTGAATTACATTGACAGATTTTCATATGTTAAACTATCCCTGCATCCCTTTGAAGAAGCCTACTTCGTTGTGGTGGATGATTTCTCTGATGTGTTCTTGGATTAGGTTTGCCAGTATTTTATTGAGTCTGTTTGCTTCAAATGTTCATGAGGGATATTTATCTGTAGTTTTCTTTCTTAGTTATGTCTTTGCTTGGCTTGGGTATCAAGGTAATTTCCAATTTTGTAGAGTACAAGTTTTCAAAGTATGACCTGAGAAGTATTTGGAATCCATTGTTAGTCCCCCTCTTCATTTCTGATTTTTCTAATTTACATGTATTTCTTATGCTTGTTGGTTAGTTTGGATAAAGGTATGTCTATCTTGTTGTTATCAAAGAACCAACTCTTTGTTACATTGATTCTTTGTATTGCTTTCTTTGTTTCTACTTTATTGATTTTAGCCCCCAATTTCATGGCATCTACTCCTCCTGGATTAGTTTGCTTTTTTTTTTTTTTTTTTTTTTTTTTTTTTGTTCTAGAGCTTTCACTTGTACTGTTCATTCTCTAATGTGACTATCCTCCAGTTTCTTCATGTGGCACTTAGTCCTATGTACTTTCCTCTTAGCACTGCTTTCAAAGTGTTCCATAAGATTGGATATGTTGTGTCTTCATTCTCATTGAATTCTAGAAAGTCTTTAAATTTTTTCTTTATTTTTTCTTAGACCCAGGAATGATGCAAGTGTCCATTGTTAAATTTCCATGAGTTTGTAGGGTTTCTACAATTTGTGTTGTTGTTGAATTCTAACTTTAAAGCATAATGATATAATAAAATACAGGTGCTTTTCCAATTTTTTTTTTTTTTTTTTGCATCTGTTCAGGGTTGCTTTGTTGCTGAGAATGTGATCAATTTTTGAGAAGGTTCCATGTGGAGCTGTGAAGAAGGTATATTCTTTATGTTTGTTTGGAATGTTCTATAGATGTCTGATAAACCCAATTGGGTCATAATCTGTCAGTTTTATTGTTTTTTTTGTTAAATTTTCTTCTGGTGGTCATGTCTAGTGGCGAGAGTGAGGTCTTAAAGTCTCCCAATATACATATTTGGGATTTTATGTGAGATTTGAGTTTTAGTAATATTTCTTTTATGAATGTGGGTTCCTTTGTATTTGGGGTAATGATGTTCAGAACTGAGACTTTGCCCTGATGAAATTTTCTTGTGATGAACATGAAATGACATTCTTCATTTCTTTGGATTGATTGAAGTTTGAAGTCTAATTTGTTAGATATTTGGATAGCTATGCCCACTTGTTTCTTGGGTTCATTGATTAGAAAATTTTTTCACAATCCTTTACTCTGTGGTAGTTAGTATCTGTCTTTGAAGTTGAGGTATGTTTCTTGTAAGCAGCAGGATGGATCCTGTCTTCATATCTGTTAGTTTGTATCTTTTAATATGTGACTTAAGACCATTAATAATATTGAGTTAAGTTAAGGACCATTGATTGTTAATTCTCGGTTTGGAATTGTTAGTAGTATTGGTACTGTGAGCAGATTTATCCTGCTTTGTCTTTTGGCTTCTGGTAAAGTGGGATTATTTATTGCCTATGTTTTTGTGAGTGTAGTTAACTTCCTTGGGTTGGAATTTTCCTTCCAGAACTTTTTGTAGGGCTGGATTTGTGGATATGTTTGTGTAAATCTGGTTTTGCCATGGAATAGCTTGTTTTCTCCATCTATAGTGATTGCAAGTTTTGCTGGATATAGTAATCAGGGGTGACATTTATTGTTTCTTAGTGTTTGTAGATCTTTTCAGGACTTTCTGGCTTTCAGAGTTTCTATGGAGAAGTCACGTGTAATTCTGATAGGTCTGCCTTTAATATTACTTGGCTTTTTTTCTTTGTTTCTTCACTGCTCTTGATATTCTTTATTTATTCTGTATGGTTTTTTTGACTATTATGTGGCAAGGGGACTTTTTTATATATTATATTTGGTGTTCAGGAAGCTTCTTGTACTTTTATAAACATGTCCTTCTTCAGGTTGGTAAAGTTTTCTTCAATGATTTTGTTCAATAAGTTTTCTGTACCCTTGTGCTGGGTTGCTTAGACTTCTTCTAAACCAATTATTCTTAGGTTTGGTCTTTTCATAGTGTCCCACATTTCCTGGATATTTTGTATTAAGGATTTGTTGGATTTAAGAATTTCTTTGGTCAATGAATCTATTTCCTCTAGTTTATCTCCAGTGCTTCAGATTCTCTCTTCCATCTTTTGTATTCTGTTTGTTATGCTTGCATCTGTAGTTTCTGATAATTTACCCAGCTTTTCTATTTCCAGCATTCCCTCAGTTTGTGTTTTCTTTATTGTCTCTATTTTGCTTTTCAGGTTTTGAACTGTTTGAATTGTTTCCTTCATCTTTTTTATTGTTCTTGGCTTTTCTTGCTTTCTTTAAGAAATTTGTTGATGGGAGATGTCATTTTGTATATGTTTCTCATACTGGGTAATAATAAAGCACTGTTGGCCAATAGGAAAGGAAGATAGGAGGGACTAGGAGACAAAGAGGAAGAGGAAGTAGTAAGGAGGGGTCAAAATGGGGAGCCTGGAGAGAACAGAACTGCCATTCCTCCGCTCTCGGTAAGACCACGTGGAAATACATAGAAATGGGTTACATGTGCCTACTTGGAAAATTGACCCTCACAGTGAAATCCATGTTCTCATTTAGTGCTCACCAAGCTTTTTACACTTTGACTCATTCCCACCTTTCCCTTTGACGCTGAATTATTCTACATTGCATCCCACACCACATTCCTTTTATGTTCCAGTTATTATGCTCTGACTTCATGTGAGGATGTAGTTAGAATACAGTTTCTTCTCCATAATCTCCTCAACCAATTTAAGTACTCTGTTTTGAGATATACTTTTTATCTTCACCATTGACCCTGTTGGGACCACCCGGATTTTATCACACACCTCTTTAATATAAGACAAAACGAACTGTGAGACACTTAGATTATTATAACTAACCTTGGAGCTTGACATATAGGGGTTACATAATGGAAAATGTATTGAAAATATTAATGGAGAGCTTAATGAGTGGGATAAGGTAGACTTCATTATTATGAGTTTACATGTTAGAACTCTGAGGCTCTAAAAACAAATCAGCCTTTTCTATTAAGAAATAAATGTAGAGCTGGTACTCTACAAATATTCAGCATAATCTGTTGGGGCCCTAGGGTAGCATATAAGGTAGTCATCAATCTCATTATCTCACACATTAACAACTACTACCCACCCATCCCTGTTCCAGAGTTCTATGTCTTCTGAATGGAATTATTTTCCCATAGACATGAACCATAGCACCTCCAGTCCTATGTAACATCATGTTATTCAGTGGTGATATCTTATTTCCATACCTTTTCTTTTTTCCTCTCTGATATTTGTTTTGTCCTTTGGTCATGTATATCTATCAGTTTTTACTATGTTTCAGTCCACTGTTGCTGTTAGAATACTTGAAACTGGGTAATTAAATAATAGATTTGTTTCTTAGAGTTCTCAAGGCAGTGAGTTCGGGAATTTATTTTGCTTTGGCATCCAATACAAAAATATAGTTACCATAAGAGAGCAAGAAAGCAAAATAATAACAAAATTATATTCATAGTTGTTATGAGTAGGTTTTTTTTTTTCTGATAGCCTGGTCCCACAGGCATGCAAGCCCCAAATAACACACAGAGAGGTTGTATTAGATATAAAGCTGTAAGCCAGTTACTAGTTTCTTATCAGCTAGCTCTGTCTTATATATTAAGCCATTTCTATTAATCTAAGTATTTCCACGTGGTCTCATCTTACCTGAGAGAGGGTCCGAACTTATGTTCTCTCAAGTCTCTACATGCTGACTCCTCCCTACTACTTCCTCGAATCCTCCCTGTATCCTACTCCTGTCTATCATGCTTTCCTATTGGCCAACAGTGCTTTATTCATTAATCAATAAGAGAAGCATATTTACAGAATGACATCTCCTCGTTTCTATCTAAAATAAAGAGAAGGATTTTAACCTATCATAGCAAAATATATCACACATCAGTTATCAAATAATAATTACAGTTAACAATATTTAGTCCATTAACATTTAGTAAGATTTAAAGAAAATACTCTGTCATCTATCCTATCTTTGTGAGTCTAAAGCCTTATATGTACCTTATCTTTAATCTTAACTAAGGAAAACTATAACCATAGCTATCTGTCTTCAACTCCATCAAAGACAACAAAAGGATAATGTATAAACTCTAGAAATTACGGTGACATCTTGCTACCTGATCAGTCACCTGAAGTTCTTCTGTAATGTTCCATCTTCAGCCCATATGCCATAGTGTGTCTGGCAGACTCCTCAGCAAAGCAGGAAACTAAACTGTCCACTTGGGTTGGCAGTTTTTCAGTCATTTTTGTCTGTGTCCTGCAGGCTGTCTGGCAGACTCTTCTATAAAGCAGGAACCCTATAGCAATGTCCATCTTGTATCAGCAGTCATTTTCCTGTAGGTCCTGCATGTCCAGTTTATACAGCATAAAGTCAAACAGTCCAGATAAGAGCAGTATTTTGTCTAAATGGTTAGTCTTGCTATATGCTATATTGAAAGCAAACTCCATAATGAGGTTTGTCGATGCCTATCTTCCTTCTGATACAGGGGGTATTGCCAGAGGCAGTTATGTCTCACTGTCAAAGAAAAAAAAAACCTAAACAATTTTAAATGCCATATTCTATAGGTCTTTGAAAGGTCTGAAGAATGCCTATCCATCTCAAACAATCTCAATATATCTAGAAAGCCTAACTAACTTAATTCTAGGTTTTTACTGTCATCGTTAACTATCTAGTACTAAATCTATACTAAATTATACATTTTTAATGAGCTATATAAACACAATACCTAAACAAGAGAAGCAATATACATATCACAATATTGACCTTAAATTTGTATCAATCAATGAAAATCCATTCCAAATCACAGTATTCATGTCTATGCCATAATCCTCTTTTTACCTTTAAAGAGATTGATTGTGGTCATTAGCCATTTATAACCAACCCCATTTAAATGAAAACAAACATTTATAGTCAATATTTGGGAATCTGTGTGTCGTTCTTTCCAAACTGCTTCCTGCTGGTAGGTGGGGTTGTCATGGGGATCCTAAGAAGATGCAGAAATCCAGGCTGTAGTGGTCTGCAAGGCTGCCTTGTCCCAGCTGTTTTGAATGTTGGATCACCTAGTGCTCTATTTCAGGGGGTCTTGCTCTATCAAACATGTTAGTCCGGAAGTAATCCACAGCTTTTCATTTTCTGTGGAAACAAAAAATAGAAATCCTTTTCCTCAGTAACCTGTCCTTGGACTTAAATTTTGAAGTCAAAGCATTTTTAAAATATATAAATTGGATTAATCCACAGCATTTATTTTAACAGTTATTGCTATTCCCTCAGCAGTCAAAGACAAGAGAACAGCATATAGTATCCAGACTCGTTTTGTGCTTTACATCTTCATCTGGCTTTTTTATTACTCTATTTCTTCTACTTCTATATTACCATTTTTTGAGACAGGGTTTCTCTGTGTAACTTTTATTTGTCCTGGAATTAACTCTGTATACAAGGTTTACTTTGAAATCACAGAGATCTACTTGCCTCTGTCTCCTGGGTGCTGGAATTAAAGGCATGTGCCACCACACTCAGCTACTCTCTTTCTTTTTGTTATTCTTTTTTAAACCATTGTATCCTGTTTCTTTTTCTCTCCCATGCCTACATATATTTTAAAATACAGTGTAAACTTTTAGAGATTTTTCTTAATCGGAATCTGTCTTTAGTGTAAATCTTTATCTTTTTTATGGCAATGAGTCTTTTATCTGGTTAACAACATTGCTAAAATGAAAGCCATAGCTGTGTTAGCTTCTGTCTATCAAAGATGGCTGCAGGTACTTTTACCACCAGAACTGAGAGCTGTGCTCACTGCCTTGGGCTCCGCTGCCATCTAGCAAAATGTTGCTGGTTTGGAGATGTGGTCACTGCCATTGCCAGCTCTTGTACACATCATTAATTTGTTTGCGGGTTTTTTTTTTTTTTTTTTTTTTTTGCCACTAATGCTAAGTCAGGAAACCTCCCTTAAAGGAGCCACACAAATATCTGCTTGTCTCTAGCAAAACAGTCCATCAGAGAAAAATGCTGCTACCAAGAAGCCTTGCTTGTCTTTGTTCTTTTGTTTCTAAAGCCCTTTCTTAAGCTTTTGTTAAATTTTAAGTGAAAGTTCTTCACCCCAAGTTGGGTGCCATTTTGTTACAAGTAGGTTTTTTCCACTGGCCTGGTCCCACAGCCCTGCTAGTCCCAAATGACACACAAAGACATAGGCCAGTTACTAGTTTCTTAATGGCTAGCTCTGTCTTAAATATTAACCCATTTCTATTAATCTAAGTACTCCCATGTGGTCTCATCTTACCCGAGAGAGGGCCCGGACCTCTGTTCTCTCAAGACTCTACATACTGACTCCTCCCTACTACTTCCTCGAAACCCCCTTGTGTCGTCCTCCTGCCTATCTTGCTTTCCTATTGACCCACAGTGCTTTATTCATTAACCAATTAGAGAAACATATTTACAGAATGACATCTCCCATCACATAGTAACGCCTATCCTAGAGAAATTATCCAGCTCCAAAAACATTAATCCATTCATGAATGCAGAACACTGGTGAGCTAGTCTTTGTTTATTGGACTCTGTCATCCAATATTTCCAGGTTTAGCATCAAGTTTTATCCTTTAGTCCACCATCCACAAGATAATATGTAATGTTTCAGAATTTTTATTTGTTAATGCCTTCATAAATCACTCTAAATTCAAACATAACTTAATACCACTCATAGAAGGAAAACATGCAAAACACTTTCTCATAAATTCCTCTACTCTTCATGGCTGAAGACCAGTTTACTCCTCCAATTTCATACAGAATATTTTTCCTTGTCATTTGTGAACAAGTATGTCACATATGCAATTTCTGGATTGTGCTGTATACTTTTTACTCTTTACAAATTTTATTATATTTTGAACAGTCTCCATCTCTTCCTCTGAATACTCATTCATAACTCTCAGCTTCAATATACAACCAAAATTTCCCATTAGGTTTCAGGCTAGATAAATACTCCTGGCACATCCCATAACCATGAACTAGAAATTTTTCGCATAAAATTCCTACCTAGAATTTTCCAGTCTACAATTAAATTAAATATTTCTAAAAATTATTATTTAGTTTTTTTAATTAATCACCAGAATTTTAAGAACTACTGGGCAGAGTATATCATTAATGCATTGACAAGAGAAAAATTATTATTAGTGCTCAAAATATAGAGGTATTAATCTCCCTTAAGTAAATGAGTTATGAGAATAAAATGTCTTTTCATATCTGTGTACCCAACATTTTTGAGTGTTATTGCTACATGTTCTAAAGCAGGTTGTCTCTTAAATATCCAACTGTTTTAATTGTATTTAATATTTTTTGTTTTAAAGTAGTTTATATAATTACACAAGATATTGTGCTTTTACATGTACCACACCATGTTATCATATCAATAACATTTTAAAGAGTATGAAGCAATTATGGCAGTAAGTAAATTTACACTAATAAATTACAATTATATAACGTCCATGCTTTATTCATATTGGAAGTCACCTAATGTCATTATTTGGCTGGTAGCCTGACTAGTACCCTATAATACCTTTAATCACCAAGACTTCTTAGGAGCTTCTAGGCTGTAAGAGTTTTTCACATTTTGATTTATTATTCTAGGCATTCTTATCTTAGTCACAGATTTTGTATAATGCCCCTCAATAGGACGTCTCTGATGTTGTTCCATTGGAATCAATTTTTGTGTTCTAAAATATCACAAAAAGCACCATTCACTTCATATCACATCAGGAATGCATAATAAACTGATTACTGTTAATGTTAACATATGTCTGTATGAGGTGGTTGATGACAGATTCCTCAAAATGTTAAGTCCCTCTGCTATCTGATATTGCATCTTTCAGAAAGTCCTTGTGTACTGCCTTTAAGCAGAGAGCAATGTGTTGGTTATTTTCAGTCTGTTGTCACCTCCACAGTTATTTGAGAGTATTTCATATGGCAAATGTATGTATTACCCCTATTATTGTTCATTTATATTAGTATGAAAATACCTAATTTATTTTATATTTTTGTTTATAAGCCAAAACTACTTAGTATTTTAATTTAAATTATTTGATCTTTAGTAATTGGGAAGAATTTCAGTTGGCTCCTCTGTCCTTCTTAATATTCTATCTCTCCCTCCCCACTTCATTCATACTTCATGGCACTATGAGGTATTCATACTCACTGGATGCATGGATCTCCCATTCCTCAAAAATGACCTGGTTCTTTTGTTGGAGTGTATCTAGCCTGTTTTGTCGATTCTTATATTCAAATATTCCAATATGCTTACACTATATCTTTCAAATTCTTCAACAATTCTCATTTGTGGTATTTTTAAATTTCTTCTTTCTTCCCTCCAACTCTCTTGTTTGATCTCTTTCTTTTTATATTTTGGTTTGGTAAGCTTCTACTAAATCATCTTTAAGTTTCCTAATTTATTCCTCAACTACTTTGTCTACTAATCAATTCATAGTAGACAACTTTCATTTCTGTTGAGGGTTATTTTTAATGTCTGATGTTCCTTTACAATTAGAGTTTTCATATGTTTTCTTCTCTTATGAACTATATATATTTCCGTGTTAACTCAGCATATTATTATTATACTTTTGAATTAAATGTTTGCTAATCCCAAAGTATACATGACATTTGAGATTCTGATGATTGCTTTGTCTTTTCAGACAATTTTTCCTAATTTTGACATTCTTTAATATTTGGTTTTTGTAAATTGAGGTAAATACACAGTGTGAGGATTCATATTACTTTTTTGATGCATCCAATTTTCTTAAATTGTTTTACTGTAGTTGTTTTAGCAAAATTTTGTTAGTACTTTTGTCTCTTCCCTTGGCTTTGGACTTTCCTTAAGAACTTTTACATTACATTATAGTTCCTCTAGGTGGAATATATGCTTGTGACATTGTACCTTTGTTGATGTGATGATACAGTTTGAGAGCTAGGAAGTCATATAATATATTCTAAAAATATTGTAACTTTCACTGCACCAGGGTTTGGGTGCTATGCGCTACGAAAATGTTTCTCTAAACCCTTCTCATCCTATCCATTCTCTCTCCCCTTGCTACAGCAAAAAAAAAAAAAAAAAAAATAGAAGGAGGTCTTAGTCTCTTGTTCTATTTTACTCATTGAATAAGACAAGGACAGAGGATATATTGGGAGCAATCCCCCCCCCCTTTTCAGAGCTAATAGAATCTCAAAATCACCTTCAATTGGAAAATGCTGTCAATATATTTCGTGACGATTGCTTGCTATGAGCATGGAGAGAGTCAAACAAGAATCTTGGGTCTTCATCGTCAAAACTTCGTGATTTCCTGGATGGAAAGTCATAATGTAAGCTGTAATTCCCCTGCGACACCTGCCCCAGAAATGTATCACTATCGCCCCTGACTACAAGACATCTCCAGATGTTCCTGAAAAAGTTTAGGTGTTACTACCATTTCATGGATCCAGCTGAATGTGGCATATTTTCACAATATTCTTTAGGGTCATCAATTTGTCCCCAAACTTAGATTTTTTTGTATGGGTTCAAGAAAAACTGATAATTTTCACATTTTATTTATATTATGGTATGGACAACAGTAAATAAGGACTTGGGGCAGTAAAGAAGACTTGGGACAAAATATTCTATATTAGTCTTATCTGTGAAACAGATCATTACATATTTGTATGATAAGCTTTTCCTAATTCTACATTGCCTATCCGACTATCTGTCAGACTTTCAGAAGTCTACCCAGATTCACGTTGAATAAATTTTCAGTAAGATTTGATCCCAAACTGTCAGTACAGTTATTCAATTTACTGTTATATTTCAATGGGAGCCATTCTAGACACAGTTTGATGAAGTTAATTGAAAAGGAGAACTACCACTGCAAATTTTAATCGAGACTAATGTCTTCATTTTCAAAGGTTGATAAGGTAATAAGTAGATTAATGGTCTCATCCATTAAAATATGGTGCTAAGGATTGATGCTCTTGTCCTACTTGGGTAAATTCTTTGTTTTTATTTATTGATAGATACAAAATTATTTATAAATTAAAATATAATGGTAATTTTTCTCTATTGACATCAGGTACAAATTTTACCTCCAGTCTCAGTCTAATGACTTACTACATATTAGCCTCTTCTTATATCAAAATGTAGTGAGGATTGTACAAAGATTATTGTCAAAGATTCTCCTTATTTTTGAAAATATATTTAGTAGTTGAAAATATATGGATTTAAATAAATGTTTTAGATATAAAAACAATCATTTAATATCTTCTTTGGGTCAAGAATATACAGAATACTATATGGACATACCTCAATAAGCATGTGTATTTTTCATTCTTTGGCTTCTATGTGTTTTCAAAATTGCATGCCATTAACAAGTAACATTCTTTTGAGGATACTAGTATAAGCTAATATTAAAAATATTCACAATATGATAAGTCTTACGTAGAATTTGGTGCATTTAAGCCAGTTTTGATTTTATCAGTTGAGAAATCTGAGAGCCAAAGTAAATCAATCTTTTAAAAGCCTCCTATTTCCCAATTCTGCCTACTAGAAGAATAATATTCATCAGAGATGGTTTTTATATTTCTGTCATAGCATATTTCATTTTCTCCACCAATTGTAAAGTTTTCCAAGTATATTGATACTAATAAGGGAGAAGATGAGCAAGAGGGGTAATATGGAAGATGTTACCATTTAATAAACCCTCTGTGACTGGTACTGTTTAATCTGCACAGTGTCTTCATGCCCATCTTGAAGAGAAAATAAGTTAACCTACAATAGGTATAATATATATATATATATATATATATAATAGTAAACCAAAATTTAAAAAAAATTGGTCTTTATGGGCCAGATTTTTGTTTACCAATGACCTTCTGATCCTTTATTAATGCATAGATGAAAATCCAACCTACTGGTTGAAGCCCAGATTTTAGTGGACGAAATTGCTTTATACCATAGGAAAAAAAAAATTGTTGTGTTCATTCTATTTGGTTTTCTTGTTTTGTTTGGTGCATTTTAAACTGTTAAAGTTGTCTTTTATTTGTTCAAGCATTAACATTCTTCCTTTATTCAACTTCTTCTTTACCATGAACTAACTTCTGATTTACTAAGACAAAATTTAAAATTAGCAGTAATTTACTTATTTGGCACTTTCATAGAAACATTATCACATTGGATTTTGGAACTGTTGTATTATAGGGATGAGGTGACTATGTCTCCAATATATTCAGTAGTTTATTTCTTTAGTCATGAGTAATTAGAATATGAAAATATTGCTCAAAGAAAGTTCCTGAATTTCATCCATACTCCCATGGTACACTTTCTTGTAACACAAATCAATTTTTTTTTTTTGGTCATACTTGTAATGTCTCTCTATAAATTCTCTTACTGGCTGAATATTTATTCATTTTATTTACTCTTTGATCCATTTTAACGTGTTTTAATTGTACCAACCAGAAACTTTGTCTCATTTTAATAGGAAAGTTTGTTGAAAGGGTTTTAGCTAGCTCTCAAAACTATTGTGTAACAAACTCAGAGACTAACGAGAATTAACAGAGCAACATCCACAAATGCCAGAGCACACATTCTCAAGAACAGAACAGTACAGAATAGATTTCTTTCATGGTGCAACTAGTTTTGCTGTCCATGAAAACTGGATGTTTCAAAGACTGCCATTGCTCACTACTAAGGTGGATTCCCATTGTCTTTGCTTCTTTGTGTCATTGCTTCCTATTTCCAGGCCGGTTTTATCTTAATGCCTGCTGATTAATCATGTGGTCACATAAGATCTTTAGGGGAAGATGGAAATGGACAGTTTCACCCTGTATCATTGAAGGTAGCCTCTGCCTCAAAAAACATGACCTTTCCCAAAAAGATAAAGGTTGAAATAACCACCACAAACCAAACAAGAATAAATTCTAGTACTTTGGCAAATTAGTTTTATATGACATTTATTTTGACTCTCCTTGCGTTTGTAAAAACTTGTAGGGAATGTTTGAGTACAGCTAAATTCCATGCAACCCAAAGTTGCATTCTGGAAACTTAAACTGACAATAAAATCTAATTATTTTCATTAGGAAAAGCCTGAAGTTATCCTCACTCTAATTTCTGATGAGTAATCTTTTTTAGGATATGAAATGGTAATTTGTTAGAGTTTGAAGATAGCATTTGTTCATGTCTTGGGATATTAACAGTTGTCTTCTAAGAATTCAAAATATTGATCTTATAAATAAAATATTACTGAGTCTGAATAATCCTTCCCTCTATAGTATTTTTGAACAATGGCTCCGAAGACACCGGCCTCTTCTGGAAGTTTACCCAGAAGCCAATGCACCCATTGGCCATAACAGAGAATCCTATATGGTTCCTTTCATACCACTCTACAGAAATGGTGACTTCTTCATTTCCTCCAAGGATCTGGGATATGATTACAGCTATCTACAAGAGCCAGGTAAGACTTAGCTATCTTCAGATGAACTATAGAATCTTAATATTCAACTTCATTTGGAATAGTAAAAAACATCCTGTGGGTATACAAAGTTTTCTCAAAACTCATTAATAATCCATATTATACCAATTTGTTGTCATTTATAAACCAAATTTCAGGGATTCCTAAATTTATAACTTTTCCACCTACTATAGAATATTTTGTACAAATAAATTATTGAAGAGTATAGGATTAGGATGCTTCTGAGCCATAATTCTATCAGTTAGCTCTTTTTTGATCTATGGGAATGGTTTTATTTCTCAGAATCACGGTTTACTCATGTTAGATATTTAGATAAAAATAACTGAATGACTATTCTGAACCTTGTTAAATAATTCAGTGCATGCAGCATGATACAAGTAAGCAGTTTATGATCTACAACTGGGAGATTCTTGGTATGATTACCAATTCAATAAAGAGAACTTTCAATACCAACTAATAATGAGCTTCACAGTAATTTTTAATGTTAATTACTATGCCTTTGGTTAGACCCTTGGGACTAGAATTAGCTCTGAGTTTTGATCTTGCTATGTAGAATGATGTTAATACATGTTTGACAAAGAAGGTATAAGTCGTAATAAATGCCTATTTCATGCAGAAACTATGTACTGTTGTAGTCTACCTGACTGTTGAAGTGACAAATGATTAATCAAGACAACCTAAGGAAATTATGTTTCACATAGTTGGAGATATTTCAAACTATAATTTATAAGTTCCATTGGTCTGATTCTGAGGAAAGGTAGAATATATTTATATTCTACCTGAGGAAAGGTGGAATATATTTATTCTAAGTATTTTAAAATAAAATTAATTTTAAATAATTTACATATATTTTGCTTTCATACAGCTGTGACTTTACATAGTTAATGCTGTAGAGAAGTTTGATTTTAAATAAATGATCAAATTTGGCTATCTACCTTATGAATCATTCTTTATTATTGTTTCTTTTGTGCATCCAAAGTACTTAAAGTTTTACTCTATTCATTGCTAAACTGCGAAATTTCTAAAAGACACTTTGAAATTATTTGAAATAATTTAGTTCAAGAGTGTCATTATTAATCATTTAGATATTCATGGTGATAATTAAGTATTTTGTTGTTAAGGGCATATAATGTCTGAATTTGTCAAATATTTTCTCTTGTATTCAAATTTAGTGGTGTTTTAAAAACTGAGTAGCAAATGCGTTTCTTTCAGAAAAAAACTGTTTAAAGATGAGGCTAGAAAATTATGAAAGAAAGAATATTTTTAGTTTAGGATTTCAGAAATCTTGATGTCCATAATGGTAAGGAATGGAAGCAGATGTTTGGAGCAGTAAGCTGATATAAAATATCTAAACTACACACAGAATACAAGTAAGCAATAACTGAAAATGGGGTGAAGCCATGAATAATCAAATTGTGCCCCCATTGAGGTATTTATTCCAGCAATTCTCACATCATAAAATTTCCTTAATACCCCTCAAACAGTGTACCAACTAGAGCCAAGGTATTCAATTACTTGAGGCTCCTGGGGACAGATTTCATTTTAACTACCATAACATTGTAAATACATTGTTTATTATTACATGCACAGACACACACACAAACACACACACACACACACACAAAGACGTATATCTTATTACAATATATTTTGTTCAGATTACTTCTAGTGAACTCATTGTTCATTATCACCAAAACATTGTCTTCAAACACACACACACAAACACACAACCACAATTTTTCTTTTTTTCCCCTTATATATTATTCTTTCTTATTTTACATATCAATCCCAGTTACCACTCCCTCCCATGCCCCCAGACCTCCCCTCCCATCCCACTCCCCATCCCTCCACGGGGGGGGGGGCGATGCCTTCCAGGAGGGATCATCAAAATCTATCAAGTCATTTGGAGTAGGATCTAGGCCCTCCCTCCTGCAGCTAGGCTAAGGGAGTATCCCTCCATAGGGAATGTGATCTCAAAGTCTTTTCTTGCACCAGGGATATATCCTGATTCCACTGTCAGAGGTCCTTTAGACTGCCCAGGCCTTCTAACTGAGACCCACATTTAGAGTTGTTTCCTAGCTATCAGTCTGGGAATCCATGAGCTCCCCCTTGTTCAGGTCAGCTTTCTCTGTAGATTTCTGTAGCCTGGTCTTGACGCCATTTCTTATCACTCCTCCTTCTCTGCTCTTGGATTCCAAGAGTTCGGCTCAGTGTTTAGCTATATGTGTCTGCTTCTGTTTCAATCATCTACTAGATGAGGGCTCTATGATGGCATATAAGTTAGTTATCAATCTCATTTTCAGGGAAGGGCATTTATGGTAGCCTTTCCAGTGTTTCTCAAATTGTTAGTTGGGGTCTGTCTTGTAGGTCTCTGGACATTTCTCTAGTCAGTTTTCTCTTCAAACCTATAATGGCTCCCTCTATTATGGTATCTCTTTTTTTTTCATTCTCCTCTATTCATCTACTGACCCAATCTTCCTGGTCCCACATGTTCTCCTCTCCTCCCCTTTTCTTTCTCCTAACTTCTTCACTCACCCCACCCCCAGACTCCCAATATGTTCAGTAGATCTTATTCCTTTTCTATTCTGTGAGGGACCTTGTATGAATCTCTTAGTTTCCTCTTTGTATCCTAGATTCTCTGGTGATGTGAATTTATAAGCTTCTGATCCTTTGCTCTATGTCTAAAATCCATATATGAGTGAGTACATACCATGTTCCTCTTTTTGTGATTGGGTTACCTCATTCAGGTTGGTTTCTTCAAGTTCCATCCATTTGCCTGTGAATTTCAAGATGCCATTGTTTTTCCCCCCCACAGAGTAGAATTCCATTGTGTAAATGTGCCATATCTTCTTTATCCATTCTTCAGTTGAGGAGCATCTAGGTTGCTTCCAGGTTCTTGCTATTATAAATATTGCTGCTATGAACACAGTTAAACAGATGTTTTTGTTGCATGGATGTGGATCATTTGGGTATATGCCGAAGAGTGGGATTGCTGGGTCTTGTGGTAGACTGATTCCCATTTTACTGAAGAACCATCATACTGATCTCCAAAATGGCTGTACATGCTTGCACTCCCACCAGCAATGTAAGGGTGTTCCCCTTTCTCCACATCCTCTCCAGTATAAACTGTCATTGGTGTTTCTAATTTTAGCCATTCTGACAGGATTAAGAATTTAGATGTTTTGTGCTTCTAGTACTGAAATGCTTATAAGAAACATATGAAATTAAAAGTCAAATTTGGTTGTAAGCCTAGCATTTAAATGCTGAGCCATCTTTCCAGTTCAAATTCTCAGCTGCACCATGTTACCAGTAGTTTTTTTTTTTTTTTTTTTTTTTTTTTTTTTTCCTGCCAACGAAAGAAATTTTGATAGGAGGAATCTAAGAGATTCACCCAAGGTCCCTCACAGAACAGGAAAGGAACAAGATCTCCTGATCACATTGAGAGTCAGGGGAGGCGGGGAGTAAGTGAAGAAGGAACTAGGAGAAAGAGAAGGGGAGAGGAGGAAAGCAGGTGGGACTAGGAAGTTTGATTCAGAGAAGGAATATATGAGAGAAAAAGAGAGAGTGAGACAGATACCATAAAGTAGGGAGCCATTATAGGTTTGAAGAGAAAAGTGACTCTAGAGAAATGTCCAGAGACCTACAGGACTGACACCAACTAACAATTTGAGTAACAGTTGAAAGGCTACTATAAATGCCCTTCCCTTAATGAGATCAACAACTAACTTATCCACCATCATGGAACCCTCATCTAGTAGCTGATGGAAACAGAAGCAGACACCCACAACTAAACACTGAGCCAAATTGGACTCCAGATGCAGAGAGTGAGGACAAGACCGGGCTACAGAAACATAGAAACAGCTGACCTGAACAAGTAGGAGCTAATAGGCCCCCAGACTGATAGCTGCAAATCCACCATTGGACTGACTCTGACCCCTGATCATGGGTCTTAGAAGGTCTTGGCAGTCTAGTGGACCATATACAGTGGAACCAGGATGTATCCCTGGTGAACAAAAGGACTTTGGGAACAAATTTCCCATGGAGGGATACTCCCTTAACCAAGAGTCAGGAGGGAGGGCCTAGATCCTACGCCAAATGACTTGACAGATTTTGTTGACATCACCCTACCTGTGGAGTGGGGGAGGTGGGATGGGAGGGTGGTCAGGTGGCATAGAAGGATGGCAGAGAACAAGGAAGGGAAGGAGAGTGAGGGAACTTGGATCGATATGTAATATATATACATATATATATATATATATATATCATATCAGATGAGCAATTTAAATAGACCTATAACTGCTAACTAAATAGAAGCATTTATCAACAGTCTCCCAACAAAAACAAAACAGTAAAACAACACAAGGCCAGATGATTTCAGTGCAGAATTCAACCAGACATTTAAAGAAGAACTAATACCGATACTCATCAAATTGTTCCACACAATAGAAGCAAAAAAAAAAAAAATCATTGCCAAATCTTTTTGTGTATCTTGGTACACAAACCAAACAAAACTAAGATAGAGAACTAAAGACCAATCTCCACCATGAACATTGAAGCAAAAATACTCAATAAAACTCTGTCAAATCAAATCCAATAACACATCAGAGAAATCATCCACCATGATCAAGTAGGCTTCATCTCAGAGATGCAGGGATGGTTCAACATATATAAATAAATCAATGAGATCCACCACATAAATAAACTGAAATTTAAAAAAAGTAAAACACCTGATTATCTCACTAGATGCTGCAAAGGGCTTCAACAAAATTCAACACCGTTTCATGACAAAGGTCTTGGAGTGACCAAGGATAATAGGATCATACCTAAACGTAATAAAAGCAATATACAGTAAACCAACAGCCAACATCAAACTAAATGGAGAAAATCTTAATGAGATTCTTCCAAAATCAGGAAAAGACAAGGCTGTCCTGTCTTTCCATATCTTTTTAATATTGCACTTGAAGTTTTTGCTAGAACAATAAGACAACAAACAGAGATCAAAGGGATACAGATAGGAAAGGTAAAAGTTAAACTTGCACTATTTGCAGATGACATGATAATTTACATAAGTGTCCAGAAAAACTCTACCAGGGAACTCCTACAGCTGATAAACACCTGCAGCAAAATGGCAGGATACAAGATTAATTGAAAAAAAAAAAAATCAGCCCACTGATAATAATGGGCTGAGAAAGAAATCAGAGAAAATTTACTGTTTACAATAGCCACAAACAACATAAAATATCATCAGGTAACTCTAACCAAACTGCAAAAGACCTGTACGACAAGAAATTTGAGTTATTAAAAATGAAATTAAAGAAGATACCACAAAATGGAATGATCTCCCATGTTTTTGGATAGGTAAGATCAACATAGTAAAATGGCAATATTGCCAAAAGCAATCTACAGATTCAGTGCAATCCACAGCAAAATCCTAGAACAATTCTTCTCAGGCCTTGAAAGCAAACTACTAAATATTTTAAGAAAAAGAAAAAGAAGAAGAAGAAAAAAAAACAGTATAGCAAAAACAACAGAGGCAGAGTGAGAGGACAAGACCATGTTGCGGAAACACATAGAGACAGCTGACTTGAACAAGGAGGAGCTAATGGGCCCCCAGACTGATAGCTGGGAATCCAGCATGGGACTGACTGACTCAGAACCCCCTGAACATAGGTCTCAGCTAGAAGGCCCGAGCAGTCTAAGGGACCTCAGAAAGTGGAACCAGGATGTATTCCTGGTGCACAAAAGGACCTTGTGGGCACATCCCCCATGGAGAGATACTGCCTTAACCTAGAGACAGGAGAGAAGTCCTAGTCCATACCTCAAATGACCTGTCAGATCTACATAACCCCACCTGGATGGCATTGCCCTACATGTTGAATTGGGGTGGGGAGGGGAGGGTGGTCAGGTTGCATGTGAGGAGGGACATTGGGTAGGAAGAGGAAAAAAGGGAGGGAGAGAGAACTGGGATTGACATGTAAAATTAAACAAATAAATAAATAAATAAATAAATAAATAAAAAGAAAGAAAGAAAAAGAATGAAAGCTGTGGGGCTAGAGATTTCTCAGGAGTTAAGGGAGCTAGGTCTTCTTGTAGAGGAAAGAGTACAAATCCCAGTACCAATATGAGCAGCTCATATATCTTTGGCTTCAGAGGATCCCATGCATTCCTCTGGCTTCTGTGGCACCTGCGTGCACATGCCCACATACATCACACACCACAATAATTGAAAGCTGAAATTGCTGTAAAAACAGATATTATACAACTGTCCTAGACTTCTTGAGACCACTGAACTTAATCAGGAGAATAGTGTTTCTCAAATACTTTTAATGATCAAACAGGACATCAATAGTTGATAATAAAAGTGTTATGTAGATCTGCAGCACTATTACACAATCACCAGAAGGGGTTGTAACAATTATAGCTAACAATACTACACATCATGGGTACTATACAACTTTCCGAGACTTGCTTTCCTGTCTTCCTAATGAGGAAACTGAGCCTGAAGAATTAGATTAACTTCCCACAAACTTTGTTTGGTAAGTAAAAGAGCTTGCTTTCACACCAACCATCTGACTCCAATATACCACCAAAATGATGCTTGATCTCTTTCTATTTCAGATCCAGGCTTTTACAGAAACTATATTGAGCCTTACTTGGAACAAGCAACTAGGATCTGGCCATGGCTCCTTGGGGCAGCACTGGTGGGAGCTGTTGTTGCTGTAGCTCTGACAGGGCTCAGCAGTTGTCTGTGCTGTCGTAAGAAGAGGCAGCTCCAGGAAGAAAGACAACCACTCCTCATGGAAAAAGATGATTACCACAGCTTGCTGTATCAGAGCCATCTATGAACAGCCTAGGAAACAGAAATGGGCCAAAAGGTCTTACCTCATGCTTCCTATGTGTTGATGGAGATCATTCCGACAGTTTTAATCTAATATAAAACATAGACCATAGCTATCTGTAGTACTATTTCTGCTCAGTCCCCTCTTTTCTCCCAAGCCCTAGATTCCAAGAAAGACTGGTGTTTGTTAAAAAGTCACTCTTCATTGTTTTTTGAATAAAGTTGCTCTTGTAACTAATTTGGATGATTTTTGATAAATGCTTCCTGGTTATTTAAAATAAATTATAATGAAACTATATCTATTGATGCCATTTATTTCCTTAGTTCATTTTGAATTTCAAAGAAAATAAAAATATTTTCTTTCCTTCCTCTATCCCTTCTTCTCTTTCTACCAACCCCCCCACCCCGTGTGTGTGTGTGTGTGTGTGTGTGTGTGTGTGTGTGTGTGTGTATTTTAGTTGTTTCAGAAAATTTTAAAAGTCTGAGGTAGATAAAATGCTCATTTATTTATAAATTTATTTCATCAATGGTTAGAAATTAATGATCAGGAATAAACTAGAAATAGAGGAGAATCATCTGCTAGCATTTATTTGTTGTCATATTTAAACTATCTTTCTAAATTCTGTGTCTGATGGAAGAAAACCAGACAAGAGTTGGGAATTTACTTCCTAATACAATGATGGAGTTTAGAAAGAGTAGATTTGTACTAGAGATTATTACCTACACTTAATCCAATAAAAAAAATCAAAAGAAAAAGAATCAAAACATCAAAGTGGATGATTACAGTGGCATGTAAAGTTTGAAGTCTCTGTGACTGGAATCTGAAATAATAAAGATGAAGAGCAAAAAGAATGAGAACAGAAATGAGGGAATCAAACTGCATCGGATTCTGCAACAACAGTGCCAGGGTCAAATCCAATCTCAGGGCACACTGGTGTGGGCCAGCCTCAGCATGGATTGGATTTATGTGGGCCAGTCTCAGCATGCATTGGTGTGGATCTGCTTTGAGACAGTAACACTTGCCATGACCCACCAAAGTTTGCTGTTAAAATAAACTCTTAGTCCTTAACGACTTTCTAATCATATTTACAAACCTTATTGGCAATGCTGGAAATCAATCCAGGGCCTTGAACAAGCCATGCTAACATTCTCAAACACTCTCCTACAGAGCATTTACATGAAAATACCTCCAAGAAATTCTGGCTACAGCTGACAGGGATCTTTATAAACTCAGTTTTCCCATTTATCACACGACAATTCCCTCTTTTGTTGTTTCATGTCATCATAGAATATTGTTTTATTTCCTCTAGAGGCTCAAGGTATCTATTTGTGTACCAGCCACATCTTTGATAAAAGCTATCACCTCTTTGATTCCATATCGATTCTCATTATAATAACAAAATTATATAACCTATTCTTCAAGCTATCTAACAACTTCTTTAAATTTTCTTCAATCCTGTGTATTTTAACCTTGCTTATTGTGTGGCTTTTATAAGTTGCTTCATTTTCTATCATAAGATTCTTTATCTTTTTCAACAAACCAAACACCTTATTCTCTATGTGTAGAAATGAATCTGTGTTGGATATAAGTCATTTCACCAGTGTCTGTAGCTGACATGGCCATTATGTTCCATTATGTTCCATTACCTTTCAGTGTGTGTATATGCTTTAATTTATGAGAACAATTTATTTGACAACAACAACAAAAAAGATCCTATTTGGGCCATCTACTGATCTACTGTGAGCCTGTACTATTTTGAGAGCATGCCAATGAATGATGATCTACTCCCCTTCAATAAGACCCTTAGAATGTCCTGAGACACAATTATGAAAGAGGCAGCTTTGTTAACATTGTATTGCTTAGTTTCAAAAGCATTTGGCAGTTTATACAACATAATGTAAATTAAAGATGGGCTATAATGACCACCAAGGATTTTAAATTGTTTAGCTGTTAAAAACTACTTATCAATAACTTAAATAGCTTGTAAAGTGCTTTTAAAAATTCTATGTGCTTCAGAGAGATTGTTTCAGGACATTTTTGTAATAGCAACATTCCACAAAGGAGTAGGCAGAGAGAACTTAGCCCAAACCCCTAACTAAAGAGCTATAGATAACTCCTGTGGAAGGAAGAGTCAGTTGTCTTCACAATTGTATCCCCTGGTAAATCCATCATGCTTCAGTGGAAGCCTGCATATCAATAGCATATGTACAACATGCACTAGCGTCAATGACTTAGTTAAAAGAGACAAGAGGAAATAAAGAAGAGGAGGCTGTGAGGCAGGGGTGGATCTGTGGAGAATATAAGGCAGAAGTCCAGGGTGAGAATGGTAGAAATGTATTGTATCAGTTTATCAAAATTAATAAAATATTTATAAATGAACTCACAGAATGTGGCAGCATTCACAATTTAGATGGGCTACGAGAACCGAGATGGGGTAGTTTACACAGGCTCCCACCCCTGACCAAGAGGCTAACTACAGTTGATCCCTGCAGGCAAAGGGAAAAGGTAGCTTCTCCAGTGGAGTCTTACTGGGTATATTAACTACACTTCAGGGAAGATCCCATCCCAGGAGTACTTGGAAAAACAAAAAACAAACTCAATGGTATTTTTTAGATTTGTTTTGTCCCATTTTTGGTTAGTTTACACATTTTTGTTGTATGGAATTGGAGGATGGAAAAACATGGCCAAAAAAATATTGTGAGAAAAAAAATTCAATAAAATAGTTTAGAAAAGAAAAAAAGCACAGATGTGGATTCAAATTCTAATGCATACATCAACAAAAGAAATCTGTCACCTAAGGCTCAGGGATCATTGCAGAAGGTGGGGCAAAATGATTGTAGTAACCAGAGGATTAGGAGTGTGCTCTGTGACCCTTGTGATGACAGAAACTACACGAATCTCTCCAACTTGACTGCCTAATATGAGCTGAGTAAGGGCCACAATAGACATGCCAAAAAATAGGGGGAGTTCAACCCTACCAAAACAACTATAGGCAACTAAGAAATGCTTAGAGTGGGAGAAATATCTTCCCTTGGGAAGAGTACACCAAATGTTGGCCCTGAAAACATAGACACAAGCAACAGTATATGGAGTGAGCAAGGTATGTTTAGGATTATATATGTATGTACATGCATATGTATGCATGAAATAATGATTAATAAGTAAAGAGACCATTAATTTAAAAGAGAACAAGGAGGGCTGTGTGGACATATTTGGTGGGAGGAAAGAGAAGGGTGAAGTAATGCAATTATAATATCAAAAATAAAAGCAATTTTTTAAAAAAGAACCTCTATTACCTGAAAGAATTGCAAATACTTGCCATGCAGTTCTCAAAACTGCTCTACAATTCTCTAGCTCATTTGTTTGACATTCACCATATATGTATCTTTAGAGCTCTTATAAAATTTCAGATGCAGTCTTTACCGCTTCTTAAAATGTGTTTTCTCTAAATATTTCCACAGCTAACTCTCTTACATCTTTCAGCTTCCTCCTTAGCCTCCTCCAAAGCTTCCTCCTTAATGAATCCTTCTGTCAGGAATGAGTGCTCCAAAATCTCTTGCTCTCTATGCATTGTCCAGTTATGGATCTCTGGTACATCTCTGCATTTTGGTTGGGTGCAGTTTTATGCAGTTCTCCATCTATTATAATGAGAAGTTTCTTTGATGATGGATGAAAATGACACTTATCTAGGAATATAAGGACAAAAATTTGGAATGTAATTAGGAATTATGTTGGTTTAGCAAAGTGGTAGTTATAGGTTCTCCTCCCAAATCTGTGACTTCACTACCCCAGAGTTGTTCGCTGGGTTTCTGACACCAGGCAAGACTTCCCTGCTGTTGAGCAAGTACAACTCAGGATGAAATGTCAATTTGACATTTGCTAAGGTGGTAGTTGTAGCTTACTTTCTCATTGTTAGGTTTCAAGCAATGTTTGGAATTATATATTCCATTGGACTCCATTGGACTCTGTATTATAGATAGTCCATTCATTCTGAAAATAGTATTTTTATATAAGTAATGTTTTTTCTTAATTTTTGGGAAGCCAAATTTACAGACTTGTTTTATTATTTATAGTTCCAGAATTCCATCCAAGAACTCTTTAAGTCACATTATGAAGATTTTTTTGAAAATGACTAATTTTATAATCTGTGATTAATTTTTGAGTTTTTCCATCAGATGTAAGAATGAGATTAATGTTTTGAAACTGCATTAAATGGTTTCTGTGCTGCTAACCATATTTTCTCCATAGAATTGCTTATGAAACTTTGTAATACTCAGTGGCAGGCATAAAAGGAAATCAGCAACAACAATAAATAAACTATCAATCTATAGGAATAAACATGGTTGTATTTTAAATGAATATTGCTAAGTGAAAGAAACCAATCTGAAATGGCTACATGTTATCATCTGATCCCAATGCTCAGTCTGAAATGGCTACTTTATCTGACCCCAATATGCAACATTCTGGAAAAGTCAAAATGACAAAAAGAGCAAAACCTAGCATTGGTTACCAAGCATTCTTCAGGAACTGGTTGACCAAAGAACAGAATACTGATTTAGGGTGGTGAAACTATCCTGTATGATTAAACACACTATGCATATGGCAAAACCCATTGACCTTTGCAGCGCCAGGCAATAGAGGTAATATATTCAAATTCTTAAAAATATGATTGAAGAAAATGACAAAGCCACCAAACTACGTGAAAATAAAGGACTCATGCAGACCTAGGCTACCTGGAAGTGGTATCTGTAAAATTAAGGGTGAAATAAATTTCATTTAATCACTTTTCTAGAGCCAATAAAGGTGTTTCCTTTATTAATATGAAAAAGAATATTTATAAAGTATAACTGAATGAACAGCAAATGGGTTGAAATGGAAACTCTTGTAGAACTATCATCAATTATTAGATCTGAATGTGAATTTATTTTTAGCCATTTATATTGGTAGATTCAATGTTTACTTTAATTATTTTATTGCCAAATTTGGGTTCACCCTTGAATATGCCTCTTAACAAATATCTTCAAAATCCATATTTTTGCCTAGTTTAAAATATATGCACTCTCACTGGGTAATGGTGTCACATGCCTTTAATCCCAGCACTTGGGATGCAGAGGCAGGCAAATCTCTGTGAGTTCCAGGACACCCTAATCTACAGAGCTAGTTTCAGGGTTAAATAAAGAAACTGTCTCAAACAACCAGATACAACAAAAACAAAAAGAACAAATGCATTCTCTTCATTTAAACTTGTTTATCACAGAGATAAATATGTTGAGTAAATGAGAATATTTAGTGAAATACAGTTCTTAATAAATTAATATTGATAAAATTATTGTTTACAAAAATAAAATAAATATTCAGAAATATAAAATATATTTTCTAAATTGATTATCAGTATGTTGCACAAGCTGTTTTCCTACTCCTGGAGCTCGTTGGTCCTCTAGTTTCAGAAAGGAGTCTGAGTTACAGACATATGCTGCTGCACTAGGTTGATAGTGGACTGTTTTTTTGTTTTTGTGTCATGAAGATCCTGAAACTGGGTTTTCAGGACCAGCCCTTTCACTTGCTTCATGAGATCATAGAAGGGATGGATATTGGGAAGGGCCAATTCATATCCTTGATTCTGGGCCTGGGTGGTTGCTGGGTTGGTCCACATGCCAGTTCTCCTGCATCCTCAACAAAAGGGCGAGCTCTCCAGCACCACCCTTGCTAGCTCATCCATTGCTGTAAGCAGCAAGAGGAGGTGCCCATTCTACTTCTCTCATGCCTTTGGGGGCAAGCGCACCTACACCTGTACCACCAGGGCCAGCCAGCTCTACTCTGTTGCCCAGGGGAGGAGAAGCAGGATGATTGTGGAGTGTTTTAATAAGAGATACTTTCAAGTCCACAGGGAAAAGCCATGTCTATTTTGTTAGGCCAATCATCTCAAATTTAATGACATTTCATGGCAGTTGTTGAATTAACTAACTGAATGTGAAGTTATATCTAAAAGTAACATGGTGGTCTTAGAACTTAAAATAGAAAAAAGTAAAAATTTCATTGTCTTTAAAAATCCTTTTCAACTAGATATATAATGTTTATGTGTTTAAAAACATTTGGCATTATACATAATAACATTCTTTTTAGTTTAAGTTTATAATTTAATTTTTTATTGACAACTACTTTATAATCTGGTTCATAAGTAATACTAGTAGTACATTTTTCAGAGTATATACCCAAAACAATATAAGTTGGTATACTATTACAATTACATCTGTTTGTTATAGCTCTATTCACAATAACTAGAATGTGGAAATACCACAGATGTCCTTAACAGGTGAATGAATAAAGAAACCATGGCATTTATAGATAATGGAAATTTGTTCAGCCAGAAAGAATTAAATTATGCCATGTGCAAGAAAATTGATGGATTTATGTTTTATGGTGCTGAATGCAATAAATTACATTCAATAGAAAAGAGCATTTTTTTCTCACATAAATTTATATTTTCATGAGGAACTATTTGGAAAAAGAAAGAAGTCTTAGTGTAAAGGGAAAAGAAAGAAATGAAGGTTGGTTTGGGGTGAGGTCAGTATTACCAAAGTACATGTTATATTATGAAGTATGGCACAGTGGACTCATTTTTTTGTGCAATAAATATGTCAGTGATTAAAACAAAAATGTACCCAAGTATCTATGTCTTACTTACTAAATGATATCAGAGTTAACACGCAAATATTTTGCTAGAATTTGGGGCCATGAAGATGATTAAAACCCTTAAACCATATGCTGCATTGAAAATAAAAATCAATAGAAGTCATAGGCAAGTAGATAATTACTTATAAAATTATAATGGAAATATAATCATTCTAGAGCAGCATTTTATAACATAATTTAACAAATAAAGTCATAAAATAGAAAAACTTAATTATATATTGTTACTAGAGTTTTTATTGTCTTGCCAGGTCCTACTGCCTTTGAGCCCCAAGTAAGCACATGGATTCAATATTAATTATAAAACTGTTGTCTGATGGCTAGGGCTTCTTATTGGCTAGCTCTGTCTTAATTATTTTTTTATTTAATTTATTATTTTACATGTCAATACCAGTTCCCTCTTCCTCCCTTTTACCCTCTCTGTTCCCTCCCATGCACCCTGACCACCCTCCCCCCACCCCAATTCCATATGTAGGGCAATGCCATCCAGGTGGGGTCATATAGATCTGTCAGGTCATTTGAAGTAGGGACTAGGACTTCTCTCCTGTCTCTAGGTTAAGGGAGTATCCCTCCATGCGGGATGTGTTCGCAAGGTCCTTTTGTGCACCAGGGATACATCCTGGCTCCACTGTCTGAGGTCCCTTAGACTGCTCAGTCCTTCTGTCTGAGAACCATATTCAGTGGGGCCTGAGTCAGTCCCATGCTGGATTCCAGCTCTGTCTTAATTATTAATTCTTTCTATTAATCCATATATTTCCATGTGCTCTTACCTGACCAGAGAAAGATCTGGACCTGTTATTCCTTCCTCTGCTACATGGCATCTCTTTGAGGTCTCTTTGCCTAGCTTTCACAGAATTCTCCTTATTCATAGTCCCACCTATCTTTCTGCCTCTATTAGCCAAACACTGCTTTATTCATCAACCAATAAGAGAAACATATATACAGAAGGACATCCCCTATCATCATATCCCTAATCTAAGACATAATTTTTAGATTGGGTTAATTTCTTCTAAAACAATCATTGTACACTTTATAACATATACATATATTATATATTAAAACGTTTAAGCATTTATTTATTCTTCACATAAGGACTACTTAAATGAGTATATTGATTTATTTTAATGAAGAAGTTTGAATAACAAAGACATCCTAAAATGTCAAATAACTAATAAACTGTCTGTATCACAACTTTGAATTCATGCCTTCCTTAGCCCTCCTTCTAAACCACATTGCTTCCATGATGATCAGAGATGGAGAAAATGAAAATTTAAGATAAAAATAATTTTATTGTACATGCTTTTATAGCTCATATTGGTGGAAACAGATTTTTACATTAGCTAGTATGATTTTAAATTCAGAGATGGTCTCAGTATGTTAAAAATAACTTCAACATTTTACAGTAAGTCATAGAATTCTACAGAACCAGAAAGACATTGCTACAAGAAAGAAATGTTAAGGATAGAAAGAAATCACCCTCTTCAAGTTTACAGTAATCTAAAAGTTCATGGATAAGTATCTGTATTGGATCTATTACATCATATATTGTTCTAAAATTGATCTTGGTAAAGTGATTTTTCTGCACTGATAAGTAAGAGTAATTACATGTATAATTTTAAATGGCAGACAGAGTACAGTTTGCTTTCCCTGAGTATAGTCTACCCTCTGAGCTAAAGTAAGGATTGGGAGAAAATGGAATGAGATGGGCTGGAGGACCTGATGAGACAGCTAAAGGAAGGAAATTTTTTTGGAATAGTTAATTTTACCACTTTAGGCCACATTTACCATAACCCATGGTGTTAAATGCCCCTCTAAATACTCATGTTTACACACCAGGCACAGTTAGTATCATCATTGATGGCTAATGGAAACACTCATAACCCATAAAAGTGCCAAGAATATGTGACAGTGAAATGCTCAGTGTTAAATGGGATATATATCACTTCCTCTGATGCTTAAGCAAGATTCTTGAAAAAGTGAGTAGAAATAATGTAAATGCCAGAGGACAGGGAAGTGTACAGAAAAAAAATATTCTAGAAATGATACAACTATAATATATATCAAGTCACTGAAGCTATTTCCCTGCACAAAGTATGCATAACCTTGGGGGTGGAGACATTATGTCTTGGAGGGCAGTGGTCTATGATACTCCTTCTCTGGGCAGCTAATTTATGGCTGTTATGGGAAGGAGTGCCATTTTCTTCAATGGTAGAGACACTGATAAGCCACCAAAGTTCCATTTACCACCCACAATTTTCTAAGCAACTAATTATACTCAGTGAGTTTCACACAAAAAGAAGGCAGAAAAGTAGGATTGGCACTTGTTGGAAAGGAAACAGCTTTTTTAGGAGTGCAAGGAGAATGACAGAGGGAAATTAGGGGTGGGCATAATGATTAAAATTAACAGCATTTATGCACAAAACTGTCAAATAATTAAAAACAAAGCAAAGCAAGCAAGCAAGAAAAATCTAAACCCCAAACTAAATAGTCTGTTCTCATACTTTGAGGCAAATAAATAAATAAATAAATAAATAAATAAATAAATAAATAAAAACTAATTTTGTTCAACTATGACTTATAGTACTGCTGGCCAATATTTCAATGCTCATCTAATTAAATTACAGTTTTTTAATTTTTTATCTTATTTATGTGTGTATGTTCTCTATGAGTATGTAGGGGGCATTAATTTGGGATGATTTTTATGTGGCAGTCACAGGACTTCTGTAATTGTTTGTTTCCTATTACCATATCGGGCCTGCATATCTGATTCAGGATTTCAGTCTTAGCCACAAAAGCTTTAGCCATTGACAAATTTTTCTAGTCTTCAATTGTTTTACTTAATAGATATATGCCTGTCTTCATCTAGAAACACAGATATCAAAAGTTATGCATTCATTGGCTGAGGAAAATGTCATTAGAAGCCCAGAAGAACCTAACTGGGAGCAATGGTTTAGGTTTTGAAAGACCCATAGAGCATGGACCCTCATGCTCTGACTCAGGAAAGGCAGTACCCCAAATCACTCATGAGACACGGTCTTGATGGAAAATGCATGAGGTCTTTTATATTCCAAGTACACTGGGGTCCATAGTCATATGCCACGCAGGGGTAGAGGACTGAGGAGTTAAGACACCTTTTATAGGGTTACAACAAAGCCCGCACATAATAAACCAATCATTTCATAGCATCCAGAGCCTTCTTGGTGTGGGCCAATCAATTTAAACCATGAAAGCCCACACTTTATAGACCAATCAGTTTTCTATAGCTATGGAAGTCTGCATTTGCCCGAACTCCTGGGTGGGGTGACAAAACTTATTTCCTGTTATCTTAAGATGCCAGGATCAAGTATTCACATGTCCTGTCATAAACAGCAAAGATTGTGACCTTTTGCCTATTTACTGCCAAGGGACAGGGTCTGGAACTTAAGGTATTTAGGGCTTTTCTATTCTTTTAGCTTCCTGTGGTCATTGGAGAGTTAGGATGTATTTTTCCATCCTTTCAGTTTCACTAATTCAACCTACATGAAGCAAGTTCATGTAACAAAACTGTCAAGAGTGAGAATGGACTACCCACAACATTTCTGCTCCCTTCCTCCTCCCTCCCTCCCTCCTCCCCTCCTCAACTTCCTTCCCTTCCTCCCTTCTTTCTCCTCTTCCTCCCTCTCTCCTTCCTTCCTCCCTTCCTCCCTTCCTTCCTTCCTTCTTTTCCTAACCTCCACCTCCCCCCCCCTCCCTTCCTTCCTCCTGTAGGACCCTCAGAATGAGGAGTCTCTTAGTTTTGGTTGGTGACTCAATGTCCAGTCCAGTTTCTGCAACATACAAAGGCTTTAATGAACATGAATTGTTTGAGCAAACGGGCTCCCTCAGCACTCAGGCCAGAGAGAAGCCCCATTCCCAGGGCACAGGTGTTTTTAAAGGCAAAACCCACAAGCTTAGGAAGGGGTGTGACCCTCTGTCCATTGAGAATGTGACCCTTTGAGGCCAGATGGTCTTGCTGTTAGGGTCAACAGACCTTAGGGCCTCCTGGGGTGCTAATTAATCTTGTCTGGGAAAAACTAGAGTTGCAGCTAACTCTTTTGTTTCTTAAGGACCCTATTTACCACCTGCTGACTCACAGAAAGTAGGGGCAGTGTGAATTCTTGGTATCCTGCTATTTCAGAGCCATTGGTTAGCAAATTCTGCTCAGCATTCCAATTATTTGGGCTTCATTTCATTCCTTTGCTAGTTTAAGTCTTTCACTCCCTCTTTTCCCCCTCCCTCCCTCCTTCTCGCCATCCTTCCCTCTCTCTGTCCCTACTTTCCTTATTTTCTTCCATTCTTTATTTTTTAATGCATTAATGTCTGATTTAGTAGTCCAGGTTGACCTAGAGTTCACAATAACTCCTGCCTCAGTTTAACAGTTGCTAGGATTACAGAAGCTCCCATGTCTGTCCCTGAAGAATTTTAAAGAAATTTTTATTTAAAAATTATTTTTCATTTTATAAACCAACTCAAGTTCCCCCTCCCTCACCTTCTCCTGCACCCCTTGTTTCCCCCTTTCCACCCCCAACCACTCCTCAGAGCTGATAAAGCCTTCCTTGGGAAGTAAAAATCTGGGATTCCAAGTTGAGGCAGTACCAGCCCCTTCCCTGACTGTATCAAACCTGAGCAAGGTAACCCAAGATAGGGAATGGGATCCAAAAAGTCAGTTCATGCACCTGGGTTAGGTCCTGGTGCTAGTGCCAGGGGCTCACCAAGCAGATCAAGTTACATAACTGTCACCCACATTCAAAGGGTCTATTTTGGTTCCATGTTGGTTCCCTAGCTACCAGTTCATAGTCCATGAGCTCCCACTAGCTTGGGTTAGCTGTCTCTCTGGTTTTCCCTATCATGATCTTTATCCCCCTTGTTCATATGATCTTTCCTCCCTCTCTTCAGCTGAACTCCAGGAGCTCAGCCCAGTGCTTGGTTGTGGGTCACTGCACCTGCTTCCATCAATTACTGGATGTAGGCTCTATAATAACAAGTAGAACAGTCACTAATCTGATTAAAGGGGAAGGTCCATTAAGAAACCATCTTCCTTATTGTTAGGAGACTTACCTGGGGTCATCCTTATGACCAACCCCTGGTTTCTTCCTAACTCCCAAATGCTCTCTTCATCAAGATATCTGTTTCATTGGTCTCCCCCTCCATCCCTTCTCTAGCTTGGTCTTTTTGACCTCTCCTATTTCCTTCCCCCATCCCTTCTCATATACCCCTGCCTCCCAGTATACCAAGGAGATCTCAATTATTTTTCCTTCCTTGGAACCTCCACGTATGTCCCTCTTAGGGTCCCTATTTTTATGTAGCTTTTCTGGGGTTGTGGAATATAGCCTGATTATCTTTTGCTTTACATCTAATATCCACGTGTGAGTGAATACATACCATGTTTGTCTTGGTGGGCCTGAGTTATCTCACTCAGGATGTTTTTTTCCAGTTCCATGCAAATTTCAAGATGTCATTATTTTTTACTGCTGAGTAGTACTCCATTGTGTACATGTATTACATTTTCTTTTTTAATTTTAATAATTATTATTATTTTCTTATTTTACATATCAAACCCAGTTTCCTCTCACTTCCTTCCTCACTCCTATGACCCCCAATGACCCTCCCATCCCATTTCCCCCACACTCCTCAGGGAGGGTGATGCCTTCCAAGAGGGATCAACAAAATCTGTCATTTGGAGTAGAAACTAGGCCCTCCTTCCTGCCTCTAGGTCAAAGGAGTATCCCTTCATGGGGAATGTGCTCCCAAAGTTCTTTCCTGCATGGGGATACATTTTGGTTCTACTCTCAGAGGTCCCTTAGACTGCCCAGGCTTTGTAACTGAGACCCATGTTCATTGGGTCTGAGTAGGTTCAATGCGGGTTTCCCAGCTGTCAGTCTGGGGGCCCATATTCAGTCAGCTGTCTCTGTAGATTTCTGTAGCATGGTCTTGTCCCCATTTTCTTAAAACTCCTCCCTCTCTGCATCTGGATTCCAGTTCGGCTCAGTATTTATCTGTGGGTGTCTGCTTCTGTTTTCATCAGCTACTAGATGAGGGCTCTATGATGGTAAATAAGTTAGTCATCAAACTCATTATCAGGGAGGGGCATTTAAGGTAGCCCTTCCACTGTTGCTCAGATTGTTAGTTGGAGTCATACTTGTAGGTCTCTGAACATTTCTCTAGAGTCAATTTACTCTTCATACATATAATATCTCCCTCTTTTATGGTCTCTCTCTCTCTCTCTCTCTCTCTCTCTCTCTCTCTCTCACATCTATTCCTCCCCTAACTCAATGTTCTTAACCCCACATGCTATCCTCTCCTCCCTTCTCTTTCTTCTGACTCCCTCTCCAGTCACTGCCTGACTCCCAATATGCTCAGGAGATCTTGTTCCTTTCCCCTTCTGTGAGGGACCTTGTATTAATCTCTTAGTTTCCTCCTTGTATCCTAGCTTCTGTGGCAGTATGAATTATAGGACGGTGATCCTTTTCTCTAGTATCACATTTTCTTTATCTGTTCTTCAGTTGATGGTCATCTAGATTGTTTCCAAGTGCTGTCTATTACAAACAATGCTGCTATGAACATAGATGAACAAATGTTCTTGTGGAATAATTTTGCATGCTATGGGTATATACCCAACAATGGTATTGTTGGGTCTTGAGGTAGAGTAATTCCCAAGTTTCTGAGAAACCACCATACTTATTTCTAAAGTGGCTGTGCAAGTTTGCATTCCCACTAGTAGTAGAGCAGTGTTCCCCTTACTTCACATAATCTCCAGAATAAGTTGCCATCAGTATTTTTGATTTAGCCATTCTGATAGGTATACCATTGTATCTCAGAGTCATTTTGAGCTGCACTTCCCTGATGACTAAAGATGTTGAGCAATTCCCTATATGTCTTTCATCCATTTGATTCTTCTTTTAAATATTCTCTATTTAGATTATTATCCCAGTTTTTAATTGTACTACTTATTATTTTGGTATATAGTTATTTTTTTGTTTTGTTTTATTTTGTTTAAGTTCTTTGTATATTTTGAAGATCAGCCCTCTGTCAGATGGAGGATTGGTGAAGATTTTTTTCCCATTCTATAGGCTGCTGTTTTGTGTTAATGACCATATTCTTTGCCTTAGAGAAGCTTCTCAGTTTCAGGAGGTCCTATTAAATGATTGTTGCTCTCAGAGTACTGAATGGATAACAGGTAATACATATCATACTGACTGGTATGAGTAATAGACCATCACAGAGCCCAGGTAAGTGCAAGGATATAAGCAGGTACATATCAAGTGAGACATATGCCCTAAAATACTAGAAAGGATGCCTTACAGCCAATGCTGGGCTTGAGAACCTATGTAAAGGAGAAAGTTGATATTAACCGAAGAGAGAAGATGCCATAGTACAGTTTCAACAACTCTTTAACCTCCAGTGTGTGGCTGTGGTTCACAAAGCTTCATTTGCTCTCACTCTCTTTTGAGTTACTTTTCCTGTTAGTGGCAGATGACTTTTGTAGTTAGGATTAATTGACTTCAAATTCTAAGTCTTGACAAAGCCTGTGTTGTTGTGAACCCTTACTAGATGTTCTATTTCAACCTGTGTTTTGGAATAGCAAAGCTAGGAACTACCCCACCTTCCATTCTCAACCCCAAATAGCCTATTAAGGGACTTTGAAAGAACCAAATGAGTCAGCTATTAACACCAAAATAAAAGAAATCCAAAGCACACAGGGAGGCAAACATCTTGAAATCTAAATTTGTTGTTAGTTTCCCACTAATGGAATTTTTAATTTCAGAAATAGCTTTATAAAGATGAATGCAAATAACTTTGAAATCTCTCATAATTAGCCATTGTTTTAAGTAAATCATACCTTTTATACACCATGTGTGATGTGATCCACTTCTATGTTCTCTATTCCCATTTCCTGATGATTGATGATTGTACTCCGCAGAAAGTTGTAAACATGACCCCTGTCAAATAGAAACACATAGGAAACTTATGAAATTCTTATTAGTTTTATTACACTCAAGCAAGCCTGAAGAAACTTCCTTTCTCACATTTTTATATTTTGAGATTTTAGTAAATATATTATGTTCAACAGAGTAATCAATATGAAAAGAAAAAAAAGGCATTTTGAGAAACTTTCATCTTCAGTATTTAGATTTGCATCAAATCTTGATTTGTATATACAAACACCCAAAGCTATTTTTTCCCAATTATTTTTTGCGTTCCTTTTCTTGGGCAATTTTACAATACTAATGCTATTAATGCATGTACTCCTGACCTCATTGTGACATAAAGTAGAAAATGTGGATGAAGAACATATGCACATAACTGATGATCTTGTCTTCTAAATGCATTTGAACTCGACCTACTGAAATGCTCATTACAGATTGTATAATGGCCTTGTGAAAAGAAGGAACAAGCCACCATTTCAGGGAAGCAGGTTGTTTGAAATTAAATGACTTGAAAGATTGCTACATAGTAACAATTTATTTGAAAAAGGAATTCAGTACCACATAATGAAATAACCTGTTTAAACCCTACAATCCAGCCATCACTATTAAAATGTTCTGCAAATTGGAATACAGCAGATTCTAATTTAACTAAGGAGTAGCTTTTAAACTTAAAAATAAGGACTAATCCTGTAATATAAAGAACTTTTATTTAGGAACACGAATAATATAAAGGCTTTTATTCTAAAGCAAAACTCTCTTCATTCTTCTTAAACAAAGGAATCATCCCAATGCAAGCTTGTGTAAAATATGGTGTCTATTTTGAGACTTAATGCCACCACATTCATGAATACTACAGCATGTTTACTCAGCCAGATAACTGTAAATTACAGATTATTTTGAAATTCAGTCAATATAGATAAACAAAATAGAATGATTAGTAGAGAAATTTCTGATTTTCAAATTACTGATGGATTAAATCAATTTCCAGATGATTTCAAGTAAATTAATGCAAATGTCTCATTTCCCACCTATCCAAATATCACACAAACCTTAGAGCTACTCTATTATCTTCATTTTGGATAATACTCTATTGGTGGTGAGCTGGAGTAAGAGACATTACAAGAGTGTGAAGTTGCACAGTATGCCGGCATTTAGGTAGGCTGAAGCTTAAACTATGACCAAATGCAAAATTATAACTGGATCTAAAAATGAGCACATGACAAAATTTGTTTCCTTGCCACAAAATATATAGGTCTGACTTTCTAAAAGTTCATAAATACTTAATGTTTTAATTTTAGTGAAACAAATCTGAGAATTGAGCATAATAAAATAAACTCACCTCAAAATAAATAAAATCTTAGAATCAGAATATAAATGTTTCAAGATCAGAAAAGAGCCAAAACAACAAATTATCCTTTGTTAGACATCCTAGGCAATTTTCCAACCAGAATATAAAATTAGTTTAAAAGAGAAGGAGGTTAAAACTTTTTACCAACCTACATTTGCTTTCTAGAGTTGTTGCAGCATGAAATGACACAGTGCACACCTCAAGTTTTGATTACAGAATTATGCTTTCTTTGACTTGTAGCTAACCCACTGTGATACTATGAAGCCTGGAAAATATCAGGCAAGCTTACAGAATTTCAATTCCATTCAACATGTTTTTCTGGTCTTCAGCCACAAAGATGCACATACACTGTTAACCATGGCCAAGGCATTGTGCAATGTTCCTTTATTGCAGTTAAACAAGGACAATACTAGAACTGAAGTTTGTTTGTCTAAATTCTTGTTCTAACTTCCCCATCTATCACCTGGTAACAGATGAACAGAAAAGGTGTTTATAAGCCCCATGACATTTTTAATACACCTTTTCTTTACTGTTGGTCACCCACTTATTTTCTGTCCTTTTTCTGCTCTTCCCTTTGTCTGTAGGTCATCACCTGGGCCCTTAAAAACATGCTTTAAATTTAAAGTCTAAATAATAGTATAGCTTATCAAATACACAATGCAAAGTATCTTTGGTGAGAAGAAAAGATCTATTAATTGTTTTAAGTTCTTTCTAAAGATAAAGAGAGTCATGATATATTACACATTCTTGTAGAATTATTTTAGAGATAAGCTATAGGTGTTTTGTTACAATGTTTTATAGACAGCTACTTTATGATATTTCTTCATCAGAATTCTCAGAAGAGGAGGTGGAAAGATTGTAAGAATCAGAGGTGGATGATTACAAAATAGTATTAGTGTTTCCTGGACACATAAGTACAGTTGCTATACGGAATCTCAGCAGTTGTTGGTAGCATGCACAAAACCTATACCAGCTCAAGCCGGACAAAACTCCCAGCATGGTGAGGGGATATAGACAAGAAGTCCCACCATTAGCTGGTAAGCTACCTAGAGAAGGAAAGTCAGTTCTCTTTATTGGTGTAGACATTACTAGGTGAAATACGCTGCAGTAGAAAGCGATACATCTAAGAGAATATGAGCAACACAAATAATTTTAGTCCTTAAATAAACCACAACTAACGTAAAAACAAATTATAACTAAAGAAATAAAGTTTCTTGTCAATGGCAATTGCAGAGATGATAATGAAACATGTTAAATAAATGTATAATGGCATCCAGGCACGCAGTAGATATTTCTTTTTAAATGTCAAGTGAACTGAAGAGCAAGAGCCCTGCTGAACCAGATAGTCATAATAGTTCCATCATACATTACAGAATACAACACAGGTTATGTTCCAAGTAAGGTAAAAGAAGATACTTTATATTCAATACCCAGTTGAAGAAAAAAAAAAGAATTAATTGCTTTCCCTTTAGTTAATGTGTTGTACAAGCCATATTTTAAAGCCTATGAATAAAATCCCAATGTTTCTATGGGTTTCTCCAGCCTGGTCTTGGCCTCTTTGCTCATCATTCCTCCCTGTCTCCAATTGGATTCCAGGAGTTTGACCCAGCCTTTAGCTATGAATATCTGCTTCTGCTTCCATCGACTACTAGATGAAGGCTCTAGGATGGCACATAAGGTAGTTATCAATCTCCTTATTGGGGAAGGGCATTTAAAATAGACTCTCCATTATTGCTCAGATTGTTAGTTGGGGTCATCCTTATAGGTCCCTGGACATTTCCCCAGTGCCATATTTCTCTTTAACCCTATATTGGCTCCCTCTATTATAGTATCTCTTTTCTTGTTCTCACTATTCTTCCCCAACTCAATTTCTTGCTCCCTCATATTCCTCTCTCCCCTTCTCTTTCTTCTAACTCCCTCTCCCTCTCACTCCCAATTTGCTCATGAGGATGAGGCCTTCCATGGGAAGTCTTAAAGGCTGTCATCATTTGGAGCAGGGTCCAGGCCCTCCTGATGGGTCTAGGCTGAGGAAGTATCCCTGATTTAGGAATGGGCTCCCAAAGTCCATTCATACACTAGGGACAAATACTGATCCATTACCAGAGGCCCCATAGACTGGCAGTCGTTCCAACTAACACCACATTCAGGCCATCTGGGTCTGTTCTATGCTGGTTTCCCAGCTATCAGACTGGAGTTCATGAGCTCCCCCTTGTTCAGGTCAGCAGTTTCTGTGGGTTTCTCCAGTCTGGTCTTGACTCCTTTGTTCATCACTACTCTGTCTCTGCAACTGGATTTCAGAAATTTGGCTCAGTGTTTAGCTGTGGGTATCTTCTGTTTCCATCAGCTACTAGATAAAGGCTGATTTAAAATAGCCTCTCCACTATTGCTTAGATTATAGTTGGGCTCATCTATGTAGATCTCTGGACATTTCCCTAATGCCAGATTTCTCTTTAAATTTATAATGGCTCCCTCTATTATGGTATCTCTTATCTTGCTCTCCCCTATTCTTTTCCTCCTCCAAATGTTATGACAGACTTTGAAGACTGCCCATAGAAGGCTTCAGCCTACCTGAAAGAGGATAGGATGGGAGTTTGTGGGCATAATGGGGAGGACAGGAGGGTGCAGGAACTGGGATTGACATGTAAAACAAGCTTGTTTCAAATTTATATAAAAATTATTAAAAAATCCCAATGTTATTTACTATGCTAATTTCTCATTATTAGTGTAAATTACTTATAGTTACTAGATGACAGAGTTCAAATGAGTCAGTACAGTGAAGATATTTACAGTTTTAATACTATAGTGTGTGTATTAATATCTACATTTGTTGAGCTTTGTGTTCCCTAAGAACTGTGAGTAGGTAGTTGTAATAATAACTTTAATGCATAAGAAATGGATGGTGTACTTCCCTTTATCAATATTATATTAGATAATGCAGGGAGTTGGTATTTTTTAGAGAAGCCAGATACAATTCTGTTAAAAGACAAAGGTTCTGTTAAATATTAATGTCAATAAAATGTGAAAATGATCCTAAACCATGTCAAAAATTATCTTCAGTTTTACTGCACACTTGAGATGCTTTGTGATACAAACACAATTATCTTGATGTTTTTAAAAAAAAATCTAATTTCTTCCTCATTTCTAACAATGTTCTTATGAGACTGTTTTTGACAAGGCCAATTCTGAAGTATATGAATTAGTGCTCTGCATGTAAATGACAATATCTAGTCCAACATATTTAATTTATGCTGTTTAAAAAAATGCATAGTTTTCCCCTTCCCCTCCTTTAATTGACTCCTTTTTGTAGTTTATTAGAACTCTTCTGCTTTTCTTTAGGAAACAAGTTTTCACACCTTTTTCAAATTTTGTCCATTGAAAATAACACACAATGAAGTGAAATTGGGAGCAATGGAAGAAATATTTGTATGTAGTGAAACAATGATCCTCACTGTCCTGTGATGGATGATACATTTGTTTTATTTCATTTATTTCTTCACTAGTTTAAAATGGCTGGATCTGCAGGACAATTATCAAGTTACAGTCACAGAAATATAGGAAAACAAACATGTGTTTTGACATCAAATTGTTTCTAGAGACCAGGAACTTCTCAGAGTTATGATTTGCAACTATGTGTCTACATTTAAAAGTAAAGAATTACACATCCATGCAACAAAGACATGTGCTCAGCTATGTTCATAGCATCATTATTTGTAATAGGAAGAACCTGGAAGCAACCTAGATGCCCCTCAACTGAAGAATGGATAAAGAAGATGTGGCAATCTACACAATGGAATACTACTCTGCAGAAAAAATAATGGAATCTTGAAATTCACAGGCAAGTGGATGGCACTTGAAGAAACCATCCTGAATGAGTTAACCCAGTCACAAAAAGAGGAACATGGTATGTACTCGCTCATATATAGATTTTAGACCTAGATCAAAGGATCACCAGCCTATAATTCACACCACCAGAGGAATTAGGATACAGGGTGTATTGTAAGAGATTCATATAAGTCCCTCTCAGAAAGGGGATGGGACAAGTCCCCCAGAGTACAGGGGAAGTGGGGGGGCAGTGAATGGAGAGAGAAGTAGGAGAGAGGCGGAGGAGAGGAAGCACGTGCGACTAGGAAGACTGATTGAGTCAGGGTAGGAATAGAAGACAGAAGAGAGAGACAGAGAGAGACAGAGACAGAGAAAGAGATCATAAAAGAGGGAGCCATTATTGGTTTGAAGAGAAAACTGAACATAAAGAAAGGATTAGAGACCTACAAGACTGCCACCAACTAACAATTTGAGCAACCATGGAAAGGCTACCATAAATGTCCTTCCTGGATAGTGAGATCAACAATTAACTTATCAGTGAAGCCCTCATCTAATACCTGTTGGAAACAGAAGCAAATACCCATACCTAAACACTGAGTCGAACTAGAATCCAGATGCAGACATAGAGGACGAGACCAGGTTGCAGAAACACCTCAAGACAGCTGACCTGAACAAGGAGGAGCTAACGGACCCCCCCAGACTGATAGCAGGGAATTCAGCATGGGACTGACTCAAGCCCCCCTGAATATGGGTCTCAGCCAGAAGTTCTGAGCAATCAAAGGGACCTCAGACAGTGGAACCAGGATGTATCCCTGGTGCACAAAAGGACCTTGGGAATACATCCCGCATGGAGGGATACTCCCTTAACTTAGAGACAGGAGAGAAGTCCTAGTCCCTACTTCAAATGACGTGACAGATCTACATGACCCCACCTGGATGGCATTCCCCTACCTGTGGAATTGGGGTGGGAGGGTGGGAGGGAAAGATGGTCAGGGTGCATGTGAGGGGGCAGAGACGGTAAAAGGAGAGGGAACTGGGATCGACATGTAAAATAATAAATTAAAAAAATATTTATTTTTTCTTAAACTCTAATCTGCTACATCTTATTTGCATGCCCCTTCTCATTATCTCAGGAGAATGGAAACCATTGTTTAAAAAAAATAATTATTTTTCTAAGGTAGAAAACATATAATTTGAATTATATTCTCCCTTTTGGATGTGTGTGTTTTTTTTTTTTAACCAAAAGATAAACTTATGAGATGATATGAACTTAGACTATAAAAGTAAAGTTTTTATTTAAGAAAAAAACTTTACTCAAAACTTTACTTTGCATTTTCCAACATTATGCTTTGGAGAACCTTGTCATTTAGCATACTTGCCATTTACACAAAATGTGATCTTCTTCATGCCATCTCCCATCCCAAATAAAATAGGTTATTTATAGAGAGATTCAAGATAACAGGACCAGTTATTCAATTGGATGTATATTCCATAGCAAAGTGGAAAGTGCCTGTCAGTATATTTCTAAAAATTGAATTATTCTATAAATGGGTATCTCAAAATATGTCACAGTCTCTCTTTGGACATCAGTTACTTTAAGTACAAAAGAAGAGTTCTAATGTCAGCATTTTATATTACTGTATCATAAATGAATGTGGAAATGTCATAGCTACCACAAGAAAAAGTAACAGTTATATTTATTATGTGAGAGGGGGAGGAGAGAGAGAGTGGTAAATGAATGCTGTGTTTTACTTGTGGAGGTCAGAGAAAAACTTTTTGGGAATCGTTTCTGTCCTCCTACCCTGAAATGGCAGTCTTTCTTATCATTCCTTTTGTGCTACATACTTCAGTCAGGTTAAGCTATTCTACAAGAGTTTGGCAACAATCCTGTATGAGCCTGACTTCCTAATGTATGAGTTCTGGAGTGTTGTCTATATGGGCTCTGCAGACAGAGCTTAGGTAATCAGGCTTCCACAGCAATGCTTTCACCTGCTGATCAAAGTGACAGTAAGAATTATATGGGGGGGGGAGGAAAGTGAAGGGGGAGGTGGTGGTGATGTCCAGCCCGAGAACCTCCAGAGAGGGAGGTGAAGGGATGCTACGATGTGGGGGAGGGGAACAGACAAGGGGGGCATGCAGGGGAGATGGCAACTGTGGAAGAGGGCAGGGGTCGAGGCACTGGAGTGCGAGCATGGGGAGGGGCATAAACAAGGGCCTGGGCTGGACCAGGCCAGGGGTATTAAAGAGGCCGAGGTGGGGAGTGGGGCTGCGATCCAGCACTTTGAGAGGGGTAGGAGCAGGAGGGAGAGGCTGAGGGTGTGAAGGGGAAGGGGGCTTGTGGCTTGCGGTTGCAGGAAGGACTGGACTCCAGGAACGCTGTTGTGAGGACGTGGGAGAGGGGGAGAATTGGACTTAAGACATTTTGTGAAGGGAGGTTTTCAAAGTGTTAAAATTGGAAGTGGAAGCAGAAGGGCCTTAGGGAGAATTTGGGTGGAAAAGGAGAGAAGGGGGGGTTTGGGAATAGGGAAAGTGTAGATGTGACGAGGTGAGGTAGAAAGTGAGAGTCCCGGAGGAAAGTTTGGAAGGAAAGGGAGCAAGGCAGTGGAACTGCAGGGATGATAGGGCTTGGGGGGTTTTCCTTTCCATTGTGGAAAGACAGCAGAGTTAAGCAGTATCAGTTGCAGCCAATTTTAATTGCCGGGCGCTTAGCTTTTAATAGGGTGGGAAGGGCGGAAAGGAATGGTCATGTGGGTCTGAAGAATTGGGGTTGTATGAGGGTTCAGCCGGAATTGCTTTCCAAAACACTCACTTGCTTACTGCTTCCTTGTTTTTCCTGGTTACAAATAAGGAGATGACTACAGTACTTTTCTAGGTTTTTTTGCAATTAGCCATACAAGATGGGGAGAGAGACATGACTGGAGCCTGTCTTACTAAGGTGGAGGCTCTGGAAGCCTGAGGAGGATATAAAGAGACAGGCAGGCATTTAGGCAATCAGGCTAATTAAATATGCTTTCTTTTACAGACCCTTCTTTTGCTCTTCAAGTTCTACGAGGGAAGGAGGGGTCAATATGCATATTTAGAGCCTGTTTCTTCCTGAACTGGAGGCATGAGTGGATGCTGCCATAGTGCTTATTTTGTTCTCATTGTGTGCTAAAGGAAAAGGTGAAGTTGGAAATGAATTCTGGTCTGATGAGGGAAGTGATGTGAAGGAAGCGCTCTATTGGGCTGTAACTTTTTACCTCCCAAGTTCCCCCCAGCAATTATGGTGTGAGAAAATAGATGGGGTCAGGAATTGGGGAGAAAAATGAGACAGTAATGGTTTTTCCCAGAGGTTGTTGAGTTGGGACTTTTCTTGCTATGAGCCATTGACACTGAAAGTTCTTGGGTTTGATACTATATTGTGATGTGACAATCAAAGAGGGGACCTTGGGGCCTTTGTTATGTTTGAGTTCGTTAGCTTGGAGTAGTTCAGTGAAGTGACTTTAAGCTCCGATGACCCATGATTTTTTTTTTTTTTTTTTTTTTTTTTTGCCATGGACATTGACTAACTGGACCTTGGAAGTTTCAAAATAAAGCTTGAAATTTTACTCTCCCCCCATTTGTTTTTGTTTTTCTGCTGGCTTTGAAACTTGTGCTAGGAAGAGACCTGGGAAATTAAATTTCTTGAAAAGGACATTGGAGCTTGCAGCCGCTGAGCAGAGATTCTGGAAAGCACTCTGTCCCTGAGCCTCTAGCATGGCGGGCCTGAAGCGGAGGGCAAGCCAGGTGTGGCCGGAAGAGCACGGTGAGCAGGAACATGGGCTGTACAGCCTCCACCGCATGTTTGACATCGTGGGCACCCACCTAACTCATAGAGATGTTCGCGTGCTTTCTTTCCTCTTTGTTGATGTTATTGATGACCATGAGCGTGGACTCATCCGAAATGGATGTGACTTCTTATTGGCACTAGAGCACCAGGGCCGCTGTGAGGAGAGTAACTTTCGCCAGGTGCTGCAGCTGCTGCGCATCATCACTCGCAATGACTTGCTGCCCTAAGTTACTCTCAAGAAGAGAGGGGCTGTGTGCCCTGATCTTGTAGACAAGTATCTGGAGGAAACATCAATTTGCTATGTGACCCCCAGAGCCCTCAGTGATCCAGAACTGAGGCCTCCTCAGCCCTCTAAAACAGTGCCTCCCCACTATCCTGTGGTGTGCTGCCCCACTTCAGGTTCTCAGATGTGTAGTAAGCGGCCAGCCCGAGGAAGAGCCACACTTGGGAGCCAGCGAAAACGCCGAAAGTCAGTGACACCAGATCCCAAGGAAAAGCAGACATGTGCATTATGTTATCAAGACAATATGTTACCTAAAATAATGAGTTTTTTTTTTTTTTGTGTGTGGTTTTTTTTTAAATGGATGTGCATGCTTGTAATTTTAGCACTTGGGAAGTAGAGACAGGAGGAAAAGAAGTTCAAGGCTATCTCTGGCTACATAGCAAGTTTGAGGAAATTTGTTATACACAAGACAATGTTTCAAATCAAATAAAAAAAAAGATAATACCACAACTATTATTAATTGAGGCAAAATAAAAAATCTCAACCCACATTCAAGTGACTTGTCTATGACATTAGTAAGTAGCTGCAGAAACCAAAATCTTAAGGTTATCATGCCAGCATGTACTCATACTATACTTCTTCAATTATTCTTACCTTTTCACAAACCAGTGAACAGCCATCTCCTCAAAATTGTTGGTTTATCTGTTATAAAGATAAACTTACAGAGATTTCATGGATACCATTTCAATTTTAAAATTTATTGCCATCAAAATTAGTGATTTAAGACATACACAACAATAATGGCTACCATAGAAAGAATCTGTCAAAACAAAGCTGTCTCCTATATGTGTGATAAAGCTTTAATTTTATTCCCGTTAAAAACAAATTATGTTTGACATATAGATGCTTGAACATGCACTGGAAGTTAGATTAGGAAAGGAAGTTCAGCAAATATTGCAGACAAGCTCTGAAATATCATCTTTCTTTGCAAAAAATGTTTGATCAGAACTATTAAAATCTGACAAGTTCACATAATAATACAAATGTTATGATCAATAAGGAGTCAGTATTGCACATCAAGCCTGGAAAAACTCATTTCTTTTTATGAGTTCTTTTTTATTTGTTTTTATGAAAATCCTTTCTAATCTGGATAGCATTGCCAAGACATAATAGTACATAGATGTCTTTAAGCTCAATATACATGAGCATTGCACATTGCCCATAGAAGGGATAAGAAAGTGTTTCAAGCAAAGAAAAAAAATCATGTAACTAAAAACATATGTGGTCATTTGGTGCTTGCTGTTTTAGTATGCTTGTTTGCTAGTGGTGAATCACACCAAATCCAAATAATATCAGCATTTATCCTTGTTATCTATTACACAAAAAACTGCCAAATGTAAGACAAGGAATTGATTTCAGCAATATGTTACACTTGATAGCATTAATAACTATTGACCAAATTAAATTGAGAAATTGTATGAATACCTTAATTATTAAGGTAGTAAAGTATATTTTCTTTCTGGTTCAAGAATATTAAATAGTGAGGTTATAAACTGATTGGATCACGCAAACAGAAAATTAAATCTAATAATTCACTACTATATCAAATAGTTCAAAAATAATATTAGTGATTCTTGACTTCAATTTGAATAAATAGGGAAATGGTTACACTTTTGTAGAAAGTAAAGTGACTTCAACATCTCTGGCACAAAGCAAAGTGAGACAAAGATAGAGGTCTTGTGCTTCAGTGTTTACTACAAGATACAAGACTCTTTGGTGTCTAAGCATAAACTAAACAAAGAACTTTAGTAGGTTACCTTTAACATTTTTCTTTAGTATGCAATAGTAATAACTTGAGCAAATTGGTGATAAAATAGTTCTATTAAATTATTGTTATGAAGGTCATCTGAGAGAGTGCAGACTTCCCTAGTAGAGGGTAAGGTGCAAAAATTAGAAAGTAAATACTGTATCAACATGGGTGGAAGACTTGGGAGAGTATAGAGGAGAAACAATATAGGCAGGCAACAGAGTTCTTAGAGAAGGAGATAAGAAGTGGACATGAAGTACCCGTATCGATACAAAGTTGTGTGCTGCAGTTTCAAACTTCAAAGTGTTTGTCTGGAGCCTTTCAGAATTAAAGCTACTCCACTTATGTACAACGTAGAAAATGGAGTCTGAGTTTCAATGAATTTTTAATTTTGTTCAATCTTGAATCTGTTCAGGCAAAAACAATTTAAAGAAGATTGTGGCTATCAGCTTCAGAGTAAGTTAGTTCAGCTCCTCGCAAGAGAGGTTTTGAATTTCCCATAAAAATCAGCAGTGTGCATCAAACAGCATTCTTTTAATTTGCCCATTAAATTGTGAATCACCACATTAAATATTCTTCAGGGCCTCTTTAGCTTCAGGATTAAACATGTCATTTTGCCACATCCTTTGAATTCTCATTTAAGTAATCATACATAAGGAAATCTTGATATTCTTTGGCATAGCACAGTTGTTTGATTCAGCTAAGTTTCCAAGTCTTAGAAACTGCACTGTTCCTTCATTAGAGTCCTCAAAAGATTAGTTTTCCAAGGCTTCAGCTGAAGGATTCTTTATTGTATTCAAATTTTGTCCCATATGAGTTTCTTTGGTTACTCAAATTATGAAGAGTCTTGGAAATTGAACTTGGTCCACAGCAGAAAACTCCAACTGTTTTCCTGGAAAGAGAAGAGAAGAAAAGGTAAATCAGGTACAAAATTTGGTAGAATATGACAAGCACTGAGCTATATGAACATGGGTTTAAGGTATTAGAAAAGTTATTTTCTTGCTGCTTTACGTTTTGAAACAACTCCCCAATTATGACATTCATAGTTGAATTCAGCAAAATGTAACTATGAGCATAAATTGGCTGGTGGAAATTATGCAGTATGTCTTATATTTTTACTACATGCCACTGGGAAGCATACTAGGAGAAAAGAATGAACAGACAACAATTCTTTCACTGGAAGTTTGTAAATATTGTTCTAAACTTTTCACATGGAGTTGCATGAGTTGCAGTTCAAAACAAGAGACTGAAAAGTCATTACCAGGAAAGCAAAATTTTTATCTAGAAAAAAATATATGCACTGTTGTATCTACAGTGATATAACAAATGTTTTTTATTGTTGTCTAATATAAAACTTCTTTCAATAATCAAAACCATGTATCTTTAACAAACAGAAAAAATAAACTCCAAGAATTAAATATTTCAATTTTGTCTTCATCCAAGGTTTACTGATGTGCACTGGCTTCCTTCTAGGATATCAAATGTTTAACATTACCTACCCTAATGAAGACAAATAAGGAAGTCCTCATTATTCCAGCATAATGTGGAGCAGAAGACAAAGACTAAATTTATTGAAAATTACAAATACAGAAAACATTTTTTTTAAAGACTCTTCACTTTCAAAATTAAACTAAGAAGTATAAAAACAGAACATTCATTTGCAGTCATCATAGTAAAATGGAGACATCCTCTTCCATTAGAGAACTAGGGAAAGGTCTTCGGATATATCTCAGTGTTAGTGCTATTGCCTAGCATGTGTGAAGCCCTCATTTTGATCTCAACCCCTAAATTATGACAAACTTCTACATAAGCTTCATTCACACATACACATTAATATAAAAAGTTTAATTGTTTTTACCGTACATTGGGGATCATGCTACTCCAAGAAAGCACAGGTTGACAAACAAAAAGCTTAGTGCCTGGTATGGTAAGCCTTTCCTGAGTTGTGTCAAACTCAGGTGTCATGTAGATACCACAAAACATCATTCTTGGCTGCTCACCAGAACTTGATGCTAAGATACTATTGCCGAAGACATTATACACTTTGGTCACAGGGATTTGAGAAATCAATTTGCTACTATCAGGAAGCTTTCTCCTTGATAGATATCTTTCACAATCCATGCATTCTATGTAGGCTGATGGAGATAAATGCTGTCCACAGTCTTACCCTGATGTAAATACTGAGAGCTACAAGGACTGGTGTGGCAAGATCTGACCATGGTTGCTATAAATGCAAACAATAAATTATATGTAACCAATTGCTTTCTGATAAGGTTTAAGACATACTTCACAGGAGGAATGTCTGCATAGTATTGTAAATATAGTGGAAATTATGGCAAGGCAGCTCACAGGCTCTTGGGATGGACTCACTACTATTATTCTGCTAAATGGACATACCACTAATCTGCCCAGTCAACTAATATCTTTATACCCATATATTAGTTCAGATCTCGGGACTCAGCATGAAATGGTGCAATGTTTGGAAGTTAATGTAGAAACTTACAACCAGTCAAGGTGCAGAGAATTAGTGTCTATGGAGTCCTCTCTCACAAATGGGGCATCCATGTCACAACCCTCTCCTTAAGGCTCAGAGTCAATGACAGCAGAATTTGTGATTTTTAAAAGCAAGAGTATAGGGAGAACTGAAATAAAACTCTTCTGGACATGACAAGACTACTACACTCATGAGTTCATGGCAGCTTTGTCTGTCTGCACAAAACCTACCCAAGAACAGGCAAGTCAATATTGTGGCATGGAGACAGGGTTCAAGAACCACTACACTAGGCTGAAGAGGTATTGACAGTTGACACATGCTTGGAAGAGAGGGAGATACAATTTCCATTAAAGGTCTGGTCCCTGGTAGGCCAACCATGCTTCACTAGAGGCCCACACACATGTGTATAAGAACAGCACAAACTGGACTCAGTGTTGCTGTTTTAAGAAGATGTGAAGTTGGGAAGGAAGGGGAAGGTGCTGTGAGAGGACTTAGGAGGAGTGGGAGGCAAGTGTGACCAAAATACACTTTATACATGTACAAAATACTCAGATACTTTATATTTATGAAATATACCAAAATGTGGGAGGCGAGGATTTCAGAAACTAAACACATAACTGAGCTCTTAGGGAAAAAAGTAAAGACAACAATCTAAGCCTATGTTTATCATTGCTTATTGCCCAGCAACAATTGAATGCCAAAGGAGAGTGTACGAAACCTCAGAAGTCTCAGTAGGTTAAAGAAACCAAAATAAAACAAAACAACAAAAATTAAAACCTAGAAGTTTGTGGAGGCCAAGGTAGCTATAAGCCATGTGACAGAATAAAGAAGAGATAGGAGTTCTAGAAAGTAGAAACCTCAAAACCTTGGCTGAAAAAAAATCATTTGGTCATTTTCAACTACATAAATTTGGTTGCAGGACTACAAGAGGTCATTAGGTCAAACACTTCTCAAAGTTTGTAGAGGGCTGTGAAGAATTCATAAAACTACAAACCAGAATGGGAAGACCTGTGCTTCATGGTCCTTGGTTAGTGTTCCTAAGTAGCTCCTTATTTGCAAAATGGGAGTTAGTGGTATGTTGACAAAATTAGCCTTAAACTTCAGTCCAATCCATGACTGTATTAAGAAATCAAAGAGCAAGCCTTTAAAAAGAGCAAACCAAAACAAAGTAGTGGAGTTGCATAGTACAACAAACCCAACATAGTAGAGAAGAATAAATTAAAATTGGCATTTAGCATCCAAATCACAAAATGGGCAGAACCTAAACATTATCAGAAGGACCTGGGTCTGTAGGTGAGTGTTACACTATGAAGTCAGTGTGTATCCCCTATTCTCCTCACCTCTCTCTATTTATCTCTCTATTTCTCTCTCTCTCTCACACATACACACACACACACACACACACACACACACACACACACACACCCTCAGGAATATAAAAGACAACATCGACTTAGGAGTATTATAGACTGATTTGTTTCCCTGCATTGTTGAAATTCTAACTTTACTGCCTCAGATTGTGAATATTATTGGACATAGGACTCCCAGTTCCCTCTTCCTCCCATTTTCCCATGCCCCTCACCAACCCCCATCCCATCCCTTTTCTACTCCATAGAAAGGGTGAGGCATTCTATGGGGGATCATCAAAATCTGTCACATCATTTGGAGCATGGCCTAGGCCCTCCCCCATGTTTTTAAGCTGAGAAAGTATCCCTCCATGGGGGAATGGGCTCCCAAACTCCATTCATGCACTAGGAATAAATACTGGTTCCACCACCAGAAGCCCCATAGACTGTCCAGGCCTCCTAACTGATACACACATGCAGAGAGCCTGTTTCCATCCTATGCTGGTTTCCAAAGTGTTAGTCTGGTGTCCATGAGCTCCCCCTTGTTCAGGTCAGCTGTTTCTGTGGGTTTACCCAGCATGGTCCTGACCCCTTTGCTCATCACTCCTCCCTCTCTACAATTGGTTTCCAGGAATTCAATTCAGTGCTTAGCTGTGGGTGTCTGCTTCTGCTTCCATCAGCTACTGGATGAAGGATCTAGCATGGCATATAAGGTAGCCATTAAACTCATTATAGGGGAAGGACATTTAAGATAGCCTCTTCCCTATTTCTTAGATTCTTATTTGGGTTCATCCTAGTGTATTTCTGGACATTTATCTAGTGCCAGATTTCTCTTTAAACTTAGAAGAAGATTAAGTTAAAGTTAAATATGAAGCATGGGTTTGAATACAATATGAGTAGTATAACTAGATGGAATCTGAACACCAGCATTCCAGCACTGTGTGAGAACACAACACACACACACACACACACACACACACACACACACACACACACACACACACACACACGAGTCATATGAAAGGGGAGAAAAAAGAGAACAGCCCTAGGCAAAACCAAGGTACAGTCAGTTACTTTTTTTTTTTAAGCAAGCAAACATAATTTTCCAGGATTTAATACATTTTTAAAGTAGTGAGTATACTAGATAAATAGTATAGTAATAATCATTCAAATCAGAAGAGAAATAAAATTGAAACTGTAACATTATAATCTATCCAAATCAAATTCTTTAGGTAACAAAGACTGAGAAAAATACTGCCAGTAGCCTTGGGAATCACAGCAACTATTTTTAACATGTGTATAATTGGTAGGAAAGAAGGGAAACTAAGAAAAAACAAAGCCAAGGAGCTAGTTAGCAAATATTCCTCAAATTGATGGGAAAAAACACAACTCATAAATGCAAGAATCACATGACTTTCAAGAAAATGCTGAAAGCATTCAACACAGAGAAAAACTTAGGAGCACCTAGAAGGCAATAAAAAAAAACTCATATATTATACAACATAAACAGAAGATGAAATTTAAAGTTGTCAGTCTCAAAATAAGCATATAGGAAAACAATGGCGTGACACCTCAAAGTTCCAGTGAAGCAAAATGTCAACTATTGTATGACAAGTTTTCCGTACACTTCATAGAAATATCTTTGAAAATGAAAACAGAATAAAAAGTTTTCTAACAAAATATGAGTTTATTGGAAAAATATACCACTACAAGGAAGGGTAAAGGAAATTCTGCAGGAAGAAGCAAAATGTTACCAGATGGTGTCCTGCTTAGCCTTAATTTGCAACTTGCCACAGCAGAAAGTCATCTGAGAGGAAAGCCATGGTATGGGAATTGTCTCAATTAGAATGCTAGCAAACATTGTTTGGGGGATTATCTTGATTAACACTTGATTCAGGATGGGTCAGGCTATGTAACCATATATAAAATGTGGTTTGTACAATTTCTAATCTCTGTAACACTTCCTTGACTTTTGAAACAGCATAAAACAAAAGAAAAACTAGAAATGAGGTTTATAGCCAAGTAAGGTGAGTGACAGTAACAGAAAAATGAATAAAGAGGCATGTAAAGGGCTGAAATAGATTTAAAGTAGAGCATAAAAATGATTATGTTCATGGCACATCTAGAACAAAATTCTTCCACTTTTGGCTCTATCACAATCACCACAGGACCTTCACAGAACTCAGTCATCTCTACGGATTTAAGAGATGCAAAATTGAGTAGTAGAGATGGGTTCAAGAGTTTGGTGTTTACAGTGAACCCCTGATGCCCAGAAAAGAAGGTTTGGAACCAAAGGTCCAAAACAGTTATTTCAGAAAGAAATAAACACACAGGCATGAATAATATGCCAATACTGGAGAAAATGCTCTCATAAAAATACCCAATCAATCCAAAGAAATGTAGGGGATGACAAAATGATAAACAAATGAAACTAGTAGAATTAAACGGATATATTTAGACCCAAACATATCTCTATGAAATTCAAAGTGAACACAGTGAAAGTTTTAATGCACAGGAAATAAAAAAACAAAAAATGTGTAGCATTTCAAAAACTAATAGACCTAGAGATATAGCTAATTTCAACACATTAAGAAAAGTAGATAGATAGGCCATGAATGTACTAAAACTTTGAACGTTATCATTAACCAATCAAAGTTATTGGCATTTATTATTTAATTTTCAACTAGTTAATAATAATAAAATAAAAATCTTTTCAAATGCATATGCCACACCAGGTAGACCATATACTGGGCAACAACATTGCCTCAATAATTTTTAAGATGGCAATTTTCAACCTAATCTTTTCTTTTTTATATGACAGCTTGCAGGCATAGTCTGTTATGATAGGAAAGGCATGGGTGTAGGAAACTGAGGGACTATATGTCATCACATTCACCACATTCAAGATCACATTCACATTCAAGGATCAGGGACCACTGAATGAGGCTGCTGAGCTCCTTTTCCTTTTTCCTTCATTGTGAGACAATAGCCAATAGAACGGTGGTAATTTCAAAGTGGCTTTTTCCACCTTAGGTAAATTTCTTTATAAAATTACTCAAATAAATCTCCAGAGATTTGTTTCTATGATTATTCTAAATCCTTTCAATTGAAATTCCAGATTGTCAACAACAACCATCATGGAAAGTGAAATTTTCTAACTCCAGTATCAAGTGAATGCAGACACAGGATCTCTCATCTCTATTTGCTTTGTTTATCTTAATAAGCCCCCAAATGACCTGACTTTCTCCCAATGACACATATCTCATAAAGGTTCCAAACTCTCCACTTGGGAGTGGGATGGAAGAAGGGAATGTGGGAGGACATATGGGAGAGACAAGTAAAATTAAGGGCCATTTGAGTGGTAGTATGGGAATTTAATACAACAGAGGCATCCTAAAATACATACATATATGAAGGTAATCTGAATAAAATCACCAAATAACATGGAGACAGAGCTGAACCTGGACCTCTTTTGTCACCAAATGAAGCTTCCAGTACCAGGATTAGGTTATATCTAATCCTAGTTGTTAGCCAAAAGGGCAAGACTATAGGTTGCTCTTCACAAACTGACAGTAAAAGGTCCTACTTTTGAAAGCAACAACCACACAACTCATTGAATACAGAGAAGTTGGCTAGTTCCTACCTAGAGCCTTCACCCCTAGGGAATAGTGTTTGTGGTACCAGAAGGAACTCTACATGTTACCAAAAGAAAAACATAAACACCAAGTCAGCTCAATGTGCCTGTAAAACAGATAAGGACAATGGTGGCAAAAAAGCTTGTGGGAACATCCAGTAGTATCTGACTTGACTTAAGGCCCAGCCCATGTGATGGAACTCATAGATGATGCTTCCTAGGTGACTAGGAATCTGAGACTAGATATTCCAGGGATGTAGCGTAAAATCAAACACTACCGTTTTTCTAAAGGAACATAGCAATAAAATGGCTCTCAATGACCTTCTGCCATATTCAAAGATCAGTTCCTAGTTCAGCCATCATCAGAGAAGTTTTCTACTGCAACAAATTAGAACAAATATAGCGGCTAAAGCCAGACAATGTGGTGATATATTTTTTATGATTTAATAAAGTTTGTTTTTAGGGTTCAGGATGTGAAGGAAGTCACAAACTAAAGAGGTCGGATAATGGTGATACACACCTTTAATTCCAGCACCCATACTAGCTAGTCATAGAGTTAGGCAGTGGTAGCATATACCTTTAATCCCAGGATCAGAAGTCAGGCAGATGGATCTCTCTGAGTTCAAGGCCACCCTGGTCTACACAAGATTGAATCAGTCCAAGGGAATTAGAGCTGGCTCACACCTCTAATCCCAGTCCTACAGAGATATATAAAAGACAGAAGCCCAATGTCTCAGGCTACACTCTGAGATTTATTTCCCAGCCATGCAGAGGAGAGGCAGCATTATGAGGCTTGGTGGAGAGCTCATGCAGATAGGCTCAGCCTTTTCACCCATAGATAGAGGTAAGAGCTAGTGGCTTGGCTACTTTGCTTTTCTGATCTTCAGCTTGAATCTTGAACCCCAATATAAGTTTCTGGGTTTTTATTTTTCATGTTACAAGACCTTATGCAGAGAGTAAGAGACCTTGCACTACTCAGCCCTAAATGGGACATCTTCATCAAATTTCTCTCCTCGGGGCTTGGGGAACTCTGAGGAAGAGAGGCAAAAGAATGTAAAACCAATGGGAATGAAGGACATCTGGAAATAAGGCCTTCAACACACGGCAGGAGTGATGCACATATGAACTCACAGAGACTGTGGCAGCATGCACAGTTTGTACTGGTCTGTACCAAATGTGGTTCTAGAGTGAAAGAAGTGGACACAATCAAGCCTCCATCCTTAACCCATAAGCTATCCCCAGTTGATAACCACTTGCACATGGAAATTTAATTTTCTCTAAGGGTATCTCACTGGGGAAACCAATCTCAAGGGTAGGCTGTATGTCCAAGAGTAGATGGCCAATAGAAAATGAACTCAAATGCATCTTTCGAGGTACCATGTCTCTTAATGTCACATTAAGGCTTTTTTTTTAAACTTTATCTTTTTTATTTTATTACTATTTTTTCTATTCTATTTTAACCTTACAAGTTCTTTGGACATATATTATTACTCCCAGTGAAGTGATTTTTATGAAATATCTGAGTTTGTAAGTAACAGGGTCTCTGAATTTATACCCATTTCTTGGGCCTTCTCTTGGGCTCTTTTCTTTTTGCTTATTTTGTCCTCTTCTTATCTGTTTTTTTTTATTATATTACTTACATATTATAGTAATTATATTATATGATTATCCTTTAGAAGCCTGTTTGTTTTCTAAGACACAGAAAGGGTGGCAGATCTAGACAGGAGGGCATGTGGGGGATGGACTGGGAGTAGTAGATGGAGGATTAAACTATAATCAGAATATATTACATGAAAATAAATCTATTGTCAGTAAAACAAAAAATGCAGAGTTTTAATTTTTACATCTAAAAATTTGACAGGATGTGCTCTTCTCCAGCCCACATGTTTAAAGCTTGACCAGAAGATTTTGTAACAAATCTATATAAATAACCAAACTATATTAGAAAATATTTGCATATTCAGAAGCTTATCAGGCTAACTCTAAATATTGCAATGACAAAAGGAAAATAATATGACATTTAAAATTATTTAGATCTATATAACAATGAAAAATGTAACAAAAGTTGTGAGATATTAACAAACTGGTGTCAGAGAAAAATTTACAGTATTAAATGGTGTTATAGAAGAATCCAAAGATAACATGATGTACATCCCTTAACATTGTAGTCAATTACATGATGATTAAACTGCAAGCAAGTAAAAAGAAGTGAGTAAATACATACTGCCATGCTCAGTAAACCACAGATTACTATTAAAATCAGAGTGATTTTTTTTTTTCTAGACTGTAGAGAGAGTGGATGGCTGTATTTGCATTTAGGCTGCACAATGATGAGATAATATAATTCTTTCCTTTGACAGAAAATTTTACCAAGTTAGTTTTGCAGGTGTTTGATTTCCTAAGGCCTCCTCTTGATAAATGCACCATTATTGTTAAAGCACTCACATTCCATGGACTTTTTATTTGCTTGCACGTTTTCAATTACATATGATGTCCTTTATTCCTATAATTGAAGAGTCTCGTTCTCATCACTGTTACTTTCTTTAACTGAGCAAAATCCTACAGCATTCTAAATATCTACAATTACTCTTTACAATACATTTGTACTACATTTTTAATAGGCTTCTGCAGCATGACAGTCATTTACAGATACAATTACAAATACTGACTAGATGAATGGAGTCAACTCTAAGCAGAGAACGTTATCTGACAGCAAACATTGAGATTAATTCCATAAATGCGTAATATGCCAGTGTATAATTTCTTAACACAAAACACTTGCTTTTGCAAGTACAGTATGGGTGTGGTTGTCAGATGATGAGAACTTGTTAATTCTACATAATATCTGTAGTTCAGAACTAGCAGGTCTGGTGACTTCATTCAAGGACATAGGAGCACATGTGAGTGCCAAACCTAGCGGTTGCTTACTTAACCTGTAGTGCTCTGGAAATTATATGAAGCAGTAAAATAAAAACATGGTCTCAAACATTTAACCAGTATTTAATACTACTTTATGTTCCTTAATAAGATAAATGCATACTATAATTTAAAATACAATATACACATCTATGATAAATAATAGGAAATTGGATATGAGCTAGTGTAGTTAGTTCTGACATGTTATTAAATTTTATAATTCCTTTATGCTTTTGAAAAACTATTATTAATAGAATGGTTGTTTAGCATCTGTATAGAAAGCATGTCTTCTATCTCAAGCATGCAGAGAAACACAAATAAATCAAGAAAGAAAGATACAGTAAATGAGTTATTGATGCTTTCATGATGTTAGAAGTGAAATATTGGATCAAGGAGTATTCATCATCACTCCACAGTCAGGCCCTGCCCTTCAAGAGACAGATTGCAAAGTCAGGCAGTTAATTTTTCTATTTGAGGAAAGCTATAAACTATAAAATGCACACTGAACCCATAGCCAGGAGAAAGCAGTAAATTTCTGAAATCAACTCATCAATTATAGCATTCAATACATCACTGTATTTGGGGGTTGCAGTTCACATATAAACTAATGATGAAGACAGGGTAACTTTAAAATATCCTCTCACTTTCATAAGGATATGTTTTGATTCCATAGTTTATTTTATAAATTTAGAGAAGCCACAGAATGAAAGTTAAGGCTTTTCTAATGCAGGACATACAGGTATTTTTTGAACCAGAAATTTTATTTCCAAAAATTCTGTATTAGTCCTACATAAGAAAGAAATTGCCTCAGTATTTTAAACAGCAAAGAACTAAAGAGACCTAAATGTTCCTAATTAAAGTACTGGTGGTCATGTTATCTTTATTTTGTAATAGAGTAGGGTAGAATACATGGAAATTGTCCATTATCAAAATGTGAGAGTATCATTAAAAGTAAATTGAAGACAAATTTGAAAACATCTGTAACAATTAGAAAAATAATTATCTTCCGTAGAGTGACATTGTATAAAAATTAAATCTTATGTTTCATATAAATGTACACCTATAAGTTTACACTGTGCATTTTATTTTCCAATGCTATTAGAAACACAGTGAGCAAAAAGAACTTGGGGAGCAAAAAAAGTAATTAATTTCACATGAATGTCACAAAGTAAATACTTGCAGCAATAAACCCAAAGTGTGAACAGTAGCTAGTATACATTCATTCTTCTTACACAAGTTTCACAAGAAAGGAACAAATAAAAACTATCCTTCTTAAATGTCATTTTCATGATAAATAATGATTCCTACAAACTAGTACAGAGAGCTGATAATCTCAACCTGATTCCTTGTAAGAGAGTCAATGCATTGGGGACTGGATTCAGATATGAGCTAAGAAAACTGACAAAGTTTACAGCAATATGGTATGGAATGTTTTCCAGATTTTAGTAAATAATAATGAGGAATATGTCTGTAGTGTGTGCACCAATGGTCAAGTGAGTAAAACAAAATTACCACACCTAGTGCAGGTGACACTGCACAATGAGGGGAAAGAATGTGTCCAAAACTAGGCCGGCATTTTTTTAGTTGTTCACCATTACTAAGAACAATAATACTTGATAATAAATGACCAAATTGTTAATAAGTTTATATATTTATTATACCACACATTTTGTTACTATACCATGCATTCCTTCTACTTACTAAAAAAAAAAAGAGATTTACTGTAAAACTGCAGCCTCAGGCACATCTGGTTTACTTTTACTTTTGGGTGCATTATTTTCTCTTGTGATTCATTTAACTTTATATTGCTCTATTCATTATAGCAAAATGAACAACTACACTCTATGTATATCTAAATAAACACATGTGTAGACATATGTAGCGATCTGGAGATATGCCACACATTTTAAGCATGTTTGTTTGCTTAAATACCCTCTGTATATATGAAACTATTTTTACAATTATGAATTATTCAACTATATTCATGCACCACATAATGAGGTTTCAAAGATTGATTACATATATGATTTTGCTATTGTGACATGGAAAGAGAGGGGTACTTGCTTAAACTACAGGCAGGAGGGAGGGCCTAGTCCCTACTCCAAATGACTTGATAGATTTTGTTGACTCCTCCTGGAAGGTACCACCCTCCATGTGGAGTGGGGTGGAGGGATGGGATGTGAGGGTGTTCAGGGGGCATGAGAGTGAAGTTGAGAGGTAGGGAGGGAGGGAAAGAAGGAGGGAGGAAGGGAGAGAGAACTGAGATCTATATGTAAAATAAGAAAAAAAAAAACTCTCCCATCTAACGATGCTGTAGCTGTCATTAATACATAAGTGTTCATGAATTTGTGCTGAAGTTGATACAAACAGTTCAACTTTATTCTGAACCATATAATAATATTAATAATTATTACATAATATAGTTATATATATAATGTAATGTATAATATAATGATAATGTTTATAATCATTAGTAATAATATATAAGTATGTGCTACAGGGTTCTTTCACAATGATAAACCTCCCCAATGATACACATTTTCAACCATGTCTACATCAGTAATAGAATATACTTATTAGTAACTGCAACAGGAAGGTGATAGGAAGAACATTAACACATGAACAAGCTACTATTAAGATATTTTATAATCAAAATTACAATTTTTGTGCATATCTGATACAGAAGTAATATCAATTTAGCAATAAAGGTATAACTTTTTTGATTGTAAGAGAATTCAATGGGTTGATAAATGAAACAGCAATTTAGTTTAAGAAGAAATGTTGCATAATGTCCAATTGCTAGCCAAGAGCTTCTTCAAGCACCATTTTTTACAACCAAGGAATTAATATATTTCTATTCCAGTATATATGTTTAAAGTAATTAAGTGTAAAATGTCCATATCTGCAACATTTTCAGTAAAACTTATGAAACATCAGAATATTTAAACTCATGTTATAAACAGATGTTCATAGGCACACAATTTTCAAAATTATTTTCAGTATTTTATGGTTATTGCACTTTACTATGGTAATTTCAGTGATGATACATGGACTGATTTGTCTATTCTAAAGTGAAGGCCTTTCCTTCTACAGACATTTTTCAAATCATAGACACATCTATAACACTAAGATTCTTGATAAATCTAGTTTGTAAGAAGGAAAAACATGAAGTAGAGACTAGTCCCTACTTGAAATGACTTGACAGAACTACATAACCCCACCTGGATGGCATTGCCCTACATGTGGAATTGGGGTGGGGGGGATGGAAAGGGAGGGAGGTCAGGGTGCATGTGAAGGGGCAGGGACAGTAAAAGGGAGGGAGGGAAGGAGAGAGAGGTAACTGGGATCGACATGTAAAATAATAAATGTAAAAAAAGAAGGAAAAACATGCATTTGGAAATACTGGTTTTAACAGTTAACCTTAAAATAAAAGCTTTGAAAAAAAACTTTAATCTGATAATCAAGCACAAAATTGTAATTTCTGAATGTACTGGTGACATTCCTTTGTTTACCAAAAAGACACTGAAAATCTTACTTTGATTTTCTGGAAACCGCCAGGAAAGTTAAAGTGTGTGCAGATTAAAAGGTAGCTGAATCTATTTAACTCTTTCTAAACCAAATTTTAATTATTCAGTATTCCTAGCATTTAGGGTGTTAACTCTCTGACTTTGCTATTTGTAAACATATTGGCAATTCATCTGTAAACATTTCATGGGATGGACCAGGAAACTTTTAATTTGATCTTCAGCCATATGTCCATTTTAAGAGGTACATTACTTACCCTCTGTTACATTTTGCTATTTCATCAAATAAAAGCTTGAACCGAGGACGTCCAATAAAAAGTCTAGAATTCAGTGTGTGATATTTTTCTCCAATTGTCTTCTGTCAAAAAGGAAGCATTTGTTTTATAAGACATAGCTTTGGATAAATAGCATATTTCTTTTACATGAATTCCTTCCAAATTGCTGTGACAAAAGAAATGGATATCTATGAAATACAACCATTTCAAAGTGTCACATTCATTTTCTTTTCCTTTAAAATTCAGTATGCTTTTGAATGTCATTTTTATAAATGGCTGACATACCTAGATTTTACTTATTTGCTTCATATTTAATAAGTTCAAGGAAAGATAAAGAATGAATTCTACTTCATCAAATACTATTAAATGGGCCCAAAATTAAATGTCATTAACATATATTTGTACCTAAGTACAGTTGTTATATTATGCTCATTGTATGAGTAAATTAACACACATTTTTGTAAAAAATTCAGAGGAATAACTCTAGACAAGAAATCCCAAGACAACAGAACTCCAAATCTCCTATCAAACAATGACTTTTAGTGAGCTCATTCTTCCAAATAATAGACACTGCTTCTTAATTGACAGTGAACAGTCAGAGGGAAATCTCTCTCTCTCTCTCTCTCTCTCTCTCTCTCTCTCTCTCACACACACACACAGTTTTGTTTTCTTTATTTTTTTTAAATCTGGAAAAATATTTGTACCAGGATTCATCATTACCTTATACAGCTATCTGGTATTTTTAAAGTTTAGTTTGTTTCACATCAAAATATAGAGACTAATAGCAGACATTATTCCAGTTAGTTGAGATGAAACAAAATGATGTATGGGAAATTCTCAGCCTGCTTTCTCTTGTAGTAAACAGGGCATGATGGTTTTTACTCTTCCTATGTTAGATTTCTCTGGGATGCACTAAGTTTAACTGGGTATGACTATCTTGCTCACCATATCAAACCTTTCCTCTATGGAAACAGTATCACAAGGTTGTTCATTTATTGTCTGATGTCTCCCTAGAGACAAAGAACTTGAAATAACACCAAAGAGCGAAGATGAAATCAAAAAGTTTGCTTTAGCATTCTGTGAGAAGAACTAACAGGCACAACAGGGCTGACTTCAAGGACAAGCTATGAGATTTTTGGACAGATGCCAACAGAGGCTTTCCTCTAGGACACTTCTGCTCAAACCTCCTGCAGAAATTTTCTCCCAGCACAGCTTTCGGGTAAATTTTCTGTTATCTAGGGGCTCAATAACATCCATCCACATACCTGGATCCCATTTGTTTGACTGAGGTACAGCTGGATGTTCACATAGTCAGGTCTGTTTTCTTGCCAAAGCTGAAAGAATATAAAGAGGGACCAACTTAAGCTCTTTCCAAATTCTCAGTTTCTATCTAGCATATAGCATATATGATTCTAAAACACAATAGATAATTTGACTTATGATAATAAATATAATAAAAGTAAGCATGGAGCTGATAGGTTATCAATAATAGACAGACATTTGACAGGCTGCAGGTTCTAATAACCATAACTTGTGATGATCTACTGGTGATATTCAGGGATGATGATGATGATGATAGAAGAAATCAATCATCCACACCTAAAGATACATCATAAATCATGCCAAGCACTATCTTGTTGCTATAAGCCCCTTCTAAATTCCTTTATTTTATTCTCTATGGGGCCCTAAATCTTAACCCATGGCTTCATTTATCAATGAATGTAATTTTTACTATGATAGGTAGACATGTGCTGTTGCTTTATATTCATTTACTGCCGACTTTCCCTGAATATAAATGTATGAGACAAGACACTAGCAAGTAAGTAATCCATAAAAAGTGAAACAATATTGCTCCTTTACCTCATTTACTTGGAAACTATTATTCTACATTAACTAACTACAAAGCGAACTATTCCAAGTACCTCACGTAAATGGTGCCATTAGTATAGTATCTGTGATGGTCCCTTTATCTCTCTCTTCTCTCATCACTTCTAGTCATGTGCATATTCATTTGTGTTGAATGCTTTATGTCAAAATTCAGAAACACATGTAAAAGTATGTTGTAGAAACATACATATATTAACAAACATTCACATCTGAGAAAATGTGCATCTGGTTTTACATTATGTTAGGCCTGGTTTTAGATAGAAGATATGTTTTTATTCTATAGCAAACATTTCTTCCTTTTAAAATATAAAAGTAAATACTATGTAGGAAATGACATAACGAAGAAGAACTAATAGACATTCTGATATTACCTTGTTATGCAACATACAGAGCAAGTCTGCAAACCACTGGAATGACTGGATGTCTCTGCATACCCAGATAAAGTACAGTCTTCTTAGCTTGTATGGTTTCCAGTCATCCCTTTAAAGTCAATAGAGTGAAGTTGTGACCAGAATTGGATAAACAATACAAAATCTACCTATTCTTGAACATTTTCATTCATAAGCATCCAACAAGAATCAAACAAGCACTGCAAACCCAGCCATTTCCATGTCAGCATCTTATACAATATTGATTAATACTACCAGTTATGGTAAATAATACATTAACTCTATGATGTCATCAACTGCTAAATTTGTCAGTATTATATACACATCACCATTTTCCACTTCAAGACCATATATGGAACTCTTAGATCAGAAGAACATTGGCTCATGAATCTCAGAAAAACAAGTTCTCCATTTCAGTGAACTGTATCATTGTGCAGGGATCAAAATGTCATTCAGACTTGCACTCACTTTTAGGCAGAACCATTCCAGAAACTTGGTTGTTTATCCCTTTCATAATAATCATTTAATAAAGATTTCACAACCACACACTATGTAATACATTCCAGTCTCTCTGAGTTCCAAGTCTGGATGGCTACTTATGACTGTGAAGCTGACCTGAGGTTAAGAAAATGTTCCTTTTTTCATATTACCCAGTATCAAAATAACTTGTAATGTGTTGTCAGAAACAAATGATTTCTGGACGGAACATGCTTATTTTTGTAAGAGTCTCCAACATGTCCCCAAATCACATCAAAATGAAATCAAATATTATTCAAAAATATCTTTCATTTATACTTTGATTTGAGACAAGGTCTAGCTATGTGGCCCAAGCTTCTCTTGAACTCATGACCTTCCTCACTTAGCCAAAGAGTCTTGCTGCTGCTCCTTCTTCTTCCTCCTTTTCCTTTTAAAAATATTCCCTCAAACATTTTAACATGAATTGTGTCTACTTGAGAAGTCAATAGAATCTGGGAGTACCTTTTTGATGCCACTTTTTGTTCTTATAGTGATAATTAATCTTTGTTTATAATCCTAAAAAAAAATACTAAGAGTATTTCCCAATTGGGCAATCTGGACTTGGACATACTTTTTTTTTTTTCCAGTCTGTTTCAAATTTGCTAATAATTGAAGGGATGAGGGAGGTGATGATGTGTTCATCATCTTCTCATAAAAACTTTCCCTGATCATACCTTATAATTACCCACAGGCATTTGGTTTTGTAATCTATTCAACTTTTTTTGCTTATAATACATTCTGACTACTTTTCCACCTAATCCTATCTTTTCTCCCTCCATCACCATTAAACTTATTTCCCTCTAAGTTCTTTGCCTTTTGGTTTGACCTGTCATATCAAAGTCTGTCATCTTCCCTGTGTATCCAGGCTGAGAGAGTAGCCCTCCATGAAGAATGTGCTCCCAAAGTCCATTTGTGCACTAGGGATAAATGCTTGTTCCACTGTTAGATGTCCTATAGACTATCCAAGATTCTTCTTAACTGACACCCACATTCAGAGGGCTTGGTTCAGTCCAATGCTGGTTCCTCAGTTTTACGACTGGGGTGGATGTGGAGTTCCTAACAGGAGAGTCCATGTTTCCATTCATTGTTTTATCCTAGTAACTCTAAGATTAATTGGCACAAGGACACCACAAAATAATTGTTCGCCAAAAGAATGCACAGTGATACCACCATAGGCAGGTCTAGAAAGAAGGCTGAGGGTGAGTAACTCTTAAAGGAAAAGAAGATGGGTTTCTTCTTACATGGAACATGCTGGGAGCTACAGACCATGTACTGAGTGTTACTCAATTTTCCCCTACACTAATTAGGAAATGGAATTTTTTGATCAGTGAGTGGGAAAACTCTATAAGAATTATTCAATATATAAACTAGAACTCTTTGAATATTGAAATTTCTCTATTTTGAGGGATAAAATAGATCAAAGTGACATACAGCAGAGTGTTTAGTATTGAAGCAAATGGAGTGATCCCAATGCCTCCCGCCACACAGAGGCTAACTTCATAGTTCAACGACTCCTCAAATGGACTTCCAAATGGACCATCAATATACAACCTATAAAGAAGGCAGACAAATGTTGGAAAATAAAAATAAGTTAGTTTTCTCTAAGATTGGCCATTCATGATGAATCCAAATATAAGTATTCTAATAGCTCAGGCATTGTCTCATTATTTCTTACAGTGACAAGCAAGCAGAAAGGAACAAGTAATTCATTTTGAACCACTGATAGTAAAACAAGAACTTCCATCCATTTCTAAATTAACTAAAAGTTTAAAAGGCATAGGAAGAACTATTCTGCATAAGCAGGGATCAGTTAAAGCTTTGGTCATATTTCAATTTGGTAACTGACAAAATGAAAATACTAGTCTATTCATTATGTTGAAACTGAATAGTGTACTCTTCAGTATCAAATACTCTGTCAGTCATATTCACTCTTATATGCATTATGGGGACAGATAATCACAGGGAGAAGGAGAAGAATCTAACATTTTTCCTTCTCTTGCACTAGTTAAATAAATAAGAACAGGAGCTAATGAAGAAATCACAAAAGTAATTATCCTTGCTTTGTGTGTGTGTGTGTGTGTGTGTGTGTGTGTGTGTGTGTGTATGTGTGTGTGTGTGTGTATGTTCAACTGTAAACATAAATCATGAATTGAATTGTCCACTTAGTATCCATCCATCCATCTTTTCCTAGTAACAGACAATGATTTTATTCAGGGAAGCAAATGTTCAGCCAAAATACCACATTTGTCAAATTCCATTCATGTGTTTTGACTGAATAGCTGTTCTGGCAGATATGAGGCAAGTGAATTTGGAACTGGAAAGGCTTTTTATGAGAAGCTGTCTCACTCGGGGTAGTGATTCTTCCACCTCCCCTTTGCATACCCAATATCTGAAAGGTTCATTTTTATTGTCAAAGAATTACCAGTGTTTAGTGTGAAATGACCATATTTTTATGGTTTGTCTCATTTTAGACATCTTGATAAGAAAGAAACATAGACCCTATGTATATATAACTCTATCATTTTATAACTCTTTGCCATTATATATTTTCAAACAGTATACCTATATAGAAGGTTGCCTACATGTTATTTATGTTTGGAGGTCACTTAAATAGAAAGCCACCTAAGACTATATATGTTTGGAGTTAATGGTTAGGTGTCTGTTAAATGTCTATAAAATAAACTCATTAATAGGTATCTCTTAGAATTCTGTTCTTCACGATACTTAGTCATTGCTTATATTTGATTTTGCTTTTCACTTTCACATGAGTGCCTTTATTTTCCAGGTATCTGTGAGTATATTGGGTCATACAAATATTTCTATTTATTGAGTTCTAGATACAAACAATTTGCTATATGTGGAACAGAAAAATGTCATTTCTCATCTTGTACAACTAAAAACATCCTGTTGAGCAAGAGATGAGAAAATGGCTGTTATTCTGAGACAAAACTTGTAAATGTTACATTTAAGATACTGTAGCTAGCAAAGGAAGAAATGAAAACCCCTTTAACCTAAAGAAACAATCACCAAAGTTGATATGCTTAATGTAGGAAAATACCCTACTTCTGAATGCCTTACATAGTTACAAATGCACAATTTTATTCTGTTCACTTAACTCACACATTACATTTAATCAAAAATGTATGAATTATTAGTATGATTAGGGGTTTTCTTATTGAAGACTAACAATGACTTTGAAACCTACTCTACAAATTCTTTTCATCTTTATCTGAATGCTACATCAAATGTGTTAGATAACAAATAAATTAATTTAATACACTGATATTTCAAGAGACTTTATTTGCAAACTCTAGCAATGATATTTACACTTCATTTCATCCACAAATAAGTTAAAGGAGACATCAAAAATACCTCTGTGCTAGCTGTCTCATTCCAAAACAACAAATTCTCCTCCCTCCTCACATAGCTATTCTTTGGTGCTTTGCAATAGCTTTGAACATGAACACTAGAATTTGAAGTTCCAGCTATTTACTAGGAATGAGATCACAGATGAGCTACTTGACCTTGTTAAACTCCATTTCCTTCATCTATAAAAGAGACAAGAAGTGATGACAGAGGAAACCTACTAGGAATTGTAGAATGCAACACAAACATCAGAGACAGTTTCTACTATGACACCAGTGTATCTATGGTATGCCATTGGGATGAGGCACAGCATAAACAGAAGAAATGGACTAAGATCAACATGGGAACAGTATGGACTTGCTATGATGGATCCCTGATAATCAGTTATCATTCAAAATGCTTTTAACAATTTGTTATAAATTGGTAACATTTAATCATAAGTCATACATATAGATGAGTTCCCATGTAATATTTTGAAACCTAGATTTACTAAGAAACATTTACATCAGCCTAGTCATATATAAATCAAATGTTTATCATTTTACTACTGTGAATATATTCAGAAGTCTGAATCCTGTATACTATCTTTAAAAGTATATAACACCCATTGTCTATAGTTACCTGATTGTGCAGCATCACAGAAGAACCTCCCACTCATTTAAATGTAACTTAGTATCCACTGCCCCTATATCTCCTAACCCCTATACACACCACACACACAAACACATAAACACACACACATACAGTGCCCAACCATTGATGAAAGAAAAGGAGGATTACAAAATCATTAGTGATAGGTTACCTAATGAGACACAGTTTTTTATGAGAGGATAAAAAAAAAAATCTATATTTTTTAACATATTAACTTGGTTAACATGCAAAATACCTTGGCTTTCATTTGTGAATAGTATTGACCTTTCGTACCTAGATTTTACAATTATCATGTATGTGACAAAATTATAGAGATTAAATATAAGCATTCACTTCTACAATATTACAGTTGTGATATGGAGATAGTCAGTTGATAAGTGATGAAATATTCTACTATGAAGGACAGAATATTTAAGATTAGGAGCCATATAATTCCTCGACCCACACAAAACTCCATATGCATATTCTACATTTTACTCAATGTTTTTCCTTAATTTCCATTTGTGGTTTCTAAATTGTCTTATATGTTTGTTAAGATGGAGTTGATTAAGTAGTTTGGAGAGAACGATGCCCAAATTCCCAAGTATTTTCTATAAATGTTTGTTTTCATTGAAATGGACTTGGTTAAACAGACATTTGATATAGTTTTCAAACATCTTCTCTCCAGGCACTTGTTGTTGCCTCTCTGGATTAGACTGATATTACAGCAAATTAAAGATGAGGATGGTACTAGAAAAAATCATCCTGAGTGAGGTAGCCCAGACTCAGAAATACAAACAAGGTATGTACTCACTTGTAAGTAGATATTAGCTGAAAGCAAATGATAACTAGATAATAATCCACAGATCCAGAGAAGCTAGATAACAAGGAGAACCCTAAGAGGGATGTATAGATCATCCTGGGAAGGGGAATTAGATGAGATCTGATAGATAAACTGGGGCCAGGAAGGTTAGTAAAGGGGAGGGGATGAAGGATGAGAATATGAGACAACAGGATGGTTGAGGAGGGGAGGGACAGAGAGGGGGAGCAAGGAAAAAGCTATCTTGATAGGGAGAGCCACTATGAGGTTAGGGAGAAACCTGGTACTAGGAAAATTCCCAAGAATCCACAAGGATGTCCCCAGCTAAAGACTCATAGCAATAGTGCGGAGGGTACCCAAACTGAATTGGCCATCTCCTGTAATCAGACTGAAGAGTACCCCAGCTACCATCATAGAGCCTTCATTAAGTTGGGGGCAGGACCAAGTTCCTATCCCCTGTATTAAGGCTGAGTTTAGCATCCCTCCATAAGGAATGGGCTCGAAAAAGCCGCCTCATGCACCAGGGATTAGATCCTGGTCCTAATTCCACAGGCACCACAGACAGACCAAGCTACATAACTGTATGTCTCACCAGCACAGAGGGCCTCCTAGTTCTGTCCCATGGGGGATGCACAGCTATCACTATAGGCAGCAATTTATATTTCTACTTTAATATGTGCATTATACATTTCTACTTTAAGTACTGCATATGTTTTTTACATGGAACTTTGACATATACCATACTTAAAACAACATGTGAATTTTACTACTTTTTTTTTTTTTTGCTATTTTGAATGCATACTTTTGAAAACTATTTACATTTCTTTTTCAAGACTTGTTATTTTAGTGTGTGTGTGTGTGTGTGTGTGTGTGTGTGTGTGTGTGTGTGTGTGTGTATGTGTGTGTGTGTGTGAAATTGTTAATGCCAATATATGTCACAGGTATGCAATTCCCCGTGGAGGCCAGAAAAGGCAGCATATTACTTAGCACTGGACTTACAGGTGATTCTTTGAAGCTTCCCTTCTAAAAAGTTTCTAAATTAAGAAAATTAACAAGTGCTGGGTGGTGATGGCCCACACCTTTAATCCCAGCACTCGGGAGGCAGAAGCAGGAGGATCTCTGTGAGTTGAAGACCAGCCAGATCTACAAAGTGAGTTCCAGGACAGGCTCCAAAGCTACAAAGAAACACTGTCTCGAAAAACAAACAAACAAACAAACAAACAGAAACAAAACAAAACATTTAAGTACTACCTAAGAGCTAAAATGAGGTATCATCAAAATAAAAACTTAATTTAAAATGTAATCTTTCCCAGAAGCTGTAGAGATTATCCTACATATACCTTCACTCTAAAGTCACAAAATAACATAGCAGGCAAAGTAAATTTCCATTTTGTTGTAATGGGAATTTAGACTCTAGAACATCAAGTAATTTTCTCCAGACCACAATTTCTATGTAAAGAAAAGATCATCCCTGGACCTCAGACAGTGGAACCAGATGTATTCCTGGTGCACAAAAGGACCTTGCAGACACATCCTCCATGGAGGGATACTCCCTCAACCTAGAGACAGGAGAGAAGTCCTAGTCCCTACTTCAAATGACTTGACAGATCTACATGACCCCACCTGGATAGCATAGCCCACATGTGGAATTGGGGTGGGGGGATCGGAGAGGAGAGTGGTCAGAGTGCATGTGAGGGGGGAGAAAGGATAAGAGGGAGGGAGGGAGAGAGGGGAGGAGAGTGAACTGGGATCAACATGTAAACTTAAAAAAATAATAATAATTAAATAAAACAAAGGAAATGCAAACTAAGCCCTCAAATAGCCTTTAACTATCGCACACAGCTGTTCTACTTCTAGCAGAATACACTTAGAAAGCAATAAAAATTATGGAGAATTGTTACTGCATAGTGAGGAATAAGATTATAACAAAGCACTTGCAAATACTAGACACTGATTTTAGTAACAGGTTGCTCTTAATTTCAAAAAGCACCCTGTCTGTTTTATCATACCATGGCTTTTCCAGCAAGCCTCTGAAGTCAGTTCCCTTTGTATACTAACTTGAACAATGGAGATAAGGAGAGCTGAGAGGGTTAAAACACTAAGTTTAGAGCCCTGCTCCAAATGATGTGACAGACTATGATGATCCCCCATGTGAGGGTTTATCCTCTCTGGGGAGTGGATGGGAAATGGGATGGGGAGGAGGTGGGGGTCATGGGAGTGCAGGAGGGAGAAGGAACTGATATTGGAATGTAAAATGAGATTTTTTAAAATTTAAATAAAAATAATAAAAAAGAATGACAAAAAAGTTGGAAACATCAAGATTAAAAAACAAAAACACCAAGTTTAAATGAACACAGCAGATCAATTAAGGAGTTAGAAAGATGGATCTGGAGTTTTGCACAAGGCACAAACTTCACCATGGAGTACTAGTTTGCCTCTATACGTCAAACCCTTAACTGCCTCAAAACTGCTTCTTCAAGTCTACAAGTGCCACATTTATCTCAGTGTCTCTCTGCATTGCTGTGTTTAAATACTACCCTAGAGTACTTAGAAATAATTGACTTCTATATGATAGGAGGATCTTGTAGGAAAAGCAGAGGATATAAAACAGAACATCAATGTGCTATTTCATAGTACACCGTAGGGTATTTTCTGTTCCCTTTGAGTTTGCAGAGAACTCTGTAGTTCTTTCAATTAAAAACACTGGTGTTTTGCCATTGGGATGGGACATTTATTTCTCATTGGAGATCCTTAAAACAATTCGTCCTGGCAACAACCAACTGCAAGTTTGCAGGTTGTGGCTGCTTTCTCTTCCCTGTTCTCATCATGAAAATAACAGTGATGTTTGACATAACACATATCAATGCATATGCAGATGAAGTAAGCCTTCTTTATCCATGCATTTGTGGTTTATGAACAGAATTCTGAAAAATCCCTTAGGAATATATATATATATATATGATATGATAAGGTTGAAGATGGCCCTTTGGGTAAAATGAGATGATGTACAAGGTATATTTAGAAGGTATCTCTGTAAAGTATATTCTATACTAATAAAACTTAGAGGATAATTTTACAGTATGTGAACTCCACCATACCTTTTTGTAGAGTTATTGTTACTCTTGTTCAGCACATGCCTAGGCAGAGTACTTTCCTTTTATAAATAAGCCATATTAACTAGAAAGACGGGATCTGGTAAAAATCTCAGAATACAGTGATGTGTGATGGATGGCTTTATGAACATACAACAAGGATGCCTTATAAACATGTGACAACTCTCTGTAATGACAGCTTAATGTCAATCAGTTTATAGTGACTATGGTCTAACATGTAACAATAACAAAAGCCAGTTGTATGAAAGGATTTTTTGTGTCATCTATATTGGTAAACATAGTAAGTCTATATCATGGTTACTTATGATAGCTGGGAAATAATTGAACTTTTTAAAGAAAACAGGTTATCTTTTTTAAAAAGTACACTGCCCCAGAAGGTTTTAGCATCCTGTAATGTCAGAGATTATTGGAGGAATTTAAGCTTACCTTAAAGAGAAAATATAATTAAACTCACCTCAACAAAGATGTGGATTTCCTAGTGTGGACTTGATTCTTTCACCTAATACCAGAATCTCTGCAGTAGAAAAGAGAGAAATCTCCCCTCTCATATATAATGGCCATTGGTACTTGCTTATGGAGTGATTGGAATGAAACTATTAAGGTATATGGGCAAAATGCCCAAACATTAAAGGGTATGTTGATTATAGAAGCTCATGAGATCATTTTATATACGTCTCCTTATAAATATCTAATTAGATCCTTGCATGAAATTAAAGAATATTGTCCCCCGGTCCATATAGTTATTCTTCTTCTTCTCATTCATCTTTGTGTGTGCATATGCATGTGTATTTTCTTTCTATTTAAAGTTAATTTTCATAGAATATATTATTTTGATCATGCATTTCCCCTCCCATGACACAAACATTGTGCCTCCCTCCCTCCATCCCTGCCTACCTAACGTCATGTACTCTCTCTCGGTCCCCTCTACAAAGATTAACATATTTTATATTTATTATAAATTTATCACTAGTGATAAATCTCTTTTGCTAATAAATCCTTGCAATTATGTTCTAGGCTGCATTTTTCTAAATAGGCATACTTATTTCTGAAAACTTAAGAATAATAGCCAAAGTTAGTGGAATTTTAAAATGCATGATTTCAAACATGTCTGTTTGTATGTGTTGGGAATATGTAATTTATAAAAGATTTCTCTTTTAGAAGATGTATTCTAAAATGTCTCTTAAATAAAAGCTGTATTAATATCTGGGGGAAAAAAAGACAAGATCATTCCTAAATTCCTTTAGAATCTATCTCCTTAACGAATATACATTAATCATGACAGTCAATCACCACTTATTTTGGTTAGGGAAATAAAGGGCATATAGTCCTAGATCATCCATCAGGTAACAATTTCTTCTTCATCTGGGTGAAAAATGATTATATTTAACTACTCCCCAGGAGATGATGGACTTGCAGTTTAGATCACTCAGGAGGTAATTACACCAGTGAAAGCCATAAAAAGTGGCAAGGGAGCATTAAAAGCCTGATGGTCTTCAAAATCTGTTTTGCTTTAATGGGTTGCAAACTAACATGTGCATCAGAATTGATTAAAACACACAGAACTGGTCTCTGCTCCTAGATGATCTCTAAGGCTAAAACATGAAGCTCTAACATCAACCCTGACATCCCCAGCAGAGTTGAACTAGTTCAGGTGATTATTTTACATACACTCATCATGAGAAGTCCTGGAAGCCTATAACATTTTAATTAAAACTATGTAGAGATCAGAAGAATTAACTAGGTGACACTTCAGTAAAACACTTGCCTGCCTAGGAGGCACTGAGCCTGGAGAACCACAGACACAAAACAAACAAGCAAAGATCTGGTTAAGAGATTTGGGACTGTAATATTCACTTAAGGGAAGAAACACTGCTAGTAAAAAATATATACATAAAAAAAAACTTTCACAAAATCCATTTATCACTGAAGTGTCTATAAGGATGAAATTTTTCTGGAAAGGAAGTGCCATAAAACAAGCATACTCTTGAAATTATATAATTGTATCCATTATGAATTGACACATTTAATTTAAGAATGGCCTTTAACTTACATTTTAGTATTCCTTTATAGAACATATTTTATTAACTGCTTCTGAGGTCATGGATTAACTATAACTTTCTGTTTAGAACTGAGAATACGTTTGTGTGATAAACGCTGTTATGTTGAAAGTGGGTTGTTTCAATCCATGGACACCAACATGGAATTGTTTTTTAGGTACATACTACATTATTGGAAATGAAAATAACACAAAATAGATCTGCAAATTGCTTGAAAATTACTAAAAACTTCTTGTTATGAGAGAAACACTTTTACCAGCACACACTACCCTGATGGTAACTGTGTCTTTTACTTAATCCCAACATGGAAATTTTTAATATTTATTTTTTTTCCATCAAAACCAGGGGTTTACACAAGCCAGGTAGCACTTTATCACTGCAAAACATCAAGCAGGATTTTTAAGATCCTTTCACAAAGGAAGAATTTCAGGACAATCTATGAATCAGAAACAAATCAAAATCCACCAACACACAAAATCCTCACAAACCTAAAGTCTGCAGGCACTGAAAGGTGTCTGGCAGGTAATAATAACAGAAGAGACAAACCAGCCAATTCTTCCAACAACTAAGATGTCAAATCACAATGCATACATCTTTAGAGTGTTAGAGACATCAGGCTAACCTCTCGCACTCTCACTCCCATGGCCCCTCTGGAACTGGTTCTTTTGAGCAAGTCTGAGTTACTCTGTCAGTCATTAACATGTCCTCTTGTTTGCTTATTGGCTTTCAATTACCAGATCCTTGACTTATCGACTCTCTTAAAAAGAATCTTAAAATTTTATCAGTGCTGCAGTTTCTGTGAAATCATTTGATTTGTGCTATGCCAGGTTTCTAAAGTTGCAAAAACAGAAGATTTTAATCATGAGTTGTATGTTGGGAGCCATGTAGCTTACTACCTCCTAATATTAATAGAATAACTCCCCTTTTAACATATTGTTTCCCTAGACTAGAAAATACCAATAACAACAAGACTATTCATGATTCAATTTTACATACAAGTCAAAATTTTATTACTTTTTGTTCTCTTGATATGTAGGTATCAGAATTCCACAAGTATAAACATCCACAATGTAGGGTTGTGAAGATAAGAGACAATAATTCTCATTTTGTTTTTATCGTTTTAAAAAGATTTATTTTACTTTAGTCTTTGTGTATTTGTATGCCTGTGTATATATGTGCATGTTTTGAGTGCAGGAGTTTGTTGAGGTAGGTGGTCCTAGATTTTTTACACACTGTTGTAAGCCACCTGATGTGGATATTGGGAGCACAAGTGCCATAACCACTGAGTCACTTCCAGTATCCCAACAATGAAAGTCAGTATTAAAATAGTCTATGTGTTGTAAAGAACATCATAAATAGTTGTGGTTACATAAACTTCTAGAATAGCACCATTATCACATAGGCAGGAACACAATAGAAAGGGCTTCATCCTACAAAGGGATCTTATCAGCAGGTCATCTTTCTTGGAAAGAACAGTAATCCCTATGATAGTGTCAAGATTGGAGTTCATTAAGCAGACCCTACACAGATCTTTCATGATGCTGAGGCAAGACTTAGGGGTGAGAAAGTACAGAACACAGAGAGAAATAATAGAATGAGAATTTATTTATTTATATAGGCCAGGTGTTTTATATAATTTTCTTTAATATGACAACGCTGTGTAAAAAAGAATTAGGACACTGTGCCTTCCTCAAAGTAAAAAGTAAATAGCACCTTTGTTATTTATAATCAAAATATAGGAGAAAAGAACAATAGTCATAGAAATTGTCACTCATTTCCCATCCTAAGGGCAGTAAAAAAGCTTGCAGTCCCTCAAAATTTAGACTGCACCATTTCTCTCTTCTTCACCCATCTAGTCAGTAACCACTACATTTTGTTGATTATGCCTTGTGACAGTCCATGATAGCCATTGAATATTTCATATAACAAGCAACTCATGGATCCTTAATGGCTTGATACATGAATGTGGAATTTTTGATTAGAGATTATGTTGCCCTCAGGCAATTTTTCATTTCTTATTTTGATTCATGATAATTACCTAAAAATACAGGTTAACTTTTATACCCATGGTTTAAAATCATCTCATGATTCTCCATTGTCATCCCAACAAAGTCCAAGTTCCTTTAAATGGCAGGCCTGAATGAATCATCTCCATTTATTTTATATTCTTCTCTCTAGAGTCTACCCTACAGATGTGTGTGTACCACACACATCATCAGCTAGCTTGAGATTTTCAAGCATTTCAAGGATTCAAATGCAATATACACTTGGTCTTGACTATGTAAGCTCTTAACTGAACAATTTTACTCACGGACCAAATTAAACTTTATATATTTAGATGTACAATTCTATTTTTCTTCTTCTTCAATATAATTCAATATTTCTTTCCGTATGTCTTAACATATTGGTATGATCTATTAAGTAAGCTGACTCTGATTATCCCCATAGGGACTCTAGGTCCCTCAAATACACACACTGTAACACAGTTATTTATATATCATTGGTAATTATGATGGAGTGTTAGGTGGTATTCATTCAATAAATGTTTGATAGATGGTTGAATTAAAATGTGGATGGAGAAATGAATGAGAGCTTGTATAACATAATTAATTATGATTTAGGATCACAGAGATCTGAGTTTGAGAACCAATGGCACCACATGACTTATTTACAACATTTACTTGTTTTCTGTTCAATCCTCTGATGTATAATATTTGAAAATAATAACACTAGGGAAATGATAAAGGTTTTATGGAATTCTTCACTTAAAAACACATAGTACAATTCCTAGCACATAAATATATTCTACAAGTTACTAATATTTCATTATTATGTATGACAATGAGTTTGAAAATTTTTTATTATTTATAACTGAACAAAAACTACTAAAGAGAATTTCTATATATAGAGCACTAAATACAGTGGAGAGAAAGGAAGAGTATCTGACAAAGAAATGAAACCTGAAAAGGTCATATGAGAACTTGTGCATTATAGATATAACCTAATATCATCATTTGATGACATTTTTAAGCAGCCAGTTGGAAATGAGAATGAGTTGAGACACAGATTTTACTGTCTGAACAATTAAAGTTGTTCTTTGGCAGTCAAGCCACAAAAGAGTTCTGAATTCCTTCATAAATAACATTCCTCTTTATAAGCAGTGATGCTTACCTAGGTGAAATTCTTGTGAAAACAAAGTGAAGTAATTTCTTCCTGAACCTTCACAATATTTTTTGTATATATGTGCACTAAACTTATCACAGTTACTGGGTCATATTTTGTTGCCGTAATTATCCAATTTAATGCCCACTCTAAATTATGTCAAATTTCCTCAAACATATTGTTCCTACAAGCTGTTTTTTAAGGGCAAGATTATAATTATAAAAATCCTCCATAAACCAGCATCATTTCAGACATAATTATCGTGATCTAAGAAGAGACTGACAATCAAACTTGTTACTTTATCCTTTTCTCTAATCTACACATCTGAAAGTACTCTACGGGAAGTGCTCTTTTCTGGAGCCCCTGTTTTAGAAATGGGTCCAATGAGAGTTCATGAACTTAAGAATGTGATTTGGAAAGTTTTTTATAATTTAGAACAATGTTCCCCAGAATCATAAGGAAATATGATCAAATGACTTTCCCTTAATATTTCACTCTCTATGATTCTATCTTTCACATATACAAATATAGATTTCATTAATGAGTAACATTTTATACTTCATGAGTATATTTGACATGAAGACCACATTTTTATATTATTTATGATATGTTAGATTTTTCACATTCAGACAATGCTAACAATTAAAGGAAACAATATAACCTAATTATTGTCCATCCTAAGTCCTAAATCTTACAACATACACTAGCTTGAGAACTGTGAGGCTATGATGGATATCATATGCTCCTTTGTATTAAATATATGGTGGAAATTATATTTTAACTCATAAGATATTTCTGACCAAAAAAGTTTATTGCAATGAATCAGCAAAATAAAAAACTTAAGGTGAATATCTTCATGTAAATACACATCCTTTAATTTAAAGAATAAAGATGGAGAATTAGATGAGGGGACACCCACTAATAATACAGTATCACTATACAGGAGCCTTATTGCTTGCACAGAGAAGCAACTCATTGCACTTAGAAGTAGAGCATAGTCTTCTGCATCATTTCTGAAGAGCCAAAGATCATGCATTGTAAGTGAGATCATAATTAGTTAGGCTAGGTTACTCAGCAATTTTACAAATGCCACAAAACAATTTTATTTCTTCTTCATTGCACTAATGTGTGCCAGCATCTGACCCTTCCCTTCTCAACACCCAGCAAACTCCTGTTACTTACTTGGGATAATTTCTAGATTGAATGAATGGCAGAATTTCAGAGTCTTGGCTAGATGGAGGCAGTAGTAAATCTCGGAATCGTTCTGCCAAAGGGAAAAAATAACAACTGTGAAAAATGAATCATGAGTGTAATTTCAAAATAGAATTGTTTTTCTACCATCTACATATATTTTATGAGTAAGATAATATAGTAACTGAAAAAAATTCAAAAGGACATCCTTGCTATGCAGTTTAAAATCTTATCACTGAACCATCAGAAAACACACATATAACCTTAAATATGAGAGTTGTACACTGTTAATAATTTGGGTAATATGAGCTGAAAAGCACCAGTCATCTCTCTTGTGTTATTTGTCAGAAATTGGTGTCATAAGATCAATGTTAGGACCAAACACTGCTGATAATACAGAACACTTACAATAGTATGGAAGAGTGATTTAGGGCTATTCTGTACATGTGAACTTTGCATTGACTACTGCTTAGTATTTCCATTCCATACTCAGTAGTAACTTTTACATGTGATTAGGTAAAAAGTATGAGGGTATCCATAGCAACATTAATATAACAATTATGAACAGAAAAACATCTAAATTTCTCATAAGCATGAGAATGGACAACCTGTGCTATATCCGTATAATAGTATACTTACTAATTAAAGTGAAATTGAATGCTTTCACTTGTAAATACAAACTGAATCATGTTAATACATGTGAGGCAGTGGGGGTAGATACACAAAATATCATTTGTTGAAATAGAAAGCAAGGAAATAATGCATATTTTCAGCACAGCACAGAGAAACCAAAGAAAACAGGAATGATGCAATTATATTTCATGATAGCTTTTAGGAAGAAGTAGAAATATTCCATAATACATAAGCAAAAAGGTCATTGGGAGTAATAGGTAATGTTTCATATGCACACATTATGGTATAATGAATGAATGATTGTTAATGTTTTAAATATACTAATTATACTATCATGATACTTGAATGAATGAGTTTAGAGTAATCAAATGAGGAGAGCAAGTCACAAACCAAGAATTAAAATAATGGACTTCAAGATACTTAAAGTCTATAATGAAGACAAGAAGAAGGTAAGACAGAGAATGGAGGGATGACTCTTACCCAATGCTATCTAAGCAATATTAACACTGCTTAGCTGCCTGCATTGTAGAGGCACTTACAGTAACAAAAGCTGGGCAAGGCAAACCATGATTCGTTAGAGAATAGATGGTCATTGTATCAACCAGGAAATCTAGAGAAGGGGTACTACGACCAACTTACATAATCAAGTTGCAGTCGTATACTAGTCTAAGATTCCTATGCTGCTATAAATCCATCAACACTGAAGGCGGGCACTCTCCCTGAAATACTAAAAAATCTATACTTGGTGACAATGTTCCCTCCCACTTCCTGAACATTATATGGAGAGTCATTTGTAACCATAAGCAGAAGGACACATAGTATTACTGAGAAAAGGGGCATATAACTAACTTTCCCATGTTCAACCAGAATAATTTCACAGGTTTGTTTTTGTACTTGTCTTTATAATGCACTTGGAGGTGAAGTAGTAAGATCCAACGATGTTTTCTTGTATTCTGGTGCAGAGTTCCAAAGTGGCAGAACCCATATTTTCCTTTTGTATTTACTCTTCCATTTGAAGCCAAGTTTTTGAAAATTTACCTAATATTAACTACTGTTATATTGTTACTTTAATCTATGAAGTTAATATTTGAGTGAAATGATATCATCTCTTTTTAAAATTTATGTTTTCTACTTTTAAAGTTAAATCTTTATTACTTAAGTTCATAATCAAGCCATTTCCCCTTCCCTTTCTTCCCTCAGAACCCTTCTATTTACAATCCACTTTCTTTCAGATTTATGGCTTCCACTGTTTTTGATGATGCATCTTGAAAGAGTACTTTGCAGTGTTTACCTGTGTCTGAATGTATTAGCTATTGAATTCTTTTCTAAAATAAATAGATCCTGAAAATAAAACTTAAGACCAAAAAATATCAAAACTCTATCATGGAAAAAATGGTTTGTCTAAAAGGTAGATCAGACTTTACTGGGAGCTACATGTATGAATAGCAATTTGGAGAATGATTTCCAAGTTTGCTTAAACCAAAACCAAGTCAAAACATAAGAAAACAAAATGTGAATTCAATTTTTTTCAAAACAGAATTTCTATGTCAATTCATAATGCCTGTTTTTTACTCTAATATTTTCCCAGTGATGTGTTTGTATATTTTCATATATGCCCCCAAACCACTTGATTATAAACGTAGGGTGAAAATTTTCTGGGTATAATATTACAGAAATAAATAAAAATGCACACATATATGCATAACAAATTTAAAGAATACTAAGTGAACATTATTTTAAAATCCTTTTGGCTGTCTTGCATGACTGTTAATGAAAGTTCCCACATAAAAAATATCTAATACCTTGAAATTTTGGTTTTTTTTTTTTAATTTTTATTACTATATGAATGAGCTCCAAAATGTGATCTGTTAGGGTTTCTTTTTCTATTCCAGCATATTTTTGTTTGTTCTTTATGAAAATAAAGATAAATTATGTGTGATGCTTCAGTCTCTTAACTTTCTGCTATCAATTATCACCTCCTATCCAATTCTTCATTCAATTCCACAGAAAACAAAATTTGACTTTTCATTTGCTGAGAAAAAAAAGTAAAACGCTACTTCTCATACAGCCAAAATATTTAACTCAATGTGCTTTCTCAGCTAACACACAATTTCCTTAGAAAATCTCAGTTTTAAACCACCACTGCTCAACCCTTTCACAGGAACTCTTAGAGGAAGTTGTTAAAGTCACTGACAAGAGCCAAGGTATTCGCTGCCATGATGCAGTATTAGCTGACTGATGACATAGACATATCTGGAGGTGATTTTCCACCATTCTGGATTCCTTAATTGACACAAACTTCTAAAGACTTTCAACTTTTTTTTATTTCTCTCTAACTCAATCAACAAAAAAGGCCAAGAGAACATCCTATACATAATTACATTAATGTGCACAGTATAGATAATAATTTATCACAACAATATAGCTAATCATTCAAGAACAAAACAAGAAAAAAAATACTTCCCTGGTTAGAATTTTTTTGATATATTTACTATGTCCTGGTTTCTTGATCAATCTTCCAATTATTGGCAATGTGAAATATATTAACTACAATAGGTTTTCAGGAACAAAAATAAAAAGAACATGGAATCTATTCTTGTCATGAGAATTAAATATTCATATCATTATAAAGAAGAGGAAGATGAAATGATTTTAAATCATTGAAAAATTGACATTGTAACCAAAGAAGAATTACAGAAGTCCCTTCACTAAGATCCTGGGAAAAAAACTTGTTTCCTGCAGGGACCCTATCAGGCATATTTTAACTACTTCAAATCATTAAGTTTTTGTAAGTGGTCTTTTTCCTGTCTGCTTTACCATTATCTCCAGTATGAAAATGAATGTTTCATTTAGTTTGAATACTCAACAGTCACAGGCAAGGAAGAAAAGTCATGTAAAGCACCTCTTGAAGCTGACAGTATTGCCACCAAAAAATGATACATATCTTGAATTTATATGATTACATACAATTTTATCCTTTTTAAAAAATCTTCATACTACCTGTAATTTACCAGTTTTAGTAGTCCTTTTCAAAAGGCTCCCAAATAAAATCCTTAAATGACACTGATTTTCATCCTGACACATTTGATCTCAGTTATAAAGATAACTGGAATAAGTCAGGGGAGTGATGCACACCTATAACATAACATTTGGGAAGTTGGGGCAAGAAAATTGCAAATAAGAGCCAGCCGAGGCTACACAGTGAGATTCCATCTTGAAAATATACAAGAAAACAAATTTTTAAACAGGGAAAAATAACCTATGGAGGAATATAACCTATACTATTAGAAGTTGTGTTGTCAAGGAAACAGACATTAGCCCTAGACAATATAAAATGAAATTGTAAAAGTGATTCTATTAGGATACTTATGAGACTGCACACTTATTTTTTAATAAATATGTCAGTGTAAAATGTGACCACTGGTTTTTGTAATCAGCTGGAATGCAATGAGAGATATGCCAAAATATCACTGTGTAGCTCGGGAGGCATTTCCAGATAGGATCCACATGTGAGAAAATTAAAGCGTTTGTGGAGAGAATGCATGGCTGGAGAGTGAAATGGTAGTGGCTTCTTTCCAAGAAGCTGGCACTCTGGCTGACAAAGAAGTCTGAGGAAAACAATGTTTACAGCCTGTGAGCCTTTTCTTTCTGAGTCAGTACGAATTTTGCTGCTGCCACTACACTCCAGCTTCTTCACCCGTTTAATGATGCATCAACACCAGCAACTTCCCAGAGAGCTTCAGCCTTGGACTGAGGCTGCTGAGCTTTCTGGATTGGGAAGCTATTTGGTTCTCTGCTATAGTGTCCAGACAGAAGTTGTTGGATTACCTAGAAGCTGAGGTATAAACCAGTCTGAAACATAATCCCATTATTTGATCTCTCAATCAGTCTATGTATTATGTATCTTCTCTCTCTCTCTCTCTCTCTCTCTCTCTCTCTCTCTCTCTCTGTCACCTATTCATCATTTATCTAATTTACCTATCATCTATCATCCACCTACTGTCTAGCTGTGTCTGTCTACCTATCATCTGCATATATATAAAATTCTTTCCAATATTCTTTTGTTAGACTGTGATTTTTTTACAGTGATTTCTAAATGAAATATTAAACAATTTTATAACATCGACAAATTTTTGTTTATACTTTGTAATACTTAGAAGCAAAAGACTATAACAGAATTAATTTCTAACAAGAAGATCTTCAATATTTTCATTACTACAAACATACACAAGAAAGTAACATTGTGGGGGCTGGAGAGATGGCTCAGAGGTTAAGAGCACTGCTGGCTCTTCCAAAGGTTCTGATTTCAACTCCCAGCAACCACATGCTTGCTCACAACCATCTGTAACGTGATCTGGTGCCCTCTTTTGGCTTGCAGGCATGCATTCAGGCAGAATACTATGTCCATAATAAATAAACACGTCTTTAAAAAAATAGAGGGTATCATTGTGACATGAAAATGTATGCATTCAATTGTTTGTAGTAGTCATTTCACAGTATATACCAAATGTTATATTGCATAGCTTGACTGTGCACAATGAGTTTATTAAAAGAAATAATAAGCAAAACACCATAAGAAAGCATGAACTCTCAACCTACTTCAGCCTTTAGTCTTAATTTTCAAAGTCAGTAGAAGAGCATGAGTCTACATGTCTCTGCTTGTCTTGTACAGCTTGATTTATGCCTGCCTCTTGACATCCTCATCCATGTAGTATTCATCTCACGTTTTTATCTTATAATTAAATGAGAAGAAAATAAGCAAGTTGTGATGTGATTGGTAGAGATAATTTTTTCACATTTCCTCTTCCAAGGGCTTGTTGCTTATCTCTAGAGAATGAAGTAGAAAGACATCATGAGCTTTAAGCTCATCTAGAGTTGGTCTTAAGTGCAAAGGCCATGATTTCCCCAGAACAGAGCACAACAGAGCTTATTATACTTGTATCTTCATTGGATTGACCCTGTATAGTAGCAGCTTGTCAACTTCTCCCTCTAGTCAATAATTCTTTGTTCTTCTTGTAAAGGTACTGATTCATATTAAACATGTTTCATTAAGCAAACAAACAAATAACAGCACCAATTTCTTTGGAAAACAATTTGCAAAAAAACGAGACTTTCAGGCTTCCATTTTGTACTGAGGGATTCTCTGAAATTTGGCAATACTAGGTGAAATACATGTGCATGTCACTAAGGAACAAGTTCAGGAATACACCATTTCCCATGTTTCAGATGTTTCATAAACATCTGAATTTCACATTCAGATGCTCACAGTTAAAAAAGTATTCTCAGACACAGAGTCCTTGGAACAGGTGCCACTATATGATATGACCTAACAAGGTACAATGTAGTTTTGACACTTTTATAGCATATTACAAAGCATTCTCATACTAGATTCTCTGAGCATGCCATTGAGTCCATTTTTACTTGTTAGACCAAGAATCCCAGGGGGAGAGTAGGATTTCCCTGCTACATCATATCTGGTACTCAGTGAGTTAAAAGTTAAAAGTAAGAGACACAGATATTCTCTTCCTACCTCCTCATCTCCCCTCCTCTCTTTCCTACCCTCTTTCTATCTCCCCTCTCCCTCCACCACTGTGATGTGATCCCAATTTGCTCAGGAGATCTTGGCCTTTTTCTCTTCTGCCCGGGACCATACATGTCTCTCTTAGGGTCCTCTTTGTTTCCTAGCTTCTCTGGAGGTGTAGATTGTAGGTTGGTGATTTTTTTTTTTTTTTTTTTGCTCTATGTCTAATTTCCATATATGAGTGAGTACATACCATGCTTGTCTTTATGTGTCTGGACTACCTCACTCAGGATGGTTTCCTCTAGTTTCATCCATATGCCTACGAATTTCAAGATTCCATTGTTTTGTTGTTTGTTTTCACTGAGTAGTATTAATTCCTAGTGAATGGATGGAGTTTGGGAGCCCATTCCCTATGGAGGGATACTCTCTCAGCCTAGATACATAGGGGAGGTCCAAGGCCCTGCCCCAAATGATGTGACAGACTTTGATGATCCTTCATGGAAGGCCTCATCCTCCCTGGTGGGTGGATGTTGGTGGGACAGGGGGGTCTATATGGGGGATATGGGAGGATGGAAGGGAGAGGGAATTGGATGGATATGTAAAATAAAAATATTTCTAATTTAAATAAAAATTTATATAAAAAAGACAGACATCCAGATTATTAGAAATGATATCTCCAGTGGTCTGGAAGGTCAGAATTGCAAACTTTTCTGAACATGTTGACAATTTAAAAAAGGGAAAAGGAAGAGAAAATTAGATTAATAATTTTTATATGCATAGAGAAAACCCTTCTAATATGCTGCACTACAAGATAAGCTAAATACATTTGATGAAATTTTTCCTTTTCTCCCACATGAATAAAGGCTAATGAACTCTCATGGAAGACACTTTAGAATTGTGGGTAAGATCAATATTGAAGGAAGTTGGAGTTTAACTTCACATTGTACTTCTGTTCCCTTCCTCAACAAAACATTTATTGAATGGTTATTATTTGCCACTTCTATGAGTAAAAAAAATTCTATCAAGGCAACTTTGATTACTGAAAAAAATGCTGAAAACAAAAACAATAGTAAAGTCAATACAGATGCTAGCTGAAGGGGTTTTCAATGAAATTACAAAATTACTTAAAGAGAGAAAGAGAAGCATTACTCCTGAGACTTAAAAACTAATGGTTTTCAAGTTTTGATGTTTGTTAGGAAAAAATATGAACATTAATCTTAGCAAAAGAGATCACTTCTAACAATTGAAATTGAGGGCAAACTTAAGAGACAGCCTGATAAACTAAAAAGAGATAGAGGATGAATTCATTGTTCTGAAAAGTTTGTTTATATCAAATAACTTCATTTATTACCATGGTACCTAGTTCTGAATAACAATAGTTTCTGTGTGAAGTATTGCTTTCAAAACAACTTTAAAGGCTCCCAAAGCAGACTACTTTAGATGGATCAATAAATCTATATCTAGAGCAAGAATACTTTCTTCTTAAAGATATCGCCAAACCTTCTCTAACAAAACTCAAAAGGAAGGAGACGACAACTTGAGAAGAAAAATGTCAGCTGATGTTTTGGTTTTTATAAAGAGTCATTTGCACAAATATCAAGGCCATTGTGAGAGCAATACAAAATACAACCTCATTCTGTTTTATATACAGGTACAGGAAACAACCCCATGAATACTTTATAGAAGACAACATAAACACAATAAATATATAACCAGAGCTAGTTAGTAACTGAGTTACACCAGGGAAGAGGCATAATACTCACCCTGTCTTGGTTATAGCTCCTACACTAAATTCCTTTTCGATTCTCTCATATGAAATGTATCGACCTTCATTGCTCTTTAATATAGAATAGAGATATTTACTCTAGACTATGTGAAAAGATTTATAGTTTGAGATTAATAAAGAGCTAACAAATTATTAGAAACAATTTCCTCAATTTTGTGTCTTGTAGGTTAAAAAATTATAAATCAGACAGGACAGATTTGACAACCCACACATCAACTACCCAGCAAGAGGGAGAGACAAAACCCAAAAAGAAGCAAAGCAAAATAAAACTCCCACCTAGTATGTTTTGGTTTGTTGGTTTCCACATTTTTCTTTTGAGACAAAACCCTCTGGTTACTTGTCTTTCCATCCTCCCTTTCCCTTCCTGTCCAAGGAATACATAGTGAGAATAAACCACACATACCATCTGCATGGTTCCACATCTGGTACATTCAATCACCTCATGTCTAAAGGCAGACAATGCAGTATTTGAAAAAAAGCTATATTCAATGGGCCCTTATACTTTAAAGGGATGCAGTGATAAAATTCTATCTCATTGAGCCCATTATTTTGCTTCTTATTTGTTAAACATACAATTTTAAAAAGTGGAATAAGCTTTGGAAACTACAGGCTTCTTAGACTCTAAACACATCAATGATTCACAGTCTATGACTGGATTTCTGCTAAAATATAAATTCTCTTTTATTGCTGTGGAAATTATGCTACAAAAAAAAAAAAAACAATGAAAAGGGAAAGAAAGAAAACACAGGTTCAAGGAAAGTGAAAGCAAATATCTGAGACACTTTTGGATAAACACATTATTGCTACTAAGTTTTCTTCAACACAATCCACCTTTTAAGAAAAATGGTATACTTAACAACTGCCACAGCAAATGCATTTTTAAAGTGTTGGCACTGAACAAAAGAAACACCTCAAAGTGATCAAGGCTCAGCTTGATACTAATTCAGTTTTTGCTTTCAGCACAAACTCTAATACCACCTACGCTCATATTCAAAGAGGAATAGCCAATTTTGTGCAGAACTCAAAGAAAATGCAAGGATTTTTTGTGTATGTGTTTCTAAAGTTTGCTTACCTAAAACCCGGGCTATGAAAATTAATACTGTGAATCATGGGCTTTTGAATTCTATCAAAACCAATCCAGCAGTGAGTCTTCTGTGTATTTAAATAGAGGGCATACTGACCAAAGACAAAGCCTATGGAAGCACTTGCCATCAGGAAAAAGCAAGTAAACAAAGCTGGCCCAGGAGACTAGACAGTTTGCTTTAACACCTCCCACCACCACCACAACCGATTTCCTCCTTCAACTGCTTTCCTAATGTCAGGACTGTTTTTCTTTTACCTCTAGTCTTTAATCAATTTCTGCCCAAGATTTATGAGCCTACCCAGAGGCTCATTCTTTGAAAGCACCTTGACTGGTCATGATGAACCATAAAAATATTTTCCTGAGCTCACAGTTGATGGTGAGAGATTGCATATAATGAGGCTAGGCTAGGCAGTAGGGTAGGGATTCTTCATGTGCCCCAAGGTAAAAAGTACAGTTTCGTTAGCTTGGCTTTAAAATGTTTTATAAAATGCCAAAAGATCTCTCTGATGAAGCTCCCCTCAAGACCTCTTAATATCAACCAATTACTTAACCGTATTAACTCAAGATTATTGTCCAATGAGCATGGGGTTATTATTGCTCCTGGTTTCTTTTAAATTTCCACTCTGGCCATACAGTGTGTTTATCTGTGTTGCCAACGGATTCTACATTTTCTGTTAAATATCTCAGCGTATTATTCAGTTTGTAGTAATTCCTAGTGGGAGTAATACTAACATTACTGCTGGTCTGAATCTAGTTTGAATACAAATCTTGTCCATTCTACAATTTTATGTTGTTACCTTAATATAATTACAATCTGTGGAAAATAGGACTTTGATGCACCAGGTGGTATCAGCTGCAGTCCAGAGATCTTTAGGAAGACAGGTGTCAGAATGGGCTGAGGGAAGGCTAGCTATTGGTCTTGATTTGGTCTTGGTGCTCCAGTGAGCTTATATACGTATATATTATATACATGTGAATACATTTACAAATAAATGACTTTGTTTTAAAAAATTGCAGTTTCTTTATAGAACAAGAGTTCTGTTATTATGCTTTCATTATAAGAAAATGAGTACTCAAAATGCAAACCATGATTTTAATAAGAGCACAAATCACTAGTATATCTTCCTCTCTGCAAACTGTTTATAACACTAAGTCTAGACTGACCTTGTAAAGTGATGTGCATCTTATTCAGCATTCAGTATTTATGGACACAGTTTTGACACTGATTAAGTAATTATATTATCAAAGAAGTCACTATTCATATTTTCCTTTATATTATATAAATCAAGTATGAAATACTAAATGATACAAAATATAAACTTCTCTTCGGAATAAAATAATTGCAAATAAAAATGTAATAATCTATACAAACTGCTTTGGTATGACAGTGCAGCATGTAGTCCAGAAATTGCTTATATTTAAGACTAAAATTAACATATTTTCAGTAAATAAAAAATAAAACTTTGTTTTCCCCTTTGAAAAATGAATACATTAGAATAAACGTCATAAGTGTTAAACTCTTTGCATCCTCCTAAGCAGTCCTTACACTTTATGCTATTACAAATTAGCTGTTTTTCATTGAAGAGAGAAAATACAGCATGGAATTCACGTTAACAAACTGAGAACACAAGGAGAAAGTAATTTATCCTCTTTCCTGGACATATACAGGCATTAGAATCATGTGTGTGTTTGTGCATATAGCATCCTCCTCATTTCCCTGACACAAAAATTTTGTGGGTTTTGAGGGAAAGAAATATGAAGTTTAGGCCCATCTCCTATTTACTGAATGGTTTATCATATTATATTAACAGATAAGACCTTCATTAAATGAACTAATCAGTTGTCTCAGTAATTTTTACACAGACATCTGTGTGACTAGAAACAGTGTTTCACAACAGAAATCATATGCATTCTTAACGCATCTGCTCCTGACCTAGATATCATTCCTCAACACACACATGTAATTGCACCGTATTCCCTACTCATTACCTATCGCCAGTCCCAGGTCAGGCCAATAAAAGTTCAATCAGTTGCTGAGTTTGTGGGAAAGTTGGAAACAGGAATTTTCTGAAATAGGGTTCACTAATCGTGTACTGATTCTGTTTGCTTATTCCTCTCTTAAGTTACATAGTAGTCTGCAGCATTCTCTTCCTCCCTACAAAAAACAAAAGTTTTATAAAGCTAACCAGAAATTTAGTCTCTGCTTTAGATTACTTCCTTCTTAGAAGATGAGATTAAATTCTTTTACTTCCTTGATATTAGTAGAACTATTTAATGTGTTGTTTTCATGTCTAACCTGTCCTTCCCTGTTTCTATCCTGCAGAAAAATGGCAGGGTGGTTCATACAAAGTACAAATTTGCTTTCATTTCCAACTGGAAATTCTGCATTATTTTACCAGCATCTCCAGGAAAGGTCTAGGTTACAGCAGTCTCTACACTCTCCTCATACCCTTGCCTCTGGACACCAATCTTTCCTGACCTCTCACAGTAGGGCATTTGTCTAGAATTCTATGAGCTACTCAAGGAACCTCTCCCTGGAACTCTACGAGAGTTGTATTTATATCTAACATTGAGCTGGCCCAGAAAACCTCCCAATTCTGTTGCAAAGCTTCCTCATCATCTGAAATGGAATGTACACACTATCAATGTTTTGCATTTGACCATGTTTGCTTTTTACTCTTTTCCTTCTATATTTCCCCTAAGAAATATTTACAATTATTGGGAGAGGGTGACTTATCAGACCCCTGAGTACATTGACGCTTATAAAGTTATTTTTAAAAACTCCCTAATGGGACACTGCAGAGTCTGTATTCACCATGACTACACCTGAGTTCTGCAATTGTCAATGAAAATGAGTGCTCAGAATATATGGTGTTAGCCTACATAAAACACAACCCATACTAAAGTATCTAGAAATTCAAGGAAGATTTGAACCATGAGATGTGATCAGAAGACATTAACGGCATGTTTGTTGAGGTAGAGAGCAAGTTGGATGGTGGTAATTTCTCCAGACTATGTATCATAGTAAAGAATAAGTGAAATGGAAGGAACAGAGGCAATGTTGCTGATGGGCATAGAAGTTAATAAAGATGATAGAATTTGAAGATTTGTGGTGGTTTGAATGAAAATGACCCTCACAGCCTCATATACTTGGATGCTTAGTTAATGAATTATTTGAAAAATTAGGAGGTGTGGCCTTGTTGGAGAAGTTAGTGTCCTGGGGTAGGTGTTGTGGTTTCATTGCAGGAGGTGGGACCATGATTGGAGGTGTGTCACTGGGAGTGACCTGTGAGGTTTCCAAAGCTCGTGCCAGGCCCAGGATGTGTCCCTCTCCAGCTGATGTCTACAAAGCAGGATGGAAAGCTCTCAGCAACTATTCCAGGGTCACATCCATTTGCCTCTCACCATGATGATTGTGACTAAGTCTCTGAAAGTGTTAGCTTTCTCTTATAGATTGCCTTAGTCATGGTGTCTTCCCACAGCAATTGAATACCAACATAATGTCATTCTAGGACAAGGTAGAGATAATCCCATGAAGTTCCTACAGAATTTCCAGTAAGAAAAGAGACTTGACTTGATTGATGTTTTGAGGTTTATAAAGTATAGTATGAAGAATGACTTTAAAATGGCAGATATAATACATTTTTTTTTTCAGAAGTGGAATGATGTCAATTAAAATCCAATTTACCACCTGCTCAACTACTAATCTAAAACTGCGAACCATAACTGAGAAAGAAATCACAATTATTCCGAATTATCTTGTTTCAATTTAGCAACACAGATCTCAGAAGACTACTTGGCATATTTGAGAAGAGCCAGCAGGATTCCCTCATCCATTTCGTACCCCAGATGATTCACTGCACCTTCCTTGTCCTCACCATCATTGCACTCATTCTCTATTCTCATTATCAGGGTTATCACTACCATTTATTACCATTATAATTATAAAGAACCAAAACAAACATTCTATTTAGGTCATCCAAACCTATCAGCTGACCCCTAGTTATCTTCTATAACGATCTTCTCTACATTCCTCCTTTTATTTTTTTTAATTTAATTTATTATTTTACATGTCGATCCCAGTTCCCTTTCCTTCCCTCCCTCCAAACCACCCTCACTCCCTCCCTTCCTCCCTCCCTCCCTTTTACCCTCTCTGCCCTCTCACATACACTCTAACCACCCTCCCATCTCCCTACCCCAATTCCATATGTAGGGGAATGTCATCCAGTAGGGGTCACGTAGGTCTGACAGGTCATGTGAAGTAGGGACTAGGAAATGGGTTAATAATTAAGACAGAGCTAGCCGATAAGAAACTAGTAACAGGCCAACAGGATTATATCAAATATAGAGTCTCGGTTTATTATTTGGGGCTGGCGCAGTGGTGGGACAAGACTAGGCAGCGGGAGGAAAAACCGTACTCCTTACAAATGGCGCCCACGTGGCTAATAAGAACTTACACTTAAAATTTAACAAAAGCTTTAAAAAGGGTTTTAGAAACAAAAGAACAGAGACAAGCAAGGTTTCTTGGTAACAGCATTTTTCTCGGTTGGACTCTGCTTTGCTAGAGACAAGCAGATATTCACGCGGCTCCTTTAAGAAAAGTTTCCTGACTCAGCATAAGTGGCAAAAAACTGCAAGGCTTTAAAAAAGCACTGCTAACAATTTATTGGTGTGCATGAGAGATGGCAATGGCAGTGACCACATCTCCAAGCCGGCAGCATGCCTGCTGGATGGCAGCATTGACCAGGGCAGTGACCACAGCTTTCATTGCTGGTGGTAAAGGTACCTGCCTCCATCTTTGATAACCATGGCAGAAACAACAAAGACTTCCATTTTAGCAATGTTGTTGTTTAACAGATAAAGACTCATGGCCAGACAAAGATAAAAATTTACTGTAAAGACAGATTCACATTAAGAAAAACCACTAAAGGTTTATAGTGTGGTCTAAAATATACGTAGGCTTGTGGGGGAAAAACATACAGAAAATTGTTTTAAAAAGACAGAAAACAGCTGGGTGTGGTAGCACAAACCTTTAATCCCAGCACTCAGGAGACAGAGGCAAGCAGATCTCTGTGATTTCAAAGTTAACCTGGTATGCAGAGTAAATTCCAGGACAGATAAGAGTTACACAGAGAAACCCTGTCTCAAAAAAAAAAAAAAAAAAAAAAAAAAAATAGAAGTAGAAAAAAATAGAGCAGTAAAAAGGCCACATAAAGATGGGAAGCACAAAAAGAATGTGGATACTATATGCTGTTCTGTTATCTTTATATCGTTTGACTGCTGAGGAAACAATTGTTAAAGGAAGTACTGCTGGATTAATTCAATTTATATATTTTAAAAATGCTTTGACTTCAAAATTTAAGTCTAAGGACAAGTTACTGGGGAAAAGGATTTCTATTTTTGTTTCCACAGAAAATAAAAGGCTGTGGATTCCTTCCAGACTAATGTGGTTTGATCAAGCCAGACCCCCTGAAACAGAGTTCCTGGTGATCCAACATTCAAAACAGCTTGAACAAGGCAGACTTGCAGACTACAGCCAGGATATCTGAGTCTTCTTAGGATCCCCATGACAGCGCCACCTATCAGCAGGAAGTAGTTTGGAAAGAACGACGCCCAAATTCCCAAATATTGTTTATAAATGTTTGTTTTCATTTAAGTGGGCTTGGTTTTAAATGGTTAATGACAACAACCAATCTCCTTTTAAAGGTAAAAAAGGGGATTATGGTATAGATATGAATACTTTGTTTTGGAACAGATTTTCATTTATTGATATAAATTTAAGGTCAATTTTGTAATTAAGTATATTTCTCCTCTTGTTTAGGCATTGTGTATATATACCTCATTTAAAAATGTAATGTATAATTCAATACAGATTATATATAGTACCTATGATAGTCAAATCTTATAGCTAAGTTAGTTAACATTTCTAGATATACAGACATGTATTTGAGATGGATAGGCATTCTTCAAAACTTTCAAAGACCTACAGAATATGGCATTTCAAATGGTTTAGGGTTTTTCTTGACAATGAGACATAAATGCTCCTGGCAACACCACCTGCGTCAGAAAGGAAGATGAAAGATGGACATTGAAGAAATGCGTTATGGAGTTTGCCTCCAATATGGAAAGAGTAGCAATTTGGACAAGATACTGCTCTTGTCTGGACTGTTTGACTTTATGCTGTATAAACTGGACATGCAGGACCCACAGTAAAGTGACAGGTGATTCAAGATGGACATTGCTACAGAGTTCCTGCTTCATGGAAGAGTCTGCCAGACAGTCTGCAGGACACAGAGAAAAATGACCGACAAACTGCCAATACAAGAATACAGTTTAAAGTTTCCTGCTTTACTGAAGAGTCTGTCAGACACACTCTGGCCTATGGGCTGAAGAAGGAAGATTACAGAAGAACTTCAGGTGACTGAAGAGGCAAGATGTCTCTGACATTTCTAGAATGTATATAATATCCTTCTGTGGTCTTTGAGGGCATTGAAGATAGATAGTTATGGTTATAGTTTTCCTTAGTATTAAATATGGTACATATAAGACTTTAGACTCACAAAGATAGGACAGATGATGGAATATTTTCTTAAATCATGCTAAATGTTAACGGACTTAATATTGTTAACTGTGATACTTACTTGATAACTGTTGTGTTATATATTTTGCTATGTTAAGGTTAAAACCCATCTTTTTATTTTAGACAGAAAAGAGGAGAAGATGGGAGATGCCATTCTGTAAATGTTTCTCATACTGGTTAATGAATAAAGCACTGTTGACCAATAGAAAGCAAGATAGGCGGGATTAGGACACAAGGAGAAAATAGGAAGTAGTAAGAAGGGTCAAGACTGAGAGTCTGGAGAGAACAGAACTGCCATTCCTCTGCTCTCAGTAAGACCACGTGGAAACACATAGAAATGGGTTAATAATTAAGACAGAGCTAGCCGATAAGAAACTAGTAACAGGCCAACAGGATTATATCAAATACAGAGTCTCTGTGTGTTAATTGGGGCTGGCGCAGCAGCAGGACAAGACTGGCGGCGGGAGGTAAAACCTTACACCTTACACATGCTTGCTCCACTGTCTGAGGTCTCTTAGACTGCTCAGTCCTTCTGGCTGAGACCCATATTCAGGGGGCCTGAGTCAATCCCATGCTGGATTCCCAGCTATCAGTCTGGTGGCCTGTTAGCTCCTCCTTGTTCAGGTAATCTGTCTCTATGTGTTTATGCCGCCTAGTCTTGTCCTCTCCATCTGCATCTGAGTTCTACTTCGACTCAGTGTTTATATATGGGTGTTTGCTCCTGTTTCCAACAGGCATTAGTTGAGGCCTCCATGGATAAGTTAGTTGTTGATCTCACTCTCTGGAAAGGGCATTTATGATAGCCTTTCCACGGAAGCTCAAATTGTTAGTTGGCAGCAGTCTTGTATTCTCTAGACCTTTCTTTGTGTTCAATTTTATCTTCAAACCAATATTGGCTCCCTCTTTGATGTTCTCTCTCTCTCTCTTTGTCTCTCTGTCTCTCTCTCTCTTTCCTGTCTTCTACTCCTATCCAGGCTCAATCTTCCTGGTCGCACATGATTTCCTTTCCTCCCCCTCGTTTTCTCCTACTTCTCTCTCCATTTGCTGCCCCCTACCACTTCCCCTGAGCTCTGGGGGGACTTGTCCCTTTCTAGTTCTGTGAGGGACTTTATATGAATCTCTTAGAATACACCTTGTATCCTAGTTCCTTTGGTGGTGTGAATTATAGGCTGGTGATCCTTTGATCTAGGTCTAAAATCCATATATGAGTGAGTACATACTGTGTTCCTCTTTTTGTGACTGGGTTAGCTCATTCAGGCCATCCACTTGCCTGTGAATTTCAAGATACCATTATTTTTTTCTGCAGAGTAGTATTCCATTGTGTAGATGTACCACATCTTCATTATCCCTAGCTATCAGGGAAATGCAAGTCAAAACAACTTTGAGATACCATCTTACTCCTGCCAGAATGGCTAAAATTAGAAACATCAATGATGACTCATGTTGGAGAGGATGTGGAGAAAGGGGAACACTCTTCCACTGCTGGTGAGAGTGCAAACTCATACAGCCATTGTGGAGATCAGTATGGCGGTTCCTCTGGAAAATGGGAATTAGTTTACCACAGGACTCAACAATCCCCCTCTTAGGCATATACCCAAAGGATTCACATCCATGCAACAAAGACATCTGTTCAACTATGTTCATAGCAGCACTATTTGTAATAGCAAGAACCTGGAAGCAACCTAGATGCTCCTCAATTGAAGAATGGTTAATGAAGATGTGGCGCATCCCTCCTTTTATAAAGTGAGGAATATTCATGTTGCTTTCGTGAAGTTCATGCCTGCCACATACATATTGAATCAAGTTTCTTTAGAGACACTTGTGGACTAAGATTGCATAACTGTAAATTTCTGTCTCTATGGCAATATAAATCTTGCACTCTATACTTCCTTCTGGTTATCTACATCACTCCCAGGTATATATAAATGTGTTGCAATTATTTCAGCAGTTATAAAGTATATTAATATGTCTCTAGGTGCCTTAGCCTTACAATATCACATCAGCTACTGATATTTCTTCACTTAAAATAAGAATTCTTTAAAACATGTATAGTAGAGTTCTGGCAAATGTTCAAGACATGTGCCTAAACCAAACAATGTATATACTTTTAAAATATGTATTTAGTAAATCTCAGATTGACTAGTTCATCAACAAACAAACTTATTTCTTACAGTAATTTAAACATCAAGGTAGCATGTTTGATGCTTGGTCTGTTGCTAAGATGGTATCTTGCTGGTGTACCATGGCATGAATAAAGATCAGAAAGGGTTGAGCTTAAGTCCCCCCAGTCCTCACAATGACAGCATCTTTTAAAGGCCCACCAATGATCACACTGGCAATAAATTTTTAGCACGTGAATACTAGGAAAAGATTCATGTTACCAGAAAGGCACTTGTTCCTTTCTATGGAATAAACAATGAATGAAGGGAAACTACTCTACTTGATTTTGTTGACTATACAACTGAGAAGAGGGACTCCCTGGCTTGAGCTTTTCTGTGGTAGGTCCAGCACAGCACAGGAAATCCAGTTCCTTTGGAAATAATGGCCTCATGCAGCTACTTCAAAGTGAATTTTATTCCAAGCACTCTGTCAACCATAACTTTTGAAGTTATTAATTCAATCTTCATTTTATCCAATTTCTTAGAAGCATTTGTTATAAGTGAACAACGTTATTTTGAAGTATTCACCTGTGGTCTATATAACAAATGCTCTTTATTCTCTTCTAATCTACTGGCTAGTCACCATTGCTGAACATTCCATGCTGGAATGTCTCAGAGTTTAGTTCTCCTGTATAGTTCTTCTTGAACTATGAACTCTTCAATAGATGAGTCAATGCCAGTTCTTAGGAGAAATTCTGAGTAATTAAAGTATTTTTTCTCAAAATGGTTTTCAGAATTAACTGAAATTAAAAAGGAGGGATCAGGAACACTAGATATTCAGCAATAATGTGGAAAATACTGTGTCATGCAATAACTGATTCCCTTATAGAATGCACAGAATTTGCTGAACATTCACATAAATTGAAAAAATCAGTTATAGTTATAAAAATAAAAAACTTCTGAAATAGTTTAGTTTTCAAATTAAGCTTCTAGGATAACAGAAACTTTTTAAACTGAAGACATAGTTCTAAGTTGTATTCAGAACTAATTCAAAAGATGTACCTCATTATGAAAAACATAAGTCCCATGAATTGCATTTGTCCACCTTAATCTCAAAACTTGTATGCTTATGCTCAGTATTTTCCAAGGATAATCTCTTGATAGGTTATCTAATTCCAAGGGGCCCACTCTAAATGTATATATATTAGTAACACCAACTAAACTCAAAAGGATATATATATATATGTGTGTGTGTGTGTGTGTGTGTGTGTGTAGATATACACATAGATTGAAACATATGTGCACATATACACATACCTAGATATATGAATGTGTGTGCATAACCATAATATTTAAAGAAGAAAAGGTCTTAAATTTATAAAGAGACAGGAAAGATCAAGAACTTCAAGAGAAAAATTGTGAAGTAGAAATGACAAAAATGCAGTATTCATGCATGAAACTCTAAAACAAAAAATAAATAAATAAAAATAAATATAGTAAATGCTAAAAAAGAAAGAAAATTAAATTATATTAAATTATGGTGGCAAAATGGCTGAATGTATATAGGAGCTCGCTATCAGCTATCAAGTCTGATAACCTAAACACCAGCACATTAGGAGAGAACTGACACTTGCAAGTTGGTCTCTGGCCTCCATACATACTCCACAGCACATATGCCAACACACAAATACAAATGAAATAAACAAGAAAATAAACAACAAGTAAATGTAAAACTCAAACAATAGAGTTACACTAAATCACTCATCTATATTAAGGAAATGGAACAGGATGGATGGTGCCACATGTGATTACAACATGGACCACTAAATAATTTAAACACTGTTAGATAATACTGATCTGAAAGCAAGATTCCTACCAAGGGATTCCTGTTTACTGACAATGTACCTAACAAGCCAAGAATGCTGACAGAGAAGTACTCCTGTCACAACTTCAGTTACGGATCAAGTCCTGATGTTTAACAAATTTTAACAAATACATTTTGTAACATTTTGTAAAGGTGCAGCAGCCACACACAGTGATTTTTTTTTTTTTTTTCTGATGCATCCTGGCAAGCAATTATACAGAGGCTTGCAATTATACAGAGGCTGGTGGGCAGAAGATGTAACTCGGATTAATAGAATTCATAAACCATATGGCAGGAGAACCATATGAAATAACCATTAAATAACCAGAAATATTGTGTTATAAGTCTATACTCCAAAGAGTTTCATCAGTTCCCTTTAAAGCTCGGGGTTCTCAACCATTTTCCCTTCCTCTTAAACACAGTCTTTTGAAATAAGTGCTCCTGATAAGAGTTGGTAGAACCTATGAGGACCATATAAAAAAATCATTCAGACAGATTTGAAAACCTTACCATCAGCCTGGCTGTAAGACTCAAAGCTCATCCTTCTAGAGCCTAAAGAAGATATTTGATACATGCTTAATTATTAGCCACAGTCACCAATTGTTTAAAAGCTATCTTCTATTGATGACTAACCACTGAAATTCAGTGTTCATAGCAACATCAATCATAGAAAATATTCTCTTAGTCATTCCTTCCTAGATGTAGCAGATAACAGTTTTTGTTATAAATTATGCTAATGTTTACATTGTATGCACATGAATTAATAAATATCTTCCATTTCATATACCCAGATATGACTTTTGATGCCCAAAGAATTCAATCTTCAATTTATTTTAGCTCCCCACTTTGCATGGCCTTTACATTGGGATTTAGTGGTGGCACTCAGGTTTATTTTTAATTTTGTAGTAACTAAAAGGTTCCAACCTTCCCTGAGGATCTATTAGCAGTTATTGGCTTCTAGGGGAGGTAACATCATTTTTTTCAGTATTGAGCCCACTGAAGACTCGTTCATGCTCATTAATAAGCCTCCACTGTGCTCATACAAATGACTGGAATTAGATTCACTGAGTCACACACAAGAAAAAGATTTTAATATAGGAAGGTGGCTTGTCAGAAAGAAATGTTTCAGTGGGACAGAAGGGGAAGAAAGAAAGAGATCAATAAAGAAGAAAACAACTACAATTCATTGTATACAATTTATGAAATTTTAAAGTAAATGTAAGTAAAGAAAAAAATGTATGATATCACAATCATATAATATTAAAACTACTTGAATCAAAAGCAAATGAGGTATTCAAAGTCATTTCTACTATATGGTGAATTGTATATTTTTTTCTAAAAATGTTGTCACCGTGAATTAATAAAGTTTAATGTGGTTATGTCTAACTTATGAGAAGAAACATAAACTTAAGAAAGTACTTAACTCACACAACACATGTCCTATCTTAGTTTTTTTCATGAGAAATCAGCAGGAGGGCTCCTTAAGCATACCTGCTTTATCATGATGCAGACACAGAGATACAACATCAACTTTTTCATGGATGTTTGTCACTAAAATTTCATTTAACACTTCTTAAACCGTGGTTAAGGTGGCTTTATGTTAAAAAATAAAAAACAAATCCACAGTGTTTCATTGTCCTTAATTCTCACTTTATATTCTATAAGCTAACCATATCTAGTGATTATTGCAAAGTATAATGGAAAATATGAACATTTTAAAATCAAGAATCCTTAAAAAGTTAATATGAGACACATAAAATAGACACACTATTTAATGTCTAGCTATGATTACCTACCAATTGGTTATTGAATTTGCTCATAGCAAAAATTTAGACTATTTATGTGTGGATATTGTATATATAACACTTTTGTTGTGAAAACTCAAAAAAATCTTTTAAAAAATCTACTATGTAAGCAAGTAAAATAGCAGAGTAAAATGCTAATTCTGAATATTGTACAATAAGCATATCTAGCACCGGAAAGATTTTTTTAGAAAGAATTATAATCAAGATAATAGTGTAGGTTAGTATGTTTGAAACAGAAATATGATTAATTATATAAGAAAACAAAAACTAATTCAATTCCTTTGACTATTTTAAAATCATCACTACAAAGGGAAAAAAAAAGTATCTTGCACACTCGGGGTTTTATGATTCCTCTAAATTTGATGGGTGGCTCATGCAATCAGGAGATGTAATTCCTAATAAAAATGTAGACAAGTATGAAACTAGTTGCCTCTTCCTTTCCTGCTATATAGCCATGTCACTTACATCTTGTACATTGTATTTTGTAGGTTTCTCTTGGAAATGTCAGTATGAAAGAGACCTAAATCTTTTCTTTATCTCCTGTTTACTGCCCATGGTAGAGCAGGTTTTGTCAAAGCAAGATCACTGCTAAATTGTCCACGAATGTGAGCTGGAAAAATGACTCAGCAGGTAAGAGTGATTGCATTTCAAACCCAGTACTCCAATCCTAACCTACTCTGGAAGGAAAGAACCGTCTCCCACTAATTACCCTCTAACTCCCACAAGCACTTCATGGGTGATATACAGCTTCACACATACACACACACACACCTCATAGTACACATACACACTAATAAATAAACAATATCATTTAGAAAAAAAGCTTCTGATGTTCACTTCTATATATAGTGTTCTGTTCATAATTTTAATTTTGGAGGAAAACTCAGTGATTTCTGATCTCAGTTGAATGGTTTCATTTTTCCTTCAATAATCATAACTCTGCTGTTCCTAGCAGCTAAATCTCCCTTTGAAATTTTGTTTAAATGAGTGACAGAATTATTCAGGGCTTGTCTACCTGCATGCTTGGCTTCATTATCTGTGAAATGTCTTTCTACAGGCAGAACTTAGGTCTCTGAATAGAATGGTCTTGCATCTCTCTGAATGTTATAGCACATTAAAAGGATGGAAAAATTGACAAAATTATATGAACCCAATGGAAGTAAACAATATATATTAGGTAATTAGTTTAATGAGATACTGGTAATCAAAAATAACTTTGAGAAAAACTTAGACACAATAGCTAGTAACAAACTGCCAGGAAGCTTTTCCTTACAATTATGAAATAAATTATTTTTTGTTCTTTTCCTCTAGGTACAGAATTCTATCAATTACCATTCTTAATTTTTGCTATATTAATATTTTATTGAAAAAAATTCCCCCATTTTTGTTTCCCAAAAAATGTAACAACAAATTCAGTTTTTCCAATACCATCTGGTATATAAAATAATAATAATAATAATAATAATAATAATAATAATAATAACTTTCCACGATATAACCTCTAGAGATGAACTGTTGTGATGTCTTTTGAATGCCACTACATAACCATTATCTACTTAAGCCTATACCAAGAAGGTTATTACTTCTCAAGTCATTTTTGGTTTTAGTCAATCTTTGTAATTGATTTAGGATTTTTTTCTCATTTTGATGTATGTTGCATATTTTCTTTTTTTCAAGTCTCATCTTCCAAACTCAGTGCCTTTAAACACAGAGAATTTTACATCAATGACATTTTTTCCTCATTCCAGAATATTCCCTTGTTATCTAAAATCCTAACTTTCTCTCGTTTTTAAATTGTTTCTTTCCTTCCAATGATAATTTCTTAACCCTTGTTCACAGCCATTCTTTCCTAGGTTTAATACACAACCCTCTTATTCCTTCCCCCTCTGTTTCCAAGAATATACAAGTCTTCCTAAGAGATGGAACTAGCAACTCACTACTGCTACTTTCACTGGAGAGGCTCATACTGTTCAGAGGTTCACAAAAGTCTCCAGGTTTGTGAATTGACCTAGCTTCACCAAGCTGAATACAAATGATATCTTACTACAAGAAACGAGTTACTTTTATTTGGCTGACACTTTTACTTGGTTTTATTTCATTTTGCCTCATTTTTTGGGTATTTGGTCTTTATTTGATTCCCAAATATGTCTAATCATTATCTTCACTGATTTGTGAGGTATTATCTTGTAAATGTTCATTTTCCCCTACACCTTCCTACATTAGCTCAATGTCTAAACTTTAAAAATCTCTATCTTCTTTGCTGACTTCCTTTTTCTGTCTCTGGACTACACTAAATCTACTCTAAAGAAGATAATTATTTATTATTTCATTGTAAATGCATTTCAAAATGTTATTTTCTTTCTTATACTTTCATTCTTCTCTTTTGACAACACTTTAAAAAAAAAAAAAACAGAAGCCAATATTTCCTAGGCAGACATTTGTCAGCCACTGCATTTGATCAGAAGAATATAATAACAACTAATACTTAATTTTTTGGTTTGGTGGGGACTCAACATAATGCATTTCTCAAATAATAAATGCACTTCTAAAATAGATGTCTAAAGTGTAATCATTAGTCCTGATATTAAAAGTAACTTCTTTTCTTAAAATATTATGGAGTTTCAGATATTGAGAAAGGTCATTATTGAGGGTTGTTTGTTACATTTCTGTGTATGTGTGCATCAGTTATAACATGTATGTGAAGTTCAGAGGGCAACTTGAGGAATTCAATTCTTTTCTTCTATCAAGCTATTTCTGAGTTTCAAACTTCGGACCTCAAGCTTGACAGCAAGCACCCTTATCTTCTTAATCAATATTCTACATAAATGTTTATTATGAGGTTCAAATCCACCATCAACATTAAAGTCATGATTCCAAGAAATAGATTTTAGCATTCTACTACTGCCAGTAGGAAACTCCATAAATAATGCATTTATAATTACTGATACTCATATCATTCTAATTCAAAGATAAATCTTATAAGAGAATAATATAGGCATAAAAACTAAATAAGCAAAGAAAGAAAATAAAACTACTCAATATATTTGTAAGTTTTCATACATTTGAGGATTTATTTTGTTGGTACATTTTCTTATGCTCCACTCTTTTCAAGGCATTTCAAGCTCCTCTGTGGTACATACCTGTCCAGTCTCCTACTACTTTAAAGTGGACACCAAATGTTGCTTTGGTTTCAGTAGGACACTGAAAAAAAAATATACTGGAATCAATTCAGATTGTTAATATTAGAAGTATATGATTTGATCAAACTTTTATTCTGATAGCAAGCCCCAAGATCAACAGCTACTGGGGAAGAAAAAGATAAAATTTATATGATAGAAAAAGCAATACTCTCTGATTATTAGGGCAACCGAATTTCTCTGAAGACCCATAAACAACATATAAAGCAGAAAATACACAGACAAAATTTAGTAGTGGCCTACTCAACTATAAATCCTGTTAAAATGTTTTTGAGGTAAAATATGAGTCAGAAGGAAGAACTATGAACTGAAGAATGATTTTTCTGTGTCTTGCTCATAGACAAATCACAGTGAAAATTTGTAAAAAAAAAAAAAAAAAAGGATGTGTATAGCCTAGGCAGTCTATGCAGCCTCTGGTAATGAATTAGTAGTATTTACCACTAATATAGGGATGGACTTTGAGAGCCCATTCCACATAGAGGTATACTCTCTTAGCCTAGCCATTTGGAGGGGGAGGGTCTAGGCCCTGCTCCAAATGATATGACAGACTTTTTAAAAAAGATTTATTTATTATGTATACATAGTTCCTCCTGCATGTATCCCTGCAAGCCAGAAGAAGCTACCAAATCTCATTATGTATGGTTGTGAGCCACCATGTGGATGCTTGGAATTGACCTCAGTACCTCTGAAAGAGCAGCCAGTGATTTTAACTTCTGAGCCACCTCTCCAGCCCAGATATGACAGACTTTGAAGACTCCCTAAGGAACACCTCTCTCTCCCTGGGGAGCAGAAAGGGGATGGATGGGATGGGAGTTTGTGGGGGTGATATGGGAGGATGGGAGGGTGAGGGAACTGGGATTGACATGTAAAACAAGCTTGTTTCAAGTTTAAATTAAAAGACTTATCAAAAGAACAAAAACAAAACAAAAAGATATATATATTCTATGTCCAATATGTTCATTCTCAGAAAAATGAACTGCATGGCACCTATAGAGAAGCAAATGAGTTTCAAAATGAAAGTAAAAATGGTTATTCTGTGGTTCCATATTAAGATAACCTAACAACTACCCAGGAACCAATCAGCAGGTGATGAAAAAAGATTTCACTCATTTTCCAGATAACCATTTGCTTATTTATGATCCCCAACTAAACATTTTTCAATACTGGTTATTTTTTTCTAATCCATTTGGTAGTGTTAAGTAATCTGAAGTTATGACAGGATGTAGGCTGTAAACCTTAGGAAATGAAACTCATAAAGAAGTATTATCCCAATAATTTCCCAGTTGATTTAGGAGTGTTTCCTAATAGCCTGTTGGAGAGACTCACATATGAAGGATGTATATCTGGTAAATCCCATCAAACTGAATCCCATAACCTATTGATTATAGATGAAGATTATCTGCTAGTGACCACTCAGCTTGAATAAAGTACTATTTGCGAAGGACTGTATAACAATTGTATCTATCTAGTATTATAATAACCTTGAACAGTGTCTTTCATCTATAGAATGGATAAAATATGTGGTACATTTACACAATGGAGTATTACTAAGAGGTTAAAAAGCAATGACATCTTGAAATTTTCAAATGGATGGAACTAGAAAAAACAAAATCCCTGGTGAGGTAACCCACACCCAGAGAGACAAACATAGTATGCATTCACCCATAAGTGGATATTAGAAGTAAAGCAAGGGATAATCAGACTACAATCCACAACCCCAGAGAAGCTAGGTTAAAAAAAAAAAAGGGGGGGTGTGATCTGGGAAGGTAAAATAGTGGAGATTTTCTGGGTATACTGGGAGGGGATAGAAAGGAGGGGATGGTAGAAGGGAACATGAATGATCAAGAAGATGGAGTTGGGGTAAGTATAAAGGGGGAGAGCAATGAAAGAGACATCTTGATAAAGGGAGCCATTAGGGAGAAACCTAGGCTATAGAAATTATCAGGAATCCGTAAGAATGACCCCAGCTACAACCCCTACCAAAAAGGGATAGGGTCTCTGAATGAGAGTTCCCCTTTAATCAGATACATGACTGCCCTAATTGTCATTATGAAACCTACATCCAGTAACAGAATGAAACACATGTAGTCAATGATCCACAGCCAAGCACTGGGCTGATCTACTGGAGTTCAGGTGAAGACAGGGAGAAAAGATCATATGAACAAGCGAAGTCAAGATAGGAAAACCACAGAGACAGCTGACCCAAGTTAGTGGAAGCTTATGTACTAAAGACTGAAAGCTGGGGAATCTACATGGGACCAAACTAGACCCTCTGAATGTGGGTGACAGGTATATGACTTGATCTGCTGGGCAGGCCTCTGGCACTGGTACTAGGTCCTAACCCAATGGCATGAAATGTCTTTGTGAAGCCCATTCCCTATATTGGGATATCTTGCTCAGTCTTGATAGAGCTGTGATGGTCTTGGGCCTGCCTCAACATGGTATGCCAGACTTCGGACTCCTCAAGCATGGCCTTACCCACTCTGAGGAGTGGATGGGGGGGAGGATGAAGTAGGGGAGAAGGGAAGGTCTGCATGTTGGTTCCTCCAGAACTTTACTCACTAAATTTATCTTCCCAACACCTTAAGCAGCTATTCTGATCATCTAAGCTCATTTGCCATTTCCTCCACTGTAAATGAATGAAAAGATAATGCAAGCCAAGAAGAGGGTAGAGTGAGAAGCAAAAAGTAGCTTGCTTCTAGATTCCCAAATTTATATCCATATTGTGGTAATCTCACAATGAATTACAAATATATACATTATCTAAATATTCATATTTGTGTTCTCTTTCATTGAAGGCACTATAGAAGGTATTTATAAATTTCAAAGTACACTAGAAACCCTTTTCTTTCAAATGCTGGCAACTACAGAAGTAGATATGATCCTGAATTCATAAAACATTGGAGCACTTCTGTCTTCTTTTTATGAATAATGTCTTAGAAGTCACTTAGAGTGCTTCAAATTAAAAAAAAAATGGTCAACCAAAATTCAAACTAAGCATATTGAAGGAATAAAGTACAGAATATTTACAATATGAGGTGTGACAAATTAATGAAGATCTTATAATTATATTTCACTATATTTTCATAAATAATATGCAGAGTCATTAATACTGCCTGAAGAGGTATGCTCAGTATTAAATTACTTCTTAGGGCTATCTAAAATTAGTTCTTTAAAAGTCGCAAAGGAAGACATAATGAAGAGTTATCAAAGATTATCTTTCCTAGGAACTAATAAACCCAATATGCTTAATAAAGTTTCCATTAAAAGGTTTCAGAAAATCATTTTTGGTTAAGTTTATAATATAACAAAAAAGCTCACATTAATTGTTGACACATATAAAATGTTGAGGACGATACATATCAAGTGATTAATAATATAACATCATAGATAATAAAATTTAAGAGAAACAAGTAGAATATTGAGTAACTTCCTAGATAATAACCCTTTAAAAATGTATCAAACACCTCTAATGAAAATTTCAAAACACTTCAAGAATTTAAGTAAAAGTTTAAGTTAAGTGTAGAGATAAATCACAAAGTCCTCCTATGCACAAAGATAAGGTCTTGGCTCATATTGATCTCAAATAAATAGCATATAAGGTATTATTACCTAAGATTAAGGATAAGATAATAAAAAGTTTGGGATTCAGTAATAGGTCTGTATTTCTACATTAGTAAACTGTTAGCATCAGATCTTTTCCTTATATTTGTTTGATAAGATAATAGATTTTAAACATATACAATTTTTTTAAATTTTCCATATCAATCCCAGTTGTGCCTCCCTCCCTCCCTATTTCACTTCCTTCCCCCCTCATGTGCACCCCACCCACCCTCCCGTCCCATTCCCCCCCCACACACACACACTCCACATGTAGGGTGATGCCATCCAGAAGGGGTCATCTAAATGTGTCAAGACTAGGACTTTTCTCCTGTCTCTAGGATAAGGTATTATCCCTCCATGGGGGATGTACCCACAAGGTCTTTTTGTGCCTCAGGAATACATCCTGGTTCCACTGTCTGAGATCCCTTAGACTTCTCAGGCCTTCTAGCTGAGACACATGTTCAGGGGGTCTGAGTCAGTCCCATGCTAGATTCCCAGCTATCAATCTGGGGAACCGTTAGCTCCTCCTTGTATAGGTCAGCTGTCTCCATGTGTTTCTGCAGCATAGTCTTGTCCTCCTTCTCTGCATCTCGATTCTAGTTCAGCTCAGTGTTTAGTTGTGGGTGTTTGCTTCTGTTCCCAACAGGTACGGATGAAGGCTCCATGATGGTGGATAAGTTAGTCATTGATCTCATTATTAGGGAAGGACACTTATGCTAGACTTTCCACTGTTGCTCAAATTGTTAGTTGGAGTCAGTCTTGTAGGTCTCTGGACATTTCTTTAGGTCCAGTTTTCTCATCTATCCTACAATGGCTCCCTCTTTTATGTTCTCTCTCTCTCTTTCCCTCTCTCTTTGCCTCTCTCTATTTTCTGTCTTCTATTCCTCCCCTGACTCAATCTTCCTAGTCCTACGTGCTTTCCTTTCCTCCCGTTCTCCTTTTCCTAGTTCCCTCTCCACTCACTGTTCCCCCAATTTCCCATGTGCTCTGGAGATCTTGTCCCTTCCCCCTTCTGTGAGGGACCTAGTATGAATTTCTTAGAATCCACCTTGTATACTAATTCCTCTGGCGGTGTTAGGCTGGTGATCCTTTGATCTAGGTCTAAAATCCAAATATGAGAGAGTACATATCATATTCCTGTTTTTGTGACTGGGTTACCTCATTCAGGATGGTTTCTTCAAGTTCCATCCACTTGCCTGCAAATTTCAAGATTCCATTGTTTTTTTTTTTTTTTTTTTTCCACATAGTAGTATTCCATTGTGTAGATGTGCCACATCTTCTTTATCCATTCTTCAGTTGAGGGGCATCTAGGTTTCTTCCAGGTTCTTCCTATTACAATAACGGTGCTATGAACATAACTGAGTACATGTCTTTGTTGCATGGATGTGGATCATTTGAGTATATGCCTAAGAGGAGGACTGCCCAGTCCTGTGGTAAACTGATTCCCATTTTCCTGAGGAACCGCCATACTGGTCTCCAAAATGGCTGTACAAGTTTGAACTCCCACCAGCAGTGGAGGAGTGTTCCCCTTTCTTCACATCCTCTCCAGCATAAGTTGTCATTGGTTTTGTAATGGCAAAAAAAATATAAAATGATACCTATTTTAGGAATACAATATAAAACTATGTCTCTGTACATGTACTTATCAAACATCAAAAATTTAAGAGATTTTTTATTTTTAAATAAACAAACTTGAAATAAAAAAAATTACTCAAATTTACATCTACATTTTTATCTAAAGTTCTGGTGTAACCAAATTTGGTAACTCAAACAAAATGATCACAGATCACAAATGATCTTCAGGAAGTTCTTTAACCATTTTGACCTGCCTGAGACCAATTTTTATTTTCTAATTCTAATCTCCCATTTTGTTTATTGTCTGCTACATAGCTCATTCTAAATTGAATTTGGCTGAAATTGTTATTACCATACTTCTTTTTTTATTCACTGTTATTTTTTATATACTTTGTAATTTAAATTTGAAAGGAGCTTGTTTTACATATCAATCCCAACTCCCATACCATTCTTCTTAAAAGGTATTCTTTCAATTCTCATATATCTGCACATGGAACCAAATTATTGACAGAGTAAGGTCCAAATGTCATAATAATATCACATATTAATCCTGGTACCAGGGTTCAATCAACTTTCAAGTGCTTTCTTTAAGTTTCCAAGGGAGTGTGTCTGACCAAAGAAATCTCTTATTAGATGATCTATTTTGTGCTCCATGGAAAAGCACTAGTATTGATTCATGTACAGGTTTCCTGGCTGGTGATGCTACTGAGATAATTGGATAAAGAGGGCTGTAACTGCATCAACTGGTTAATCCTCTGATGAGTATATGGTCAGATGAGTTATGATTAGACAGGCGAAGTCTGAGGAAAAGAACTGGAAGGATATGCCCTGCCCCCAGAGGTCCCATTAAGAAATTTTTTGCTGACTGCCCAGCGTACAGTGAACATTCAGGTCTTCCATGTCATTATATTATAACATGATGCCCACCAAAAACAAGTTGACTGGCCATGGGATAAAAGCTCTAGATGGGAAGCCCAAATAGACCCTTCCCTTAAGTTGTCTTATTTCATATGCTGCCATAATCATGAAATGTTTGTTAAATACTATACAAACCTCTTCTTATAGACAAAGGCCAAAAATACTTGTTACCACTATTTGCATCACTGTATTGTATGATTCTGTTCTGTCCATTTTAATTCAACAAAACCAACTGTCAAAATCTTCATTATTTTCCTTCCCTCTCCCATCTACTCATACTGAAATGGGACTGAAAACTTGTACAATCAATTTGGAAATTAATATGAACATTTCTTAGAAAACTTGGAATTGACCTATCTCAAGACCCAACTATACCACACCTGGGCATAAACCCAAAGGATGCTCTACCATACCACGAGGACACATGTGCAACTATGTTCCTAGCAGGTTTATTTGTAAAAGCCAGAAAATGAAAACAACCTAGATGATCCTCAATCAGAAAATGGATAAAGAGAATGTGATACATTTGCATAAGGGAATATAACTCATCTGTTAAAAACAATAAAATAAAGACATGCTGACATGATAAGATTTGCTAGCAAAGGGTGGAACTAGAAAAGTTCATCCTGACTGAGACAGACATAAATGGTATGTACTCATTTGTAGGTGCACATTAGCTACAAAGTAAGGGACAAAAAATGCTACAATCCACAGACTAAAAGAAGTTAATAAGGAAGGCTTGAGGGGGACTAGCACATGGACCTCACTGTGAATGGGAAGTAGAAGAGACATCACAGATGCATGATGGGGTCTGGTTGGGATGGGCATGGGAACAGAAGAGATAAGGTACTGGGAAGATGAAAGGAGAGAATACTGGGAAAGACAACTGGAAACAGGGCATATCTTGGGTGAGCTAGAAACATTGTGCAATGGAAACTCACAGAAATCTATGAGGGTGAACATATCTAAGACTTCTAGCAATGGGAAATATGGAACCTGAACTGGCCATCTCCTGTAAGCAGGCAAGACTTTGAATGGAGGAATTGGGATCTAAACTTAGCCATGTAACTTTGATCTACTATTTGCCCAGATTACAAAATATGCTGGGATAAAGGCGGCACAGAAATTATGGCAGTAGCCAAACAATGAATGGTTCAGTTTGAGACCCACATCCTGAGAGGTAGCTCACCAGTGACACTGTCTGGAGAGCCAGGACCCAGAGATTGGGCAGCCCAGAGACCTAGGATAGAACCAAACATGACTGATAAAATAAAATGATTCCTAATGATAGTCTGCTCTACTTAGATTGTCGCCTCACCCAATTATCATTGACAGGATTCACCCTGCTACTGATGGAGTCCCATAGCCAAGCATTAGGCAGACCACAAGAAATATGAGTTGTGTAGCTTGGTCTTCTTGTGGAACTCCTAACAGTGGGAACAGAGGCTGACTCTGATGTGTTACATGCTTTTTGGGACACTTTCCTCCAACTGTGTTGCCTCATCCAGCCTAATAGGAGAGGTAGTGTCTAGTCTTACTGTAAAATGATGTGCCATGGCTGGATGATACAAATTGCAGCCCTACTTTGTCCAAAGAGAAAAGAGGAATGAATGGGTTGGGGGAGAAGGGAGATTTTTGAGAAGAGGAGGGAATAGGGAAAAAATAATTAACAAAAATTAATTTTAAAAAATATGGGAGAATCTTAGCTTTCAGAGGCAGGAGGCAAGAGTTTTGTTCAAAGATGTTTAAAAGTTCCTATCTATAATTTTTATAAGCTTATCTCTTCCAATATTTGCCTAACCCAGAGGAAAAACATTAAGACAAGTATCATTGCACAAGCCCTACTGCAAGCAGAGGCAAAACACACAAGGCTCTGGGTCTGGTACTAATGGCCAATTGAAAGCAAAGAGTGAGGTGCCATTCATTTATTGAATAAGTAATGCAAGCATACTGAATGTAATGTCCAAATATCATGATTGAAGCTGAGTTTTTTCATTTCCATCATAACCTGGACTCAAGTCCAAGCTCGTCTATTTTAGTTAATAGAACTCTAATTGTTTAAGCGGAGACTTAGGTAAGAAGCTTGATTTCTTCATATTTTAAATCTAGTTTCTAGGCAAAAACAAGCCCTGATAATTCAGACTTCAAAATGGATTCAGAATCTGGCCTCTCACAATGTCCAATGTCATCACCATGGTCAAAGCCATCACTATCCCTCCTCTTGGTGACTGAAGCAGAATCATAACTACTCTTCCTGTTTCTACTCTTGCTCCTCCTTCACCTACTCTTAATGTAGCGAACAGAGCATGCTCAAAAGTAAACCATATACCCATGCAAGACCTACAACTTCCTGAACACAAACAAAGGAAGAATGGACTGTGAAGAAGAATGGTAGAGGGCAGAGTGGGGAGAGAATGGGAGGAAAAGAGGGAGGGGGATGGAGTTCAGGATATAAAATAAATGACTAAATTTAATTAATAAGAAAAAAGTAAGTCATGACACATCATTTCTCTATTCGGACACTCCAGTGGATTCTTTACCCATCAAAGTAAAGGGCAATGCCTTAAATATCTGGGAAACACTGAGTGATGTGAAGCAGAATTTCAGATCTAGAAACACAGGAGAAATATATGTAGTTGTAAAGTAGTAGATATTCTGGGAATCAACAATAGTGTGTCTTGATATTTAGAGCTCATGGGAATAACAAGGAGAATAAAATAACCAAGACTAAATCAAAGTAGTCAAAGAATGAGGAGGGAAGCCAGATCTATTGATGTCCTGGAAACAAAATTAAAACTTTTAAAAGTGTTTCAATAAAATTATCAGCATCATGAAAAGGTGCTGAACTCTGACGACCAGTAAGCACTGGGAAATAAATGATCATTGTATTTAACAGTAAGAGGGCATTGTGCATCTTGGCATTATCTTCAGGGAGTGCGCTGTGGACAACTCTGAGGTTAAGTAGCAGAGAAAGAGAGGAAAATCTGATGAGCTGAGGAAGAATGGAGCACTAGGCACTTGAGTAGAGTCAAGAATAGAGTATCTCCTTTCAAGGTCGGTGAAGAATTGTGGGGGGATTTTAATGGGGATTGCATTGAATCTGTAGATTGCTTTTGGCAAGATTGCCATTTTTACTATGTTTATCCTACCTATCCAAGAGCATGGGAGATATTTCCATTTTCTGGTATCTTCTTTAATTTCTCTCTTTAGAGCCAAAAAGTTCTTATTATATAGGCCTTTTACATGTTTGGTAAGCGGTACACCAAGATACTTTACGTTGCTTGTGGCTATTGTAAAGGGTGATGTTTCTCTGGTTTCTTACTCTGTCTCTTTGTCGTCTGAAAAAAGTAGGGCTACTGATTTTTTTGAGTTTATCTTGTATTCTGCTAGTTTGCTGAAGGTGTTTATCAGCTGTATGAGTTCCCTGGTAGAGTTTATTGGGTCGCTTATGTAAATTATCATATCATCTGCAAATAGGGACAGTTTGACTTCTTCCTCTCCAATTTGGATCCTCTTGATCTCCTTTAGTTGTCTTATAGCATTAGCTAGAACTTCTAGTACGATATTGAAGAGATATGGAGAGAGAGGGCAGCCTTGTCTTGTTCCTGATTTTAGAGGAATTGGCTTAAGTTTCTCTCCATTCAGTTTGATGTTGGCAGTTGGTTTGCTGTATATTGCTCTTATTATGTTTAGGTATGTTCCTGTTATCCCTGACCTCTCCAAGACCTTTATCATGAAAGGGTGTTGAATTTTGTTGCAGGTTTTTTCCGCATCTAGGGAGATAATCATATAGTTTTTCTTTTTCTGTTTGTTTATATGATGGATCACTTTGATATGGAAAAACAAAAGTCAAAGGATAGCCAAAACAACCCTATACAATAAAAGAACTTCAGGAGGCATCACCATTCATGACTTTAAGCTCTACTACAGAGCTATAGTTCTGAAAACAGCCTGGTATTGGCATAAAAATAGACTGGTAGACCAATGGAATCGAATTGAAAATCCTGATATTAACCCACGCACCTATGAACACCTGATTTTCGACAAAACAGCTAAAATTATACAATGGGGCAAGGACAGCATCTTCAACAAATGGTGCTGGCACAATTGGATGAGGGTGTGTAGAAGACTGAAGATAGACCCATGTCTGTCGCCATGCACAAAACTCAAGTCCAAATGGATCAAAGACCTCAACATCAATCCAGCCACATTGAACCTCTTAGAAGAGAAAGTAGGAGGTACCCTTGAACAAGCGGTATAGGAGACCACTTCATGAACATAACTCCAGGGGCACAGACACTGAGAGAAACAATAAATAAATGGGAACTCTTCAAACTTAGAAGCTTCTGTAAGGCAAAGGACACAGTGAACAAGACCAAAGGGCAGCCCACAGACTGGGAAAAGATTTTCACCAATCTTATCTGACAAAGGGCTGATCTCCAAAATATACAAAGAACCCAAGAAACTAGTCAACAAAACACCAAATAACCCTATTAAAAAATGGGGTACAAAACTGAAGAATTCTCAATAGAGGAAATCAAAAAGGTTGAAAGACACTTAAGAAAATGCTCCACATCCTTAGCTATCAGGGAAATGCAAATCAAAACAACTTTGAGATACCATCTTACTCCTGCCAGAATGGCTAAATTTAGAAACACCAGTGATGACTCATGTTGGAGAGGATGTGGAGAAAGGGGAACACTCCTCCACTGCTGGTGGGAGTGCAAACTCATACAGCCATTGTGGAGATCAGTATGGTGGTTCCTCAGGAAAATGGGAATTAGTTTACCACAGGACCCAACAATCCCCCTCTTAGGCATATACCCAAAGGATTCACATCCATGCAACAAAGACATCTGTTCAACTATGTTCATAGCAGCACTATTTGTAATAGCAAGAACCTGGAAGCAACCTAGATGCCTCTCAATTGAAAAATCGTTAATGAAGATGTGGCACATCTACACAATGGAATACTACTCTGCACAAAAATATAATGGTATCTTGAAATTCGCAGGCAAGTGGATGGCACTTAAAGAAACCATCCTGAATGAGGTAACCCAGTCACAAAAAGAGGAACATAGTATGTACTCACTCATATATGGATTTTAGACCTAGATCAAAGGATCACCAGCCTATAATTCACACTACCAGAGGAACTAGGATACAAGGTGTATTCTAAGAGATTCATATAAAGTCCCTCACAGAACTGGAAAGGGACAAGTCCCCCAGAGCTCAGGGGAAGTGGGGGGGGGGCAGAAAATGGAGAGAGAAGTAGGAGAAAATGAGTGGGAGGAAAGGAAAACATGTGCGACCAGGAAGATTGAGCCTGGTTAGGAATAGAAGATAGGAAAGAGAGAGACAGAGACAGAGACAGAGAGAGAGAACATAAAAGAGGGAGCCAATATTGGTTTGAAGGTAAAATTGAACACCAAGAAAGGTCTAGAGAACTATAAGACTGCTGCCAACTAACAATTTGAGCTTCCGTGGAAAGGCTATCATAAATGCTCTTCCCAGAGAGTGAGATCAACAACTAACTTATCCATGGAGCCCTCAACTAATGCCTGTTGGAAACAGGATCAAGCACCCATACACAAACACTGAGTCGAAGTAGAACTCAGATGCAGATGGAGAGGACAAGACCAGGAGGTAGAAACACATTCAGACAGCTTTCCTGAACAAGGAGGAACTAAAGGCCACTAGACTGATAGCTGGGAAGCCAGCATGGGATTGACTCAAGCCCCCCTGAATATGGGTCTCAGCCAGAAGGACTGAGCAGTCTATGGGGCCTCAGACAGTGGAGCCAAGATGTATCCCTGATGCACAAAAGGACTTTGTGAACACATCCCCCATGGAGGGATAACTGCCTTAATCTAGAGACAGGAGAGAAGCCCTAGTCCCTACTTCACATGACCTGTCAGATCTACATCACCCCAACTGGATAGCATTCCCCTACATATGGAATTGGGGTGGGGGGATGGGAGGGGAGGGTGGTTAGAGTGCATGTGAGAGGGCAGAGAGGGTAAAAGGGAGCGAAGGAGGGAGGGAGGGAGAGAGAGGGAACTGGGATCGACATGTAAAATAATAAATTAAATTTTAAAAAAAATGGCATGACTCCAAAATTAAGTTGAAGGACAAGTTACTGGGGAAAAGGATTTCTGTTTTTGTTTCCACAGAAAATGAAAAGATGTGGATTCCAACCAGACTAATGTGGTTTGATCACGCCAGCCGCCTGAAAGAGTACCAGGTGATCCTACATTCAAAACAGCTGGACAAAGCAGCCTACAGTCTACAGCCAGGATTTCTGAATCTTCTTCGAATCCCCCATGACAGCGCCCCTTACCAGCAGGAAGTAGTTTGGAAAGAACAACGCCCAAATTCCCAAATATTGACTATAAATGTTTGTTTTCATTTAAATGGACTTTGTTATATAAAATAAATTAAAAGAAATTTAAAAAACTTAGCTAAATGTTCTATATTTATCTAAAAATATTTATTTTATTTTATATGTATGGGTTTTCCTTGCATGTATGTATATGCATCACACATGCCTGCCAGGTGCCCTTGGAGATCAAAAGAGAACATTGAATTCCCTGGAACTTGAATTATGGATGATTGTGCCTCACCATGTGTATACTGGGAATTGGACCTGGATCCTTGGAATGAGAAATAAATGGTCTCAACTACTGAAAAAAAAAAAAAAAAAAAAAAAGAATAGAGTATCTATCTACAGATCGAAGTTCTGTATGGAAACAAAACCAAAAACAAACAAACAAAGAACCCACCAGAACAAAATAACAATAGCAAGAAAACGAACAGAGAAGAAACTATTGACTGCATAAATCAAATTAATCTTAGCCAGTCTATTTGTTCTGAAAATAGTAGATTATTTAGCTCACATTTATCACATAGGCTATCATTAGCCTCTGAAAACATTTCTTTTCTCCTGGAAGACAGCCAAGGTACAGGAGTTAGGGGATATTTAATTCTCAAAAATCTCAAACAGTTTGTTAGGTTCCTTGGATAATAACCCGTCTGTGGTTTTCACCCCTGTGCCTGGAATACATAATGACACATTGTTCCTGGCAATCTACCTTCTCCTCCATCAAAATGTCTAAAGCAAAAGGCAAGTCTAAAGAGCTAACTAGATAAGGTTAACACTAGCAAGGTAGATGACAGACTTAACCAATTATTTTAATGTAATAGAATGAAATAATTTTAAAAAAATTACCTTGTTTTCTTTAAATTAAAAAGTTCCCAGACAAGCTATGAGATGAACAACATGAAACATAAAAATGATGGAAAAACAGGCATGCTATTTGAAAGTGCAGACAAAACAGTTCTGCTGCTAGATTCTGACTCATGGAAACAAATGTAAAATCGGGTTAATCAAGTTTAAAAACAATGAATCATACAACATAAATTAGACGTCAGAAAAGCATGTTTATTTCTGAACAAAAATAATACTGAAAGGACTTGGAGGTAGTCACATATACATGGATGAGTTAATAATGAAAAAGGAGATTGTGGATTACTTCTATAATTAAGAATTAATAAAAAAATAAAATCAAGGGACATAACATCTACCACTGCTAAAAATGAAGAGATGCTTCATTTTGTAGTCAATACAATACCTCCTGCTTTCTTAAGTCTTGACTTTTTAAAACTCATTTCTAATGGTAATATGAGTTTTAGGGCACACACAAAAAAAAATCTAACCATTTGATCATTACAGAACACAGCTGGGGAACACTTGCCAAGATTCACTGAGTAAATAGCTCAGGACAAAGTATAAAATTCTGTATAGATGTTAAGTCAACAAAGGTCTAAAGGGGAAAAAAAATCATGAAATGAGTTCTGGTTATAGCATTTGTTATCATATATAATTGTATTCTACAATGACTGGTTCCTTCCACAATTTAATTTGTGGCCCTTCAAATGTAACTTGCACAGCATATGTTGAAGCTTAAACATATTAATAAAGGAGATGTATATGTTTAATTTCATATTCTCAAGGGGGAATTACTTTGCAAAAGAATATAGTTTTGAGATGAAATTTGTGATTGACATTTTATGCTGGCCAGATCCTTTTAGTCCTTCTCAACTTTCACAATCTAAGCACTCAGTAACACTCCCAGATGTGGAGATGGCTCTCTATTAGGACTTCTCACAGAAACTGATATTTACCTGAAAAGTTTCTAAGTCATCCATGTCCAAATTCCTTGTATGGAGACATGTCATATTCAGTGACAGGTCAACCAGGAGATAAAACAATTTTGGGTCCTTACTTCAAGACTGGACAACTGTGAAATAATACTTCATCTATTGAACTCCAACTAGTCATTATGAGATCTATTACTCTACCACATTGGTGAGTTCTGACTGCCTTGTCCCTTAAGCTGCCTGGAGCACAATTCCCAACAAACTATCCTCAAGCAACATGTCTTTCGGTCTTCATTTTTGTGCTTTATTATTTTTTTATTTGCCTTTATCTAATTACATTTATGAAAGCTTTCATTATTTCACTATTTTTTATCTTTGTCCCCTCTTTCCTTATATTCTTCCCAAAATTCTATTTCCTTTATTTTATTTAATCTTGTTTCTGCCACATTTTCTTCTATCCAAACCCCTTCTGATACTTCTACACTCACCCTAAGTTCTTTGAATTTCATAGCATGTTGAGCATAATGCTTGTGATTTTTTTTTTCTTTTCCTTTATGGTTCATGGTGATAGAATAGAGAAGTTGAATTAGTTTTAAGTATGATTCAATACATTGTTGGATTGTGTGTTGTGCTTCCAGCTATTTTTTCTTCTTTCTTGTCTGAATGGTTCAAGGGACTAAGCTCTCCAGAACAGGTTGCTTTGCTAAAAAGATGGCTATTTGAGAGTACTTGATGTTTTGGCAGAAGACTAGTGCTCAGTTCCCAACACCAGTCAGGTGGCTCAAAATCACTTCTAATGTCAGGTTCAGTAGATTTGACATCTCTGGTCTCTGCAGTCACCTCCACAGACCATCCACATAATGATCACACACACACACACACACACACACACACACACACAACCAGTTTGCCTCATCCAGCCTTAATATGAAAGGAGGTGCCTATTCTCACTGCAACTTGATATGACATAGCTGGTGGATATCCATGGGAAGCCTGTCCTTTTCTGAAGAGAATCTGAAGAGGAGTGGATATGGATATGGGGAGTTGGTGGAAAGGACTGGGAGGAGATAAGGGAGAGGAAACTGAAGTCAGGATGTTGAAATAAATAAACAAATAGAAGCAACAGCTTCAAAAATACATTTTTATTATACTTAATAAGAACCTAGCAATCATACTGAGTTAACTCATTTATGAGTGTGTTGATCTGAATTGTACTTCAAAATATAGCTCACTCAAGGTCAAGTGCAAGCTTAAAGCCCCCTAGGTTATTGCACACCACTTTCTTGTATGTTTCTCATTTTAGTTTGAGAAAGGAGCCTTAGAGATGTGAGATATTTTATCTAGAAGCCTCCATTCTTTGTCAGGTAAAAACTCTTGTTTTGTCATTTTAGTGAAAACATAAAAGCTTTTTGCTAAAAATATAAATTCTAAAAGGTGAGGTGCCTTTTATGGTTTTGTTGAAGCTAGTCAATGGGTAGTGGTATGTTATGATATTTTCTCCACTTAGAATATGCTGGAAAAATATTTTTATGGACAAACACTCCTCACACTGTAGTTGGCATTCAATAAACACCCTTTCTTTCTCACATCCCATGTTCTCTGTTTAATATTATGTCAATGAAACAATTTTAAAAGTAAACTCTCAAACAGAAAGAAAAAATTTCTGAAGGAAATTTCTAATGACCTGATCCCTTAAACCGCCTACAATTACTTGTATATTTTCTCCCATTTAAACTTTTACTTGCTTTTCTGATAAGCTTTGTGAATGGATGAATGCAATGAGAAATGAAAATGTCTTAAAACTGTCAAAAGCAAACATGATTTCGATGCAATTTTACAGCAAATATTTGTTCATCAGATATATTTCTGGTTTCTGATAAGAACTGTGTTCCAAGGACTCCAGAAGTCCAGCTTTATACTCCATATGGGTGTCTGTATTTTATCTATTCCTCATGACAAATTCTTCCCCTTTCATACAAGTCAATGTCCACATAGCAGCAGACAAAAGAGTATTCAGAATAACTCCCCATCATCCCCATCATTCCAGAGAACATAAATATGACTCCAATTCTGTACTCGGCTAGTACTGCCATCTTTCCTGATAGACATAAACATCACTAATAATCTCAGTACATGACAAATTACTTTCATCTGATGATTATGAAACAAGTTTCATCCATATAGACAAAATATAAATTCAAAATGAGTAAAGCAAAAGCATCATTGTCTTCTTTAGAAAACCCTTTTGGCCCCTGGTTTTAGTCTAACAATTTGACACATGCACATGCTTTTTGTTTCTTCTATTCTTTAAGTATAAACACCTTTTCTCAATTATCTGTCAACAGGCTATCAAATAAATTCAAAGTGGAAATGAAACTCACAATGGTAATATGCACAGGATGATCCTTTCTGTCCTTCCACCACTACTCTTTGTGAGGTTCTCACAATTCAACCACACGAATCTATTATCTGAAACTGATTGAATCGCAATAGAATACTGAGAGCCAAATGTGCCAGAGGGTAAATTAACACACCCATAGGTTGTGGATTTTCAATCCAATACATGTAATCTAAGACACTTCCAAAACCTCAACCCCAAGCATAAACATTTTTTCTTTTCTTTCTTTTTTTTTCTTTTTTTTTCTACTTCCCTGACATTTTTTAATTCACTTTTTGTATGCATCTAGTATGTAGTCTTTATTCTTATATTTATCATAAACTTGAATAAAAACTAAACAGTAGTCATTAAAGGGAATATTAAGCAAACTGTGTTTTCTAACCATGTAGCCACTGAAAAGAATGAGACATATACAAACACAGTAGTAGAATGAAAAAATATCCCGGGTATAGTATTTAGTGAAATGACAGCAGTAGATGACAAAATATCTTGAATTATTTATGTCACATAATGGAGAACATGATGTAGAAATGAGAAATTAGAAATCCTTCTATTTTATGTGATATTTATGAACTTTGTAAAATTTAAATTGCATAAGTTGATTCAGGCCTGTACACCTCATACTCAGGGAACAGAGTGAGATCATAAGCTTGAGCCCCACCTACACTCCACAGAGAGAACAGCAACTGCAGCTCAGCAGATCCAGTAAAGTAACTCAGATGCATAAGAAAGGTATATTGGTTCTTTCTCTCACTTGTGGATCTAAGACTTTACAGAGAATATAAATCATGTCGCCTGAGAAAGTTTAAGAAGGAGGACTGAGGATTAACAGGCAAGGACACTGCAGATGCACATGGCCAAATGGAAATATAATACATATATATTTTTCTGTCTTTGTAATTGCTTATATGTATATGATACAGATTTTTAACATATATAAGGTTAAACTGTTACATGATTATAATAATGCATGTTAAAAAATAATTAATAATAGCATTATGAGACATCTATAAGTTTGTCTTCCTCATGTGTGCATTTCCCAGCATTTCACCTCTCAGTTACTGTAGTTCAACTTTTCTTACCAATGCCTATATGTTTAATGTTTCCACGTCACCCTCCTTTATCCCAGCTCTCTAAAGAAAACTGGATGCATCTGATTTCCAAGCATAACACATACATGGAATATCATAAAATATTTTTTGAGATGGAATCCCATGCCATTTTTATTGTCCTTAAAATCACCCTGTTGCTATGGGCGACCTTACAGGCATGTGCAATTACTGAAACTATTAGCATGTATAAGCATATGCAGTGAACAAGGTTCTAGGGAGGGAATCTGCAATGGTTTCATGCATATGAAAGAAGCTATTAACATTCTGAGCCCATAATTCATACATAGAAAAATGAAATTAAGAGTTTTCTGTGCTTTAAAGCAATGAGCGTTAACAAATTTTACATAAGCACATTATGCAGTGAATAGTAAGTAATTGGAAAATAATGGAGAACAAACAGTCACAAAGTTTCTGAAGAGAAAACTACAGTTCTTTGGGGAAGGGAGATAAAAGCTTACTAAGACATGAAGAGAACTATGATCCTCCAATAAGCTGTAGAATGAAACCCATACACACATGCTACGCACATACACACACATATTCAGACATGTATACACATATATAGACACATGTGTGTACACAGACATGCATGTACAGATAAAAAATACATACTCCCATGTGTACACATTCACATATATGCAAAGATGCTCTGCGATATAAATTTTTTAAAATTCAAGAAATACATGTCTTACCATTGTGAGAGTAAATGGGTGGTTTTCTAATGCTGATACACTGGGACAATGTAGAATAATATACTAAAAAAGCAACAAACAGATAATGTTTTAAATGATCAAAGAGAAATGCAACTATTTCAATAAATCTGTGTACTAATTTTCAAAAGTTACCTAAAGATAAAGGATATCTGCAAAGCCACTAACCACTGGCTCACCTGGCCAGGTCTTGCTTTAAAGTTTTCTTTGACCATTCGGAGTTCCATGACATCTGAGGGATGATTGATTACTGAGATGATGGTGACAGGTTTGTTGCTCCGGATGCAGCGGTAAAGTCTCTCAGCACAGTATAAGCACAAAGGTCCAGAAATCCAAATCCAGGTCTAAGGCAAAATTTTCATAAGTATGCGTCAAGATATGCATGACTGTATAAACAACTGAGTAATGATATTTCAATTTATATTTTAAACAGCAAGAAATTGGTAAGAATGAGTAATATAGCTGATGCTCTCAGCAATTCATTCAAACAAAAGATAAGGTAAAGCATCATATTTATCTGAGTATTATTTAGAAAATAAAACCAGTCCAATGTTTAGTAAAAGCAACAAAAACAAAACAACCTAAGCAGTTTGCAATCATATCATTACCAGATCTCAAAATATAATTAGGTATAATCAATCTTTTATTTAAATTTAAATCTGCTGCAGAAATAAAGTTTAGATGCAAAACAAAAGACAAAAAACACTGTCACAGATATTTAATGAATATAACAAAGGTATATAGAAGAACATATGATTTACATACACAATGCTAAACGTAAGTACATTGAGAGTTTTGAAAGTAGGATGCATTGAGCAAGTTCCTATTACACCTTTTACATGATATAATATGGTAAAATTACATTTATATAAAACTGGCAGTTTTGAATGGAGAAATGCAGATGTCTATGAGAACAATCTTTCCCTATAACTGCACAATATAGCCACTCATCTCTTTAAAGCTTTAGACCTTAACAAGAGATGTCTGTTTTGTTTATCTGAGCTTCACTGTGTAACTACAAGATGCTTTTGAACTTGCTATCTTACTACCTGCCTCCGCCTCTGGATTATAGCTTTATAGGTATCTTATTCCATGGACCTTCAGTTTTATTTTAATGGCCCTTTACAGAAACCTTATTTACACAGTTGTTCCAGACATTGCTCATTCTGAAGACAGTTTGCTACTGCTCTGTGAGTTGTGACAGTGAATGTGACACTCTGAAGAGTAAGCAATACAATAAATTTGCAATTTTGAGCCAGTCACTCCTTGATGATTAACCCCCACATCAGCAAAATGAAACATCATGTTTAATAGTCAGAAAACTGGCCAGCTGACTCCAAAGTTACCTAGAAATTCATTCTAGCTTTGTTACTTCTCGATCTTCTCTCTTTAAAGCAGAATTTCCTAGGTCTATCACTTACTCCGTTTCATGAGCAGAACAGTGGGCCTCACTTAAATGATGGCAGTTCCCTCAGTCACAAGGATAGACATGAGGTGTGTGTTTGTGGGTGTGAGGGGTAGAAGTTCCTGGAGTATTTGTGTAATCCCTGGAGAACTTTTTAAGAGCAGTACTTGAGTTCAATACCTATACTTACACACTACATCACCCACCACTTGTTTACAAGCTTTAGTCAGGATACATGTTTAAGTTCAATTTCTTTAACAGATAATTGCTTCAAACTTTAAAAGAAATCATGGCTATAGAACAATTCAGCACAGTACCTAGATCATAGTAAGCTTTCAACAAAATAACGTCAATATTTATTATTTTTAATATTATTGTGAAAAGCTATATTGTAACAACATAGCTGTTTTTGTTTTGTTTTACAGTTTTTCTTATTTAGTCTGCATGTCTTAATAGCTTCAGAATATACTTACGTAGTCTTTGCAAGCAAATTCTAGAATGACCTCAGTAAAATTGTGTAGCAAGACATTTTTCCATATTCTAATTTAATGCCTTTTGCCTTTTAGTATTATTAGATACATGTCACAAAAAAAAAAAAACCCAAAAACAAAAACAAAAATCTATTTGCTATCTAAATGTCCTGCAGTATCCCACGGTAACTAAAAACACAGGTTCAGAGACACGGTACAATGCCACAGACTTGGCAGATCTTAGACACTAATTAGTCTGACCTGTGGAAAATGAGCTTGGAACTTGGGCTCTTCCAGGCAAACCTTCACAAGTGTTTTCTGGTTATGATCTTCTAGTTTTGAAAGTCCTTCATGCAAAGGTCCATGAAAATGTTCTGAGATGTATTCTGGTGAGGAAATATCCTGATCCTGGGTCCCGTTAAGACTGACGCAGCCAGGAGGATGGGTGTCTAAATTGGTTTGATACTTCAACAGCCCACTATGTTAAATTGGTTAAAAACAGGGAGATGGAAGACACTGAGTCAGTGTGTAATCCATTTCAGAATATCTCAAATTTTAAATAAATTCTCTACTAAGAAGTAGGGGGAAGCATTTCATTCTACAAACAAATGCAATGTCTAAGCAGTGGAGAAAAGTGTGCAAGCTTCTTGCTGTTATTTGAACTGGACAAACTTCATTCCTCTTGGGTATTCATACAGCCACTTACAAATTTTCACTTGAATAAATGCTATAAAAATAGCTTCCTTGCAATACATCTTCAAGCATAAAAGAAAAACACAGGGATCATATTTGATCTGGATAAGATTAGATAAAACAGATGCCACGGTTCATGGAGAAATATTAAATGAAAATAAGAAGCATCAAAAGCTTGTTGCATCTATGAAAACAATTTTTCCATACCCATTAAGCTCTAAAGCTGTTTGCTTTTCAATCTCTCTGTAACCACATAAAAAGATCACAGCAAACTTCGCTCAAGATTCTTTACAATGGAATCTCGTCGTTTCTTATTTTGCTATATTCTAATTCCTGAGTCCTGTATTTTTCTTTTAGATTTCATTTTCTTGTGTGTGTGTGCATGCATATACATGTGTGCACATGTGTACTTAGACAAATGCATGCACACACATGTATCATGAAGAAGTTGGAAGACAACTGGAGTCAGTATTTTTTTTCACACAATGTGGGTTCTGGAGATCAAACTCAGCCTGTCAGAATTGGCAACAAGTGCCTTTACCTTCTGTGCCACTACACTGACCCTGGGTTATGCCACTGTTTTCACTGACAAGCAGTGAAAGGAAGAGCAAACAACAGCAGGTTTTTGGCAAAACTTAATAAAGTAAATATTAGTGGGATGGGGATGTAGCTCAGTGGCAGAGGAATCACCTAGCATGGCAAATGCTTGAAGTTCTGGGATTAATCCACAGTACCACACCCACACGCACGCTCGCACATGCCTAGGCACATGTGCATGCGCGCGCGCACACACACACACACACACACACACACACACACACACAATTAAAAGATTACCATTCAGTCAATATAAACTAATACCATGTCCAACAAGAAAAGTTAAGAATGATGATGTGTATAGAACTCTAAATCCCTGGTTAAAATTATAGAGAAATGAATTTATGATCTAAAACGAAGAAACTGTGTGGGAATGCGAGCTTTGTCACATCAAAATGGGCATTTTCAGAACTAGGCATTTACTCCTTAGAGACACAGAGATTCAGGAGCCAGAAGTACATTTGAGGGTAATATATGATAGACACGGGAAAACCTGACTTGATCAACCAAGAATATACACATTATTATCATAAATATAAACAATTACTAGCAGTCATTTAAATGGGAAATAAAATGTTAAAGAAGAAATCTGTTTGGCATTAAGAAAAAAAGAGCTAGTTCAAAATGTATTTAAAAATTCTATTGTTAAACAAAAGCTTACAAAAAATCACATGAAGTAATCAACCCTTTTCCTGTAAAATCTATGTATGCAGAAAAGGCAGCCAAAAAAAAAAAAAAAAATTAAATCACCTCATCTTTGAAGCCAAATCTTGCATAAAATTTCTGGTCAACATGGATCCATCTATTCCCTGAATTGCTAGTATTTCTGTAAATAAATTATGTTTGTAGTTTCAAGATACAGCCTGCAGCTCTTCATTGTTTATTTTTTTTAACTCTCAAATCAATTATCTCCTGGGAGACTAAGATCCTCCAGTAGATTTCTCCCCTTTATTTTAAGTATTCAGTACATTGATAGGCAAAGTGTGGGTTCCCAGCAAATAGAGATTGTTCTCATCAAGCCTACAGTATACTATTAAATAGAAATTTTTAACATGCATGCATGAATCTTGCTTCGAACAACTCTATGTTCTTCCTATTAGCAAAAGACTGGAGGATGATATTATATAGGGGTTTTAAGAGTAAAAATTTGTTTGAATTCCTAGAAATGTCATGAAAGATAATTTAAAATAACTTGCCTACATGTGTGTATTATGAATTAAAAAGAAAACAAAAAAAGTTTGAAAAAGTTGCAAAATTTACTAGTAGCCACTTTCTTCATGTCAGAAACAGTGAATATTCTACTAAAAATTAAATTTCAATGAAAAATATATGTAGTATACAGTGCTTATTGTATTGTGTATATATGTATATAAATATATATATATATATCCCAGAATTATAACAATTACTTTCATCTCATTATTAATCCAGTTATAAAATAGATATTTATTTAATTCCTATATAGTTATACTGTTGGTTATGCATGTAAACTAAAACTGTCATGGGCATATGATATTTGTTCTACAAATAGAAATAATTTTAAACAGATCTTTTTCTTTATAAAGTGTTAAAAAATTCTTAATATAATCCTCCTTTAAAGTAACAACTTTTTGAACTCCTGATCCATAAAATGCTACCATTTTAAATTGCAAAGGACTTCTCTTTCCAAAATATTTTTAATAATGCATAAAAACAAAAATAAATAATTGTTTATGCTAGCAAATGATCACATTTTCCTCTTTTCACATAGAAAGAGTAGAAGGGAGAAAGCAAGGAGATGAGGAATTAAGCAAGGGAGAGATAGTGACATAAATTACAGTCCTGAGAAAGGCCAGATAAACTTTAAAGAAATATTATGATATAAAGTCAAATTCTGATAAATATATGACCTCAAAAATATATGTGTAGATGTGTGTGTGTATGTGTGTGTGTATTGCAGTAAAAAAGAAACTTCAAAATGCCTATGCATGAATCAAGTTTATATTATAAATTTATGCAAGCTACTGAATGTTTCTCAACCTTTGTTTCCCACTTAAAACTTTCAAAACATTATCTTCATAAAATACTGAGAATTTCATATCAGAAAACATTTGAAACAAGTCGAATTTATATTTTGCCTATTGTAAGCAGTGAATAATTTAAATTAAATTCCTGGTACCATGGGTAGAATATGCTGATTCAATGTCTCATCTGTGACCACAGTTCTGAACTATCAAATCATCATTTAAAGAAAGAACATGGTGTGTCAGTGCTATGAGCACAGGTTCTGCCCAGAAGAAAATGTGATGCAAAGTCACTGCTTTTGTTGCAGTTAAAGGCACCACAGAATGTGCATCCATCATGGGAAAGGAACAGGTCCAAGTTCCATCTATCAAAGCCTCTACCTTATGAGCCCAGATGACTAGTCAGGGTTCATGATTAATATGAGTGGCCATATTTCTGATTTCTTACTTGCCTATGTTTTAGAACTGGGGTACCTAAGAAAACTATCCAATTCATTTGGATTAAAGCTGATTAATATACTTGTCCTTACCAATGACCTCCAAAACTGCACCCACAAATTACTGAATAAGTTATATAAACTGCCTAATACCTTTACAATTACTTATAAAGATATCTGAAGAGAGAACAACGGGCTTGTTTATCTAAACTTCCCTTCCCTGCAAAAAGTTGACATGAGATAGTGAGGGTATGCCAGTTGCACTCCTTCCTAGTACCATTTATGACTTCTGAAAACTATCTAGACTAGAAGACAGTGATTAAGCTAAAATATAATTCTAAGACAGACATCAGCTCCTTGTAGGTGGGGTGCTGACTGAACTGAGGGCATCCCTTGTGAAGCCCTGGGCTGCTGGCTCACACAAAGAATCGCCCTTCCCACAAATGCTTCCCTTCTCTTGTACATGAGGTAAGACTGCACACTGGAGGTACAAATTGTTTCACTTACCCTGAAACATGCAGCAGCAGCAGCATGTAGAAAACAAAGAAGAGGTTGTGAGTATACCAGAAGATATCATAATTAGAAACTCTGAAAAAAACAAATCAGTTTGTTTCAGTCTAGCTTTACATTAAACGAACATGCACTTTTTTCATCTAATGATAATCATGGTATTCTTCATCACTACATTCAGTGTATTAACAAAACTCAAGAGTAATATCGTTTGAAAATTATGTACACCTTAATTTAAATAAACACCATGTTGTAGTCTGGTTTAGAACTTTTCTGTCCTTTTTAGTAGCATTTTCTTTTTTATTTGTTTGTTTTATGAGACAGGCTTTCTCCATGTAACTCTGGAACTCACTATGCAGACCAGACTGACCTCAAACTCACAGAGATCCACCTGTCTCTGACTCGTAAATGCTGGAATCAAAGGCTAGGACTGAGAGCTGTGCTCACTGCCTTGGTCTATGCTGCCATTCAGCAGCATGTTCTGACTTGGAGATGTGATCACTGCCATTGCTAGTTCTTATACACCATTACGTTGTTAGCAGAGCTCTTTAAAAACCTTGCAGTTCTTTGCCGCTTATGCAAAGTCAGGAAATCTCCCTTAAAGGAGCCACACAAATTTCTGCTTGTCTCTAGCAAAGCAGAGCCAAACTGAGAAAAATGCTATTATTAAGAAGCCTTAGTTGTCTCTGATCTTTTGTTTCTAAAGCCCCTTTTTATGCTTTTGTCAAGTTTTAAGTGAAAGTTCTTATTAGCCACAATGGGCACCATTTTGTTATGAGACTCTATTTGGGATATTCAATATTTGAGACTAAGAATACATGGTTTTGGTCACCGGGAGTGTAAAACTGGCCTTGATTAAGAAAAGAGTGCCATTACTGGAAAGAAATCCTCTGGGAAATATTTCGTCAAGGTCAGAACTTAGATGTTATGGTCCAGAGGTAGCCAAGTTCAGGCTGAATTTGGTAATGTGTAGCTTCCCAGGTGGTACTGATTTTGGAGACATGAAGGGGTTATGGAGCTGAGTTTTGGCACCGTTAGAAGCCTGGAAAAGCCATTGGTGAAGGAATGGACTCAGTTGGAGGAAAAACTACAGAACTGAAAGAATCATAGAAGGGAGCCAAAGCTTGGCATTATGTGACTGGGTCAGAGTCCCTAACTAGACCTCAAGAAAGAATACTGGTTAAGGCACAGCCCAGGAACAGAAGAGATTTCAGCATTTTGGAGATGCTAGATTCATGGGAAGACCACCAAGGGCTGTATCAGATGTGGAAGGTAGCCTGAGCCTATAAGATAAGCTGCATGAACTATGGATGGCAGAACCATAGATGCGGATTGTCTGAGGCCTTTGGAGCCCAGAAGATCATGGGTCCAAGAAGTTTGACACAGAGCTGGACAGTGTTGATCACTGGTATTGCTTTGTTCTAATCTGAACTATGCACAGGCTCTTCATTTTGAAATAATAAGAAGTATTTTATTTTTAATTTCATATGAGAAAACAATGAAGAGATTTTGGAATTTAAAGGGACTTTGGACATTTTAGAGATAGAGAGTAGATATTTGTAAGAGCTCTTTGAATGACTCTAATATTTACCCTAACAACTTCTAGAAAACCTCTTTAAGTAATAGCTAATTATTTCCCATTTACTCAACTGTTAGCATTTGCTTTTACAATGTCACCAAAATCTTCATAATATGAATATCGTGCATATCTAATTTTTTTTTATCTCTAGAAAAATACTACATAATTGGTAATACTATCAATAATTGTCTAATGCTGCCTAAAAGTAAGTTTAGCCATAAGGAAGAATTACCTATTTTCCCGAAATTAGACTTTATAATTTAGTTTCTATGGGAAGCTCAAAAACACACTTAATGTTCTAGCCAATTGTTTTACATCTAAAATATGTCCTTAGGACAGAATGGAAAATGTATATAAACATACAGATAGGGTACTTGTTTCAAAATTTAGGATTTAAAACCTTAAGTTAATCCCAAAACTCAGCATGATTGGATCTTAGAAAATAATGTATATGTGTGTAGTGACAGAGAAAAATAAGATATGTTAACATGAGAAATACTTTAAACATTTAGGTGAGACAGAGTAATCTTGTGGGACAACATATACTAAACAACAGCAAGGGACTTTGTCTATAAAAAGAAACCACAAAGTGGCAGAACTAAACTTTTGTGAGGATTGGGCGGTATGATTATGAGTAGATGTGTATAGAAGTATAAAAACAGAATAATTGGAAATATTATTTTCAATTTTTTTACCTGTATAAAACATACATTTGTTCATTACTATTCATATCTCAGTCAATGTAATAATAAAGTTTTTTAAGCTATGAGAACTATTGAGTTTTTTTTTCTCTTTTGCTTTATTCAAGCAAAATGTTCAATGTGATATGTGAAATAATTCTATTCTGAAATAGTATGTGTGTACCCTAAAAAAGGACATGAAAGTGCAACTGATACATATCTAGCACTTTTCAAGCTATTTTTATTTGTTTGTTTGTTTGTTTTGGTGCTCGTGTGTGTGTGTGTGTGTGTGTGTGAGTGTGTATGTGCATGTGTGTGTGCAACACACGCACACCTGTTCAGAAAGTCCCAGTTATCCATATTACAGTTATCTCCTCTGTACTGCTAGGATAATAGATATACACTATGCCTGATTTATACACTGATAATATGGGTTTGCACTCAAAACCTCATGCTTGTATGACAATCACGTTCCCAATTGGGTCTCCCAAGCCACATCAAAATATTTTAACTAATAAAAAAATCAATATGAATAAGTGAGTTTCTAAATATCTTAGCATGCATCAATTCCATTCCAGTGGCTTTATTTAGAAGTATTTTATATTATAGTAAAAAACTATCATCAGGTATAGTAAAAAATTAAAACTATCATCAGGTAATTAGTTGTAAAACATTTTTAAAGCGCATATTCCTGTGGGTATGTAGTCAAATTCAATCCCATATCCAATTATGTTTACTAGGAAAGATCCTGAAGAATTCCACTTCCCTTGGTATTCAATAGAAATATTAGTCCTTATGACTAATAAAATATAATTTTCAAAAAATGGAAATGGAATGTAGAAATATCTCTACTTCAACTGTGACAAGCCACAATAACCCACTAGCTAACTACAGAATTTAAATACTTTAGTCATCCAAAACTTTTTCTATTTGTATGGAAATGAGTACAAAGGAAATCTGAACAACATGGACAAGTGAAAACAAAATGATCACTCTGAACCTTACCTTATTGCATAGGTAGAAGCTGTAACCATGAGGAACAGTACCACCACCATACAGACACCAGTCAGACCCGGAACTGGAAAACATTTACAAGTGCCTTTTAACTTAATTCACTGGGAAGAAAGATCAAGAATTGCTTTGAAGTCTAAAGTATAGTACGCTACTCAGAGGAAAGCAAATTCACTTGTGCTTCTCTGTGTATACAGGCCCTCAAACAAGCTATTTAGAAAAATCAGCACAGCCTCAAAGTATTTCAGACAAGGCAGCCTTTTGTCCCTGAGTAGAAGAGCCCATTCTTGCATTGCCTAATGTTCCACTCATAATGGTGAATGCATACTTACTTCTGCACATGCATACTCTAAACATGAGATTAATTAATGCTAGTGCAGTTAGCCTCTATGACTTTCACCACAGTACTCACCTTCTTTGTTCTGTCCTTGTATGGAACTAGCACCTCACTTCGTTATCACTTTCAAGTAAATTTGTTTTGGACTTCGCTACTTGGAATAATTTTTTATTAGTTCTTTGAGAATTTTGTGCCATGTGTTTTCATCACACTCACTCTGCACCCCTACTCTACTCTTCCAGATTCACTCTTTCCTCTCTCACCCAGTTTTGTGTCTACTCCTCTTTTATTACCCTGTCCCTAACAAGGACAATTTGTAATACTCAAATATTCTCAGATCCATGGATTTCTAGTGGAGTATAGTCAACTTATCAAGGACTATACTTTATAGAAAATTGATCCTTCCTTTCCCAGCAGCAAATAATTGTCAGTATCTACTTGGCTAAGGGTGGAATTCCAAGCCCAACTCCCTCTGTATTGGCTAAAGGCTGGCTCATGTCTTGACCATGCTGTTGTAACTGCTGTGATTTCATCTGTGCAGCTGCCTTGATGAACCCAAAAGACACTGTTTTCTTGTAGCTCTCCACCTCTTCTAATTCTTATGTTCTTTCCACTCCTTCTTCAGCACTGATCCCTGAGTCTTGGTGGGGATAATAATTTTATGGAAAATTATGTTTAATTAAAGCTGTCATTAACTGACTATTGTTCTTCATCTGGAAGTAAGTTTTCCCTCACACACATTGGTATGTCATTATGTGGGTCTTGATTAGGCAATCCTATTACTGAGGTTTCGTGGGTGCAGCTTTCCAGTTATATACAGAAAACACGATCTTGAAACAAATGTCTGGGCCGTCTGGCTCATATAATCTGTCTTCCCTATCTTCCACAATATGCCCTAACTGTGTTAGTATTTGAAGAAAGCTCTAGATATATTTTCTCTTCATATCAAAACCATTGTAGGGTCTGTGAGATAGCTTATTATTGGGTAAAGCTGTTTGCTACCAAGCCTGACAATTTAAGTTTCGTCCCCATAGTTTTCTATATTTGTGTGATTTAGTGAACATTAGTCAAGTCTGGAAAGACTTGAAAAACAACAAAAAACTCTACTTAAGACTTAAAAACCATATAAGTTAGAATCCATGATTGTTACACACTATAAAATTTGTGATCAGATGGACTTTACCAATAATTTCATTATGTCTTTATTAATTAGGTGAGAAAATGTCCTATGTTGTTCTGGACCTGCCACAATTGGCCAATGAATATCTGTCTACAAACCATCTTAATGGAAAGAAACCTAAAAAAATGAGTAAGTTTCCAGTAGAGCCACAGTTTTCCATTTCCTTAAGATATTCAGTGCTGTTACTCAAAATGGTTGTAAGCATTCTTTGAAGAGTCAGTCACAAGTTTATGTTAGTGTAATAGAGCATCTCAGAATATCTATAATCAAAAATGAACTGAACTCAAATATTTCCTCACATTGATTAGAGAATTTACTGCATGAAGCAGTGCATGGAAAATAGTCTGGTGTTTCCCCCCAAAAAACTTTGAGAGTAGACACTCAGGACATATCATTGCTTTCCACAGCACCAGGTACAGCCTCAATTCAAAGCAGGCCTTGAGGAAGCATGAGGTTTATCTTTTAATTCAAAGAACTTGCCAGAAAATGCATACCCAACAACGTGACTGATTCCTTTTACTCTTTATTTATTTCAGCTCCAAACTGTCTGTTTTCATCCCTCGGTTGACACTATAGCATCATAGCTAAACTATTAACATCACTTAAAGAATATTGTAATTTAGCATGCATCAACTCTTGTGTAAATGATCTATACTTATACCCAAAAAAAACCTTTGTGAATCTAAGCAAAAACAATGAATAAGAACTTACTAGTTGTGAAGAGAAGCTTTCTAGGATCCTGAGAAAAGAAAAGAATAAAACATTTGACCAGAAAATAAAATGCTAATGGCATAAATCTATGCAAAAAGTGTACAAGGTCTATTTCTGTATATTAGGAATTAGGCATAGTTCCCACAGTGTGAGTAACAGACTTAGTTAAGTCTCAGGGCATTTTTGCATTACAAACTGCAGACCAGAGAAGTTTTCCCACCAAAGAAAAGGAAAGTACTTGGTAAAGAAGAAGGCCTGACCATTAATCTGATTACAGGCTGTCTGTAATGTTTATTCTTCAATGACTTTGAGACTTAATAGCTTAAGCTATAATACAAAATTAAATATATATTATGATCTCATTATGCTGCCCTGAAGACTGGAAGCTTAGAAATTCACTTATGGTCCTGACTCTACAACTAAAATAGCTTTTAAATACATTCTTTCCAATTCTCAACAAAAAATAATTATTAATTCTAAAAACATAGGCTGGTCATGGTACCCATGCCTTTAATCCCAGCACTTAGGAAGTCAAAAGCAGGGGTATCTTTGTGAGTTAAAGGTCAGCCTATTGCACAAATTGAGTTCTGGACAACCAGGGCTACACACAGAAATCCTGTCTCAACACCCATGCCCAACCACCTACACACAAAAGACTAAATCACAATGACAGTTGGATATTGAACAACTAAACATTAATAGATAGTAGGAATAAAGGAAACTAGATGCTGGAGAGATGGTTGGATGTTAAGAGTACTGGTTACTCTTCTAGAAGGCCCAGTTTCAATTCTCAGCACCCATACGGTAGCTCACAGCCATCTGTAGCTCCATTTGCAAGCATCACACATCACCACATATACAAGCAGGCAAAATACAAATGCACACAAAATGAAAATAAAAGAAATCATTTTAAAAAAGAACATAGAAAACTAATATAGGTGCTATAGAAGCATAAATTATAGAAAGAGCAACAAAAAAGGAAATGCTACACAAATGAAACTATAGTGGGCCTGGAAATAAGGAACCATTGGTAATGTGGGAAAAGGTTAGAGAATAGCTCAGGGAAAGGAAGTAGAGAGGAGAGAAACAGAGCTCATCCTGAAATCATGACATGTGAAGAGCTGCCACATGACAAGCTAGGAAGCTAGATTCTCCAGTGTTCTCGGGGCTTTATGCAACTTAAATTCACCTGGTGATCCTTTTAAAAATAGCAATGCCCATGCCTTATTCATACTAATTAAATCATTCTGATTTCTACAGACGATCCTAGAGACAAGAGCTTTATCAAAAGTCATTTGAGGTATTCAGTGTTACAATTTGTTTTGTTATTTGTTATTGTCTTGTCATTTATTTCCTTCTAGAAAGACAATCAAATGAATGATGGTAGTAGTGTTGGCTGTGAAAGCCCTAATGGCATGTGGGAGAGAAAAATGGAATTTAGAATGAGGGGAGCATTTACTGGGAAGGTAAGTCACTGCTATTCATCATAAAATGCTGGGAGACAGAGCAGTTCAGCTTGGTTGCAGCCATGGCTTTGGGAAGCAACAACTATCTGAAATAGATGTGAAAATACCAAGCAACAGAGACCAAGCCTGGGTTGGATATGGGCTTGCCATGCATCTGACTCTGGCTCAGCACATACAACCTCATGAACAAATAAGAGGTCGTATGAAAGACCAGCATCCCTAAGTCAGATATTCTATGCCAGGAAATTCAACTCTAGGTCATCTACTTCATGGAAACAAAGAAAACATAAAAACACACTAACATTTTAAATGAAATCAATTAATTATTTAGTGTCCACAAATAATCAACCTACAGCTGTGCCCTTTTCCCCTAGCACAGTAAGTAAATCATTAAAGTATTTTTACCTGAGTCTGGCACTGTCGACACTCTCAGCTAAATGAGAGGATTTAGACAAAAGCTGTTGGGAGTCAGAAAGTGGATGTGAGTGGCAACCTTCTGAATATTGCAGGATATAAAAAGTAGACACTGCAAACTCCCATTTTCAGCAGGAGGAACTATAGAATAGTAATTACCTGCAATTTCCATTGAAAGGGAATAAAACTCAACCTGACAACTGCATTTTAAAAGCACTCAAAGGAGCAGCAAGGTACAAATTTTCTGTAAAAATCAAAGACCCTCATTACTTATCTAATGACAAGTGAAAGGCAAATGGAAAGGCAGGGACCACCCACCTCATTTTGGTATCTTGCTGCATTCAATTCAAGGAAATCTTCACTATAGTTCACTGAGAAGTTGAGGGCATTCATCAAGTGGGCAGCCACATGCACACCTATGGGACCACAAGAGGTATAAGTCTGTGGGATTTTCACAAATGCTCTTTGGCTAGAAGCCAACAGTTCTCCATTAACACTCAAGGACTTAAGGATCAAACTCCAATAGCTATCTAAGCAATAAAATGTTACATTGAAATTATTCTAAAAACACAAAACACAAATCACCTGAATGTAGTTAACTAAATTTTTAAAGAGTAAAATAACCATAGTAATTTAGGTTAAGATCTAGAGACTATTCGCACTAGATGTCTCCATCTCTCTCCCTCTACTCCATTCCCTCCATTACAATCTGACATTCTGTGTCTAACAATACACACATTCATTTCTTTACTGAATTGATTCCTGCATATCTTTGTGTTGCATACCCGTCATTTTCCCCATTGCTCCAGCCTCCTCTATCTCATATTCTTCACTGCCATCCATCCCCAAATCTTAGCCTACTGAATGGCTTTTAACCAGCTAGTTTTTTCTCACAACCAATAGATGATTCTTTAAGCTCAACTTATGCTGAAAGGCATAACATGGAAGAAAAACTGGAGAAAACAGTGATCACCCCTTGACAAATACTCCACCTATAATAGCCCTGCCAACACAGTGCTAAACTAACTCTGAGGGCATATAAAAGATACATGCATCAGGTAATTACAAGGTGTTTGAGACAAGTAAATTTTGTCATAACCAGGGAGGAAAATTAACTTAAGAGAGGCAAGCAGGGAGCAAATGATCTGTCCAATGAGGCTTCCCTAACCCTTCCTTCCCCAATCTGGTTTTGTGTGTAAGTGGGGTATAAATTAATATTCTGCTATAATCCATTAACTAAAGAAACTCCTATAGATTTTTGCCCCATGACCCATCTACTAGTTTTAAATGTATCTGTAAAATGATGGAGACAGAAAACAAAGACATAAATGTTCTGTAATTGCTAACAAACCATTCCAATTGAAAACAAAATATGAAGTTTATTGGTTCAAATAAAAATATGGCCTGGAATTTAAAAAGTTTACAATCCCTGAAACTTAGACTAAAATAGAGGAACACCAAGAACTATGGGTTACCCACAAAGAACAATAAAGGCAAGAGAGACTCAGAATGACAAATATCCTAGAAGTTAATTTTTAGGGCTTATAAGTCAGGCAATCAAGCTGGACAGGAAGGAAGAGTTGCATTAAAAGCAGAAAGATTCACAAATTACTGTGAAGTTACAGTATTCCAGAGAGCATGTTACTGGCAGGAAAACATACAAATGGAACAATAGAATGGAGGATCTATAATTCAACCAAAATGAATATAGTCCACTAATGTTTTTACAAGGAGCAGAGAGAACAAATTGAGGAAAAAGTAAGTTTTCAGCAAATGGTTCTGGAACAACTGAATATTAAGCCCATAAAAGATTCAACACACCCTGATGCCTTGAAATGCTCCCCCCCTTTCCCCTTGGAATTTCAGAGTTACACTCCTTTTTAAAGATTTTTAAAAAACACATTCTTATTAATATGTGTATCTGCATGAGTGTATGCACAAGTAAATATGGAGGCCATAAAGTGGTTCTAGATCACTTGGAGCTGGAATCAGTGGCTTTTGTGAGCTACCAAATATAAGCCTGAACTCCAGTCCTCATGACTGGATGCACTCTTAAATGCTGGGCCATCTTTCTGAGGCCCATGTATTTCCAGCTAAATTTGAAGTCTTTGATCTCCTTTTGAGTTGATTTTTATTTGGAGTAAGAGTTATGTGAAGACCCAGTACACTGAGCACAATTTAATTGCAAGGCTGCTTTTTATACACTATGGTTTTGGCACCTATGTAGGCAATCACTCGACTGTAGAGGTGTGACATTTTTTCTGGGTACGCTATTCTATCTCTCTTGTCCATGTCTTTTTCTTTTTAATTGACATTTTTTTTCTGTGTGAACACACATGCCACAGCACATATGTGGAGATCCAAGGATAACTTTCAAGAGTCAGTTCTTACCTTCCACACTGCTGAGGCAAGGTCTTTTTTTGTTCTACTACATAGCATAATCTAGGCTTGCTAACTAACTAGCCTTGTGTGTTTCCTGCTGTTCTCCTGTCTCTATCTATTGATAAGAGTTCTGGGGCCACTGATCCATACTGCATCTGGCTCTTTGTGTGGGTTCTGTTCAAACCTAGGTCAAGAGTCTTGTGTGGAACAGGCATTTGCCCACTGAGACATCTGGAAAACCCTATATGTCTTTTAAATATGCTATTATTATGTTATGTGCATATTTGTGTCTGTATATGCATATACCACATGTGTGCATGTGCCTGCAGAAACCAGAAAAGACTGTAGGAACCCCTGGATCTAGGGTTACAGGCAGTTGAGACACACCCAGTGTGAATACTGATAACTCAATTTATCTCTCTAGCTCTGAATTGTGTTCTTTGGTCACTATACTTTTGGAATAAAGTTTATTACAGTTGAAGTTAGAGAACACGATGCCTCCCTCTTTGTTCGTTTTGATCATGACTGCTTTGGCTATTCATTCTATTTTGCTTTCTTCTCACTTCCAGAGACTTTGTAGCATTATATTATCTGAGTTTGTGAAGAATGTAATTAATATTTTATGGAAATTACATGGAATTAATAAATTAATACTCTGATGCTATTCAAAGAAACAATCTATGAAAAATGACGGATCAACTAGACAACTTTAAAATTCAATTTGTTCTTCCAGGAAAGATTCAAAGAATGAGAGCACATGCTATAGATTGGGTAAAACCATTTTTAAAATACAAAGGCCAGAGAAGGGACTCCTCTTTTTTGTGCAGTTAGTTTTGATTTTTCAAGGCAGGATTTTTCTGCTTAACCCTGGATGTCCTGGAATGCTGCATAACCCTGGAAATCCTGGAAGTCTATATATAGACCAAGTTGGCCTCCAACTCAGAAAGCAACCTGTTTCTGCCTCCCAAATGCTGGGATTAAGGATGTGAACTACTTATCTGATTAAAAGATGAGTCAAAGACTTTAATAAATATGTAAATGAAAAAATAAGCATAGGAAAATGTTTCACATTTTCTATCATGAACTGAAATCATGTAAATCATGTACATAAAAGAATGGCTGAAATCTAGAACAAATTGAACTGGGATTGGAATGTTAAAAAAAATTAATTTTTAAAAGATACTGTTTCACTGGTAGTGGGATGGCTTCTTTGGATGATAAAGTTCAACTTACCTTTCTTTCACACTTAGCCAAAGTACTTAAAACCCTATATATCCATAAAATACACATATGGCATATACACAGTGAAAGACCAAAAAGTGAAGTTAAATGAAGGACTGTCTGACCTGGAAAGCTAACCAATATCTGTTCCTTGGAATTTGCTAGCTTCCTCTCACCAGGCCCTGAGATGACAAGAATTCACACTGCCCCTCCTTTCCTGTGAGTCAACAGGTGGTAAATAGGGTCCTTAGGAAACAAAGAGATAGCTGCAACTCTGGTTTGCCCAGGCAAGATTAATTAGCATACCCTGAGGCCCTAAGGTCTGCTGACCCTGATAGCAGACCATCTGGCCTCCAAGGGTCACTTACTCAATGGACAGAAGGTCCCACCCCCTCCCTAAGCTTGTGGGTTTGCCTTTAAAAACACCTGGGCCCAGAGGAGGGGGCTTCTCTCTAGCTTGCATGCTGGAGGAGCCCGTTTGCGCAAACGTTTCCTGTTCATTAAAGCATCTTGCATTTTGCAGCAACTGGACTGGACATTGAGTTCTTGGGGTATCGACCGAACCTGGAAGACTCCTCATTCTGAGGGTCTTACAACAGGAGACAGAGATTGATCCAGAGACAGAGGAATGGAGGGACAGAAGGAGAGGGAGACAGAGACACAAAGAATATTTTACAACTTAATCCATAGGTGACAAAGGTTGGACACAACCAGGATATAGGCGAATGAATGAATGAACTGTAGTTTATCTGGAGAGTGAAACAAATATCAGCCAATTCTGAAATGATATGATCCATTAAGTGATAAAAATACCAGAAGAAACTGAAATTTATATGCTCTAGTGAACAAGGAAAATCAGGTCAAAAAGAAAAGAAAAAAATAACTGTTTAAACAGGAGAAGGGTAGTTCCAGAGAAAAGAGAAATACAAACTGGCAGAACACTGAGTATGTTTACAACAATGGAAATGTGGAAATATTCTAGCCGACACTATATTGGTGGGTAGATGTTACTAAATACATGCCAAAACCCATAGAATATTATGTATAAATATTCAAGATGAAAACATATATTGAATCAATTCTTAAGTTTCTCACTTGACATTTGCTAATGTGAAATGAGTCAAGCTAAAATTACACAGATTTAAAATCTATTTTTCTACCTAATTATCAGTATTAAAAAATAATGCTTGCCAAATACATCTTGAGCTAATATCCTATTTTTAAATGAAAATCTCACATTCTTATTTTCATTCATATTAGGTCATACAATATTACTTTTAAACTTGGAAATGATTTGTCTTCACATTTTAAACTTTATAAATGAAATTATTTACTACTATAAGAAAATCACTATGACCTTGGGCCCAGCATCTAGACACCATAATGTAAAATGCCATAAGAAACAGCCATGTTCTATAGTTCCCTTCAGAACTCTCACACATATAATTAGGAAATCGCCAAATAAGCTCATGGCAGGTGAAAACATACAGAAGAATATCAAATATTCTCCACTGGTAAAATGTTCAGTTCTAATGAATTCATGCTTTTCAGCTTTCTCACCTGAGAAAACACAGATAGTTATGCCACAGGTTATGTGGAACGTCTTACTTTTATCCAATAATCTTCTTGTCCTCCTGCTTGGAACCTAAATAAAAATGAATTCATACAACCAGTCAAAATACCTACACACTTTTTTCATTACATCATTGCTAGTATCATCAAATATTTGTAAATACAACATAAGTCTATTAGTCAAAACTTGGAGAATTATGACATAATTGTTTACTGAAGCCATTCAAATGAATGTGAGAAGGCATGTTACTGATTTGAAAAAAAAAAGTGAAAGACATACTGCTAGATAAAAATATTAGAAACTATAATGTGATCTTAAGTTGTTCAAAGCAAATGTCATTGAGTTCAAATGCTTATGCAAGCATTTGTCCCCAAATTTCATCAGCAATTGTTCTGTCAGAGTACAGCTAGGTAAAAACTGTTTGATAACCTGACACATTTTAAATGTTTAAATTTGATAGAACATATGCTTTCCTTTGTGTTGCAAAAATAAGGTTATTTTTACATTAGACCAATCATGTCTGTGGTTTGAAATACCTGCTTGATCCTGTAGAAAAATAATTACGAAGAATCTTTGAATATCTGTGCTTCATACTGGGCAACAACTCTTTAAGGGTATTACCTACTGAGAAAACTAGGAGGGAACTTTTTACTTCCTGCCATTTATATTCCTTTCTTCATGTCAATCCAGTGACCAGAGGGATCAAATCCTAGCATTAAAGAATATTGGCAACTTAGGGAATGTTGTTTCCATAAACATCTGCATTAAGATTAAAGCCTTTCCAAATAAAATTACCTGAAAAAAAACTGAGTAGTTTTGCTAGAGTAAATCAGTATTGTACTTCACATATCTCTGAAACAACCTCTGAGAACATAATTATCTGTGCATCCCCGATTATTAAAGAATCAACATATGCATGAAAATATATGCATGCTCACACACATGCAATAGGCTAATCAAAGAGTTCTATAAAATGACAAAGCATTTATTTCTTCCCTCTCTCATTTTGCAACAGCAAACACTATTGATAGGGATCACTATTCAATGAAGGCATTGATTTAAGCCTCTTACATAGCTCAAAAGAAGTCACGCGTGTTAAGCAATGAAAAACCGCACATACTAGTAATAGTTCTGTTCAAAATGCAAAGGCCACAGGACTCCAGTTTGCTCACTTGAAATATGTTAAGTGAAAGGTTAGATCTCAGTGAGTAGAAAAGAGGTCAGACCTGGAACTAACTGTAGCTCTGTCATTCACTCCTTTCTGATTTTGGTCAAGTCATACTGTACACCTCAGGTTCTCAAGCTTAAAATAGATCAGTAATACCTGATTGTAGAGTTGTTAGGAGTCCTGAGAGTTGTGAAGTAGTACATGAAGCATCTTCTGTCCTGGACTAGCTTTTCAGAACAGTTTTCTGACCACTTTTACAAGTAATGTGTCCCTTACCACAACTGAGAAGAAAACTTCTAAATAGAACCAGTTCATAAAAACAGCAAAAGTAACATGTGATCATCACACTTGATTTTTCCAAAGAAATTCTTAAACATCATTTTCATACCTTCTGTGATCCTCGAAGATAAGCCAGGAGTGTCCGGCACATGGGTAAAAGGATAAGGCTGCAGTTGAGGTTCAGGACAGATGCAGAAGCCCTGCTAAGACACAATCCTACCTGAACAAACAAGACTAGGGTCAAAACAAAGTCAAAGACAAGGGAAAAGCAGCCTTGGCTTTTGCAATTGCAAGTCTCGCCCTGTTCTCTAAAGACCTTGACAAATGCCAACTCCTTCAAGAATCCTGGAGGGTCCCTTTCATCTTACTAAAGCTCCCTGGGAGTGGGGACAATTTCTTTATGCTCTCAATAGCTATTAAACTGACTTTTTCCATTTTTTCTAAGGAAATAATCACTTATAGTTTTCCATTTCTGTGTTAATTTTTTACACGGCCCTAGCTTTAAGAAGCCTTTGGTCTCAGCACTGTGTTCTGCAACTCCATGATCAGGTGCACAGGAATCTGTATTCACTGGTAAGCTCAGGAAAGTTCTAAAAGGGACCTCGTTTGTATTCTCCCCTCTTTCTGAAACTCTCTCCATTTCCACACAGCCTACTCATTCATACACATTTGTCTCTAAGCTCTTTTCCACAGTAACTCTATTCCTTTTGTAGCTTCACCTTAAACTATATTCCCCTTGAGTACTCTCCTGGCCTGCCAATGGGAAGTCACCCAGTGTAACAAACACTCTTGTTACTTTTGCACCGTCCTGCCATGTCATCAGCAGTCCTTCAAGTCACCTCTTTCTAAATCTTTTATTTTTAAATGACAAATAAGTACTGTAAACATCCATTAGCAATAGTGTGCAATATTTATATGAACACACTAATTGTTAATTCTTGTTTGGTTTGGATTTGTTGGTAGTGATGGATGGTACTGTGAGTAGAATTACCCTGCTTTTTCTTTTGGCTTCTGGTAAAGTGGGATTATCTATTGCCTATGTTTATGTGAGTGTAGTTAACTTCCTTGGGTTGAAGTTTTCCTTCCAGAACTCTCTGTAGTGCTGGATCTGTGGATATGTATTGCATAAATCTGGTTTTGTCATGGAATATCTTGGTTTCTCCATCTATAGTGATTGAAAGTTTTCCTGGATATAATAGTCTGGGCTGGCATCCATGGTGTCTTAGTATTGGTAGAATATCTATCCATGACTTTCTGGCCTTCAGAGTTTCCATGGAGAAGTCAGGTGTAATTCTCATAGCTTTGCCTTTATATGTTACTTGGCCTTTTTCCTTTGCTGCTCTTAATAATCTTTTTTTATTTTGTATGTTTAGTGTTTTGATTATTAAATGGGAAGGGGAATTTTTTTGTGATCCACTCTATTTTTTGTTCTGTAAGTTTCTTGTACTTCCATTGGAATGTCTTTCTTTAGGTTGGGAAAGCTTTCTTCTATGGTTTTGTTGAATATGTTTTCGGCACCTTTAAGCTGGGCTTCTTCACCTTCTTCTATACCTATTATTATTAGGCTTAGTCTTTACACAGTGTCCTACATTTCCCGGATATACCAAAGACCTCAACATAAATCCAGCCACTGACACTATTATAAGAGAAAGTGGGAGGTACTCTTGAACCAATTGTTACAGGGGAACGCTTCCTGAACATAACTCCAGTAGCACAGACACTGAAATCAACAATTAATAAATAAGACCTCCAGAAACTGAGAAGCTTCTGTAAGGCAAAGGACACAGTCAAGACCAAACGGCAGCCCACAGAATGGGAAAAGATATTCACCAAACCCATACCTGACAGAGGGCTGATCTCCAAAATATACAAACAACTCAAGAAGTTAGTCACCAAAACACCAAATAATCAGATTAAAAAGTGTGGTACAGAACTAAATAGAGAATTCTCAATAGAGGAATCTAAAACGGCTGAAAGACACTTAAGAAAGTGTTAAACATCCTTAGCCATCAGGACAATGCAAATCAAAACAACTCTGAGATACCATCTTACTCCTATCAGAATGGCTACAATCAAAAACACCAATGACAGTTTATACTGGAGAAAATGTGGAGAAAGGGGTACACTACTCCACTGCTGGTGAGAGTACAAACTTGTACAGACACTTTGGAAATCAGTATGGCAGTTCCTCAGGAAAACGGGAATCAGCCTACCACAAGAGCCAGCAATTCTACTCCTATGCATATACCCAAAAGATGCACATTCATACAATAAGGACATCTGTTCAGCTATGTTTATAGTGGCATTATTTGTAATATCTAGAACCTGGAAGCAACCAAGATGCCCCTCAACTGAAGAATGGATAAAGAAAATGTGGCACATTTACACAATGGAATACTACTCAGCGGGGGAGAGGAGGACAGAAGCTTGAAATTCTCAGGCAAATGGATGGAACTAGAATAAACCATCCTGAATGAGGTAACCCAGTCACAAAAAAATGAACATGCTATGTACTCGCTTATATATGGTTTTTAGACATACAACAAAGATCACCAGCCTATAATCCACACCTCCAGAGAATCTAGGAGACAAGAAGGACCCTAAAAGACCCATACATGGTCCCTCATAGAAGGGGAATGGGGACAAGATCTCCTGAACAAATTTGGGGGGGGGGGGAGGACGGGACTTAGAAGAAAGAGAAGCGGAGAAGCAGAGGTGGGAGAACATGAGGGAGCAGGAAGATTGAGTCCCATTTCCCATGGAGGGATATTCCCTTAGCCTAGAGACACAGGGGAGGGCCTATGTCCTACTTCAGATGACTTGACAGACTTTGATGACCCCTCCTGGAAGGCCTCATCCTCCCTGGGGAGTGGATGGGGGATGGAATAGAGGATCTGTGGGGGACATGGGAGGATGGGATGGAGAGGAAATTGGGATTGATATGTAAAATAAGTAACAATATTAAATAAAAAAATAAAATAAACGAGAAGCTAGGAATGGTGTTGAATGTCTATAACCCAAAGCAAGTAAGAGCATAGTGAGTGGAGGGTCACATAACAAGTTTCAAGCTATCCTGGGCCATATGATGAAATCCTGTTTCAACACCACTCCCAACAAACATAACAAAATAACAAAACACAACAAAATAAAATAAACAAAATAAATCACATATAGGAGGAACATAATTCATTGCCTGCCATATAACAAAAACTTAATAAAGTGCTGGTATTCATAACAGGAACATTATTTTGTGCATCACTAATGAATTTCCAGCATAGACAACTTCTGTCTCATTCATACAACTTAATTATAGTCAAATTGTGTAACACATATTTGGAAACTCAACATATTTGGTGTTGGTGAAATAGTTATTGGGCCCTGGTATAAATCATACTCCAGCAAGAACATCACCCCTATTAAGTAGTACTACCCACAAGAATAAAAGATGGGTTCCTGTCTGCACATTTGTCCAGAAGAAGGCACCATATGAACCTCCTTCAAGAATACTAAAAAATATGTACAAAGCAAATGTGTTTCTTGTCTGGAATGTGTCTGTGCCTCAGACAGTCCCAAATTAACACTTAGCAAAGTATCAACTCTGCTAAGCTAAGGTTGTTGTCAACATATGAAATATTACTCCCAGAGGGGGATGGGATAATAAGTAGTGTTTGTCAAAGAAGGAATAATTTTCCTTGAGAGATAAAAGAAGTACTATGTCACCAGACTATTCCAGATCATGAATTAGTATAGCTTAGTGACACAGTTCAGTGAACATACTTGAGTGGACACATAGATATAATTTTCTCTGAAGTGTTTGTTGAAGATGTTAAATACAATTTTCCAGCCTCAATCAGAAAAGTAATTATCATTTCAGAGTGATGGGATTGTTGTTTATCTGAGCCTTCAGAGAATTGTTCTGTTATTTCTTTGGATCTGGCATCAGAATATGGTAGGAAATTTTTAATCAAAAAGATCTAAATGGCTATTTTATCTGAAATATCAATGCATCAAGTCAGTAACAACTTGAAATATGTAAACTAAGATCTAGTTCATCACAAATGTACAGGACTTTAAAAATACAAATAAATTATGTTTAATTTGGATTCCAATACTTTATTTAAAAATTATATACTTCCTCATTAAAAGTCATTGCATGTCTGGAAATGTTTAGTTATTGTGTTTGCATTAATCTACACAGTAATTCTAATCAAAGTGACTTTAAATGTCCCTTTGGGAAGGATAGAGTTTATTTTGGAATTCTTTTCCCTTCTTATGATGCAAAATCCAACTGGAAATTTTACCAGTGATTCATATCCTCACATATGTTTCCTGAATATGCGTTGTTGTTCTTTTTCAAAAAAAAAAAAAAAAAAAAAAAAAACTAAAACTATTTCCCCTCAGTTCACAGGGCACAAAACTACTCACACATTCAGAAACAGTGGCGAGAGTGGGGAAAACAGAGAAAAATCAGGTTAAAAATGATATTATATGAAAACATTTCACCTCCTTCCTTCCCAGTAACATTTGCTAACTCCATTTGCCATAGGCTCTGAAAGCCTCTACTTCTTGAAATGTACACTCTAGTTTCCACAGCTCAGTAAGCTAGTTGTCACTAGAGGGCAGTGTGATTTTTCTTAGCTCATGGTTTGTCCCAAGGTTCCTGAGACACAAAATTAACTAAGAATTCCTGATGTACTGTCATTTTAAGATTATAAATACACTTTAAATTCTTGTTATACACTGCTTGATCTGTCCCCCGACAAGTTTATTTGTTGAAGCATTACTCCTCAAAGTGAAATTCAGCATATTGGAAAAAAACCAAGCCCCCCCTCAAAAGAATTAGAACCCCTCAAGAAGGAAAGACTAGTTCTCCATCCATGTCTGTATGTGTGTCTCTTTTAATCTATTGATTTTCATCATAATGTTCAATTTCACCATGAATGCAGGCATCTACAAAGCACAAAGACTGCCCTCAAAATCACACTGAACACACTGGCAGCTTGTTCTTGGATTCCCCAGAATCAAGAGCAATAAGAAACAAACAGCTACTTTTTAAGGCATCCGCTTTATGGTATGTTATTTAAGATGGCCAAACTAACACTGCACAATTATAAAATCCCACAATACAACATCTGGGCACAAGTCCCTGAATATTCAAACACATGGCTTTGCAGCTTACATCTGCTGCTTCCTCTCTATCTCTAGCTACTTAACTGCCTATAAAGCTAATCTAACCCAATGCTATGAGATATTAGCTATATGAAATTAAATAATAAAAATAATATAAAATGGTAATGGAATTATCCTAGATTTTAGAGCTTTTGTGGAATGTAAAAACATAGTTTAAAATTGCAGGTAGGGTATAAAATAGTGTCTTAGTGACACTGGATACCATATTATTTCTCTAACTGTTCTTTTCTATATTTCTACAGCAAAGGTAATGCATTGAACTTGAATTATTCATTCATTACATATTTACTATGATGCACACTAAAATAGAAAGTGCATTTAGGATGCTTTTATTTTATCAGAGAAAGCAGATATTGATCAAATAGCCAGGTAAGCAAAAATGTTCTTTAATAGTAACAAATGCCACAAATGAGAAATATACAGTATGCACATATGTGGCATAAAATTAGATTTAAGTGGTATATCACTCAGCCTTTCTTGATTAAACAGAGTTCTGATGTTTTGTTTGGAAATCAAAGCAATCCGAAAATGAAACATATCTTACATGCAAGAACAGTATGAATAGTAGGGCATGGCAAATGGGAGTACCATGTGTATAAGGCTAACTAAATCTACCCTATACTGAGACTGGAGAGATGGCTCAGTGGTTAAGAGTAAACACTATTTTTGTTGAGAACCTGAGTTCAGCTCCCACCACCCACAATGGGCAGCAGTTCACAACCTCATATAACCTCAATTTCAAGAGATCCAATACCCTCGTTTGGCTTCTGTGGTTACATGCACTCATGTGCCAATACACACATATACATATTTTTTTTATACTGTTAGTCAGTAGACTTGTGTTAGAATAGTGGGCAGGTAGGAAAAAGCATGCAGGACTACACAGATTGTGATAAATAAAAATGTTCTTTCTTTTACTCTTTTTGTTTTGTTTTGCTGTTTTAGAGTTTCTATACAGTCCAGGCTTGTTTAGTTTTATATAGTGGAAGCTAACCTTATAATTCAAGTTCCTACCACACCAAACTTCCTGAATAAAATAATTTCATGCATTAGCATGCCTGGGTTAGAATTTGACCTTATCCCAAAGTCAGTTCAAAATGACTTAGTCCATTATTGACACTGTATGACAGCTATAAATTAAACACCCTATGAACAATGAACATTATAATCTCACAAATCCAGGAGTGTCAGATAAGGACAACTTTCCCATAGCCATGTCTTCTTTCTCCTTACACAGTGAACATTAGTCTCTATGACACAAACTCTGCCCTTCTGAAGTATTTACCTCATTAACTATAGGCCTCAACTCTTAAAACCATCACTGTAGGGGTAAAAGAGAATAGGCTACATACATTCAGACCATATGTAGCACAGAGTAAGTGCTTTTTTGACTGAGAAATAGTCCTTAAAGGGACTGGCATTGACTACTGTCAATGAACAGGCAAGAAGGAACTAGGAGGCAATAGCTTACCACCTATGTTGCCTCATATAGTTAATAACAAAAATGAAATGTTGTTGACCCAAGGGCAACACTATAAGCCAATTATATCTGAGTTACCCATAGAAGGGAATTAGTATTAACCAGGATTTGACAGGGAATTTATGTTGCTTCTAAGTTTACTAAAATTATAATTCTTTACACTGAGTTGGCAGATGTTTTAATTAGCTTGACTTATAAGATTATTTCACAGTATATACACATAACAAACTGAGTTGTGTATCTTCAGTAAACAGTCTTTTGAATTGTCAGTCTTAATTTCATTTACTCAATAAGTAGGAAAAAAATATTAATCCCAATCCTTAAAAGTAGGTGGAAGAAATGGGAAGAAGAAATGAAGTAATTATACTAAAATTTCAAAATAAACAAATGTATTTTAAATTCAAATGGCTGTATCTAGATAATCAAACAACATTCTTAAGCGTATCATTTTACTAATGATATTAAAAATATCCCTCAGTTATATTAATCTTAACTACTATGATACTCCATTGCTAATGTGTATAATATGGATTATACACATTTCTTTGGAAATTTATGTATCATTGAATATTTAACATTTCTAACATTAGATTAAAATACCTACCTTAAGAATCTTGCATATAAGCCTAAGCCAGGAGTTTACAGTGCATGCCTTTAATTGCAGCATAGAGGAGGCAGAAGCAGGTGAATCACTGTGAGTTCAAGGCCAGCCTGGTCTACAGAGCAAGTTCCAGGACAGGCTCCAAAGCAATACAGAGAAGCCCTGTCTCAAAAAAAAAAAAAAAAAAATCTTGCATATAAATTTTCTCTATATATCTATTCATTTTATAGGCCATATTTATAGTAATCTAGTAACTGTTTACAAATGGCAGAGCTTTTGAAGATGCATTATCACACTAGCTGGTGATGAGGTTCACCAAATCAATACATTGCCTTTTAGTAAATCGTTCTTGCTCACAATTTTCTGTAAGCTTATGTTCCCCTTGCAATCTGTTTGTTGTGAAACTACAGCTTCGTCACATGCTCTATGTTTATCAACATGTATTGATTACACTATGGGTTTCATGGTGACACTTGAATACATGCAAATATTGTACTTCCATAATGTCACCCTTACCTTCTTATCTGCCCTCTACTCACATTGACCCTGTTACTCATCTTAGTAGTCTCTGTTATATATTTCTGTACTTTACAAATCTATATCCCATATATAGATTTCTCTTAATGGCTCTGCCTTACTTTGCTTAACATAAGGACCTCCAGTTCCACCCAATTTCCTGCAGATGAAATGATTTTAGTTTTGATGGCTAAACATCTATGTATACATACTATTTAGTCATCTGTTGATGTACATTAACCTAAGTCCATAACTGGTTACTGTGATTAGTTCATCTATACATGGATGTGCAGTTATCTTTGCTGTGTGATAAGTTAAATTGCTTCAAGGATAGAGTGAGGAATGATATAGCTAGATTATATGGTAGCTCAATTTTTAGGGTTTGCTGCTGTTGCTTTAGGACCCTTTGTAGTGATATATATAGCCAGTTACTACATTAAGAGTGTATAAGAAGTCCCCCCACCACCACCACTGTATCGTCACCATCAACTGCTGAAGGATATACATTTTTAAAACCTTAAAATGTAAAGGACCTCATCTCCTACCATCTAAACTAAGGTCTGTCTCTTCTGTGAGAGCCTCTAACCAAAAGGAAACATGCTGCTTTAATTCCTCCAGAGACAGCAGTCTGTTCCACTGTCAAACCATTTTATTTTCTTGTTAAGGAGATGAAATCTTTTTCCTGGTAACTTCCTGCACTGGATAACATAGCTGCACTGGATAACAATTTCCTGAAATGAGTATCTAAAACAGACGATAAAAAGATTTGAAAAGGGTATGTTTCCTGGTCCAATATTATTTTTTCATGTTGAACATAATTGAAGGCCTCTATAACACTTGAAATTATTTTAAGAGTGGCTTATAATCTAAGACACTTCCTAAAGTTAAACAAATCCATAAGAGACACAGGACAGCACTGAAGATCACCATATTCCTTACTCTGATGACATCTGTCATTCTAAGACTTCAAATTATAGGGCAATTTTAACCAAAGACAGTTGCCCTTGAGTTTATGATGAACAAGCTTGATTCCCATGAGTTGCTATGAAGCCACGACCCTTCTTTTCTACATGAGAAAGAAAAAATAATGAGGAAGAGAGAGTAGGAACAGAATTTACTCCTGCCACAGTTCACTAAATGATATAAGTGTGAATCCAATATTCTATTTTCCCTCTCAATTTTACTTAAGCTAAAAGCTTTACATTAGTAGGGTTTGCTTCTTTATCCAGATTTTTGGCAACCTATTAAGACTTATTTTTTTTAATTCTCTGAATTAGCTAAGAACATACCAGGTATCTTTTCTGATTAACTAATTTTCAAATGAACATTTTTCTCTCCACTAGGAATTACCTTCACAATTTAGAGAAATATGACATTCTACAAACAAAAGGCTAGGGAAATCTGTTGTTTAGTGATCTCAAAAGGTCTTAGAAGTATTAATAGTAGCTTGTAGAACTGGTCACTTGTGTAGCTATCTCTTGTGAGTCAACAATCTGCCATTTACAGAAACAATAAAAATAAAAATACTGAAGAGTTTATAAAGCATATTTGTATTGTGATTCAGTATTTATATTATCAAGATATATCCTTTTTTATCCTGTAAAGTTGATTTTAATTGAGTCTTTTTTCCCTAGAACATATTTCAATTAAACTAAGTGAAAGCCTATAAACTGCCTAATTTCTAAACATTTTATTTTATTTTCTCATAGAAGAACATATTTAATTGGAACTTGCTTACAGTTTTAGATGGTTTGTCCATGATCATCATGGTGGGAAGCAGACAGGCATGGTGCTATAGCAGTAGTTGAGAACTTTACATCCTATTTGTAGGTAGAACCCTGTCCTCAGTCAGCTAATGTGCCTGGAGATCTCAGGGAGCTGGGGAACAGGGTCTCAGGCAGCTCTGGAATGAACAACCACAAGGGGTGGGAGGGTAGGAAGTAGGGGTGGGAAGAGAAATGAACAAGGGAGTAAATGCACCTAATTTGCACATGCAGACCTGATTGAAGACAGGCAAAATGTTAATGAGGCACCAAAGCAAATGGGAGGAAGTACTGCAGGGAGGCAGGGTCTTTCCAAGCATATCAGTTGGGTTAGCAGATTGCCAGTCACATAATTTTTGAGGAGCCAGTTCTCTGGTGGGGAACAGAAGCTTAACTGACTCTAACATGACTATTGATTTGTGTAATGATGTACTATTTATAATTTATTAAATGTTGCCTGAGGATTCAGAAAGCAAAGTCAGCCACTAGCTATAGAAACCAGGCACACACTTTTAATCCCTGCAGCCAGAATCTAGGAGGTGGTGGTAAAAACCTTTAATCCTAGGATTCAAGATTAAGAGGTAGACAGATCTCTGTGAATCCAAGGCAACCCAGATCTACACAAATTGGTACAGTCCTAAAGAGAAACAGCTCACACAAAGATGATCTCAGCACCTGGGATCACACACCTTTAACCCTAGTATTAGGGAAGTATATAAAACAGGAATAAGGTCTCAGTATCAGGCATTCATTCTCCAGCCACATTGAGGATAGGAAGACATTGAAGTCTCAGGATTCTCCAGTCACACTGAGGAAGGGTCACAGTCTGAGGTTTGGTAGAGCCAGGATCATCTTTTAGTCTGAGGTAGAGTAAGAACTAGTGGGCAGTTGTTTTGCTTTTCTGATCTTCAGCTTTAAGTTTGAACCCCAATATCAAATCTCTAGGTCTTTTATTTATCCTGCAGAGTTGAATGGATCCAGGTCTAATTTGGGTAGGGAGTGGGCCCGCTCCTGCCATGTTCTCTGAGAGATGTCCAGGGTACAAACAACACTTTGTGGTCCCTCATCTGGCCTGTGAGCCAAAAAGGGGAACAAAGAAAGAAACAGAAAGAGACAGAGACACCAGGAATGTCCTAGAACTGGGGGTATTTTCAGCAAAGTGTCAGGGTACAAAATTACCACATAGAGATCAGTAGCCTTCCTGCAAAACAGTTACAAAGATAATGAGAGGAAATCAGTGTAACAAATACATTAACAAGAGGGGGAAAACAAAACAACCACCTTGGAATAAATCTACGGATGTGAATGATATCCATAATGAAAACTTTACAATGGTGAAGAGATAAAAAGCCAAGCTCTATCATAGACTGGCAATTCATCAGCCATCTTCTTGTTTGTATTTAAGTAAACTACATCAACATTTTATAAAAACAAAACAAAACAAGGATGGGAAGCAAAACGCCCTCCCCACACACTGTCACTTTCCTAACTATACAGCACACCCCAGAAGAGGATGTGAATTTAGACACCTTGTCCAGTATTCCTCCAAACCACAATACCTCCTTATACTTTAATCTGCTCATAATGTTTTACCCAACACTTCTATTTTCCTGTCATTACTTGTAAGTCTTTACAAGAGTTTTCCACATCTGACTGTGGGTGTAAATACTCATTGAGCTGATGGGCTACTTTAAAATAAGCATATCTTCACTTCTCTTTGTAAAATTCTGGGTTTTTGTATCTCATGATGGGTGGCAGGCTGCTAAGATGGTCCAGTGGGTAAGAGTGTTTGCTAAAGTCCATTCATATACTAGGAATAAATACTGATCCACTGCCAGGGGGATACTTTCTCAGTGTAGACACATGGGAGAGGGCCTAGGCCCTGGTCCAAATGAAATGATAGACTTTGAAGATCCCCAACAGAAGGCCTCACCCTCCTTGGGGAGAAGTAAGGGGATGGGATGGGAGTTAGGAGGGGGACAGGAGAGAAGGGGAGGGAGAGGGAACTGGAATTGACATGTAAAACAAGCTTGTTTCAAATTTAAATAAAAAATATTATCATAAATAGATAAATTAAAAAGTGCTTGCTAAGTTCAGTCCCCTGGAGCCATCATAGAAAACCAGGAAAAGTCACATATCTGTAACACCAACGCTATGGAGGTCAAGTCAGAAGAATGGGGTCTTCACTGATGCCAGCCTAGGCCCAAGAACAATGAGAAATCTGTCTCCAAGGGAATAAGTCTGAGAGCAACACCTCACATTGCATTAGAGTATATATATATACATAGGCCCACATATGCACACACACGCACATGTACAATATATACACATTCATAAACCACACATACCAATATCAAACAGACATATGTCTATACCACACACCACACAAATGTGTATATAACAGATATTACTGCACATATTACACCAAACAAACACCACACACACACACACACACACACACACACACACACACACACACACGGAAACAAAACAACAACAAAATCTGGTGGGACTTTCAAGATACACAACTAGTTTTGTGCTGTCACTGTTTTGGGTACATTCTGAAGCCAGCAAATTTGTTTTAAGTCCTTTGATTAGCTGCATGCACTTAGGTAAAAATTATTTTATCTCAATATCATTCTTTTCTCAGTTGGAAACTGAAGAATGAAACAACAGTAGACACATCACAAAGGAATATGTACTAGCAAGTGAATGATACAGAATTAAGTGTAGTGGTCCCTAGCGACAGGTATAGCTAGCCCTCCACAAACATGATGCAGTGTCTCTAATACCCATTCCCTCATTTCACATCTTCAGTTCTGTAGAGTAGGGTCACCAACACAATTAAGAAAGTGAGCTTTTTTTCACTCATCTATATTTAATGAATTCAAAGGAAGTTCTAAGCAACTATTAGATGTTGAATGAGGTCCTTCCACATTCTGTCACTACAAAAAAGAACGCACAAAAAGTTACTACCCAAGAAATTTAGTTCAAATCTAGACTTAGAATTCAGAAATGTTCTATTTTATCACCAAAAAGTAGCAAGTTTCTTGCTACTTTCCAGTTTCCAGAAACTCAGACTTACTCTGTAAATGAACAAAGCCCAGTTTGAAGAAAGACCTGAATATAACTAGAACTCTTTTCTGAGTCTACAGAGGTGAGTTGGCCCAAGCATTTTTGGGTCTTAACTTATATTTTAAGTAGGTTTTGACATGCCAAATTGATGATGTCATAAGGCCATGAGGCTCTATTTTCATGTGTGGCTCAGATTAGCTTCCAGATGCATTTCTTAAATTAGTCCACATTATCATTACAAATCTCGGTTCTCTATCCACAGCTTACACTATTTCTAGCCCATCTGTGATGCAAGTTGACCTTATGCAGCCTCCACGACAAAGAGACAAACTGTTAATAGCCTTCTAACTCCAGCTTAAGGCTTCCTTTTTCTACAAGGACCTAATAGAGCAAACACCTCATTCTACCCTCTTTATCTTTTCTCTCTTTTTCAGACACTCTGACAAGACTGAGGTGTTTCTCAGTGACTTATTTTTATGTCAAAGAGCATTTAATTCTATATCAGATTGTTTTACCTTTGATTCTTCACATCTCCCTAAGTTATCAAGTGTCAGTACAGGTTAAGTATCAAAGGCCTTGTATTCTTGGTGATCTCAAAATACATAGTCATTCATAAAGACATTTATGTTTAATCAGTACTCACTGGGAAAAACATGGCTTGAGCAATGGAATGTAAAATAAAATGTGGTCATCAAAAAAAAAAAAACACATAATGAAAAGGAAGAAAAAGGGGAGACAACAAGGAAGGGGAAAGGAGGGTAGAAAGGAGAAGAGTAAGAAGGGAGATGGAAAAGAAGGAAGGAGAATGGGGAAAGTGGGAAGATGGGAAAAATAAAAATGGCATTTTAACTATGAGCTACTTAAAAATCAGATTAAACAATAATGATTTTGATAAGTATTCACCAAATCAGTAAAAACTGATATGCTGCGAAAATAGTTCATAGTTATCAATTGCTAAAAAAAAAACCCTTACATTCGAGGGTGGTGATGCACACCTTTAATCCCAGCACTCATGAGGCAGCAGCAGGCAGATCTCTGTGAGTTGGAGGCCAGCCCTGGTCTACAAAGCAGATTCCAGGACAGCCAGAACTGACTCTTGCACATGTTACACAGATAATCCCCCCCACACACACACACAAACTTACACTCTTCATCACTTCTTATAATACAAATGAAGGTTATTAATAAACAGAAACTGAGCTCAAATAACCCTAATAGGCTTCTGTCCTCAAACTGCCCATGAAACTTGAAACTGTCCCTTAATTTTTGACTGCAGTTGACTTGTGTTCTCACTTTAAACAGCGATTAGGGGAAAGAAAGTCTCCAAAACAAGTGATCGTTTCCAGAACAAATGCTGTTGGAGAATCAGTCAGTAAAGTACCTGTCACACAAGCACAAAGGCCTAAGTTCCCTGCCCAGGGTCTTAGTAAAAGTTGAATGTACAAAGACCTAAGTTCCCTGTCCAGGGACTTGGTAAAAGTTTAGTGTAGTGATTCCTGTCTGCAACCTAGTGCCAGAGTGAAGAAACAGGCAGATCCCTGGAGCTTGCTGGTGCCAATCAATCACCTGAGCTCCAGGTTCGGTGAGAAACCTTGTCTCAAAAATTATGGTAGAGAATAATAGAGGAAGACACCTTGATTTCAATCTCTGGCTTCTGCACATGAGTAAAAGTATTCACATACATGCACAGTTACAAATAAACTATTTAGTCATGCACACCAAATGAATAAATAGAAAGGACTGATGAATTGTTTCCTCATATAAATAAACATATAACCAAAAAGTTAGAGCCTATATATGCTGTATCAAGATTTCCTTAAGTCTACTTAAATACTTCCTGTTAAAAGCTAGTGTACTTCTTGCTATTCTTTCTAAAAATGAAGACCATTTCATTTTACATACAAGTTTATTACATGCCAATGAAACATATAGCTATTATATGAGAACTTAAAACTTCTTTCTTTACACAGAAAAAACAAAAATGTGATATTTCTGTCAGGTTATGTCTAACTTGTCTTTCATGTTCCAGTCTCCTAGGGCAACAGTGATTCACTTCTAGACAGTGCCTGTCTGGGAAAGTTAATGTTCAACATGAATGGAATTCAGAATTGTATATAAGCATGTCCCTGGGCTTCTACAGACACAGTTGTTGAAGGAAGAGATTGCAGAGCAATAAAATGTGTATCTCAAGTAACATTTGTGGCCTCAGTTGAGGTCACAGACTTCTAGAATGTAGAACTGAAGAATTTAAAGAGCACTAAAAACTGCCTTCAGTTGGCTTCAAGGAACAAAAATGCATAAAATAAAACCATGAAGTGGCTTCACTTCTTTGGCTGGAAGACATTATTGAAATGAATCATTTCTTCTTACATCTTTGCACTTGATATTTGTGCCCATCCCTAAGTCTTTATACTTTCTAAGGTACAACAAAACTTGAAGAGTTAGAGAATTTGGTTAAACATCCATTACTGTGACCTAGGAATGGCAAAGAATACAACTAACGTTCCTGAGAATGGTTGACCTGAATGCTCAGATAAGTCCACCTTTTCCCATGCAACAGAGACACAATAATGAAGTTCACAGGTACTCTTCACCAAAAACAACCATCCCAAACCTTTGCCTCATTCCTCCTCATTAAACCATTTTGAAATTTTCCCAACATTCTTTCTAAAATTAAAAGCCAAAGGCAGGTACCAATATTTCCAGCTTAAAATTGAGGAGCCGGACCCTGTATTTTTAATAAATTATATAACATATAATTTAAAGATCACAACTTGATCAATGTCCATACAATTTATGTTATTTGTATGATATCATACCATTACAATTGATACTCCTGACATCTGTACTATTTCTATATTTAACGTTTTAACTGAGTCACATCATACTCAGAAAAGTTTAATGGCAGACACTTGGTTTCAATAGGAATTAGAATAGATGTCAAAAAGACTTCAACAATTAAATTGTATGTATCTAAAGTCTTCCTTTAAAATGCATTTTAATCCATGAATTTTAATCCTTACATTTGACATATTTAATAGAATAGACAAGTTAATTCAGTCTGAATGACCACTGTTCAAAGAACAGTTTTCTCTCTTACATTTGAGAAGATGTGCAGAAGTAAAATGTCTGAACAGTTATTTGAGTGAAAGATTCTACTGTCCAAGTGCATTTGCAACCCTAAAGAAAAGCAAAATGAGATTTAACAAATGGAATATAAACAACTCCCAAAAGCAAACACCTTCTCTTGAATAGAGAATGAAGCGTCTATTGGAATCCTATATTCTTGTGGTTTAAGGAGTCTTTTCTTGCCAGTTGAAACTCATGATTACACACCACTAACGATGTTTGCCAGGTGCTCCTCTTAGACATTATGAGCTATTGGGGGCTAAAAAAGATATTTTTCACTTTGTCTAATTCAATGTACTTTGAATTAGACGAATGGACTTCAAAGCTCATGTTTCTCAAAACCAAAGTATCTGACAAAGTTCAACCCCCTCCCCCTGCCCCTGTAACTTCTAAAGTTACATGCCCAAGGAATATCAGTGGGGAAGGTAAAAGCACCTCCTCATGCTAACTCATCTGTAACTGCAACTGCTACTTTTTACTTTCATATTTCATGTAAAAACCCTCTTTCCTTAAGGCGCCATCATTCCTGAAATCAGGGACGACATACTTAAAGAAAGGCACATAGGCAAAGCATACCAAAGAGCTAGGCAGAAAGGAGACATAAAAGCACAAAATGGGAAAAATGAAACCTGCTTGAGCAACTGCCAGTCTGTTTCCCTCCAACTAAAATGAGCCTTCCAAATTTCACTAAATGTTGTTACTTGTAATTTGAAGTCACAAAAACTGAAAATCCTATCATGTGAAAAAAGAACCTGGTCAAAAGTCATCATCGCAAGTTGCTTCTTAAACAAATCTTAATTTTTAAATCTGTTTATTTTTAATCTCAGAGATATAAAATGCTTTACTCTGAGTACATAATTCATTTCATTCTGCCTTTACTATATGTGTAAATAATCTTAATAATACTTTAATAATCTTAACATATATCTACAGATATGTTTACAAATTTCTAAGACCACAGAAATAAACTTGAGCTTATAAAACAATATGTTGAATTAACTTATAGCTAGAAACCATTGTCAAATCCATCTTTCTAATTTCTAAAAGTGCACAAAAACAAGTTGGATCAAAATCCACATTGTTCTTACTCCATCTACTCTTCCCTTGGCCCTCATTGCCAATACTAGAAAGAAACTTACTTTCTTGAGAAACTTTATGTCACACTATTTAAATTTATCACAGCACAAACTTCATTGTATATGAAGGTATAAAGTGAAATAGGATCAAGGTGCCGAGTATTTCCTTTTTAGTAGCCTGCTATTAAACAAGTTTCATTATTACCTAAAACATGGCAGACATTCGATATCACACTTCAATAGTGACTTCCATAAATGTAAGGTGCATTTGACATTGAAAGATAACTACATTTTTTCTTCAGGAAAGAAAACCTTCTCTTACTGCTTTATGCAAATCCTTGTCCTTTCTTTCTTTCTTTCTTTCTTTCTTTCTTTCTTTCTTTTGTTTGTTTTTTGTTTTAATTTAAATTAGAAACAATCTTAGTTTACATGTCAATCCCAGTTCCCTCTCTATTCCATCCCTCTTCTACTCCTCAGGGAAGGTGAGGCCTTCCATGGGAGATCATCAAAGTCTGTCACATCATTTGGGGCAAAGCCTAAGCTCTCACACCAGCCACCCCCCCCAAACACACACCCTATACTCCTCACCCTCAGTGTCTAGGCTGAGAGAATAAATATTTCTTAATGACCTTTAAGAGTCATGTCATGGCACTATGGCAATAAGCTTAAAACCTGTTGGATGTTAAGGGACACTAACTGTTATAACATCTTTCATATCTGTGCTGCTTTCAGTTTCCAAAAACACTTGACTGTCATGGCATAATACTCAGTGTAACATGAATGTGACTAGAATATATTTGTGTTTTCCTGGGTACCAAGTAATAACATGAATTACTATATAAGGTTGTAAGGTAGGAGAATACAGTAAAGAAGGAAATTGACATTTTTTCATGCTTCTAAAAATAACACAATGAGCTACATGTTTAAATGCTATTCTTTAGCTTCCTCTTATAAATAGGACCTGCCTTGAAGAAGATTCAGGATTTTGAAAAAATACAGAAGGAATACAGTCCAGTTTCAAGCCCATGAGGAGGCTTCAGTAAACATTGATGTTATTTTAACTTTAAAGAATCAAAACATCATGAAATAATAACTATTTTTTCTTGTTTGTTAAAAAGTCAAAGATTCAGTTAACAAGCAATGTCTCCTTAATGACTTTCTAATGAAAAACAAACAAACAAAAAAAAAAATTTCTACCTGAAACAGAAATCCTACCAAACAATCAGACACACTCCTACAAACTTTGTGACAATGACAAAAAGCAACACATATCTTTCTTCTCTCAAAAAGAAGAACCCAAAGGTCAATCAAATGATCCAAACTTGAATGCTTCAGCTAAGCAGCAAATAAACAGCCTCATCATTGAGTATCTATTTACTAAACATCCTGTAAGCACTAAAATAATAGAGCAAGGGACAAACCAACCTGTCCTACAAGCCCTTGCTATGTATTGAACTGCACTTAACATAAATAATCTTCAATATTACTATTTAACGGTAGTAACGGTGTTACTACCAATGATACTAGATAATATTATATTGTATTTATAGAAATATTTATTTCCTAAGAACTTAGGTACCTGATACGAAGCACTGCCCTTGCTTTTTCCCATGTACTCTTTAGGCCTTCAACTTCATGTCCATCATTAGACTGTCTCAGAACATTAGTTTGCCCAAATCATAAGCTCATAGAAATGCCTGAATCTGAATTCCAAGTTCAAGGCCGACCTGGTCTACTGAGAGAGAGTTTCAAAAGAGTCAAGTTACACATGAAAATCCTGTTTTAACTGCTCTCCCCCTAACCCCTGCGCAAAATATGCCTGAACCATGATTCAAACTTATCTCCATGAAGTCAAAAATCCATGGTCTTTGCAATAAGAAATTACAAAGTGATCTTCCATCTTCCTCTCCAGAATTATCCCTACAATTTTAAAAATTACTTCTATGCTAAACACTGTAGTTAGTATGATGGACATGAGAAAAACAGATCAGAAGTTAGAAGATTGGCTGCCCACATTCAGTTTTTCTCTGAGTACACAAAGAAAGAGTTAAGTTTACATGAGTTAATCTACATGAGATTAACAGATCATAACAAGTCCTTTGTTCTATGTGACACATCAAAGTATTACTGTCTTCCCTCACATTTCCCCACATTGATTAATTCTTGATGGAAAGCATCCTTGTCCTGCACGACTAACTACTATAGTCACAGCCACTACAACTATTAGTAGCCTCTGATGCATATCAAATCAAATAGTCCCTCAGAATTCACAGTCAGTTCCCTGAGGTCACATTCAATGCAATCTAAGTTATCAATATAAAATACTGATACTATTGCTCATGGAGAATTCATTTGATTTCCAAGGACATGAAGAAATTATAAGGATTACAGAAGAACATTACTCAAAATAAAGCTGGACTGAAGAGAAGGCTCAGAGGTTAAGAGCACTTGCTACTCTTCCAGAGGACCCAAGTTTGATTCTAGCACCCATATTGTAGTTTACAACATTCTAATACTCTAGTCCCAGAAGGTCCAATGCAATCTTCTGACCTTTGTGGACATTAGGCATGCAAGTGGTACACAAACATATAGGCAGGCAAATCACTCAAAATAAATAAATTTCAAAAATATTTTCAGAATAATATAAAAGTCTTGTCTTTACTTTTGATCGAGTACTTATTGACAAATATAAATGTATAATAATAAATATATAAACAAACATCCAAGCAATCTTATTCAAGATCATTGTGAGTGTATGCAGATGAACCTCAGTTAAGGGCAGAAAACCGTAAGCCTCCAATACAGACACTCACTGCAAATACAGACACCCACTGCCAAACCTAATAGCATCAGTTTTATCCCTGAGATGTATGCAGACAATAGCAGGGAAGAAACCGTTCCTACAAATTGTCTTCTACATATGTGCCACAGCAAAGGTGTCCCTGCACACACATACATTGTACCTACAAAAGTACAAGAGAATCCCATGTTGTAACACAATCTATCTGAAAGTGCTGCATGATAGGAGTGAGCAGTCACATCAATGAGGGTTCAGACTAGACTTTTACATGTGTAAGCTACAGTGACCTGTAGAACTTTAGCTAACAACTGTGAACCCAAGTTTTTCAAATGTCATTGTGTTGAAATTCCTATCTTTCATGATTTTTGTCAAAAGTCAATTAAATACAAGGAATAAATAAGGTTAAAGAACAAATGAGCCAAGGACTGTACTTGGAACAATGTGTGTGATCAATAAATGGTAGCAGTTGTTACAGGCTTAACTGTACAAAATGGCTGATATCTGATTGTTACTGACTCACAAAAATGGCAGTAACACATGGTCCACCCTGTATTACTGTGCATAGACATAAATGAGCACAAAAATCCCTAAGACAAGTCCTGTCGCTAGCTAAATGAAAGAAAACATGGAACATACACAGTGAGACAGTATTCTGTTAAACAAAGTAAGTGCAATTCCTTTCACTAGCGTAACATGATGGGTAAGCCTGAAGGCCCAGGAGGACAAGCATCACATGATTTCACACACTGAATCTAGAAAAGCAAAGTTCACAGAAGCAAAGAATAGAATGGTCATTCCCAGGATATGGGCAGTAAGTAAAGTTGTGGTCCCCAAACACAAATTTTCAGTTATTTATGAAGTTACTGAAGATTTTAGGAAGCTCAAGAGATAAATTAGACATTATGATGACTATAGCAGCTAATCATCATTTTGGGGAATGTGCTCCCAAAGTCCTTTTGTGCACCAGGGATACATCCTGGTTCCACTGTCAGAGGTCACTTAAACTGCCTAGGTAGGCCCATGATCAGGGAGTCTGAGTCGGTCCAATGCTGGTTTCCTAGCTATCAGTCTGGGAGTCCATTAGGTCTCCTTTGTTTAGGTCAGCTGTCTCTATGGGTTTCTGTAGCCTGGTCTTGTTGTCCCTCTCTGCATCTGGCTTCCAGTTTGGCTCAGTGTTTAGCTGTGAGTGTCTGCTTCTGTTTCCATCAGCGACTAGATGAGAGCTCTATGATGGTGGATAAGTTAGTTAGTCATCAATCTCATTATCAGGGAAGGGCATTTATGGTAGCCTTCCCACTGTTGCTCAAATTGTTAGTTGGGGTCAGCCAGGACATTTTTCTAGAGTCAGTTTTCTCTTCAAACCTATAAGGGCTCCCTCTTCTATAGTATCTCTCTCTCTCTTTTCTTCTTAAACACTGCTAATAAAAGCTTCTTTTCTAACCTCAAAAATGATAAGATAATGTATGTTACTTATCTCATCGAGCCATTTCACATATAAACATATTTCAAAACAATATGCTGGAGAAATAAATACATTCAGTTCATATTTGTCAGCTAATTAAAAATAAAAAAAAATCAAGAATGAAAATTCACCAGCTAGAAACATAGAGCTACAGTTCAACAGAATGACTAGCAAGTCAAGGAGTCTCTGTAATTCAGTTTCTAAGCTGCAAAACAAAAAATTGACTATCTCTAATCCATGGTTTAATTTAAAAGATGAAGCAATTAATCAATGCAAAGCTATGATGTAGCTATGGTCTAGATTCCACTCCACTAGTCCTCAGTACTGCATTGTTATTGATATTACTATTTCCATTGCAAAATGGGAAAAAAAAATGGAAAATGCTTAATATCATCACAGCTTCCACTTTAATGATGTTTGTGTATTTATGAAATGTATGATACAGTAAATATGAAATAAAGACATTAAATATCGAGACTTACATTTCTGCTATGTGGAAATAGGATAATCTACGTAAAATATCTCATGCTTCTTTAACAATTTAAGAGGAATCAAAAACAATCATGATGTTGGAAATGTATTTTACCTTGAAGGCAAGTCACTAAGATTCCTTTACCTCTTACATGTCATAAGTTTCCAAGTACCATTTCACAGGAAATGAAAAGCTACTGATTCAAACAGTGTGGAGTTTAATGTGTTCTTTATCTTTTATTTCAGCTATTATTATTGTGTGTATTATTACTGTGTGTTCATGTGCATGAGGGAGGGTGGAATGTGACAGCCACAACATGGGATTGGAGGTCAGAAATTCAGCATATGCAATCAAGGTTTTAACTTAAGTCGCCTGGCATATATATAGCCATCTTGACAGTCCAATGATCTAAGAGGCAATAGACTAAATAGTGATCAAGCCACTAGTTCAGTGAACAACAGTTAACAAACCAAACTTAATTTTCTATTTTGTAAAATAAAAAAAAAATGAAATCTATAATAAGGTATACAAGCACACTGGACCACTGGTATATAGCATAATCCCAGTACTCAGAGGAAGGATCATGGCCAGTCTATGCCTGTGCTATATGGTGACTCTGAAGCCAATCAGTTTCAGAAAAACAAAATATCAAAACCCTCAACACTAAAAATGTACATCTTGCTATCTAGTATAAGCTGACAAAGAACATGTGGTTGTTTTCAAGATAATGTTATATAGTCCCTCTCATTTGTTCATGACTATGTTCTCCCATTTCAACAACAACAAAAACACTTGCCTGACAATATCTCTGAATTGAAAGCTCAATCCTTGCATGGCTCAGTCTAGACAGTGACTTTTATATTTTGTACAATAAAGGGGAAAAGTTAATGAGTAAGCCCTCTTGCCAATTCAAACAACATATATTTCCTTCCTCAGCAGAATCAAAGCTGTGAAACTAACACTGACTTGAGATCCCAGGCCTTTTCATCTGGAGAGCACAGACTCCAACCGGAACAGGCAGATACCTGCCTTCTAAAATGCTAGGTGATAGCCCTAGGAACCAAGAAGCAGTAACTGCCCTTAGAAATGTCATCCTTATATAACACTAGAAATTTAAGAAGAGTTGGAACACTCACAACTTTCTTCCAACAACATGGAAATCTCAGTTAAGACTTTCCAAAGAAACAGAAACACACCATCACTACAGTAGATCTAAAAAAGTATTTGTGGGGGGAAAAGGAGAAAAAATAAGTTCTCATCATAGGACTAAGAACAATTACAGAGAAAATAATTATTGCACAAACACACACCAAAAAAAATTACTTTAAAGAGAAAACAAGATAGAAAGCTGAGACAACTTGAACTATTACTAGAAGCTGTATGCTTGCCTCACACTGAAATATTTATACCAATTCAAAAACACCCCTTGCAGGTGATAGAACTCAAGACATTGTATATATTACACAATCACTGTACCACAGAGCTACATCAGCTTGCCCAGGTTTATTTTATTGTTGTTGTTGCTTTTAATACATGATGTATTGGAAAGAAATTGTGTTTATGAAATCTAACATGACAATGACTTTATACCAATAAAAATAACGGAAAATTTAATTTTCTCAGGGTAGCTCACAACACATTGGTATTCATTAATGTGGCTTTTAAAAAGTAACCACATTTTAGATTCCTTAAAATAAATAAATGGAAACAGATTTTGCCTTAAATATTCAAAAAATATCCTTTATTTTAAAAGTTGCTATGGGAGATTGGGTGAAGTTACTAATTCATTTTACTTATTTGTTTGGATGCTTCTTTTGACTTTTGCTCAATACTTTTTTATTTTTCTCTTCACCAATGTTAAGGTTCCAAAACACACAGCATGTCACAATTAAACATCTCCTAAGCCGTGCATGACCTGATTAGCACATTAACTTGAATATAAACCAGCCGTGACCATGTTGCCTCTGTCTGTACCAGACTAGTCTTGGAACAAATAATTGTAAGAAATCCTACCAAAAACACATTCATCCTACCTTTAGTTAATCTTCCAGTGTTTCAGATCTAATTTTCTCTGCCAAAAGTTTCTCGACCTCAAATTTGTTCTAAAAATAATCACACGGCAATAAAAATGAACACTCCTGGTTTGAGAATTAGTTTTCCCATAATTCTGAGGAGGTCCTACCAACAAGCTCAAATCATGAAACAGAACTTTAAGAAATATTTTATGGTCAAGACCAATCATTACATGTTACAACTACCCAGTCAATGTCAACTTCCTACAATAGATAAGGAACTAGAAAGTCACCATAATTCAGATATAGTAGGAATTTTTTTGTTTTGTTTTATTCTGTTTTATTTTTATACTTATGGCGTGTGTGTGTGTGTGTGTGTGTGTGTGTGTGTGTGTGTGTGTGTGTGTAGATTAGAGGATAACTTCGGAAAGCCAGTTCACTCCTTCCACCATGTGAGTACAGGGGATTGACTTAGTTCATTAGGTTTCTTAGCAATCAATTTACATGCTGAGCTGCCTCTTTGGTCCCAGAGGAATATGTGACTGAGCTAATCTGTTGAATAGCTGTTTGATTTAAGCAGAATAGTAAAGTCACCTTGCTATCAAGGCAAGAATATTCTACCTCCAAGTTCTTCACTTGAAATGCCCAAAATAAGACACTTGCTGCATCTGGTGATTTGGTGTGTTAACTTTGCCTAGGATTATCAAGAGACAAATTTGTTGTTGTCATTGTTCATTAATTTTATTAACTTTTATTCTTGAGACAGGATCTTACTACCATGTTACCTAGAGTTCAAACAATCCACCTGCTACAGTTTCTTAAGTAGATGAGTATACAGGCACTACAGGTATATGCCACAGGTATTTGACTCCTACATATAAACTTTAAAGTTGATATTCGTGTTACTATTAAAATATTATGGATGTGTAGAACATTTATGTATGTGAAAATGCATTTTATATGTAAGTTTTGTAAAATCTAAACAATAGTCTAGTGTCTCTAATAACATTCGAGTGAATAAACATAGAGTTATAAAGGAGAATAGAATACATACACTATTACAAATATTTGACAAGATAAACTGTAAAATATTACTTTGATTTTTTAATAATGGGTTTTTGTCAAAAGGATGATACTTTGTATTTATTGGGCTAAAGATTTTTTTTTCAATTACTTCCTATAGTTTTTACTTTGTTTTGAATTATGTTTCTTTTGAACAGCACTGGTAAGAAGAAATACTCAAGTGTTGTATCTACACCAGAGCAGAGCTTTAAAAAAATGAGTACTGTAAGAGAAAAGCTGAGAAGCCAGAAAATACTGTAGCATTGACCACCCCCCCTTACACACACACACACACACACACACACACACACACACACACACACAAATCAGCACCACAGACATCTGAGTAAGTCACACAGCAACAGCAACGTTGGTGTTTATTTCCTCATATCTAAAATAGGTAGCATAGCTTCTTAGATAAAACAAATACTTGTAGAGTTCCTGGCACATTATATATAAATGAATTTTCAAAAACAATTGACTTCAATGTTAAAAAAAAAAAAGTAGAAGTTTCACACAATTACTAATAATTTGTGCCTCTGGGAAGCTACACCTTCCTGGTAATAAATTATATTCAGTGGCTCCTTCTAGTTTATGACACTGGGATAACTTTGTAACTACATTTCACAGATAAATGACACCAATTTGTGCACTTACTGCCATTATGAAAATAATTGCAGAATGGGTTTACTATTTCCTTTTGTGGTTCTCCCCTCCCCCCCTTTTGGTATATATATCTGAGTGAGTTACTCTAAACTTTTGTGTTTGAGTACACGAGCATGAGGACAGCTAGAGTCTGACTCTATCACTCTAATTCTGTTGAGACAGGGTCTCTCACTGACCTGGAACTGGACTAGCATACAGCAAGTCTCAGTGGCCTGTTGTGTCCACCTTCCATAGCCCTGAATTTATAGAAGCCTGTGGATGCTCCTTACTTTTTAATGTGCCTACAAGGCATTTGAACTCAGGAATTCATGAGGGCCAAGTGCCATCTTTCATTTGTGTTTTAAAGCAATTTAAATTGATTTCTAAAAATATCACCATGTTTATTTGTTAGTTTGTTTTGTTTTGTTTTTTTAACCTCAAGGTGACTTAAAACATCACAATACCTCTGTTGCCCTCAGCATAACTAAGTTCTTGTTATGGTGGGACTGCTCCACATGTATAGCTTTAAGTTATTAAACAAGGGACGTGCAAAAGATGTAAACCATGGGGACCAAAACATACATTTTAAAGTTGGCAATATCTCATCATTGTGCTGTTCTTATAATAGAGAACAAACTGTAAAATCTGTTACTATGACACCTTGACTAGAAAGGTAAGCCTAGGAAGACTATCCACAAAAATCACATTAAATACTCCTTAACAAAGTAATAGCAAAGCTATGGATGGAAGAAGTCCTTGTTCATTAAAAACCAGTATGTACACTGAAATATGTATCCCAAATAGCTTAGATAAATCAATATTACAAAATCTGTAACAGGTAACTTTCAGAAAGTGAGAGGTGCCAAGAAAGGCCACTTCAGTCTACAAGGAGTTTTGGTGAAATTTTGAGTCCTGAATAGGTAGCTTGGAGGTCCATCCACAGCGATTAGCCTGGAGTTTCCTAGACATCAAAGGTATAATGATCTCTCTCGACCAGCCCAATTGTTCTCTTTGTTCCGCATCATCTAGTTGATATTGATGTATCCAGTCCCTACCACTCACCAACAGTTCTTGAGCTCCTCTGATTTATAACATCATTTGCTCAAAAGCATTAATGCAGAATGAAAGCAGAGAAGTTGTAGAACACACTTTTAAATGACATTTAAATGTGTGTCTGTTCCTTTGTGTATGTGCAAGTACATGCCATTTTAATCATAATTAGAGTTAAATTACACAGATTCCAAGTACATAAAAACTATTCTGATGGATATTAACAAAACTGGTTGGCTTTTTTAAATTGCTATTGTGTTACAGTAAAGTTCCAAAACAGAGTTACAGCTTTTCCAGCTCTTACAAGCACCCTGAATAGAATAAATTCTACTAGTGTAATGTTCAAGTTTTTTTTCCAAAGTTGCTCACCAAGTTACGTATTAGGTGAAATAAGCCTCACATTTAAAAACTTGTAGCTTATTACTTCATTCTGAGCAGGGAGTTTTCAAAAAGCAGGGATGAAAGGCTAGGTGTCCTTGGGAATTCATCAGAGAAAGGTTTCTCAAATTCTTTATTAAACTACAGTTATTTGCTTAGTTTTGTTTGCTTGTGGAATTTTGTTTCTGGTTTGCATTAGAGTATAAAGCACTTGAAAATTTGTGAAGATTTTAATCCCTGTGTCCATTTAGGAAACAATTTGTAGAACAGTTCTGGATAACTAAATTCAAATTAGATGATTGAAAGAAAAACAAATATGTTAACTTCAGAATCTTCAATAAGAGATTGCTTTTTATTTTGAAACCATTTTTCTGAACCCATTAGTTAAAACTAGACGGATTAAATGTTTAAAAGATGTCATAACCATGAGCTTCAATAAAGTATTCTGTTTCATTAGATATCAATTAATTCAGCTGCAACTTACTGCAGGCTAATCACTACTCAAAGAACTAAGGCTAAAAGATAAGGCTGTGTATGCCATCCACAAAAGAGAAGTTGTTATACTGAATTCATCTGAAGTGACTTTAAATAGTTACAAATTTATGAAAAACAAACCAGTAAGTCTCCTCTTTCAAGTGAGGATGATAAATCTGTTCCCTCAGGTACCCTGAGATTTCATAACACATTTCATACTTTTTGTTGTTGATTACAAGAATTCAGTCTCCTTATACAAAGTAAGAAGTCTTCTGGGAACCCTGCCATCTGTAGGGTCTAGTAAGGTGGAGGGAGATAGAATGGGACAGTGACATGAGAAACACAACCAAGAGAAATATCAACATGAAATAAACTAGAGCAGAGCTTTGTATGAATTGGTCCTGTGACCAAAATCGTACCCAACAAATAACCTAAGGCATCCAGCCAAAACCTACCAAAAAATAAATAACAGCTCAGTTTGTGAGTACTGTCAGTAAAGGAAGTCCTCTGAACAGACTTGTGGGCAGGCAGAAAGCCTTGATAAGTGCAGACTAACAGCCTGTCATCAGCTGGTCCTTCTGGAGAAGCAAACCCTTCAGGGCTCCCTGGTGCAACTTGCAAAAAAATAAAAATAAAAAGGAAGGAAGGAAGGAAGGAAGGAAGGAAGGAAGAAAGAAAGAAAGAAAGAAAGAAAGAAAGAAAGAAAGAAAGAAAGAAGCCACTTCATTCAGGCACTAATAGCCTGATCTAACAGGTTCATTCACCTCACTTTAGCAGATACTATCCTTGGTTCTTAATGAAGCAAATGATAAATCAAGAAGCTTGACCGCTTTTGAGAAACATGTTAGTTTACAGCAAATACTACTCTGAGAAACAGATGGACTGACAAAATTCTGTAGCAGTCTGCTGCCTTAAACCCACTCCACCAGTCGCCCCAGTTTCACTTACGCCCAACATCTGGTGGATGTAGTAGTATTCTGGCCCTTGATTGTAAAGCAGGAAGGTTTTCCAAAAAAGCAGGACATTTAGGGACAGCCAGATAAGCTAGATCAGTCAAAAAGAGAGAAAACAAAAAATTACAAAAGAAACATACCTATAGAAGCCACTCACTGGACAGAGGTATGCATATGCAACCTCAGCATTTTCCAAAAGCATGCTCAAACAGAAAGTGGAAAAGCCACACTAAGGACCCTCATCTGACTTTAATCTGTCCCTGCACCTAAATGATCACTGAAGGATCTGAGGACACCTTACTGTCCCAAGCCCAGGGGCATCACCATGGCCTAAGGGAACTGGAGCAATTGGAAGAGCAAAGGAGGTAAGCCTTTCAAAGGCTAATGAAAAGCCGCCTTAGCTCCCTTCCTCCACATAGGCTCTCCATCACTGTAGTCAAGTTACCCTGTGTGCAGCAGGAAGGAGTTCTGTCGAGTAATGAGTAAAGTTGCGGTTAGGTGAGGAAGTCTGAAACTAAATCTCCAAAACTTCCACTTCTCTCATCCCACCCGCGCACACCGAGAATGAATCAAACTCGCTGCAGGACAGATTGAACGCCAAGCCAGCCCGGCCCGCCATCCTACCAGGCAGAGGTGTTTAACCCCTTCGTTGGCCAGCCAGCTCCTCCAGGACACCGCCATGCCGCCGGCGTCTGGGTGCTGCGCTCCGCTGGGTGCGTGGGGCTGAAAGGGGAGAGTTGAGGCCGGGGCAGCGGTTCCCGGAGAGCGGCCTGCAGGGGGGCCGCGGGGGACCGACGGTCAAAGGCTGGACCGAGTCCGGAGGCCGGGCGGGAGGTCTCCGCCCAGGCTCCCACCCGCGCCGCGTTCTCCCCTCCCCGCGCCCCCCTGGTCCGGCGAGCCGCCCCGGGCCGACTTCTTTGTCTCGCGAGCCTGTTGTTGTGGCGGCGGCTCAGGACGTCCCGGGTGGGAAGGTGGAGGCGTCCCCAGCAGCCTCCAGCCCCGCCTGCCCAGCTGCAGGCGACCACCCCCGCCCCCAGACGTGTGAATGAGAATCGGAAATGCGAGGACGCTCTCTGCATCCAGGCACACACACACCTACTTCCTTAAGAGTGGTTATGCCCTCCCCTCCTCAAAGAAAGAAACTTGGTAAGGAAATTTTAGCCGGAAGTAGCCTTTTGTGTTTTAACGTCCTGCATCCCGCCAGTCGCGAGTTGAGTGGCCTTACCTACAAATACCACCTCACAGCTCTAAGCCTGCCTCCCTTTGCCTCTCCCTTCTCTATCAGATGCCTCAACGTCCCATCTAGAGATAAAACTTTCTAGACTTTGCTAAACACAAACCCGGCTGGCAAAGGGTTAACCCTGACGTCATTTTCAGGAGTTTTAGGGAGGCTTGGATTCCCTCTAGGAATGTGAGCTTTATGTTGCCTAATTGCAAAATCAACTTTGTAAAGAGAAAACTTCTCACCCTTTTACCAGAAGTTTATAAAAAGGTAAGGAGGGTGCAATGGGCATCACTACTTAGACAGTTAATCGTTTGAAATGTCTGTAGCATAATCGATGTTCAGTGACTCTATTATCACACTTAACAGGTGACAGAATAGCATTCAACATGCTTAACCTAATCTTATGACTTCCAAGACTTTTCTTTTAAAATTAGTTTTATCACACTGACCATTAAATATAATTTAAACTAAAATTTAATAAAAATGTCCTTACTTCATGCAATATCCTTATCTGTGTTAATTTAAGAAACAATAATGATTTCAAACTTCAGTTTGAAAAGCATGAATAAATCCATATCAGGTACTAATTGACTTCCATACACGTTTCTTTCTGTCATCTCATTTTAATATATAATCTGTGTCAAGCATGAGTGAATCAAGGAAATTTCCCCAACTAGAGTTTGGGACTGGATTATGCATAAGCAATACTAAAATCTTATTGGCAATGTTATACCTGAAGAAGCAGGAAAATTACACATGGAAACCCACAGCAGTGTCACCCCTAAAGAAAGACCCAGTGTGCTTCTAGTGGTCTTCTTCACTAAGTGGGGCCAGTTCTGTAGGTAGTCAAAGCAATCATGTCTGTGGAGTGTGCTGAAAAGACCATATCAGTTTGAAAGATTAGTTTCATAAAAGACAAGTTTTAAAGGCCCAACTACTTTCAGGGGAAAAAAAATAATAACAAGGACAAAAACATAAAAGACATCATTTTTGGATGATCATCCGAATCTAGACATATTTCTGCTAAATTTCAGACACTGATCTTTATATCTGTATTCAACAGTATCATTTCTCATAGGAACACTTTATGAAGATTTACCTTCTCTAAAGATTAAGAAACAAAAGTTAAAACAGGCTTTTATTTGTATTAGTTGAGGAAACAGGGTAGCCAATACTCAACCTGTTATCAAGAGAATGCTGCACACAAAAGCTGATGGTGCAACTCATTTCTGTTATTTTGAGGCTACAGAATCAAAAGTGCTTTCATTGGCTTGCAATGAAACAAACAGGACAACAGCAAGCCATCTCCAAAGGGCAGAGTTACTCACATCTTATGTGAGAACATTCATTGATCAGATTTTATTTATTTATTTATTTTCAATAAAACTGTCTCTAAGCCATAATGTTCAATGTAAGTAGCTAGTGCCTATCTAAAACTAACAAAGACTGCCCTCAAAAATTATGAGGGACTGGAGAAATAGCTGTTAGCAATTTGTTTGGCAAAGCCTGAAGACTTGAGTTCCATTTCCAACACTTAGGTTAAAAAAAAAAAAAAAAAAACTATTAATGGATCCTAGATTTGTAATCCTAACACTGGGTAGGCAGAATCAGGAATGTCCCTGAGGTTTACTGGCCAGCATGCTTAGCCTAGTCAGCAGTGAACTCCAGTTCAATGAGCGACTCTTTCTTTAAAAAATATGGTGTAGCAATAGTGTTTTGAAGAAGTGAGAATGTTCAATGCCAGAGGTCATTGTATCCCTTAAGTCAACATTAATTGTGTATCTACAACCATGTCCAAAAGAAAGCGCGCAGGGAATGCTGGAGGAGACAAAGCCCCCAAGTGAAAGCTGCCTCTCTGCCATCATTAAGATTATCTGTGAACCTTGCTCTTCCATATCCAGAGCTAAAGCCAAAAAGACAATGCATAGAAGAGACAGAAGGTGTCCCAAGGGAACAGAAGGAAGCTAATATTGGCAAGGATGGAACAGCCCTGTAGAAAATGGAGATGGGAAACCTGAACAGCACTAAAAGCCTAAGGGCTTGAGGTGCCAAGGGAACTGTCTGAAATTTTTATAACTCTGTACATCTGGTGAGTGTAGAGTTTGAAGTACTATTGTTATGAAGTTTATGTAAATGGAGAGTTTTGATTTGCTGGTTTGTCTTAAGCAATGCTGTTAGCATACAGAACACACTTCATAGTTTGCAGGGTGGGGAACATGTTGCCAACAAAATATCTATCAAGCTGTGGTGATATGGGGGAAACACCTTATTCCTTTTGTTTTGAAAGATTCTTCTTGTCTCCCAGAAGGGAATTCTCTGATTCTCATATATTTTGCAACCATAGTACAAAATATTTTGTGGTGTAGGAAAACTAAAACTTTGTTTTCATATCCTTTACCCACTCTATCGTTAAGAAATTTAACTCCTTTGAAATAAGATAGTTGTTTGTACCTGACCCCTAAAATTATTTTTACAAGTGTGTTAAGTGACTGAGTTTTGCAGGGACATTACTGAGATATTCTTCAAAAAGCAGCAATTTCTTTTCTAAAAGTCTATAGTTTTTCAGATTGACAATTCTTCTTTCTACATTCCCTTCCATGAATATCCAGAGTAGCTTCTGAAAAGTTGCTGAACAGGGCGTTCCTGAAATATCTGCTTTCGTTTTGAACTTCTCCTGTTCAGAGCATCAATTATAGATTCCATTGGATTTTGTAGTGTCTTTCTGATTTTGATAGTTCACCCAAGAAGGGAGTTTGAAAGTGCCTAAATACTGTTAATGCTTGTCTTCCCATGTCCATCCTGAAAATCCATGATCACTTGTGAAAGATGTGTTTAATAACGTTGAACCGAGTTTGACTTTGAAAATAAAAGTGGTGGAGAGCAATCAAGAAAGACAGCAACCTCAAGCCTCTGCAGACACACTGAAGCACAGAAACACACACGTGTATATGCATGTAATAATGAAAACAGGGATCCATAGCTCCATCAGTCATCAGTATGTTCTAAAAATGATGAAAAATCATACTTTTTTCCAATTACAGATTTAATTAGAAAATCTCAGGTGATAAATACCTTTTCTTTGGACTGAGATAGTGTTCAGCTTGCAGTGTGACAATCTTCTTGATATCTGGCTATAAAATGTTTCATAACTAGAAGTTGCTCCGTTTGTTTTTGTTTTTGTTTTGTTGTTGTTGTTTTTTGTTTATTTGTTTTTTTGCTTTGGCTTTTGAAATATGACCTTACTATATGACCCTGAACGTTCTATAATTTGCTGCAATCTTCCTGCCTCAGCTTCCTCAATATTGAGATTGTAGTTGTGTCCTACCAACCTGGCTTTACAGATGCTCTTGATTTATTATATCCTTCTTGATAAATTCAGAAGCCACTGTTTTAATGTACTCAATGGGGAATACTTGGGGAAATGTGTTAAGTTTATTCATCAGGCCTTATTACTACTGTCTGGCAAAGAGGCATATAGCTTTGATTAAACATCATCTTCTATATAAACACACAGATTCATTTAGATGTGTGACCTTAAAACGTTCATAATACCTTGTGTAATTTTCACAAGATTAGTTTTAGACATGTATGTGTTTATCTTTTCTCATAAACTAGGCTTTGTAAAAATAAATACCCTGTCTTGTTCATTTTAAATGCAGGTCTTGGCACAAATCTTGACATTAAATTGACTTATTAAAATGATGAAAGACTCACAATATTCATACCCTCTTTGACCTTAAGTCTTTCTTAAACTCCGTTTTATCAAGTGTAACTTCCTAATAATGTAAGGAAGTTCTTGTTCATCCTGATAATCAACAACCGCATAATGGTGAATAGAAATATACCTCCAGGTGGTTGTCACTTTTCCACAAGTTAAATGAGGCATCTGTGAAAAGTGGACACTTGCATTCATTTCCTGCTGTTACTGTTACAAATTACTTCAGAATTCTCCATTTCACACCATCAAAATATGTTCTCTAACACTTGTGGAATTCAGAGATCTGAAGTCAGTGCTACCCAGTCAAGACCAAGATGTTGACAGGGCTATTGACTGAGGTGTCAAGAGAAGATCTGCTCCCTGTCACTCCATATTCTAGTTGCTAACAATAATCTTTGACTTGTGCATGCCTGGCCCTTGTCTGTGCCTCCATGGTCATAGTATTCTCCTTTCTTTCAACTACCATCAGTCTCTGTCCTCTAAAGACACATTGTGATTGTATCTAGAACTCAAGTATATAATTTTCTCATATCGAGATCTTTAATTAACCATAACTGCAAAAGCATTTTTTCTTTATAAAATAAAATTTAAGGGCTCCAAGAATAGATAAGATCTTTCAGGGGCAGCTATTACTCAGTCTTCTATTATTGCACTTAAATTAGCTGGTGTTCTCTCTCTCTCTCTCTCTCTCTCTCTCTCTCTCTCTCTCTCTCTCTCTCTCTCTCTCCTGAAGATGTCAATCTTATATTTTGACTTTTGAAAAAAATTCATTTTAAGGGATAAAAATATATCACTTCTAAATAACATTTCTTTTAGGAACCCACAAATTACATATTAGAAGTATGATTGACAGAGCAGAAAAGAATTCTCAAGTTTACTGCTTTTGTTAGCAAATGCCTCATTGCCAAGCCACAGTTGTATTAAAACTCAAAAGGAAGATGGCCTGTGTGCTTTTCTAAGAAACAAAAAGTAGGAAACAAGGAAAACCCCATCCCAAGCAACTGATAGAAAATCCTCGACCTTTGAGCTACTGATAGGATAAATAAGTAGGAAATCTTACCTTCTCCCTAAGGCCCTTAGCAAGAAAGAACACCCATCAAAGAGCCAGTGAAAAGTGGCCTGGAGGCTTTTGAAGAGTGGGGACGAGTTCCAGACAGTGACTCACTGTCATTTCTATACAAAACAAGTGCAGACCACCATGTGACTCAACCTCTCAGGAATGTCTCCCATGCGCTCACATGGCTATGGCAGCTCCTGAAGGAACAGAGATGTTGAAGAGGTTCTTATGCCCTAGAGGACAGGATACTGTGCTGAAAAACAAGTCTTGCAATGTGAAGGCAAGTTAAGAATTTCAAGGAAAAATATTCAATCAAAACATCTTGACTAAAACTGAATAATAACACATTTTTGTTGGAATTGCCTTTTACCAAAGAGTTGTGCAAATTTCTGGAATTCATAAACCAATGCAACTAACAAAAAGATTATTGCTTAAATTTATATATTAAGAACCAAATATATATATATATGTATATATATATATACATATATATAATACATACACATTTGTGCCACAATAATACACCCATTGAATTGTTACAAAATAAGAAAATGAATAACCACCAGCACAGACTAACCAAAACATTCTGTAATTAGAGAAAAATTTAAAGCTAACAACAAACATACCATCTACAAAATATTCACCATCCTCAGCTTCAATAGAGACTAAACTTTATTTTTCTCTCAGTTATTTCACAATACACTTCTGATCCTTTATCATTACATCCCCATTGTCTTCCATACAATTGAGGGAGCATTCTTCATCTTTAATTTTCACATGAGTAAACTGAGGTATGTGAACAGTAATAACAAATGACCCATGATGCCATAGCACTAAGTACTAGTTCTTAGGGGCAAATATTCCTGCTTCTCCCTCTACATCATTTCATCATTATTGAGCGAGAAGTTCCTTGTGCTCTGAGTTCTATTGCTTTAGACCACAAGTATGACTGTGGTTGGCAGTCTTCACAGTCATTCCAGATGTGTAGAGATGTGCCAGTTGGCCTTCATGTTACCAATAGAGTATTATGTTTGTCCTGTTTGGTGTATTGTTTTTCCTAAGCACATCTATTGCCTGGATAATCCCTGAATGCTTGTAGAATTCTATTTTTTTTAATGTTCTAAACAGAAATTTTCCAAAAAGCCAAAGAATATTCATAGCACCTAATTCCACACTTCTGGTTACACACTTGAACAACTTAGAAATGTTAAGAAGATAAGGTGATCTATTATCCCTTTATTCTCTAAGTGTCACTTTCTAAAAATATCATGGAATTTTGAAGCCAAAATCATTACAACCCATGCTAAATGGCAAGATTTTTAGAATAATAATACTATCACAATTTGTCCAGGTATGTGACAGATACTTGTCATATGAGTAGGCAGGATATATATGATCTATATATGTACAGAGATGTTGCCTCAAACAAACAGTAAGACAATGTGAAAAGACCCTTGATGGCATGATAGTTTCCATTAGATTTATGAGGAAAATTGCAGCTCCCTCTTGTCCTGGGCCTTTCCATAGCCTGATGTCACAGGTTAATATACTTGTTGGTGAGTGTCTTGATTAATGTCTATTTCTCTCTACAGTTATAAGTTCCCCAAAGGCACTGTGTCTATTTATATTCTTTTCTATTTCCTCCAAAGTTTAGCACACAACTTGGAATGGGAGTATACACTCATAAATTGCTTTGAGTTAAAAAAAAAAAAAAAAAAAAAAAGAATGTCAGGAAAAAAGTCTATCTTACTAAAATTAGCTTCCAACAATTCTTTCACAATGACGTTTCTTCCCATACTGCTTCTTTAGTTTCTTCCATCCTCCAAACATATCCTGTTTTCTCACATCTCCATCCATGTGTGCATGCTATTCTTGCTTCATGATAAATCAGTTTGATGATGTTTGTTGAAATATTTAAACTCTGAATAAGTATCTTTCCTCATAGAAGCCCTCAGGGACTCTACTCAGCAGGATGAGAAGCCTTCTCATGAAACCATGTCTGTTGTGATGCTGTGTCTCTGAGCAGTTAATTTTGTTGTACTTCTTGATTTATTTTCTAGATACTTTCCCTACTTAGGCTGCAAATATTTTGAGAGCAAGAATTTTTTTTTTCTGCTCTAAGGGCCTGATGCATAATAAGTGATTAAAATCAGCTATGAATAAATGTGCAACTACCTCAAACATAAAGCAAAGTTAGATTATTTCCTAAATACAAACTTATTGAATTATACTCTAGTTTTATGTCTAAGCATTGAACTTAGAACTTACTAAAGAACAAGTTGGGAAATGAAATGATGGGATAGACAAGCAATGATGAAAACTGACATTTTCACAGGCTAGAAGTATCACTGAAACATGGACTAAATGACAATATGATAAGAAGTAAAAAAATAGGACATTAAAAGTGTTAATGATCTTGTGAATGAGTCATATCTGCCCCAACTATATGCCCATTTTGTCTCTTATGAGAGACAAAGACAATTCTGCTTAATTCAGGGTACTGTATCTAAGCTTGTGGTTTTGTATTTATGTACTATTACTGTAAATATCATTCTAGATGGTCATCAATAGACAATAAAAATTCATTACATATGAACAAAGCAGAATTGTTCTACAATAAAAAAGCAACATTCCAGGCCTTTAATCTCTGCATTCAAGAGGCAGAAGCAGAGGCAGGTAGATCTCTGTGAGCTTGAGCTCAGCCTGGTCTATAAAGAGAGTTTCATGACAGAGAAACCCTGTCATGAAAAATCAAAAGGAAAGAGAGAAAAGAAAAAGAAAAAAGTAAGACAACATCATGAAATCTTCAGGAAAATATAAGAAATATATGGAACTACACAACATTACATTAAGTGAGGTTATCTGAACTTTGAAAGACAAATATTACATCTGCCTTTCATAGAAGGATCTTGGCTTCTAAATGTTAAATGTGTGTATATGGATGGTAGGAGATATTATTAGAAAATACAATGAAACTAGAAAAGGGGCTTTGGGGCAAGAAAAAAGTGAGCTTTAATAGAAGGAATGAAAAGATAACAAAATACATGATATATGGCAGTGAAAGAGGGGAAATGGAGTGAAAAAGTGCAGAAGAAAAGGGAGGGTGTTGGATAGTTGTGAACTGAGTAGCAGTGAGGAAGAGAATTAAGCACAATGAATTATGTATGAAAGTGATGTAAAGAAACTTGGACTTTTTCTAACTCAATTAAAATATTTTAGACGAATTGAAAAGTAACAGAAATTTGTTCCTGAAAACTGGACACTCATGTAACAATCAGCAGAAAGTCATGATACTAAATTGACCATGATTGTACATGCATGAAAACCTAGGACTCAAATACCTCAATAGGAGGACCATATTTCTCAACACTACTGTTATTAATTCAGCATACCAGGTACTGGAGAGATAATAGCAGGCTAGACAGTGATATTTAATCACACTGAAAAAAATATGACACAGAACAAAATATTTGAAATATTTTGCCTTTGGCTGTGCTGGGAGCTGATGAGAGATGTCATTCTGTAAATATGTTTCTCATACTGGTTAATGAATAAAGCACGGTTGGCCAATAGGAAAGCAAGATAGGTGAGACTAGGAGACAAGGAGGATTTGAGGAAGTAGTAAGGAGGAGTCAACATGGAGAGACAGGGGAGACCAGACGCTGGCCCCACTTCCCAGTAAGATGAGACCACGTGGAAATACTTAGATTAATAGAAATGGGTTAATAATTAGAACAGTAGTACCTGGAGAACAGCATTATATCAAATACAGAGTCTCTGTGTATTATTTGGGGCTGGCGTGGCAGCGGGACAAGGCCAGGAGCGGGCAGAGAAACCTTATTTGTAACAGGGTGCTGTTTAGAAGTTTATACAAAATGTTATTATAAGAAATACACCATTAAGTTAGGAGAGTACTGGACATTTTACAAATAGAATGAAAAGCAAGTGCCTGAAGTCAAAACTGTGTGTGTGTGTGTGTGTGTGTGTGTGTGTGTGTGTGTGTGTGTGTGTGTGTGTGTGTGTGTGTGTGGAGAGGAGGGGAGAATGATAATGGAAATACCAGGAGAGGAAGTAGAACTTGGTTAAACCAAATAACTCCTCCCACCAGCAAGATTATACATATTTACAAAGAGTTGAACATCTAAGGTGGTCCAGAATCCACTGTGTGACTATACTTTTTATATTTCTAACAAGGATATTTCCATTGCAGTTAATTTAGTATTCTTCTATATCAATCATCAAGGCAAGAGTAGCCTTGTAACTTGTGTTTAGCTGATTCCAGATCATAAAGAATGACTTCCAAACTTGATAGAAAAGACTATATTTAACTTCATTTGTGTTTTTCAGCGGAGGTGCTAATTAAATGAATTTTTGTGTGACCATCATTAAAGAAGACATGAGAGTATTTGTGGCAGAAGAAATTCACAGATACATGCACATTTAGAAGGACAAATTAACAGAAACACACAACTGTCTATGGTTATTCATGTCCCCTAGTCAACTATCTAGTAGAATACCAGAGGCTTACCTGAGCTTATTACTTTCCAGCAAAATTCCACATTTCCCAACCTGCCTTGGGGGTGGGAGAAATTTGACTGGATATACAATAGTAGAAATGATGTGGTAAGCTTTGTAATCACAGACATTCAAGGAGGAGTTGCTTAAATTTACTTGACTGATCTTGTTTTTTCTTCATTTATTCTCCCATGGACTGGAAAAAGAAACCATGTTGATAAACTACAAGTAGAAGAGGAGCCATTTCCCTAAACCACAGAAAAAATAAATTCCCAAATGACTGACTTTTCAATGCTTACATTACCATTTAGTTTACTAGTATGTCAAAGACTATATCTAAATATTTATATTTCTAGCATTTAACTTATTATCTGGTATTGCAATCTAAATTTCTTTCATTAATTTCATGATAACAATAGTAATGATGGTGGTAAGATTCAAATATATTTTCAGTGAATTTGAAATCTGATTCCTCTATTATTGTATAACTTTTGGTGTAGAAACTTCTCATTGATTTTTGTATTATTATTTTAGATGTCTATCACAGTTCCCTCTCCCTCCCTGTCTTCCTCCGTCCCTCCCCCTTACCTTCTCTGCCCCCTCACATGCACCCTGACAACCCTCCACTCACATCCCCCCACCCCAATTCCACATGTAGGGCAATGCCATCCAGGTGGGGTCATGTAAATCTGTCAAGTCATTTGAAGTAGGGACTATGACTTCTCTCCTGTCTCTAGTTTAAGGCAGTATCCCTCCATGGGGGATATGCACGCAAGGTCCTTTTGTGCATCCTGGTTCCACTGTCTGAGGTCCCTTAGACTGCTCAGGCCTAGCTGAGACCCATATTCAGGGAGTCTGAGTCAGTCCCATACTGGATTCCCAGCTATCAGTCTGGGGGCACATTAGCTCCTCCTTGTTCAGGTAAGCTGTCTCTATATGTTTCTGCAACCTGGTCTTGTCCTCTCCCTCTGATCTGGATTCTAGTTCGACTCAGTGTTTAGGTATGAGTGCTTGCTTCTGTTTCCAACAGGTACTAGATGAAGGCTCCATGATGGTGGATAAGTTAGTTGTTGATCTCACTATCCAGGAAGGGCATTTATGGTAGCCTTTCCACCGTTGCTCCAATTGTTAGTTGGCAGCAGTTTTGTAGGTCTCTAGACTATTCTTTAGGTTCAATTTTATCTTCAAACCAATAATGGCTCCTTCTTTTATGTTCGTTTTCTCTCTCTCTCTCTCTCTCTCTCTCTCTCTCTCATTGATTTTTGAATTGAATGAGGCATCTGTCATGTGGCAACATGGGGAGAGGAGAGATACACAACACCCCACACTCCCACACGTCCACCCTCACCTCAGATTGGAGAACTACCCTTAAAGTCACAAGAGTGGGAAAGCTGTCCCTCTGCTCCTCATCAGCTGCAGCTGATACTATTCATATTTATCCTATATAAATTAAAAATTCAAGTAATTTGCATTTATTTTTCCTAATACTTTTTAACACCAAACTTAAAGCAAAGCATAAATAGATCAAGGTTTTGTTAAATGCCAAAGGCAAGTTTTTCCTTATCCCTTTCTTGTAAGGGATAGTGAAGAAACAATCTTTTTACATCAATAACTATAATAGTCCATTCTTTAGGTTTCAGAGAAGGCAAGGGCATTCCAAGTTGTAGAAAGCCCATTTGCTGAGTTACTTTATCGATGGCTCTCAGGTCTATAAGCATTCTCCATTTGACAGATTTCTTTTTAATAACAAATACAGGAGAATTCCAAGGGCTGGTAGATTCTTTAGTATGTCCAGCATTTGGCTGTTCCTGAACCAGCTTTTCTAGAGCCTCTAGCTTCTCAGAGCCATAGGCCATTGCCCCACACAGACAGGTTCATCAGCTACCCACTTTAAAGGAAGGGCTTTTAGTTCCTTTGTTAGTTTGGCACTTGTATTCTGTTTTTGTACAGCCTGGATAATTGGTGTCTTGTCTTTTACAGTGCCTCACAATATTTATTCCACAATCATGAATTTGTTTATGACTCATATCTGATACTGGATAAATGTTAATCTGGGTATACAATTGCTGCGCTACATCATGACCCCATAGATTTATTGCTATATCAGCCACATATGGCCTCAGCCTTCCTCTTTGTCCTGGTCCTATACATTCAACCCATCTTGTACTTTGTTTTACCTGAGATGGGGTTCCAATTCCGAAAAATTGAACGATGACATTCTTCAGAGGCCATGTTGGAAAATAGTATGTACAAGTATCCTGTGATGGGAGAAAGGTCAAGTCCCAAAATAATTGCAGCCTTAGCTACATTTTCTTTTGCTTTGACTAAACTGTGAGATAATGCAACTTAAGGAATGAAAAGGTTTTTTTTTTGTTTTGTTTTGTTTTGTTTGTTTGTTTGTGTTCATGAAGGTTACAATCTACCAAAAGGAAAGCTGTGACAGGAATTCAAGGCAGGAATTGAAACAGATCATGTAGGAGGGGTGATAATTGGCTTGGTTCCAGGCTCACATTCAACTCTTTTTCTTATATAGACCTGGCCATTCTACCCATCAATAATGCCACCCACAGAAAACCCTCCTACATAAATTAGCAATTAATGAAAATAACCAGCACAGCCATGTCTCAGGCAATTTTATGGAGGCAAGACCCTCTTCCTATGGGATACTTTGTTTGTGTAAATTTGACTGTGAAGTTAATTATGACAATTTTTGAGAGCAAACTAGTCTTCACAGAACACACATTTTTTATTTATTTATTTATTTTTTATAACCAAGTCCATTTAAATGAAAACAAACATTTATAGACAATATTTGAGAAGTTGGGCATCGTTCTTTCCAAACTACTTCCTGCTGGTAAAGGGCGTTATCATGGGGAATTCTAAGAAGATGCAGAAATCCTGTCTGTAGTCTGCAGGGCTGCTTTGTCCAGCTGTTTTGAATGTAGGATCACTTGTTACTCTGTTTCAGGTGGTCTGGCTTGATCAAACGACATTAGTCTGGAAGAAATCCACATCTTTTCATTTTCTGTGAAAACAAAAATAGAAATCCTTTCCCCCAGTAATTTGTCTTTGAACTTAAATTTTTGAGTCAGAGCACTTTTTTTAAATTTATTATTTTACATGTAGATCCCCATTCCCGCTCCCTCCCTCCCTCCCTCCTTCCCTTTTACCCTCTCTGCCCTCTCACATGCACCCTGACTATACTCCCCTCCCATCCCGCCACCCCAATTCCATATGTAGGGGTGATGGGAGATGCCATTATGTATATATGTTTCTCATACGGGTTAATAATAAAGCACTGTTGGCCAAGAGGAAAGGAAGATAGGAGGGACTAGGAGACAAGGAGAAAATAGGAAGTAGTAAGGAGGAGTCAAGATGGAGAGTCTGGAGAGAGCCGGACACCAGCCACCTCTGCAGTAAGAGAAGGCCATGTGAAAATACATAGATCAACAGAAATGGGTTAATAATTAAAGGCAGAGCTAGCCGATAAGAAACAAGTAACCGGGCCAACAGTATTGTATCAAATACAGAGTCTCTGTGTATTATTTGGGGCGGGCTTGATGGCGGGACAAGACCAGGCGGCGGGGGAAAAACCTGTACACCTTACATAGGGGAATGCCTACATATAGATTTTTTTTTTTACTTTGTGATTATAGATGTTCCTGTAACATTTTCCACATCACAGTTCAGAACAAACTGAACCCATATTCATAAGCCATGTTCACTTATATTTAATTTATATTATCTCTCTGCCTTTGCCAAACAGAGGAGCAAAAAGCTGTGGTTGCAATTTGTTTCTTTTATTTTTTTTCCTTTTTTTTAAATTTTATTTAATTTTACATAACAGTCCAATTAAATGAAAACAAACATTTATACACAATATTTGGGAATTTGGGCGTCGTTCTTTCCAAACTACTTCCTGCTGGTAAGGGGCGCTGTCTTGGGGGATTCGAAGAAGATTCAGATATCCTGGCTGTAGTCTGTAGGGCTGTTTTGTCCAGCTGTTTTGAATGTAGGATCAGCTTGTACTCTGTTTCAGGTGATCTGGCGTGATCAAACCACATTAGTCTGGAAGGAATCCACATCTTTTCATTTTCTGTGGAAACAAAAATAGAAATCCTTTTCCCCAGGAACTTGTTCTTCAACTTAAATTTTGGAGTCAAAGCATTTTCTTTTTAGTTTAATATATTATTTTACATGTCGATCCCAGTTCCCTCTCCCTCCCTCCCTCCCTCCCCCCAAGCCCTCCCTCCCTCCTTCCCTCCCTTTTGCCCTCTCTACCCTCTCCCATGCACTCTAAACACCCTCCCCTCCCAACCCCCCACCACAATACAATATGTAGGGGAATGCCATCCAGTTGGAGTCATGTAGATCTCACAGGTCCTGTGAAGTAGGGACTAGGGCTTCTCTCCTGTCTCTAGATTAAGGCATTTATCCCTCCATGGGGGATATGTTCTCAAAGTTCTTTTGTGAACCAGGGATAAATCCTGGCTCCACTATCTGAGGTCTCTTTGACTGCTCAGTCCTTCTGGCTGAGACCCATAATTAGGGGGGCCTGAGTCAGTCCCATGCTGGCTTCCCAGCTATCAATGTGGTGGCCCATTAGTTCCTCCTTGTTCAGGTAAGCTGTCTCTATGTATTTCTGCAGTTTGGCCTTGTCCTCTCCAACTGCATCTGGGTTCTACTTCGACTCAGTGTTTATGTATTGGTGTTTGCTTCTGTTTCAAACAGGCATTAAATGAGGGCTCCATGGATAAGCTAGTTATTGATCTCACTTATCCAGGAAGGCCATTTATGGTAACCTTTCTATAGAAGCTCAAATTGTTAGTTGGTGGCACTCTTGTAGTTCTCTAGACATTTTTTTTTTTTGTTGTTCAACTTTATCTTCAAACCAATATTGGCTCCCTCTTTTATGTTTTCTCTCTCCATCTCTCTCTCTCTCTCTCTCTCTCTCTCTCTCTCTCTCTCTCTCTCTCTCTTATCTTCTATTCCTAACCTGGCTCAGTCATCCTGGTCACACGTGTTTTCCTTTCCTCTCCCTTGTTTTCTTCTACTTCTCTCTCCATTTGCTGCCCCCCCCCCACTTCCCCTGTGCTCTGGGGGACTTGTCCCTTCCTGGTTCTGTGAGAGACTTTCTATGAATCTCTTAGAATACACCATGTATCCTAGTTCCTCTGGTGGTGTGAATTATAGGCTGGTGATCCTTTGATCTAGGTCTAAAATCCATATATGAGTGAGTACAAACTATGTTCCTCTTTTTGTGACTGGGTTACCTCATTCAGGATGGTTTCTTCAAGTGCCATCCACTTGCCTGCAAATTTCAAGATACCATTATTTTTTCTGCAGAGGATTATTCCATTATGTAGATGTGCCTCCTGAAGTTCTTTTATTGTACAGGGTTGTTTTGGGTTGTTTTGGCTATCCTGGGTATTTTGTTTTTCCATATAAAGTTGATTATTATCCTTTCAAAGTCAGTGAAGAATTGTGGTGGGATTTTAAAGGGGATTGCATTGAATCTTTAGATTGCTTTTGGTAAGATTGCCATTTTTACTATGTTTATCCTACCTTTCCAAGAGCATGGGAGATCTTTCCATTTTCTGGTATCTTCTTTAATTTCTTTCTTTAGAGCCACAAAGTTCTTATTATATAGGTCTTTTACTTGTTTGGTAAGCGTTACACCTAGATACTTTATGTTGCTTTTGGCTATTGTAAAGGGTGATGTTTCTCTGATTTCTTTGTCTGTCTCTTTGTAGTCTGATAAAAGTAGGGCTACTGATTTTTTTGAGTTTATTTTGTATTCTGCTAGATTGCTGAAGGTGTTTATTAGCTGTAGGACTTCCCTGGTAGAGTTTATTGGGTCGCTTATGTAAACTATCATATCATCTGCAAATAGAGACACTTTGACTGCTTCCTTTCCAATTGGGATCCCCTTAATCTCCTTTTGTTGTCTTATAGCTTTAGCTATAACTTCCATTACAATATTGAAGACATATGGAGAGAGAAGGCAGCCTTGTCTTGTTCCTGATTTTAGAAGAATGGGCTTAAGTTTCTCTCCATTCATTTTGACATTGGCAGTTGGTTTGCTGTATATTGCTCTTATTATGTTTAGGTATGTTCCTGTTATCCCTGACCTCTCTAAGACCTTTATAATGATAGGGTGTTGAATTTTGTCGAAGGCTTTTTCCGCATCTAGGGAGATAATCATATGGTTGTTCTTTTTCAGTTTGTTTATATGGTGGATCACATTAATAGATTTTCATATGTTAAACCATCCCTGCATTCCAGGAATGAAGCCTACTTGGTCATGGTGGATGATTTCTCTGATGTATTCTTGAATTTGGTTTTCCAATATTTTATTGAGTATTTTTGCATCAATATTCATCAGGGATATTGGTCTGTAGTTTTGTTTCTTAGTTGTGTCTTTGTGTTGTTGTTGAATTCCAATTTTAAAGCATGGTGGTCCGATGAGATACAGGGGACTATTCCTATACTCTTGTATCTGTTGAGGTTTGTTATGTCACCTAGTATGTGGTCGATTTTAGAGAAGGTTCCATGTGGAGCAGAGAAGAAGGTATATTCTTTTGTCTTTGGATGGAATGTTCTATAGATGTCTGTTAATCCCAGTTGAGACATAACTTCTGTTAGTTCTTTTGTTTCTTTGTTGAGTTTCTGATTTGTGGTCCTGTCTAGAGTTGAGAGTGGTGTATTGAAGACTCCCACTATACTTATGTGAGGTTTTATATAAGCTTTGAATTTTAGTAGCGTTTCTTTTATGAATGTGGGTGCCTTTGTATTAGGGGCATAGATGTTCAGAACTGAGACTTTGTGTTGATGGATTTCTTCTGCAGTGAATACGAAATGACTGTCTTCATTGTTTTTGATTAATTTTGGTTTGAAGTCTAACTTGTTAGATATTAAGGTAGCCATAATTGCTTGCTTCTTGGTTCCATTTGATTGGAAAATCTTTTCCCAAACCTTTACCCTGAGGTAATGTCTATCTTTGAAGCTTAGATGTGTTTCTTGTATGCAACAGAAGGATGGATTCTGTCTTCATATCCATTCTGTTAGTCTGTGTCTTTTTATAGGTGAGTTAAGACCATTAATGTTGAGGGTGAGTAATGACCATTGATTGTTGATGCTTGTTTGTTTTATGTTTGTTATTGCCAGTGGTATTGTGAATATATTTATTCTGCTTTACCCTTGATTTCTGGTGTAGTTGGATTATCTGTTGCCTACATTTTTTTTGGGAATAGTTACCTTCCTTGGGTTGGAGTTTTCCTTCCAATACTTTCTGTATTGGGCTGGATTTGTAGATACGTATTGGGAGAATCTGGTTTTATCATTAAATATCTTGTTTTCTCCATCTATAGTGATTGAGAGTTTTGCTGGATATAGTAGCCTAGGCTGGCATCCATGTTCTCTTAAAACTTGTAGAACATCTATCCAGGACCTTCTGGCCTTGAGGGTTTCCATGGAGAAGTCAGGTGTAATTTTGATAGGTCTGCCTTTATATGTTACCTGTCCTTTTTCTCTGCTCTTGATATTCTTTCTTTATTCTGTATGCTAGTTGTTTTGATTATTATATGTTGAGGGGTCTTTTTTCTTTGGTCCAGCCTATTTGGGGTTTCGTATGCTTCTTGTACTTTCATGGGCATGTCCTTCTTCAGATTTGGAAAGTTTTCTTCAATGATTTTGTTGAATGTTTTTGGCATCTTTGAGCTGGGCTTCCTCACCTTCCTCTATGTCCATTATCCTTAGGTTTAGACTTTTCACGGTGTCCCACATTTCCTGGATATTTTGTGTTAAGGATTTGTTGGATTTATGATTTTCTTTAGTCGATGAATCTATTTCTTCTAGTTTATCTTCTGCACCTGAGATTCTCTCTTCCATCTCTTGCATTCTGTTGGTTATGCTTGTGTCTGTAGTTCTTGATTTTTTGCCCAGTTTTTCTATTTCCAGATTTTCTTTGGTTTGAGTTGCCTTTATTTTCTCTATTTCTGTTTTCAAGTCTTGAACCGTTTCCTTTACCTGCTTAATGGAATTGTTTTTTTTTTTTTTTTTTTTTTTTTTTTTTTTTTTCTTAGCTTTCTGTACTTTCTTTGCTTTCCTTGAGGAATTTGTTCATTTCTTCCACTTTTTTGTTTTTGTTTTTTTTTCCTCCATTTCTTTAAGGGATTTTCTCACATCTTCTTTGAGGGCCTCTATCATTTTATGATGGTAATTTCTAAGTCGTTCCCTTCTGCTTCCTCTGCTTTGTTGTTGTGTTCCATTCTAGTTGGTGTAGATTCCCTAGATTCTGGTGGTGTCATGCTTGTCTTTCTGTTATTAGGTGTTTTCTTGTATTGCTATCTTCCCATAGCTTCTTCCAGTAGGTGTTGGTGGGGTCTCTCCCTCTCTCTATGGTACTTCCCTGGTGGGCTTATGTGGGTCACAGATTCAATATCTGTAGCTCTGGGTGGTCGAAGCTCTATAGGAGTTCTCTCCTCAGACAGGGAACCAGGGATGGCGTCTGGGCCGAGGATCCAGTAGAAGATGCCTCTAGCCAATGGCAATAGCCAATGGCTGTTGGAAGAGGACAAAGGCTGAGCTGTAACTTGGGAAGTTTTTGCAGAGGCCCTGCTTTGGGGGTCAGGGATCTTGCTGGCGGGAACTCAGAGTGGACCCATGGAGATAGAGGGATCTCTGGGAGGGGCCCAGGACTCCAGCAGTGGTCTGTAGGTGGGGTCAGAGACCAAGCAGGGGGAAATTACTGGTGGTTCCGCATGGATAGGCTGGTCTCCTTTGTTCAGAGTTGCTTCAAGAAGTCTCCGAAGTAGGGTGGACTGTTTGCTCCACCCTCTCCAGAACAAACATTTTAAGGAAGGAATGTGATACACAAACAAACTAGACAGGTAATTAGACTCAGTACATTTAAAATATGTTCAGCAAATAAAATATGGGTTTTGACACTGTACAAAGACAAAATATGACAGAGATGGACACATTTAAAGTAGAGAAGTGGCGGCACCCGTTTTGCCTTTCAGCATAGCCATGCCATTCAATAAGATGTTAGAGCAGCAATTTCCAACATATCACATCACAGGGTACTCTAGTAAATCAGTGATGTATCGTGGTTATTTTAACAGAGATGCTTCAGTTAACTTGAAAAATAATGGGTGAACAGTAATTTTGTGAGTTTAAGAATTAGAACCTACCAAAACTGTGATTAGCTTGGATGTTGGTTTTAAAGAAGTGAGGTTTCAAGTATGATTTTTCTATAGTCAGTTGTCTAAGGCCCTCAGGAGATGCATGTTAGGATATCTATACACAGATTCTGGCATTTTAAGGTAATGTTCAAGAATGTTTCACTGGATCCTAAGAATGGAGAACATTGGCTTTCAGGTAATTTCATATATTTGAAAGACAGGCTACTATCTGATAAATCCACGACTGCACTTGGCTTTAATAGCTCACTTAATTTCCTCCTTTTTTACCTCTGAATTTCAAAAAAAATATTTAAAAAGTGATGATTTATTGCATTTGGGGTTAACAGTTCAAGGATGTACCTGTCATCTATTCCTACTTTGTGTGTGTGTGTGTGTTCCATTGCTTTAATTAGTGTGAAATAATAACTGTATTCTATATTTACAGAAAATATCTTCATAATGTTTTCTGGATGCAATGAGCAAGGGGCCAAGAATGGATTTAAAGGGATCAAAGAGTCTTTTGATATGGACAGATACATTCAGGACCTTAACTGTGGTGACATATCAAAGCTTATCAACTTTTATCAACAAATATAACTTATGATTTTACTTCAACTATAACTTAATGAATATTTTTATTCTATGTTTATGTGCATAGAAACAGCATAATTATATATTATTTAATAACAAATATATAATGAGTGATATATAATAATGTAATGTGCATATGTAAATGTATATTTGTGTTTAGTAATTTAATTAATTACATATGAAACTACATTTCTATGTAGACATATGATTCACTTTGCTAAAAGGTGTTCATAAGCCTATCTCATTCTTCAACTGAGTTTTCAAAAACAAATGTGATCACACATTTAGATTTTTTGTATAATATTCTATTTTATTATAGCCATATTCATTCACTTTTGACTTTTTTCTCAATTTGCAAAATGCTAGCACTGTCACTTCTACAGGCGATATTAACTTACAGATATCACTTTGTTAGAGGCATATCTTGGAGATATTATTTTATCCTCAAAGAAAGTAGTGATGTGACTTTGAGGAAAAGTGAATATTTAGAAAAATCAAAGTTTAACTCAAAGGTTATTAACATCAAAAAAATAAATATGAAGTAAAGTCCAAATCATTAATCATTCTCAGCTAAACAAATTCAAACTTTGTTTGTCTTTACAGTTTACACAGATTTATTGTTATGAAACACTCAACTTTTTATACTGTATTCATTCTAGAAGTTATAATTGATGTGTTTTTAGAAATAGCACAATATAAAACCTATTGGTATGCACATTGACATTTTCTTGACCCAAAGGATACTTCATTTGAAAGACCCTTAGTGATATGCTGTTTTACAGGCTATCTAACCTAGACTGACATCATGTAGAACAAATATGCTCAGAAATGACATATAAATGGTCCTACATGGGGCATGTCTGTAGAAGAGATATGATTGGCCCAGTAAATGAGTGGTAGCTCTATGTTAAGTGTTGTTTTCTTTTAAATTCATGGACAGACAACACAGGTCAGAAAGTGAACTTTTTGTTCAAAGTAGATTTTGCTAGCATAGTTGACTGGGAATTTCATCAGCATCTCTGAAGAAAAAAATCCATAGCTTCTCTAAGATCACTCATTCTGAGAAAAATAAATATTCAAAAAAAATGTTCAAAAAGAGATAACTGTGGGGTTTGTAATGTTCTCAAGACTGGGCCAAATTTCAGTCACTGAGATAAGACATAAACATTCAAATAATGGCATGCCATGGATTATTGAATTCCCTAGAGTCATGTCTTTGAGAAGGATGTCTGGGAGAGAGGGTAGACATTTCTTCTCCTGTTTACCATGACAGATATGTTAAGGAAGCTGAATGTTTAATGTTCACAGGGTGATTATTAACCTTATTTTGAATAGTGAAAGAATTTCCATTCAAATATTTATCTGGTTTCTAAGCTTATAAAGCAACAGGATAATGGACTGTTAATAAGAACCACTGCAGAATGGTAAAGAGTTTCTGTACCACAGTCTCACAGAAAGACCACAGAAGAATCTAAACTCTGACATAACAATAATAATCCAAAACAGGTCATCACTTTAATGTGTAGGTGGGTGAAGGGGTTGGGAAGGCTCAGAGAGAGGGGACTCAGAAGTTGCAGGCCAGATAAGAGGCTATGAATTTGAAGAAAAGAAAAAAGGGACATATGGGAAAACTTGGAAGGTAGAAAAGGAGGGGGAAATTATGTAATTATAACTTCAAAAAATAAAAGAAGTAATTAAAATGAAAATTTGATATTATTCTAGAATGAAAATGTCAGTTCTAATTGAGATCAAAGTGTCACTGAGAACTTTATACAATTGCCCACAGTATGCTGCCTTCATTACATTTTAAATTATGATGCCATGCTTTTGCTCCTCAACAACAACAAAAAGATGGAATCCGGAACAATAAGCAGACCACATTTGCAGAGAACAAATCACCCTTAACAAATCTAATTACTTTTGTTCCAACAAAACTGCATAGATAGAAGATAATGGAAATACAAAGGAAAAAATATATCTTGATTACCAGTATAACAGATAATGTCTCTAAGATATTAGGACAATTAGTTAAAAATAGCCTCCATCTGAACTAAAAATTGACTTCATAAGAAAAGGGTCAGAGGTCAGTCTGGGTCACCCAACTTGCTCATCTCCAAGAACCATTTGTTATAGTCATTGAGGGGCAACAACTGTCTGGGATGAAAAAGATGACAAATACCTCTGTCTCATTCTGGCTTTGCTTTAGATGGAGATCAACTTCAAGAGCCTCCAATAACTACACGCCAGGGAAATGAGTAACAGTTGTGAAATAATCATGAAGTGGTGCTAGAAGAACTGTGTACAAGACCATTTCATGATTCCAGAAATATGTCTAGAAGTATTTGCTATGGAACCTACACTACCTCTTGCCCCCTTTTGAAGAGATAATATATCAATAAGAAAAATCAGTCAGCTTCAAAAGCAGAGAAACAAAAAGTAATTACTGAGACAGTGGGTAGGATATTTTACACTTAATGCGATTCAATACTCTGCCTAAAGGCAGGCAGCCATCAAACTTTGGAAGAAGAACTAAAACATAGCATGTCATTGTCCCAAGTTTTCCCCAAGTAAACTCCTCTAAAGTAATTCTACATGAGAAGGAACAATATCTATGAGATGTCTCTGTCTAGACACTGTCAGACCTCACACATTGGAGATGACCTTGGAGTAGCTGGCAAGGCTACATAACCTTCATAATGGAGATGAGGTGAATGTGGAAAGGACTCAACCAAGAAAGAATTTTGGATGTGTACTCTTAGAATCTGTTGACTATTTTGAAGAAATTAGATCTTATTGTAATGAGAAAGAATGCTCTTGGGTGTCAGTCTAGAAGAATTAGCCAGGGCTTCCACATTTCTCACTCTCCTAGGTTTGCTCTAGGAGGCACACTCCTTATTCAAAGGTTACAGAACATATAAAAATTATGAGAGAGTTATTGGCATGAAGGTCAAGGAAATTCCTCACAAATCTTGCATATGGTGATAGTTTGTTCTGGTTATAAGTTATAGTTCATGTGGCAAAGAACAATACACACACACAAACACACATACACACACACACCCCCACACACACACACAGAGAGAGAGAGAGAGAGAGGAATCATTTCACTCAGTAGCCCTAATTGGTCTCAAATATGATCTTTCTGCTTCAGCCTCCTGAGTTTTGATATCAACAATATCATAGGACATCCTGCTGAAAGGCAATGTTTTGATTACTAGCAAGTGCACATACTTTCGTAATGAATCAAATGACATACTGTGTATAGTGATTATACTTTCTAAACAACACCAACATTTTAAGAAAAACTCTAAGAAAATTAAAAAGCAACAGATTTTTTTCTCTACCAACCCTAAAATGCTTGAGTTTTTCTGAAAAAAAAAACATTATTATTTAATTTTAACAGCAATATGTTATCAGCTTGCTCTCATCATATGCATACTGCTTAAGAAACACTGGCTTTGATCCAGGAATTGCCAATTTGTAACTTTCTATTCCAGGATTAAGCTTTGATCATTTACAAAGTTAACAGAGGGGTTTCTCACTGTGGAAACTGCAAATTACATCTTTCTAATTTAAACAAAGATCTCCTGTAGCACCTCCAGAAATTCCAAGAATTTTCTGACATTTTTGATACTGCACCACTTAAAAGTACAATTATTTATGTCATGTTATGCTGTTAACATTCCTTTATCATGTAGCTTTTTAAAAATATATTTTTTTATTTCCAGTTGCTTTTAATAGTAACTACATATGTTTGTCCTATGCTTGTGTTATTTTTTAAGAAGACTGGTTCAAGCTTAATAAAATACTCATCAACTCATCAAGTTGTCATATTTTTGAGGGTAGAAAATTACAGATCAATCATGGGGCTGTGAGTATAGTATAAGGGTTGATAACTTGTCTACATGTGTGAGAGCTTAAGGTTCAACCACCATCCTCAAATAGACACACACACACACACACACACACACACACACACACACACACACACACCAGTTCCTCTAGCAATTTGAAGCCTCCAATGTACTATTAGTAACTGGGTCATCATGCATTCAGTATAAGTGAAACATCAGTCCTCTCTCTCATCTGCCTGCCTTGCCTCTACTAGCCACTTTTCTGCTTTTTCAGTAAGACAGATTTTTATCGCTCCTCCCTCTCTGTGGGTGTCTGCTTAAGAAAATGAAGACAAGACCAGGCTACAGAAACCCACAGAAACAGCTGACCTGAACAAGGAGGAGCTCATAGACACCCCCCCCAGACTGATAGCTGCATTGGACCAACTCAGACCCCCCCTGAACATGGATTTCAATCAGAAGGCCTGGGCAGTCTAAGGAACCTCTGAGGGTGGAACCAGGATGTATCCCTGGTACACAAAAGTACTTTGGGAGCATATTCCCCATGGAGGGATACTCCCTTAACCTAGATGCAAAAGGGAGGGCCTAATTTTTACTCCAAATGACTTGACAGATTTTGTTGATCCTTCCTGGAAGGCATCACCCTCCCTGTGGAGGGGGTGGTTGGGTTGGTAGGTTGGTTGGGGGCATGGGAGAGAGGGAGGGAAGGAAGGAGAGGGAACTGGGATCAATATGTAAAATGAGAAAAAAGAAGACTTTTTTTTTTTTTAAGGTGGAGAGAGAACTGGGACAGGATCTTACGATGTAATGGAGGCTAACTTCAAATTCTTCATCCTCCTGCCTCAGCCTCCAGAATACTGAGATTGTAAAGCAGCACCATACACACCACTAAGCTTGTCAACATCAACATTCATACATTGCCCACATTTGTGGATCGTTTGGAAAGATTTTATTCTGGTAGGAATTTCATACGCCAGGATTATTTTTTATTGAAGGCTGGCCTTTTCCTGGCTGCCTAATTGCTAAGAGATATTCCCATGGCAAATATAAGATCTGATAGGAAGTATCTATCTATCAGAAGACAACACAGGTCCTCTCTCAACACTGAACAAGTTGACAATATTAATAAATGCCTCATTAATCCCTAGTAGAAAGCTCAGGACTGCTTGAATTATTTTCCAAGATTTTCATTTTCCAAGACTCTCATTAATCTAAGTAAAATAAAGATAAAGGGAAGAAACACTTCAGATTTTCCATATGGTCCACACACATAGCTCATGTTTGTTTCCAAACAAACCCAACTGCTCTTAAGACCAAAACAGTTTCCTAAATCATAAACATATTGAAGCAGCACACTTCTCATCAAGGCCATCAGTCTCCTCTGTTTGGGTATTATAAACATAATTAGTATCTGTATCGTGTTTACATTACTAAAGCCAGGCTGCTCAACAGAGAAATTTAAAATTATTTTTTTATTCATATCATGCAAATGTATCACATACTATCATTTTCCTTTAAACAAATTAACACCTCAATTTTTAACAATTGTATTGACTTTTTTGCTAGCACACAAAACTACATGTGTTTGATATATACAAGTTGATGAATTTGGACATGTGAAACTCATAAAACACCACAGTTAAGTAACAGATATCCATCATATTCAAATTTCCTTCTTCCCTTTTTTCTTTGTTTTTAAAAACCACTAATAACACATGTTTAGCTCACGCAATAGTAGTTTTAATATATTTTATAGTGTAATTTACCAATTATAATTTCCCCACCTCTAACTTGACATTCCTAGCAATCACCATTCTCTTCTCTTCTTCAATAAGTTTGACTGTTGTGCTGGTTATATTTTGTGTTAACTTTTCATAAACTAGAGTTTCTGAAAGGATGGAACCTCAACTGAGAAAACACCTTCATAAAATCCTGCTGTAGGGCATTTTCTTCATTAGTGATTGATGGAAGAGGGCCCTGCCCATTGTGGGGTTGTCAACTTTGGGACAATGTTCCTGGGTTATTGTTATGAACATGTTTTCTGGCCCACCTGGTCCCAGAGCCACGGCAGCTGCAAATAGCACACAAAGATACTGTATTAGATATAAGCTGTTAGCCCGTTACTAGCATTTCTTATTGGCTATCTCTGTCTTAAATATTAACCCATTTCTATTAATCTGAGTATTTCCGCGTGGTCTTATCTTACTGGAGACAGAGACCGGAGTTCTACCCTGTTGGTTCTACATCTTGAAACTCCTCCCTACCACTTCCCGAATTCTCCTTATCTCCTAGTCCTGCATATCTTGCTTTCCTATTGGCCAACAATGTTTTATTCATTAACCAATATGAGAAACATATTTACAGAATGACATCTCCCATCAGGTTATATAAGAAAGTAGGTTGAGCAAGACATTAAGCCATACTCTTTCATGCCCTCTGCATCATATACTGCCTCCTGCCTTGTTTGAGTTCCTTTGATGATGAACAGTGATGTGGATGTGTAAGCCAAATAACTATCTTTATGGTCAAGGTGTTTTAATGCAGCAACAGAAACCCTAAATTGGGCAACTATTTTACATGCCTCATATGAGTGTCATTCACTTCATAGGTTATTTAATCCAGTACAGTGACCTCCATGCTCATCCATGTTTCAAAATGGAAAAAACTCCTATTTTATACTGACTAAGATTCCAGTAGGTATTCCCTACACACACACACACACACACACACACACACACACACACACACACACACGCACACACACACACATCAACACATTCATCAATCTTGGTCATTGTGAATTGTGTTGTACTGAAGTTAAATCTCCACATAAAATCACTTTGGTAACAATTTAACCCTCATATCTAAAATAACTCTGACATTTATCTCATTTATCATACAAGCAGCTGATGGTCCTGTGTATAGCAATGGAGACATATAATAACTAACAGAGAATGGCTTTATCCTAATATGAACCACACACCTCAGAAGCAGCATGTAACAGAATGTTGAAGATTTACTCAGAACTAAAACTGTGCTGGATAAGTAATTTATCTAACTGGAATATATGACTACTTTTGATAGCCTTTGGAATGGGTATGTGCTGTCATGCATATTTCCATGCCCATGGGAAGAATTTCAACTATGAGTCATCTTAACTCCTAATATATCACAGAAAACTTGGTTTCAAATTTCATTTAAAAAATTCAAAATAATAACACAGATATCTAGCCACAAAGTGCAAAAACTTCCTTGTAGATTAACATTCCATCCTGCAGGAAACTACTTAAAGAGGAAGGTAAACAACTCAAAATAACTTCAGGATGTTTCAAAAAATGACAAGATTCACTAGGCCCCTCCCTGTCAAATTAAATAATAAAACTTGATAGTTCTTTTCAGATAGAAGCAAGCTGAGCTGCAAAGAAGCTAGACCAGTTTCCTACAAGAAACAGAAGCATCCAAGCTGCCTGGAGAGGTTTAGACCCAATGAGGCACCTGGAAAGGACAAGCTGTAATCTTTTGGGCACCAGCAAGGTATGCAGTGTGCTCTAGATTCCTACTTGTGTAAGCTGTTCTACATGGTGGGGTGGACTTTGGTGATGTTGCTGTTTTTGAGTGTTGTAACTCAAGTTATTTGTGTAACTTCTTGTAAGTAACACAAATAAATCTGATTGGTTCTCCAAAGTGGACTCCGGTGGCATCTTTACCTTGGTCTATTTTAGGTTCCCTATCTGAGGTAAGTAGATGTATGTGTTGTTTCTCTCCAGGAAAAGTTTTGTCACAAAACAACCCAGTTAGAATTTAGAGTGACATATTTCAGAAATTGGGGAATTTGTTTATGATTCAGTCTTTCTAAATGTAAGCAAAATGGTTGGCTGAAAAGAGTTAGCCCTAAGAAGAACTTAAATTTAAAATGTGTTGTTTATGTTCTGGGTGATTACATACTGATGTGCTAGTAGATTTAAGAATGTAGAGTAGAAATTCTGTCCAAATAAGGGTATCATTTGGAGAAAATGGAGCTCAAATTGTTTCATAATAGGATTTCTTAGCAAACCGAACTACATAGTAGTTGCATAAAGTCTGTTCATTTCCTAAAAGTGTTCTGACTGCAAGATGCACCAATATAATGGCGGCACAAAACTTGTGAGAGTAGACACCAATATCTGATTTGACTTAAGGCTCGTTCTGTGAGGCCTATAACTGATGCTGCCTGGGTGATCAAGAGTCCGAGACTAGGTAGCCCAGAGACATAGAGTAAAACCAAATATTACTTTTCTTCTAAAATATATATATATATATATACATATATATATATATATTAGTAAAATTATTTTCAATGACCTTGTGCTATATGCATAAATCAGTACTTACTTCAGCCATCATAAGAGAATCTTTCTTCTGCAGAAGATGGGAATAAATACAGAGACCCACAACCAGACACTATGAAGAGAGTGAGACACCTTGCAAAACTCAAGACTTCAAAGGAGTGTTTCAGCGAATTTCTCCCCTCAGGGCTAAGGGAACCCCAAGAAAGAGGAGGCAGAAGAAGGATAAAAACCAGAGGGGATGGAGCAAACTAATGACACAAGACCCTGTAAACACAACACGGAAGACATACTTATGAGCTGACAAAGATTGAGGGAACACGAGCAAGAACTGCAGCTGAAGGGTTCTTGAAGCTAAAACATGTGAACACATACCACATCCATAACCCCAAAGCTATTTCCAATAGATAATCACTTGAAAATGAACATTTAGCTTTCTCTAAGCTAGTCTCATGGGCAAACAAACTACTACTCTTAATGATGGTCTACATGCCCAGTAGTAGATGGCCAACAGAAAATGTGGAGAGGCTACCTTAAATGCCCTTCCTCTATGAGATTGGTGACTACCTTAAATGCCATCCTAGAGCCTTCATCCAGTAGCTGGTGAAAGCAGAAATAGAGATCTACAGCTAGGCACTGAGCTGAACTCATGGAAACCAGTTGTAGAGAGGGAAGAATGATGAACAAAGAGGTCAAAACCGTGGTGGGGAAAGCCACAGAAAGAGCTGACCTGAGCAAGTGGGAGCTCAGGTACCCCAGTCTGATAACTGGGGAACCATCATGAGACGGAACCAGGACCCCTGAATGTGGGTGTCAGTTGCGGGGCCTGGACAGTCTATGGGGCCTCTGACAGTGGAACCACTATCTATCCCTAGTGCCTAGTGCATGAATGGGCTTTGGGTGTCTATTCCTTATGGAGGGATACTTTCTCAGCCTAGATACATAGGGCAGGGTCTTGGTCCTGCCCAAATAATGTGTCAGACTTTGAGGATTCCCCATGGGAGGCCTTATCCTCTCCTAGGAGTGGATGAGGGGGTAGGATGAGGGATTGGTGTAGGGAATGGGAGGATGGGAGGAAAAGAGGACTGGAATTGATATGTAAAATATGATTGCTTTTAATTTAAATAAAAATTATTGAAAAGAAAACCAGAAAATGAACTGAGTGGCATTGTTGGAGGTTCCATGTCTCATAATGTCATGTCATGGATTTTTCTTCCAAGGACTCAACCACATTTTCTCTCTATTGAACTCATGGTACTCTTGTTTCTTCATAATGCAGTGTCCTGTTTTGCTTCAGTTAATTCCAGCTGTCTTTCTTTATGTGAAACACAAGAATCCTAATAGGAAGGATGCCAGAATTGATTTTCACCAAAAGAATAAAGAGACAAAATTTCCACTTATTCAAAGACTATTTAATTCCATGGGATTTATGTCTTTTGTTATAAATGTAGACATCTAATTCAGAATTACTATGGGATCTTTAAATGTATAGTGTTCACCATGCGTTCAATTTCACCCATACTCTGAGTACTTCATTTTTAGGCAACAGTGATTTAAAGATGTTAAGAATTGGAGTTCAGGTAAGTACATATCAAATCCACAGAAGACTTGGATTAAATAGACATGAATTCAAATTCTGGAAGCTAGCTGCCAGATGGATCTTAGTTACATATCATTACTGTCCTCTTCATCCTCATCTTTATCATCTTTTCTTCTAGATGGAGGTATCTGAACTACAGGTTTTTATCTGGAATGCTATTTAACAAATTACCATTTGTTTTTTTTGTTGTTGTTTGTTTGTTTTGCCATTGTTTAGACCTCACTGTTTTATTGCTAGCAAGAGCCAATAAAACCTAATTAAATCCCTTGATTTTCCACATAAAACCCCCCTCCTTTCTATATTTCCCTTTCTTTCTTTTTTCTTTTTTGTTAAGCATTTGTCTTCCTACTCAAGTACTTTGCTAGCTTAAGCATAAACTAGAGTTGTTCACTTTGAGAAGAATTCATATTATGGTGATAGAAATCAACATTCGTTCATCAAACAGGCTGAGTAGAACACATGAAATAAAATTTTGTTTGTTTGTTGTTTGTTGTGTGTAGCCCTGGCTGACCTGGAACTCACTTTATGAACCCTGCCAGTCTGGAACTCAGAGATCTGCTTGGTTCTGCCATCCTGGTGCTGGGATTAAAGGTATTATACCACCATGCCCCCCCAAAAAAATCTAAGCTCTAAGGCAACTTGATACAAGATCATAATCCACAAACTTCTTTTGGGAGTAACACACTCAATTAACTATTAGGTCAAGCACTTGTGAGTTATTTAACTAAGGAACTAGAAACCTATCTCTATGGCTGCCTTTAATAGACTAAGGTCTACTTCACGTATAATTTAAATAAGGCTCTATGAAGTACAGGTACAATATCTTGTATGTTAGTGACATGCCATATAAACTCTTGTTTATTGTTCAGCATACAGACTGATGAATCTATCTTGATCATCTTGACTCCCTTTCAATCCATCCTGGTCTGTCTTGCCACTGCACAGGCACTCTTTTATATCCATGTTATCTCAGAATACCTGCATCTTCTCCAGTTGCCCAACACAAAGAAGGATGATCTCATGACTAAAAGGCTAACTCTAATTTGACACTATGTCTGACTCTAAGCCTCACATTTCTGTTTGAATGCTTTTTGCTTCCCCATTGATGCATGAGGCATGTTCACGAACCATGGCACATTTCTGTAATTAGATTAAGCATGAAGACCTTTTCATTGTATTATGAAATATTATTTTTGTCAACACATTCATAGGGCTTGTTATTTCTTTTAGTGTGTGTGTGTGTGTGTGTGTGTGTGTGTGTGTGTGTGTGTGTGTGTGTGTGACTGTGTATACATACAAATACCAGAGCATGAGAGCATGATGTTAGGTGTTTTGCTCTATCAATTTCTCCATTATTCTTCTCAGGGAAGATCTCTAAAAGCATTTGCAGCTAGCCTGGCAGCCAGCAATCGTCAGTGGTCTTCATATCCCCACCATGTAAACAATGGATTTATAGGTAAGTGTCTGACAACTTTACTGGGCCCTACATATTCTGATTTATGTCCTTATGCTTGTCCAGCAAGCTCTCTTTCCTCCAAGCCTTCTTCCTAGCCTAGGTCTTGTTTTACTTGGTATTTTCTAATACTTTGATGTTAGCTTTGATTCCTATACCTAAAGTTTGTAATCTAGCTTCAACTGACATGAGAAGCAAAACTTTTAACTACATTCCTAGCTTTAGTCTTGATGTCTTGATGCAGTTTAAATAAAGTTATTTTGATAATTTTTTAATTTTGGGAATATTATACAGATGACATATTCACATATTTCATCATATGTATAATACATGTACACTATGCATATGATGAAATATAATCATATATGCCACATTTTCACCCATAACTTCCTCCACATGTCCCTCAATGGCCTCATACTTCTTGTGTGTGTGTGTGTGTGTGTGTAAGTATGTATGTATATATTGTCCAATTAATGCTTACCATATGAACATGCATGTGGGATGATCAACTAGAGCATGAAATCTACCATCATTCATATCATCAAAGGGAAAAATTCTAACTCCTTCACCAACCCTCAACTGCAAAATACACCTCAGTAATGGGTGAGGCCCTATGCTACGTAGCCTGGGACCTAGGCTGGCTTGGTATTATGCAGGTCATGCTGTGCATTCATGTAACCTATAGTTATGCCATGTCCAGAAGAAACTTGGGATAAATAAAAAAGTTCTTATATTTTTCATTATCAAAGTCATATTAACACAGTATTTTCTTAAAATTTCACTATATTTATTCTTTCTCTGTGTGAGCCTGTGGAGGTCAAAGGACAACTTTTGGGAGTCAGATGTCTCCTTCTACAATATAGGTCTTGTCAAGCTTAGGTTGGCAGGCACCTTTACCCACTGAGCTATCTCATTAGACCTGTATAAACACATTCTAAGTGAAGTGATAAAAAAATCACTCAATATCATCCTTCTAAGAGAGTGGTTCTCAACCTGCAGGTTGTGTCCCCTCTGAGCATCAAATGGTCCTTTTACAGGAGTCACATATCAGATATCCTGTGTATTGGATATTTACATTACCATTCATCAGAGTAGCAAAATTACAGTTATGAAATAACAACATAAAAATATTGTGGTTATTAGATCACTACCATATGAGGAACTTTATTAAAGCATGACTGATGGGGGATGTCCGTCTGTATGCTGTGAATATATATTTCTCTTATCGGTTGATGAATAAAGCTGTTTTGGCCAATGGACGGGCAGGATGTAGCCAGGCAAGTGCTATAAGATTAGAAGAATGTTGGGAAGATGAATGCAGAGAGTTGCCAGGGAGGTGCCATGTGGCTGCCATAGGAACATTATGGGTAAGCCACAGTCTTGTGGCAATACATAGTTTAATAAAAATGGGCTAATAATTAAGAGAGCACTAGCTAATTAAGAAGCCTCGGCCACTGGCCAAACAGTAATTAATATAGGCCTCTGTGTGTTTAATTGCTACTGAAGGGCAGTGGGACCAGACTGGACAGAAACATCCATCTACAGGTGACAGCCTTAGGAAGGCTGAGAAACACTGATCTAAGCAAAAACCTGTTCCTGCCTACTGCCTCTAAATATTTTTCACAATTTATTCTTCAGCTGCCTTTCACCTTGGTTCTTCAGTTCAAATACACATCAGTAATCTCTCCAGGTAACTCTCATTAATTTTTCTTTAATATTCCAGGCCAAAGAAGTAACAGCATCAACTAAGCCACTAAGGGATGGAGATGTCATCTTCTCCACCTTTCCAGCAAATGATCTGGGCAAAGAATTAGCAAAACTTAGCCAGGGATGGCGAGCAGGGAGAAATGATGGATCATCACCTTCCTCATCTCCTTTCCCTTTGTTTTCCTCTTCTAATCCCATCACTTGTCTCTCTCTCTCTCTTTTACTCTCGAAGAGTAAGCCTGTGTTATTTTTATATTATTCTGATATATAGTATGAATAAGAATTTAACCAAATAAGATAATACCTAAACAGACTCCAAGTTAAAAATTATTGACAAAGACAGTAGCAATATAAAAAAATATTAACTATAGCCACACTTTGATGTAGTATATTATAATTTCCCCTTAAACACTATTAAAAAGGCAAAATCAAAATAAAAGAACATATTTATTTCAGCTGTGGAGAAATGTAAATTCCCAAACATGAAAGCATTTAATTAAAATAAAAATACTACCATCTATCTTATCTCAAATTCAGGCTTCTCTTATCTAGAAACTTCTGTAAACTGCCTTCAAGCTGCTTTCGGTTTGTCTCTCTGACACATTAATCTTCCATTTAATCCCTTTTGACAAATTGTGCTCACACATTCAGTGAAGTTCACGTCCTCAGCAGTGTGCCTGGATGTGGTCTTTCCCCACTTCTTCAATTCAATGACAATAAGTTGTCCTCATGCCTTTTTTCCCCAATCTTATTGTATTTCCCTAAAGACCCTGTAGGATTTCTGTAAAGACTAAATTCAGTTAGACAACCTTGTAAAAACTCTTTGTGCATCATGGAAACAGGATACATGTTCCTATACCACTAGAATTACGTCCAGTATTGCTTCCACTGTTACAACTGCAAATCCTTTCACAGTGGCCAATGTCGTCTCCTACTGCTATTTATTAATAAGGTCATGGCAATCAATATAACTAGATAGATGGTGTGGCTAATGAAGGGTAAGTATTGCCATCCCCATTTTTAACTCAATAAATTAACACTTGGATAGTTTTTTATCAATTGTTGGATGGAAAAATTATGAAGCTAAAACTCAAACACCTGACAATCTGATCTATGTTTCATTCTTTATTCTCTGTCTCTCTGTCTCTCTGTATCCGTCCCCCCCCTCTTTGTGTGTGTGTGTGTGTGTGTGTGTGTGTATGTGTGTGTGTGTGTGTGTGTGTGTGTGTGCTTTAATGGAGATAGAACTCACTGCTTATTACATGCTAGGCAATTGACCTACCAATGATTTACCTTCTTAGTCACAGTTGTTTTAAATGAAAAGCCTGTGTGTGATTCTTCCTTCACAAAATGTTACATTATTTTACAAGATTGTAGAGTTGTATATTGCAACCATATAAATAGAAGTATGCACATCTATGCTCAACAATGACCTGAGTAAGCTATACTTACATGATATGTTTTATGAAAACCCCCCAAAGATGGCAGATCCAGCTCAGACAAGCTTGTTTATTTTTTCAAGACAGGGTTTCTCTGTAATAGCCATGACTGTCCTAGAACTCATATTGTATAACAGACTTGCCTGAAACTCACGGAGATCTGCCTGCCTCTGCCTCCCGAGTCTGAGTGCTGGAATTAAAGGCATGTTCTACCTCTATCAAGCATATCTTGAATTTTTGACACTGTTTAAATTTAAAAAGACAAAATATAACATGTTGGAGGTAAATTTTCATTCAATGTCTTTAGTAAAAACTGGAAATTGCTTTATTTTTATAATGCTCAACAAATGGGATAGACAAATAGTTTGACCAGTTGATAATATTAGGTCATTTTCTGTCTTAGCAATTAAAATATGTAAAGTCAATATCCTCAATAGGTATGGGAATGGTGGCACATGTCTTCAGTCTCAGCATTTGAGAGATGAAGACAGGTGGACCTTGATGAGTTTGAGGCCAGCATGGTTTGCATAGTGAGTTATAGGCTATCTAGAAAAATATAGTGAGTCCCTGTCTAAAAACAAAAGAAAGTATCATAGGGAATATGAGTTAAAATAACAAATCCATGACTATAAAAATCCTTTTGGTCCACTGTTTGTGCACATTATGTACTATGTAAACCTCTTATGTATATGCTATATAAGATTATTGCAGCGGTGCACTCTTTTAATCACAGCACTCAGCAGGCAGAGGCAGGCAGATGTCTGTCTAAGGTCAATCTGATCTATAGAGCGAGGGCCAGGACAGCTAGGGCTACATAGAGAAATCTTGTCTTGAAAAAAACCTAAAAAACAAAAAAAGAAAAGAAAAAGAAATTATAGCAAAACAGATATACTCCATTTTCCATGTTATCATAAAGTACTTCAATTTTGTATTTTACATTTTCAAAGAAAACATAACACAAAACATAGCTACTCCTCTGTTGTAGTTTACATGATTCAAACATGATGGTTTTATGCCAAGTTGTCAAGGGATGAGCTTGGAATACTTGTCAGCTTGACTGGATTTGAGTAAACTAAGAGTCACAGTTCTGGCATATCTGAGGGACTGTTTTAACTGTGGAGAGAGGACACTATGGATGTGGGTGACACCATCCCTTGAGTTTGGGTCCTGGAAGAGAGAAAAAAAAGAGAGAGTGAAATACATTTCTATCTGCTTCTAGGCTGGATGGAAAGTGATCACATGTATCATGTTCCCAGTAGCACAGTTAGAGCAATTCTTACCCCCATTTCTTTTGGACCATGATGGACAGTACATCTTACCTGTAAGGCAAGTGAAAGTCTGCCTTTTCTAATTTTCTTTTGTCAGCTAATTCATCACAGAAACAAGAAATAATTAATACCCTTTTAAGGCTAAACTACTGGTAAGACCCTAAAGTGTTTGTTAGATATATTTCTGTTAACTATCTAATGTTTATCTACACTATAGAATGTTTAACAAGCCCATCACACACACTTGCGCATTTATTCTAATTATGATTCTCCATACTGGAGCTTATTTTGTAAAATTATATGATATTCTCTGCTGGATTCACACTTGTTTCATGTCCCTAACACTGTCTTCAGACACATGAACACAGATGACATCAAGGAACCAGTTGCATATATGGTTTTTATCACTGTTTCTGATTCAAATCTCTACTAAAATCATCTTCCTATGCCTGATTACCTAAACAAACTGTGTACTTTAGAACATCTGTTTCATTTTATCATCCTATTTAAAACCGGATCCTAGCTGGTGCAATGCTTTGGCATGCTTTTATTATATTGCTTCAGTCCCTCTGCTGGTTTTATTTATAAGTTTACCATGTAACTTGGCCTTAACTCAGCTTGTTTTCCAGCTCAAAGTCATAAACGAGATCAACATCCACTCTTAGTTTCCTGATACTTTCAGAATATCTTAACAAATCTCCCTCATTTGTTTGTTCAATATGGTATTCATGGAAGTTTTTAAAACATGTATTGATTTTGTTCAGAGTTCATAATTTCATGTCTATGTTGATTAATCTTTTTTTTTTAATTATTTTTTGAGACACTGCCTTAGGGTTTTATTGCTGTGATGGAATACCACGACAAAAGCCTTTTGGGAGAAAAAAAAAGTTTATTCAGCCTACATTCTTAATTTCTACATCACAGTTCATTATAAAAGGAATAAGGCAGGAACTCAAACACAGCAGAAAAATGGAGACAGGAGCTGATGCAGAGGCCAAGGAAGAGTATTACTGACTGGATTGCTCCTCGTGGCTTGCTCAGTCTGATTTCTTTTAACACCCAAGACAAGAAGTCTAGGTATGACACCACCTACAATGGACAGAGTCCTCCCCCATCAATCCCTAACTTAAAAAATTCCAAACCTCTTGATTTTTTTATTATTATTTAGAAACCTATTTGTATTTATTTATTTTTTTTATTTTACATATGGATCCAAGTTCCCTCTCCCTCCCTCCCATGCCCAGTCTTCCCCCACCCTCCACAGGGAGGGTGATGCCTTCCAGGAGGGATCAACAAAATCTGTCAAGTCATTTGGAGTAGGGATTAGGCCCTCCCTCCTGCCTCTAGGTTAAGGGACATACTCCTGGATCTTATGGAGGCATTTTTTCAAATGATGCTCCTCTGATGATTATAGCTTGCTTCAGTTTGACATAAAATTAGCCAATACAGATGCCTTATTTTATTTTTTATTGAAAACATTTTAATACATTATATTTGTTTTCTCCTCCAAAAGATCATCCTCACTTCTCTATCCACCCAATATTTATTTCTCTCTCTCTCTCTTTAAGACAAACTATCAAAACCAAAACAGACAAACAACAAAAATCTTCACACAAAAGAAACATCCATATAGAAAAAAACACACACACACACACACACACACAAAACAAAATAAACCATCAAAAGACCAATAAAACAAAACAAAACAAAAAAGTCCAAACAAACAAAATGAGATAATATATTTATAAAACAACATTGAGTTCACTTGTATTGTTGAACTACTCCTGGGCATGAGGTCTTCTCTGAAGTAAAACTCCGTTGGAGGAAATTGATTTTTTTGCCATAGGTGTAAACTGCATATAGCTTCTTGATCAGGGAAGGGAGCCTGTTTCAACCCTCCCTCTCTATGCTGGAATATCTGGCTTATGCCTGTACAGGCATTGTGAGTCCTGTTACAGTCTTCGTGAGTTCATGTGAGCAACGATCCTGGTGTGTTCAGAATACACTGTTTTCCTAGAGTGGTCCATCATCTCTGGCTCTTACTGTATTTGTGCTTCCTTTTCCACCAGTGTCACTGAGCCTTGAGGGAAGGGCCTTGATGGAAACATTCCATTTAGGACTGAGTGAGCTAATATGAGCGTGAATCACGTTGTGTCTGGAAGGTACTATTTCCATTGAGTCATCTGTCATGGCTTTTACAATCTTTCTGCCTCTTCTTTCACCTAGATTCCCAAGTCTTGGGGGGGAGGACTTTGGTGATAAGATCCTATTTAGGACTGAGTGCTCCAAAGATTGTCATTCTTTAAGTACTGCTCACTGTAGGTCTGTATGTTATTTCCATATCTACCCCGTCCCCCCCGAAAAAAAAAAAAAAAAACACTTCACTGATGAGGGCTGAGAGGGGCATTGATATAAGTAGTATGTCACTAGGAGTAGTTTCCATGTCATGGAAACAGAAAGCAGTTGGTTACACCCATATCATTTGTGCCACTGTTATACCAATATATTTTACAGGCAGGTCACTGCTATATGTCAAAGGATTTGTAGCTGGGAAATAATGATTTCTTTTCTCCTCTAATCAAATGCAGAGTAACTTCTATCTAGTTCTACGTTGTTTAATATTATCTTAATGCTAAACAAAGAAATTTCTACATTATGGTTTTAATTTTTTCTCCCCATTCCCCGTTGTAGTAATAATTTTCTTATACAAATAAAGCCTGTCCGAAGCCCTTTATGGTTAGCTAGTGACAAGCTTCGTTCTCTGACCTCAGATAGGCTTTGTTTGTATAAGTATATCCCACATCAATTAACCCCCCCCCCATCAAATTACAAAACGTCTTAATGCAAACTTCAAACCTCCGCATGGATAACCTTAATGTTACCCATGTAAGGCATCAAATGACAGGGACATGAAGCTTTTTGTGATAATTTGCCTCTGAAAATTGAGTCCATATGTTTATAGTTCATGCTCCACTTTTGCTACAAGCCCATGAAAATCCAGAATTAAAATTTATTTAAATTAATTTGGAGAACTCATTTGCTTTAAATGAAAAATGTTTCACAGAGATGGATAGGCAAATGCCCCTATACACTGTCTTTTAAATTAATCTATATGTTATTGAGAAATAATGCTCCAAATAACAATGATAAGAGGCTTGTAACAACTACCTGATTTTTTGTTTTGTTTTGTTTTTATTTCACAGTCTCTTGGATTTGGAGTTACGTGAAAAGCACAGCAGGGGCAACTTCTTTGTCACCCTGTTATCTGGGTGCCTGGTAATATGGACTGAATGCATCCTCCTTTTAATTCAGTCAGTAAAATCTTAATTCCCATATGATGTTGTTATTAGATGAAGTCTCTTTGCCACAATCAAGTTTAAATGAAGTCATGATGATAGTGAGATACTCTTGATGGAATGTGTGCCCTTATAAGAAGCAACCAGAGAGTTTCCAAGTACTCATGTACTCACACTCCCTGCCTCACTAACCTAATCATATGAGGATGCAACTGGAGTCTTGTAGCTATCTCTCAGGTCCAGCAGGCTTGTCCAGTCCATACTTGACAAGGAGAGTGCAGATTGATGGGTGAAATAGACAGGAAACAAAAGATAGAGTCAGGAGGGCACCTAGTGAGTACTAGGATCATTCTAGTTTATTATTCAAAGCTCTTAAATACCCTAATCAAAAGAAGGGGAGGTAAAATACTTCCTTATTAAAATACAAATAACAAACAAGCATAATTACCTTCTCAATATCCAAAACACCAACTAACCACACTCTTAATCAAATAACCTGTTGTCAGGGTGAAATATCCATTAGCTATACTTTAGGACAGATATGCTGTTACAGCAAGACACACAATAGCCATCCTTTACTTAGCTCAAACATTCTGTTGTTTAACCTTGAAAGAGCAAGAGTGGGCTTGAACTCTCTGACATTAAGTCCACATGAAACGGAGCCATTTTTTATGGGCCCCAACAGAATCTACCATCTTCCAGCTAGGAAGGGAAAATTGCTAGTAATCTAAGTGACAGGCACCAAGATGTTGCATTTACTAACCTTCAATAGTGAAGTAAATATGTTTCTGTTGTTTCAGCCACTCTGTCTGTAGTTTGCTATAATGGTGTAGTAAATAGACTAAGTGTCTTTTTGTTTTCTGTCTCTCTTATTACTCTTATTCCTCTTCCTCTCCCTTCTTCCCTTCTTCATTCCTATCTTTTCATTTCTACTTGTCCACTCCCTTCCTTTTCCTATCTCATTTTCTTCCCTTCTGAGAATATGGAGCTTTGAATTTTTACAAGATGACTCAGGACTTGAAGAAATAGCAAGTGTTTAATAAGACAAGGAGTAGAAGCCAACAGATTCCTAAGTTTTGAGACCTTAGTAGCACAGCATCATTTGCACTATGTTCTGTTGGCCCAAACAGTGATAGATCCTACCCATGATAAGCTGAATGATCATGTATCATCTTCCAATGGGAGGAATACCAAAGTATTTTCAAATTATTTACATTTTCTTTCACAGTCCAGTCTCTTCTTCTCTATCCCTCCACCTATCTAACTAATCATGGTACCAATCTCAGACTTAAAGTTCATGATTTCATTATCGGAATGTGGTCCATGTGCATTAGTCTCAAATGCACTTGCATATTTTCATGAGATTTGACAGGCATTCTCCTAAGGGATGGACCATCAGTGGAGAAGAATCCCATTTTATCACTCTGTTTGAAGAGTGATTCTCACTCTTTGCTTTATAGATTCATCATTAACTATTCATTATTAACTTTCTCAGAAAATGGAAATTAATATTTAATTTGCTATTGCTGACATAAAATGTATTTTAATTCCCTCAGTGCCAAAGATGCTTGCTGCAAACTGAATGTCTCCATATCAAAATACAGAACAATGAGAATGGATTTCGGCTACGTGATAAATGACAAAAATCACTATGTCAGCATATATAAACCATCCTTTATGAACTCAGTATGTTTCCTGTCTAGAAAGAGAAGTGGGAATAGTTATCTTTCTACTGTAGATATAGTGCCTTTGCAACACATTGAATTTATGGACAACAGGAAATTGATTCTGCTTCCTACTATTGCCCAAGAATAATTCAAAGAAAATAGCTCTAAAATAGAAGTAATTACTTTAAAAAGTTGTCATTTAATATTCATGTCACATGAGTATAAACTAATTTGTTTTGAATAAATATTTATAACTTACTATATTTAAAGTCAGAAGGCTGTTGTGTTATTGTTGGCTTATTAATTAACACCATGACAGTGATGTTTATGTAAGCCAGGAAGTATTCTTTTCTTACAAATTAATGAGATAGTTAGGCATGCAGAGATCATGCAGACTAGAAAGCCCAGTCCATATATGCCTTGGAGCTGGCCATGGCTGTGAGAGAAACTATTTTCTGTGTGAAATAAGATGAAGTGTCACAGTATAGCTCTGCTTGCCCTTCATTCACCCGCTTCCACCTTTCCTGTCTGGATGAGGCTGTTATCATCTGGCCCAAAGAAACAAGCACCATAGCTGAAGAAAAGACCTGGGTCCCTACTGAAATTTTAGTGTTATGCACTTTGCATAAATATGTACATAGTACAAGATGGCAGAAATGTGTTTAGAATCTTTTAAGAAATTGTTGGAAATTCCCAATCCCAAATCTAAACTCATTTAATATTTTTCTATAAGTTTGGTTTTGAGATTATAAGAAAATTACATTTCTCCCTTCCCTAGACTCCCTTCAAATCTTTTCATATATTCCTCCATTGGTTTTAAACTCAAGTAAATAACTCAACAGCAAATTTTCAAGATTAATTTATGCAATTACTATGTGTATATTTGTGTAGCTATGTGAGTTTTTGTACACCATATGCACAGAGGAGCATGAAGGAGCACTAAATAAGAAACTGACTCTTCTGGGACTAGAATAATAGATGGCTTTGTTCTGCCATGTAGGTATTGTAAACCAAACCTGGTTCCTTGTCAAGAGCATCATGTTCTCTAAAGCACTCAATAGAAATTTAAAAAAATTAAAAATTGATTTGAGTTTGTCTCATAGCAACCTGTAACTCCAGCTCCAAGAGATCAAGTGTCCTGTTCTGGCCACTGCTGGCACTTGCACATAAGTGGCATACATTCACAAGCATGCACACACCGACACACCCACACCTTCCCCCGCCCCAAATCTTTTTTGAAAAGCAACAAAATTGTAGTTTAAATATATAATGACTTGACAGATACTGAGAAATTATGGTTAGAAATGGTAAAAACATTAAATGTCTTTGTTTTCTGTAATTAAACCATTTTGTTTTAATGAGAGAACAGAAGTGTCAATGCAGTAAAGTCACTGCAACCCATGACATACAACAGTGGAGAATCTGAGCTGAGATGTCTCAGGCATTATTGGATGGTATTGTGAATCATCAAGGCATACACAGTGCAACATGTGTGTGTGTGTGTGTGTGTGTGTGTGTGTGTGTGTGTGTGTGTTTAAAACAACAATGACAGGGAGCTACACAATGCACCAAAGCCAGAAGTGACCTGCCATTATCTTGATGTTTAGTTGTGAGTTCAGAAAGCTTTTACTGACTCTAGTTTATGTCAAGTTGACATAAAATAAAAACATCCAGAGCATTATCAAATTGCTGAATGCATCAGAAAACCCAAGCTTTATATGCTTTAAATGCATAGTATCGTTTGAGGAAGAAGATTTATTTAGCAGAATCCCTGAATTTTTACAGTTAAATTGGCTAGCAAGCTTTTCTCTTTCTGTCTTCATCTGTGAATGGGATAGAATGCAGCTAAAACAAGCTTTATTTTTTTTGTCCCATTTCTCTCTGCATATACCTTGATAGTCACCACAAAACAAGTGAAGATTCTGATGTTTCAGTGAAAGGTCATCTCATCAGGTGTAAGGCATTTACTTCTTATGTCATTCTGCTTAGACAATGGTAACAGAAATAAGGTGGTTTATGTACAGTGAAAAACATTTTAAGGATTCTACTCTACATCTAAATTAATCAATATCCATATGAAAGCTCTAAAATTATCATGTGTTTTAATTTGTGAAATTCTTATGTTTTGTGATTCAGACAAGAATCCTTGACAAATAAAATTTTAGAAGCTTTAAAGCAATATTTCTGGCAAAATGAAATAGTGTTCATCAATAATTCAAACTATTTTGAATTCTTGAGCTTGATGATTTAAGGTTAGTCTGAGCAAAATAGAATGAGCTTTCTCAAACAAACAAACAAAAAACCTAGAATTACGTAAGTTTCAGCAACTTAAAAAATTATGTATTTAGATAACAGTTACCAAGTAATAATATGTTCAACACATTTAAGAAATAAAGCATATGAATAAATTTATAATGTCATTAAGTGATATGCCTATAGTAAGCTTGTATTAACATCCAATATTAATAATGGAGAAATTGGAGGCTGGGGAAACAGCTCAGAGGTGTGGCCTCTGTAATAACTGTTTGAGCACCAAGTTGATGGGAGATGTCATTCTGTATATGTTTTTCATACTGGTTAATGACTAAAGCACTGTTGGCCAATAGGAAAGGAAGATAGGCGGGACTAGGAGACAAGGAGGAAATAGGAAGTAGTAAGGAGGAGCCAAGATGGAGAGTCTGGAGAGAGCAGTACCTGGCAGCCGGCCCCGGGTAAGAAGATCACGTGGAAATACATAGATTAACACAAATGGGTTAAAACTTAAGACAGAGCTAGCCGATAAGAAAGTAGTAACTGGCCAACAGTATAATATCAAATACAGAGTCTCTGTGTGTTATTTGGGGCTGGCGCAGCGGCGGGACAAGACCAGCAGCGGGAGGAAAAACCATACGCCTTACACCAAGTAATGCAAAATTAGGTAAATAACAGAGAAATTTATTTCATAGTAAAGCTATTGATATGTCAACATTTATCTCTTCAACTTGAAATAGCTTAATCAAGGAACAGACTTAAATAGTAGAAAGGTTTATTTTTTTATATATAATTTTTAAATTTAAATCTGAAACAAGCTTGTTTTACAGGTCAACTCCAGGTTCTATACCCACCAAACCCCATCCCACCCCCTTTCTGCTACCCAAGGAGGGTGAGAACTTCCATGGGGTGTCTTCAAAGTCTGTCATATCATTTAGTGCAGGGCCAAGGCCCTCTCATATGTGTCTAGGTTGAGGGAATATCCCTCCATGTGGAATGGGCTCCTAAAGTCCATTCTATACTAGGGATAAATACTGATCCACTGCCAGAGTCTCCATAGACTGCCCAGTCCTCCCAACTAAACCACATTCAAGGAATATGGGCCATTCCTCTGCTGGTTTCCCAGCTATCAGCCTGGAGTTCAAGAGCTCCCCAAGTCCAGGTCAGCAATTGCTGTGGCTTTCTCCAGCCTGGTCTTGATCCCTTTACTCATTACTCCTCCCTCTCTGCAACTGGATTCCAATTGTTCAAATCATTGTTTAGCTGAGGGTGTCTGGTTCTGCTTCCATCAGTAACTAGATGAAGGCTTTGGGATGGCATAAAAGATACTCATCAATCTCAGTACTGGGAGAGGGCATTTAAGGTAGCCTCTCCACTATTGCTTAGTTATTAGGGATCATCCTTGTAGATCTCTGAATATTTCCCTAGTGGCAGATTTTTCATTAAGCCTAGAATAGCTCCCTTCTGTTATGGTGTCTCTTTTCTTGCCCTCCTCTATTCTTTCCATGACTCAATCTTCCTGCACCATCATGCCCACCTTTCCCCTGCTTTTCATCCTAACTCCCTCTATTCTCCCTGCATGCTCTCAATTTCCTTGGGAAATCCTGCCATTTCCCCTTCTCCAGAGGACCATGAATGTCTCTCTTAGGGTCCTCTTTTTTATCCTTATTTTTTTATTGTTCCATTCATAAACCATATATGAATGAGTATATACTTTATATTTCTTTTTGTCACTGGGTTAGCTCACTCAGGATAGTTTCTTCTAGTTACATCCATTTGCCTGAGAATTTCAAGATTTCATTGTTTTTACCTGTTGAGTAGTATACCATTGTTTAAATGTACCACATTTTCTCCATCCATTCTTCAGTTGAGGGGCACTTAGGTTGCTTCTGGGTTCTTGCTATTAAAAATAATGCTACTATGAACACATTTGAACTGATGTCCTTGTTGTATGAATGTGCATCTTTTGGGTATATGCCAAAGAAAGGAATTACTGGATCTTGTGGAAGACTGATTCTCATTTTCATGAGGAACTGCCATACTGATTTACAAAGTGGCTGTAGAAGTTTGCACTCACACCAGCAGTGGAGGAGTGTATACCTTTCTCCACATCCTCTCCAGCAGAAACTATCATTGATGTTTTTGATTTTAGCCATTCAGACAGGAGTGAGATGGTGTCTCAGAGTTGTTTTGATTTGCATTTCCCTGATGGCTAAGGATGTTTAACACTTTAAGTGTCCTTCAGCCATTTTAGATTGCTCTATTGAAAATTCTCTATTTAGTTCTGTAACCCACTTTTTAAGTGGATTATTTGTTGTTTTGATAACAAGCTTCTTGAGTTCTTTGTATATTATGGAAATAAGCCCTCTTCAGATGTGAGGTTGGTGTATACCTTTTTGCATTCTGTGGGCTGCCATTGTGTCTTGTACACTTTATCCTTTGCCTCAATTTCAGGAGGTACCATTTATTAATTGTTGCTTTCAGTGTCTGGGCTACTGGTGTTATGTTAAGGAAGTGGTCTTCTGTTCCAGTTTGTTCAAGGGTATCTCCAATTTTTCTTCCAAGAGGTTTAGGAGGGCTGGATTTATATTGAGGTCTTTCATGCATTTAGACTTAAATTTTGTGCATGGTAATATATATGGATTTATCTGCAGTCATCTACAAGTCAGCATCCAGTTATGTAAGCACCATTTATTGAAGATGCTTTCTTTTTTCCATTGTATACTTTTAGCGTCTTTGCCAAAAATCAGGGGTTCATAAGTGTGTCAGTTAATCAAGGTTTTCAATTCGATTCCATTGGTCTTCCTGTCTATTTTTGCGCCAATAACAAGCTGTTTTCTGGACTGTAGCTCTATAATAGAGCTTACAGTCAGGAATGGTGATTCCTCCAGAAGTTCCTTTATTGTACAGGGTTTTTGTGGCTGCCCTTGTTCTTTTGTTTTTTCCATATAAAGTTGAGTATTCTTTTTTCAAGATCTGTGATGAATTGTGCTGGGATTCTGGTGGTGATTGCATTGAAACTGTTGATTGCTATTGGGAGGTCTGTCATATTTACTATGTTGATCCTACCTATCCAAGAGCATGGGGGGTCTTTAATTTTCTGGTGTCTTCTTTAAATTCTTTCTTAAAAGATCCACAGTTCTTATTTTTAGGCCTTTCACTTGTTTGGTTAGCATTACCCCAAGATATTTCATGTTGTTTGTGTCCATTGTAAAAGGTGATGTTTCTGTGATTTCTTTCTCAGCCCCTTTACCATCTGTATATAATATGGCTACTGATTTTTTTGTTTTAGTTAATATTGTATCCTGCCACTTTGTTGAAGGTGTTTATCAGCTGTCGGAGTTCCCTGGTAGAGTTTTTTAGGTCACTTATGTAAACTATCATATCATCTACAAACAGTGAAAGTTTGACTACTTCCTTTCCAATTTGTGTCCACTTGATCTCCTTTTGTTTTCTTATTGCTCTAGGAAGAACTTCAAGCACAATATTGAAGAGATATCGAGAGAGTGGACAGCCTTGTCTTTTTCCTGATTTTAGAGGAATCACACTGAGGTTCTCTCCATTTAGCTTGATGTTGGCTGTTGGTTTGCTTTTCATAGCTTTTATTATGTTTAAGTATGTTCTTGTTATCCCTGATCCCCACAATACCTTAATCATGAAGGGGTGTTAGATTTTGTCAAAGGCTTTTGCAGCATCTCGTGAAATGATCATGTGGATTTTCCTTTTCAGTTTGTTTATATGTTGGATTATATTGATAGATTTTTTTTTTTTTTTTTTTTTTTTTTTTTTTGTATGTTGAACCAGCCTTGCAACCTAGGGATGAAGCCTACTTGATCATAGTGGATGATTTCTCTGATGTGTTCTTTGATTCAATTTGCAGGATTTTATTGAGTATTTTTTGCATCGATGATCATGAGGGATAATGGTATGTAGTTCTTTTTACTTGTGTCCTTGTGTGGTTTGGGTACTAAGTAATTATAACCTTGTAGAAAGAGTTTGGCAATGGCCCTTCTGCTTCTATTAAGTAGAACAATTTGAGAGTATTGGTATTAGCTGTTTGAATTTCTGGTAGAATTCTGCACTGAAACCATCTGACTTTGGACTTGTTTTGCTTGGGAGACTTTCGATGATGCTTCTATTTCATTAGGGGTTATCAGTCTATTTAAATTGCTTATCTGTTCTTGATTTGGTTTTGGTAAATGATATCTATCCAGAAAAATTTCCATTTCTGTTGAGTTTGTTAATTTTATGCAGTACAGGTTTACAGTGTATGACCTGAATATTCTCTGGATTTCCTCAGTGTCCATTGTTGTCCCCCTTTTCATTTCTGCTCTTGTTAATTTGTATGTTCTCTCTGCCTTTTGGTTAGTTTAGACAAAGGTTTTTATACCTTTGGATTTTCTCGAAGAACCTACTATTTGTTATTTTGATTCTTTGTATTGCTTTTCTAGTTTCTACTTTATTGATTTCAGCCCGCAATTTTAATATTTCCTGGTGTTACTCCTCTGTGGTAAGTTTTCTCTGTTTTATTCTAGAGCTTACTGTTGTACTGTTAATTATCTAAAGGGACTATTCTCCAGTTCCTTCATTGGGCATTTAGTGCTATGAACTTTCCTCTTTTTTTTTTTTAATTTATTATTTTTTTTTTTGCATATCGATCCCAGTTCCTACTCCCTCCCTCCTTCCCTCCCTCTCTCTTACCCTCTCTCCCCCTCACATGCACCCTGACCACCCTCCCCTCCCATCCCCTGACCCCAATTCCACATGTAGGGCAATGCCATCCAGGTGGGGGGTCATGTAAATCTGTCAAGTCATTTGAAGTAGGAACTAGGACTTCTCTCCTGTCTCTAGGTTAAGGGAGTATCCCTCCATGGGGGATGTGCCCACAAGGTCCTTTTGTGCACCAGGAATACATCCTGGTTCTACTGTCAGAGGACCCTTATACTGCTCAGACCTTCTAGCTGAGACCCATATTCAGGGGGGCCTGAGTCAGTCCCATGCTGGATTCCCACCTATCAGTCTGGAGGGGCCCATTAGCTCCTCCTTTTCAGGTCAGCTGTCTCTATGTGTTTCTGCAACCTGGTCTTGTCCTCTCCCTCTGATCTGGATTCTAGTTTGACTCAGTGTTTAGTTTTGGGTGTTTGCTTCTGTTTCCAACAGATACTAGATGAGGGCTCTATGATGGTGGATAAGTTAGTTGTTGATCTAACTATCCGGGAAGGGCATTTATGGTAGCCTTTCCACAGTTGCTCCAATTGTTAGTTGGCAGCAGTCTTGTAGCTCTCTAGACCGTGCTTTAGGTTCAGTTTCTCTTCAAACCAATAATGGCTCCTCTTTTATGCTCTCTCTCTCTCTCTCTGTCTCTCTCTCTCTCTTTCTCTCTCTCCCTCTCTCTCTCTCTGTCTCTGTCTCTCTGTCTTTCTCTCTCTCTTCTGTCTTCTATTCCTTTCCTGACTCAATTTTCCTATTTGCATGTGCTTTCCTCTCCTCCCCTTCTCTTTTTTACTGCTTTCAAAGTGTCCCATAAGTTTGGGTATGTTGTACCTTCATTCTCATTGATTTCTAGGAAGTCTTTAATTTCTTTCTTTCTTTCTTGACCCAAGAATGGTACAATTATGCATTGTTAAATTTCCATGAGTTTGTAGGGTTTCTGCAATTTGTGTTGTTGTTGAATGCTAACTTTAAAGCATGGTGGTCTGATAAGATACAGAGATACAGGGGGATATTCCATTATTCCATTTTTTTTTTTTTTTTTTGTACCTACTGAGGTTTGCTGTATTGCTGAGTATGTGGTTGATTTTAGAGAAGGTTCCATGTAGCACTGAGGAGAAGGTATATTTTTCTGTGTTTGTATGCAATGTTCTATAAATGTCTGTTAAACCCAATTGGGTCATAACTTGTGTTAGTTCCTTTGCTTCTTTTTTAAGTTTCTGTCTGGTGATTTTGTCTAGTATTGAGAGTGGGGTATTAAAATCTCCCACTATAAGTGTGTGAGGTTTCATGTGAAATTTGAGGGTTAGTAATGTTTCTTTTATGAATGTGGTTGCCATTGTCTTTGGGGCATAGATTTAAAAATTGAGACTTCATCTTGATGGACTTCTCCTGTGATGAAAAAGAAATGACCGTCTTAATCTCTTTTAATTGACTATAGTTTGAAGTCTAATTTGTTAGATATTAGGATTGCTACAGCTACTTGTTTCTTGAGTCCATTTGATTGAAAAATCTTTTCTTAATCTTAACTCTGAGGTCATATTTGTCTTTGTAGTTAAGGTGTGCTTCTTGTATGCAGCAGAAGGATGGATTCTGTCTTCATATCTATTCTGGTAGCCTGTGTCTCTTTATAGGCAAATTAAGACCATTAATATTGAAGAATATTAATGACCATTGATTATTAATCCTTGTTTGTTTTGGATTTGGTGGTGGTGGTAGTATGTGTGGATTTCCCCCCATTTGTATTTTGGCTGTTGGTAAAGTAGGATTATCTATTGCCTATGTTTTTGTGGGTGTAGTTGATTTCCAAGGGTTGGAGTTTTCCTTCCAGATCTTTCTGTAGGGCTGTATTAGTTGATAAGTATTGCTTAAATCTGGTTTTGTCATGGAATATCTTGGTTTCTCCATCTACAGGGATTGAAAACTTTGCTGGGTATAGTAGTCAGGGCTGTCTTCTGTGGTCTCTTAGTGTTAGTTAAATATCTATCCATGACCTTCTGTCCTTCAGAGTTTCCATGGCGAAGTCAGGTTTAATTCGGATAGGTTTACCTTCATATGTTACTTGGCCTTTTTAATTGCTGCTCTTAATAATCTTTCTTTATTCTGTACATTTGTTGTTTTGATCATTATATGGAGAGGGAACTTTTTTGTGGTATATTCTACTTGTTCTGTAAGATTTTTGTACTTCCATTGGTATGTCTTTCTTAGGTTGGGAAAGTTTCCTTCTATGATTTTGTTGAATATATTTCTGCACCTTTGATTTGGGTATCTTCACCTTCTTCTATACCTATTATTCTTAGGTTTGATGTTTTTACTGTGTCCCATATTTCCTAGATTTTTTCATTTCCTCTTTTAGGATATTTATCATCTTCATGAAGTACTTTTTAGTGTTCTTCTCTTCTGTTTATCTGTTTGGGATGTTCAAGTCTTACTAGTGCGGAGTCCCTTGACTCTGTGGGTGTCATATTGATCTTTTTGTTGTTGACTGTGTTCTTATACTGTTGTCTACCTAGCCTATATTCCAGTGCATACTGTTGGTGTTTCTCACTCTCTTGGTGGGTACAGGACCAAGGTTCTCTTCTGGTAGGTGCAAGCAGGTCCAATACTCCTATGGCTGTACTTGTCCAGTGCGTGAAGGTGGGACTAGGACACTGACAATCTCAAGATGGGCTGGTCCGCTGGGACAGGTTACCTTGTGCACAGGCCCTAGTCCTCAGAAAGCTCCAAGCTGGGCACAGGAATGCAGGCTCTTTTCCATGAGCAGAGGCATGACCATGATGCCTGTAGACTCTGGACAGGTTCGTCCCTCTGGATGGGCTCTCCCCACCCCATTGGGAGCACAGGCCCCAGACCTTAAGAGGCTCCAAGCAAGGCCGAGGAAGGCAGGCCAGAAACAGCCCCAAGCTTATCTCCTACCTTGGTTGGAGATGGAACCAGGATGCTGGCAGACTCTGGAAAGGCCAGTCCATGTTGATAGACCCCCCCCCCCATGCAGTCTCCAGTCCTCAGGAGGCTGGATAGTAAAAAGTTTTTAAAAGCTTTTTGTCACCATCAGTTCATCTCTTCTTACTACATTGTCATGAAAACTGAGGGACAGATTTTGCCAACATTACATCTCTATTCATTTTCTTTTTACTTTTTTAAAAAGTGTTTCAAAAACCAATTTACTGAGTTTAGAATCATATATTCACATCACATTCCCTAACCTGTGTAGCTCCCACTTGACTGGAGAGAGATATTGTCTTCATAATATTTATCAAACACTAATGATTTTCCCCTGACCTGGGTATCAGCTCAAGGCTCATTTGGTAAAAGCCCAAGTCTATTATTTTCAAAGTGTTGCTAAATATAGCAATGACATATTCCCAGTTTGTAAATGATATTGAAAAGTCTATGAGATCATAGTAATAGATTGATGTTCATAGGAAAAGACCAAGAAGCTTGTTATGTCTTCAGGGCATGTGAGGACACAAAGAGTTGCTGGCACCCAGAGACATCTCTTACAATCTTGGCAGTACCCTGTTCCCACAGTTGTGGTTTCCAAACAGAAAGGAATGCATTTCTATTGTTCATAAGCCCCACAGTCCATGACACATCATAATAGCATTGAGTGACATAGGAATTGGTACATATACCATAGAAAAGAAACTTAGGACTGGAGGGTATAGAAAATACCAGAAAACTTTGGGCAGGGAGTAAACTAATGCCAGAGCTAAGAAGTAAGGCCTTTCTTCTCAGAATCAAGAGAAGGCATTAGATTTCTCTGACCATCTGCCCATATCAGATCATCTCTCCTTTCTTTTCCCATGTCTCTGCCACCAGACAGTTATATGAACAGTTTTAAGGACCTTCACTAAAATCTGGTGTTTTATGCCAAAGTGGATGGAATGGAATCTGTCACTTTGAACTGCAAATTGGAAGTCACTGCTGTGGTTGCAATCTTCAGACACCAGCTGGAGAAGCCATAAAGCTTATCTCCAGACTCACTCTGCCAAATTAATTAAAGAGTCTTTCCCTATCTGACAGGGAAGGCTCTTAAATTTTTATTTGCTCCAACACTGTTAGTCATTTTCCAATTAGAAAAAAGAAAAGTGTGATAAATATAAATGTCTCTATTTTACTTTCTACAAGGGAAATCCCTAACCCTGCAACTAATATTTTAACTAAAAAAAAATTAAAAATAAATAATAAATAAAATAAAGCCATATGTAGTTTATATCTATTTTACTTTCTACAGCTGCATTTTATTTTGATTGTACTTTCTACTAAGAAATCATCTTGTATTTCTTTTTGTAATTACCTTTACAATAAGCATGAATAATGAAGCACTACTGTTATATTGCTTTTAATAAATATTACTATGCTAAGTCTATGCTTTGTAGGTCAACTTTGGTACTTTGCACAAGTTGATGATTACCACAACCAATTTCATTTTTGCGCTCTGCTGTATTTCACAGCATTAATCAACTCTTCTTTCATACCATCTTCCCCTGATTTGGCTATCATTTTTGATCTTTTGCTTTGTGAATGTCTATGTAAAATACCTGCATGCGTTATTATACAATGCTGCATTTTTACATATGTATTTACCACAATCTGTAGAAAAAGTATTTTAGTTGGTAGCTTACTGCTTCCCTCATACAAACACACACATACACATTATCAATGGTAGAAACTACTATGAAAATTGCCATTCTTTCTGTGTGTGTTCTACATTTTTCCTGTAGTGACATATTATTTATGATTTATTAAAGCTTGACTGAGGATTCAGGAATCAAAATCACCCTCAAGATGCAGATAAAAAGTAGTTTTGACACAACTTTAATTCCCACAGCCAGAAGCTAGGAGGCTGTGGTTCATACATTTAATCCTAGTACTCAGGATTAAGTGGTAAATGGATATCTGTGAGTCAAATATCACCCATATCTACACAAATTGAATCAGTCTAAAAGAATTATAGATCACACCTTTAATCCCAGCACTAGAGGGGTATAAAAAACAGGAGCAAGTAGTCAGCAGGAAGCATTCTAACTCCAGACACATTGAGGAGAGGAAGCAGTTTGAGACTTGGTGAAAAGCTCCTGTGTGGACCAGCCCTTTCATCCTGATCTAGAGGTGAGAGCTAGTGGCTGGCTGCATTGGTTCCTTGATCTTTAGCTTGAACCCCAATATCTATCTCTGGGTCTTTTCTTTGTTCCTGTTACATTTTCCTCCAAAACATTCTTATAAAATTGCTGGATACTGGGCCAATGAGATGGTTTAGCTGATAAAGGTGCTTGCCACTGAGCCTAGAAACATGAGTTTGATTCCTGGGAATCACATGATGGAAGGAGAGAATTGGCTTCTGTAAGATGTTCTCTGACCTCCACAGAAATGGTGTAGAATCTACACACACACACACACACACACACACACACACACACACACACACACACAGGGAAATGAAATAAAACATAAAGGTGCTGGCTGTTCATAACTTTATAATGAATAAGTCTTCACCCAGAGTTTATGAAACACTAACAACCTAATATAATACAATACAACACAATACAATGTAATAAACACTAACAATATAATACATATTTGAAGTAAATGCTACAGTTCTGTTTGAAACACAAGAACACTAAAAACTGAGAGGAAGCAGTGTTTTAAGTGGAAGATCTTAGACTTGAAGTCAGGTCTTATCATCTTGATTTTGATTAAGGGATGAGCTCTTCCTATGCAGTTCAGGCAAGGGCCACACAACATTCCTGATTCAGTGTCTTGAGCTGCCATCTCTATAGCACACACATCATGCCTTGCTTGTCCACATTTATTCTCCTATCTGGTATCCATCATTACTCCTTGGTACTTTGTTTTGGTTTAACCTTTGCAGAAATAATTACCAAGTTCCTGTGAATTATTCTTCAGATTAAATTTATTCTTTTCTATATCCTATGTTTTTATTGTCTCACATTTAGACTATCACAGATCTTTTATATTAGTTCATTAAGAATTTTCTACAATGTATTTTTGAAATATTTGCCCATCCCCCAACTCCTAGAAGTTACTTTTTTCCTGTCCACCCAACTGTCTTATTATTTTAAGCACAGAAACTCTAATTTGTGCTACCAAGATTATCTTAAATATTTGACCAAACAATGGATGTGTGGCCATCATTTGGAGTGTAGTTTTACCTATCAGGGGTTACTCCCTTAAAGAAAACTGATTCTGCTTTTCCCAGAAACTACCATTTATCAATAGCTCCTGAGGTATAAGTGCTACTTTATGTCCACTTTCATTCTCAATGCTGGATTTTATCTGGCTTAAGCTTGTACAGATCTTGTACATGCTGTCATAATTACTGTGAGTCCATATATGAAACTACCCTGTTATGTTAAGAATATACTATTTCTTTGTATTCATATATTGCCTCTGTCTCTTTCATCTTTATGTCTCCTCTTGTCCAATGATCTCTGAGCCTTGTGTGGAGAGAGAATGCTATAGATACCTTGTGCAAGGTTTGAGCATCCCTTAGCCTTTTATTCTCAGCATTTTTGCCCACTGTGGTTCTCTTTCTTAATAATTTGCCAAAAAAAGGTTTTTACTATGAAGACTGAGAGATGCACTATCCTGTTGATACAATGATAAACCAGTAGGATTATGGTTTTTTTTTTTTTTAAATGGTATTTGTTTCATTTTATGTGTATGAGTGTTTTGCCTTTATGTGTGTATGCAATATTTAATATATTCATGTTTGTATATGTGTATTTATGTACATGCACAACATACATACCCAGTATCACCTGAGATCACAAATGAGATTCAGATTCCATGTAACTAACGGATGGTTGTGAGCTACTGTGCAGTTGCTGTGAATCAAATCTGGAACCTCTGCCAAAGCAACAAGTGCTCTTAACAGCTGAACCATTAGGAATAGATCTACTATTATAACTACTTCATAGAATGATAATAACGGGTTCTCCCCTAGGATCTTGATCGTGTCTAGCCACCTATTCTTGGTTCCATTAAGGTGCCAGTCATGAGTTTCATCTTGTGCAGTGGGCCTTAAAAACAATCAGAAAGTAGTTGGTTACTTAAATGAAATCCTGCCATTATTGCACATTAGCATGTGTCTTGCCAGACTAGTCTTTATTGTATCTCATAGGGTTTATACCTGTGTAAAACTGATGTTTACTTTTCTCCTCTTGTGTGCATAGCCCATTCAATATGCTGATAGCTTAGGCAGTGAGATGAGTTTTCCAGGGGAGTTCCAGCTTTATTCCTCCATGTTCCATGATTTGGGTTATGTTTTATTTACCAAGTGAGACTTATCATGAAGTTCTGGGGTTTATCAAGAACAATGGCTATATGAGGCTAACAACTCCAAAAATTGTTACTATTTTTAGTTTTGGAATTTGTAGTTGTTAGCTTGTGATTTTTTTTTTGTGATAATATTTTTTAAAATTGAAAATTGAAAAAGTATATATATATATATATATATATATATATATATATATAAAAGAAAAAGTGAAATAACAATAACTAGAATTTGCACTTTGGAAAGAAATGGTTCAGTCCATTACTGCATTTGTTTATGTTACATTTTTAAACCTCCTTGATGTGACTCACATGGTTACCACTTCCTGAATAAGAACAATTACTTGCCCTTTTAGTAGCTAACTCCCTTGAAGGGAGTTTCTCTAAATATGCCAACCTTGAGCCACTGAAATTAAAGACAAACAAACAAACAAAACAAAAACAAACAAACAACAAACAAACAAACAAAAGCCTGAGTTATTTGCGCAAATGCAGATTTGAGGTTATTCTCAAGCCTGAACTACCATTCTTGGTAAAAGAAGTCCAAGAATTGATTGTTTGTTTTTTCTCCCCAGAATTCCTAAGTGACTCTATTCCTTGCAGAAAATTATGATGTCCCAAAGCCAAAGTCCTCCTAGAAGCCCAACCATATGAGTACTCATATGAGCTTCATGCTGCTGCTTTGTGACCTTTTTTAATTTGTCTTATTTGTATTTCACTTTGTAAAGCAATCAAATAATCATAAATGGAAGCTGTAAATACAGAGCACTATGATAGAGAGTACATCAAAACAAGCTTATTTTACACGTCAACCCCAGTTCCGCACTCTCCCATCCTCCCCTACTTCCCCCAAAATCCCCAACCCATCCCTTTCCTACTAAACAGAGAGCAGACTTCCATGGGGCCTCCCCCATGTTTCTAGGCTCAGGGAGTATCTATCTATGTGAAATGGGCTCCCAAAGTCCATTCATATACTAAGGATAAACATTGATCTAATTCAAGAGGCCACATAAACAGCCCAGTCCTCCTAACACCCATGTTCAGAGGGTCAGTGTTGATCCTATGCTGATTTCCCAGTTGTCATACTGAAGTCCATGTGGTCCCCCTTGTTCAGGTCAGCAGTTTCTGTGGGTTTCTCCAGCCTGTCTTGACCCCTTTAATCATTACTCCTCCCTCTCTGCAACTGGATTCCAGGAGTTTGGCTCAGTGTTTACCTGCGGATGCCTGCTTCTACTTACATTGGTTATTCCATGAAGGCTCTGGGATGGCATATAAGGTAGTCATCAATCTCATTACCAGGAAAGGGCATTTATGGTAGCCTCTCCACTATTGTTTACATTGTTAGTTGGGTTCATCTTTGTAGGTCTCTGAACATTTCCCTAGTGCCATATTTCTCTTTAAACCTATAGTGGCTCCATCTATTTTTTCCCTGACTCAATCTTCCTGCTCTGTCATGCCCATCTCTCCCCTTTTCTTTCTAACTCCCTGTCTTTCCCCCCATGCTCTCAATTTACTTGGGATATCTTGTCCTTTTCCCCTTCTCCAGGGGACCATTATTGTCACTCTTAGGGTCCTTCTTGTTTCCTAGCTCTTCTGGCAGTGTGAATTGTAGGCTGGTAATTCTTTGCTTTATGTCTAAAAACCATATATGAGTGAGTACATACCTTGTTTGTCTTTTTGTGACTGGATTACCTCACTCAAGATGGTTTCTTCAAGTTCCATCCATTTGCCTGTGAATTTCAAGATTCCATTGTTTTCTTCTGCTGAGTATTACTTCATTGTGTAAATGTAAAACATTTTCTCCATTCAGTCTTCAGTTGAGGAGGATTTAGGTTGCTTCCAGGTTCTAGCTGTTACAAATAATGCTGCGATGAACATAGTTGAAAAGATATCCTTATTGTATGAATGCGCATCTTTGGGTATATGCCTAATAGTGGAATTACTGGACCTTGTGTTAGACTGATTCTCATTTTCATCAGGAACTGCCATACTGATTTCCAAAGTGACTATAGGAGTTTGCACTCCCATCAGCAATGGGGGAGTGTACCCCTTTCTCCACATCCTCTCCAGAATAAACTATCTTTGGTATTTCAGATTTTAACCATTCTGACAGGTGTAAGATGGTATCTCAGAGTTGATTTGTGTTTCTCTGATGGCTAAGGATGTTTAACACTTTCTTAAGTGTCTTTCATCCATTTTAGATTCCTCAATTGAAAATTCTCTGTTTAGTTCTGTACCCCACTTTTTAATTAGATTACTTGGTGTTTTGGTAACTAGCTTTTTCAATTTTTTTATATATTTTGAAAATCAGCCCTTTGTCAGATGTGGGGTGGCGAATATCTTTACATTGCATGGGCTGTCATTTTGTCTTGTATATTTTGTCCTTTGCCTTACAGAAGCTTTTCAATTTCAGGGGCTACTATTTACTAATTGTTGATCTCTGTGTCTGTGCTACTGGTTATGTTTAGGAAGCAGTCTCCTGTTCTAGTTTGTTCTAGGGTACTTCCCAGTTTCTCTTCTAAGAGGATTGGTATTGTTAGATTTTTGTTGAAGTCTTTGATCCATTTGTACTTAAGTTTTATGGGTCTATTTGCAGTCTTCCACAAGTCAGCATTCAGTTATCTCAGCACCATTTGTTGAAGATGCTTTCTTTTTTCCATTGTATAGTTTTAGCTTCTTTGTCAAAAATCAGGTGTTCATAGCTGTGTGGGTTAATATCACAGTTTTCAATTAGATTCCATCTGTCTTCCTGTCTATTTTTCTGCCAATACCAAGCTGTTTTTAGGACAATAGCTCTATAATAGAGCTTGAAGTCAGGGATGGTGATTCCTCCAGAAGTTCCTTTATTGTACAGGGTTGTTATGGCTATCCTGGGTCTGTTTTTCCACATAAAGTTGAATATTCTTTTTTCAAGGTCTATCAAGAATTATGCTGGGAATTTGATAGGGATTGCATTTAATATGTAAATTGCTTTTTGCAGGATTGACATTTTTACTATGTTGCTTCTAATTTAGATACTTTCAGCAAATATGCCAAGAGCATGGGAGATCTTTCATTTTCTGGTATCTCCTTTAATTTCTTTCTTTAAAGACTCAAAGTTTGTATTATACAGATCTTCCACTTGTTTGGTTAGTGTCACCCCTTGGGTTAACATTAGCCTGTGATGTCTTAATTAGTCTTTTTTAAAACTATGCCCTCTCCCATTGATATGCCATTTGAATTACCAACTAGGTTAAAGAGAAAGCAACATGGTCCATTTATACCTATTTGTGTTCTCCTAGTTCCAAGAGCAAATCTAGAATATGTAGTAATTACTCAAATGTCTTTATCTTGAGATCATTTGATTTAATTTAATCTTTTTAGAAACCCCCCAAAATCCAAATTTGTCATAAATCTGTAGTGTAGTCTGAAAAGAATTCCATATTGATCACATAGTACAAATTATTCTGACAAAGAGGACTTGAGCTTGTAGAACACATTTTATCAATTGTCTACTGCTAAAGCTCCATCACCAAGGCACTGAAATTATGAAAACTTAAGTATTTATATTACAATTTCTCTACTAAACACATGTAAGCAAGGCATAAAATAATATCCCCAATTACCAGCATTAATGCAAATTTAACTGAAATTAAAATATCAGTAGTAAATTTTACAGTCATTCTGCTCCGTTTTCACCTTAGTTGATTAGACTGCTTCATACCTATGCAGCTGAAAGCAAAGCATGCCATCAACCTGGTACTTTCATTCCATAGTGTTCTACCCCATACCAGAGTTCCACTTACACTTTATATCTGACCAAGAGAAGTAACATAGAAACTAGACTATTTATAGTCGGATAATTTCATTAGTACTTTATTAGTACTGAAGATGGAGTCATCTAATTTAGATACTTTCAACAAATATGCCAGAGAAACAACCAAAAAGTTTTGGAATGATTACACATCAATATAGAATGGTATAGGTAAGGAAGAACGTCCTTAAAACATAGCTGTTCAATTTTTACATCACACCTTCACCTTGTAATCACACAAATATTTTAGGATGCATGCATAGCTATCCTGGGAAGCAGGCAGGGCTACAAACTGGACCCACCTGCAGGATACTGTGAAGATAAGAACTATCTCATTTGATATAGGCAAATAGACACAACCCATCATATGCATGCTTTCAAGATAAATAGTCTTAAAGCTAGAAGACTTAACATTCAATGTGTGGACAGTTCTGGGCTATCCCTGTGAAAGGATCGTTTAACCTCCAAAAGACTGAGAAGCATTGTGCCAAGTTGAGAAGAATTGTGGCAAGTTCATTCCCAGACTGCTTTTTTTTTTTTTTTTTTTTTTTAACCAAATTTCTTAGGGAGTTGTCTCAATTCATCGTAAGATAGGAATGTAGGAATATCTCAGTTTCTGCTGTTTAGTTTTTGGTGCTCATAACCATGACCCTAACTTTAGCCTTTTATTTACTTATTTTTTTAAGAACACATATTGATAGCATGAAATACTTTACAAACTTAAAATATCCCAAAGCCTTATAAATTAAAATATTTTTAAAGCTACTCCTTGTAATACATCCAAGTTTTTTAATTAAAATTGTCTGCAAAACTCCAAAATTTCCTCTTAAAGAAGTTTAATCTCATACAACTATATGCTCTTGGAACAAAAGTACCATTTTTACTTCCAGGGGGTGGAAAGAAAAACAAAAACAAAAACAAAAACAGGCCATAACCATAATCTGGACAAGGGAAAACAAAATTAACATAGTGCAAACAATTCAAATCTCAATATGTGGGATTCACTCACAGTCCTCTGGGCTTCCACAAGGGCTCAAGTCACCTTGTTAGCCCTGACCTTGGCAGCATATATAGCCTACCTTCTAGAAGCCAGCTGGCTCCTTTGCATTGTGGCTGGTCTTTTTGGTGTTTATCACATGGTACTGGCATATGCAAAACTTCTGGGGTCCTTCTGGGTCCTCTTTAAGACCTTCAAGCCTATTACACAATGGTGAGCCTAAGCTGTTCTCCATGACACATCATATCTTTAAAACCAAGCCTACCTTGGTGACTCTCACATTACAAAGTTCAGCTGCCAGGACAAGATATGATCAAGCTTACCTAGTGCAGTTGGCTAAGACAAACTTGTTTAGGGAAGTGGAAATATGTGGTTTGACACCTTATATGACCAAGAGCCTCCAGCATCTTAGGAAGTATCTTTTTCATGTAAAGGCTTACAAGTTAGAGGCATTTTTGTTTCATGGTTCTCTTAGGCACAGTGATTAAAACTTAAAACATAACTTTGGCTCTCTAACTTCCTCCCTCCCTCCCTCTCTTTTCCTTTTTCCCCCTCCATGCCTGCCTGCCTGCCTCCCTCCCTCCCTCCCTCCCTCCCTACTCCTATTTCAATTTTCAAGTCTTGAATGATTTTCTTCATCTGTTTGAATTTTCTTGACATTCTTGTCTTTAAGCGATTTGTTGATTTCCTCCAAATTTTTGTCTTTTCCTAGATTTCTTTAAGGGAAGTTTTCACTTCCTCTTTAAGGGCCTCTATCATCTTCATAAAGTTATTTTTTACCTAATTTTCTTGAGCTCAAATACATTGGGTTGTTCAGTTCTTGCTGTTATAAGACCACTGTGTTCTTATGGTACCCTATCGCCGTTTCCATTGTTGAATGTATTCTTATGATGGTGTTTACTCATCTATTCTTCCAACTGGTGTTGGTTGTACCTGAGCCAATGTAGTCTTCTGGGGCTGCAGGGGCAGAGGGCCTGGCCACAAAGAGGATGACCAGTTTTGTGTCTTTAGGCAGCTGAATGGATCTTGAGAGAACAGAATCCAGTTGTTTGTGGTGGTGGTAGTGCACCTTCGGGACAGGTCTGTAAACCTGCTTCCTTCATCCCTTCATCCCTACCTTCTTTCCCTCTTTTTTTTTTTTTTTTTTTATTCCTTTCACATGGTGAGGAGGATTGGCTTCAAGGCCTTGCATATGCACTCTACTACTAAAATGACCTCATCTCTCTTATTATTATCTCTCTTATTATTAATGATTCTAAGAAAACAGTACACATTGAAATTTAATTAACAGTAGATGAAAATATTCTGCAAAGTTACATTTTAAAATGTTCCAATTTTACAAAGAAATTGAAAGCAGAAGTTATAAATGTAGTAGTAACCTATCGAATATTATTTATTTAGTAAGTTAAGATCAAATTTGTTTTAACCTGGTTCTGTTGCACCCTTCCAATTTAGTGAATAAAATTTAGAATGTGCTCATGTTATCATTAATGTAACAGAGTAGTTTATGTAATTTTCATGTAAACATTTGACTCTTTAAAAATTATCTTTTATATATATAAAGTAATATATATATATATATATATGCACAAACATTTAGTATATATAGTAGGAAATTATGATTTCCAGTCCAACTAACTTTTCCTAACCATGAGATAGAGGTAAATAATTCCATTATTTCCTGTTTTTGTTGGAATTTACCCCCAGAGTTATATAGAAAAATATTTTTCATGTTGTTTCTTGCCATTGTGTTTCCATTATTTGAATATAACACTTCAAAAGATGTGTACTTAGATAGAATTTTGAAAAATGTGACAATCTGTAACCTTCAAATGGAAATTGTACGGGAAAAGACACATGGAGACTAAAGATGAGCATCACAGCCTCATGTGGAAGTACAATTAGGCACTATATAGAGTCTTTATTTGATTCTTCTGATAAAAATCTCAGCTAGTGATAGATTCTAGAATTCTCTCTCTTTCTCTCTCTGTGTGGGGGAAGTGGAAAGGCTGTTTGTGTTTATGGATGCATTGTTTGTACATGTGTATATGTTTGTGTTTGCTAATGATCATGTTTGTCTTTAGTCAACAAATACTCCTATGTAGTATTATAACCTATATATGAAATGCTAAAAGAGCTTATAATAAGCTCATATAATGTATCAATATCAACAAGTCAACAAATAACTTATGTGCTACACATCTTTGTAAAGATAATACATTCCATTTGATCAAAACAAGGATAGTCAACCAGGACTTACATATTTTTAATTTTTAAAACTTTATTATTTTCTCATATATTGCATCATTACTTCAGGTTCTGTAGTGAGATAGTTCTATGGCACTGACCACGCCCATTGGGGGGTGGAGCCATGGGTGGAGTGACCTGTGGAAGGAGGTCGGAGGGGGCCAGGAAAGGCGCTCTCTTTCTGGCGTGACTCGGACAGGAGAGGATCGGGTTGAATTTCCTGGTGTTCATCTGTCTAGGTTGTAAGTTATTTCTCCCTGAATAAACATCTATTCGGCCTATTAGTTTATCCTGATCCTTATTTACCGCGATAAGGTTCTCCTCTCCTCTCTTCCTATCCTCCAAGTCCCCACCATACCTCATGTTCCCCAGCTCCACTCTTCCTCTTTTCCCTTCAGAAAAGGGCAGACCATCCAATGATATCAATCAAACATGGCATGGCATGTTATAATAAAACAGGGCATATCCCCTCATATTAAGTCTGGATGAGGCAATCCAGTAGGACTAAAAGTGTCCCAAAAGCAGACAAAAGAGTCAGAGACAGTCTCTGCTCCCACTGGTAGGAAGGGAGGGAGGGATCCCCTGAGGTCTGCCTAATGTCTTGCTGTTGGTAGATGAAGATTCTCTGATGATGATTATGTGGACTCTAGTCTATGAGTAGAGCTCAGTATCATTAGGCATTATTTCATTTATTTTGTTTTGTTTTGCTATTTTTGCAGATAATGATTGGTTCTATCCTTGATCTGAGTTATCCATATGCTGGTGCCTGGCCATCCAGGCAATATCTGGCATGGGCTCCCTCATGTTTCAGGATCTCAATTTGGATCAGTCATTGGTTAGCCACTCCTACAAGTTCTGTTCTGACTTTACCCCCAGAACATCTTGTAGGCAAGACTTGTTGGTGGAAGATTTTGTGACTGGGATGGTGTCCTAATCTCCCCACTGGAAGCTTTGCCTACTTACAGAGGATGGCCAATTCAGGATCCATATCCTTCATTGCTAGGTATCTTCACTAGGGTCACCCTCCTAGGAGTTTCAATTGAAGTTGGTTCCTACCTTGTCTCTAAAATGGCCCCTGATTCCAGTTGTCCCCTCACGCACCCCCCCACCAAAATATCCTGTTCCTTCTCCACCTGCCCCTACTGTACTCATGAAATCTATTCCTTTCCTCCTTCCCAGAGAGCTCAAAATATCCCCACTTGGGCCTTCCTTGTTGCTTAGCCTCTCTGGGTCTATAGATTGCAGCATGATTATCCTTTATATCTAATAGCCCCTTATAAGTGAGCACATACCATATTTGTGTTTTTTTGGTCTGAGTTAACTAACTTCATATGATTTTTTTTCCTAGTTCCATCCATTTGCCTGCAAATTTTCTGGTGTTATTACCTTTTTTTCCAGTTGAGTAATGCTCTATTGAACAAATGCACCATATTTTCTTTATTCATTCTTCAGTTAAGGGGCATCGAGGTTGTTTCAAATTTTTGGCTATTGTGAATAAAGCTATGAACAGAATTGAGCAAGTATCCTTGTGGCAGGATGGTGCATCCTTTGAGTATATATCCAAAAATGATATAACTAGATCTTGTGATCAATTCCCAACTTTCTGAGGAACAGCCATATTGATTTCCAAAGTGGCTGTATACGTTTGTATTCGCACCAACCAGCAATGGAGGAGTGTTCTCTTTGCTCTACATCCCAGACAGCATGAACTGTCACTTGTGTTTTTGATCTTAGCCATTCTGACAGGTGTAAGATGGAATCTCTGACTCATTTTGATTTGCATTTCCTTTTGGCTAAAGATATTGGACGTTTCACTGTGTTTCTCAGCCATTTGAGATTCCTGTGTTGAGAAGTCTTTGTTTAAATCTGTACCCCATTTTTAAATTGGATTATTTGGATTGTTGATGTCTGGTTTCCTGAGATTTTTATATTATTATTATTATTATTATTTTGGATATTAGCTCTCTGTTTAATGTTGGGTTGCTAAAAATGTTTTCTCATTCTGCATACTGCCATTTTTCAGGATTCACATTTTAACCAAAGAAATATTCTTGACTACCTCATGATGAAAAATACTAAGAGTCCTGCTACTACCCAAGTCTTTAATTTCACAACTCTCTAGTTTTACACCACTTCTGTGGGTCTGCAGGTGTGTGACACCAAGCTTAGTTACATGATTTTTTATCCAGTGTCTCAAACAAACAAACAAAAAAAAAGCGCCCAAAACCAAAAAGCAAACAAACAAAAAACAAACAAAAAAACCCCAGAGCAATGACAATGATTATTTAAAACTAAGTCAAAGGGAACAATAGGACAATAGGTATCCTGAGAATAAGATGTGAGAACAAAGAAAAATTATGTAAAAATTAAAGCCTGTATCTTGTGTGTGTATATATATGTATACATGATCTTTTTTGTGCTTATCTTTTTGCAAGTGTGAATGGAAGCCAGAAGTCAGCATTTTAATCTTCCAGCGTAGTGTGCATTAATTAACACACACGACTTTTGTGTGGGTGATGGTTATATAAATTCAGGTGTCCATGCCATACAGCAAGCATTTCCCAACAAGATCGTGTCCCTAATCCCCTAGAACATAGTATCTTCAAAAGCAATGCATAATTAAAAGTCCAGGGGAGATATTTTAAGCAACATTTTAGGAGGGGAAATATTAAAGATAAAGAAAAGAAATCACTTATTAGAAGATGTGGGAAAGTTTCCTCAGTTCAGACTGAATGCAATGGTCAAGGTTAACTACATAGCTCTTTATTTGTACACGTTACCCTTTGAATGCAGTTCAACTTCCACCTGAGACAGATCAATAATAGATGCAGTGAACTTTGACAAACTCAACTCAGAATATGAAATCACTTGGCATTGTTGTGGAATATGGCAGAGGAGAGCAAATGCAGTTACAATGGTCTGGGCAAGCATTCATGCAAATACACATGATATTTTAATGGAAATTCAATGTCTGCAATGACTTCATATGTGCACTCACATTACTATGACAACCAGGAGCTCGCTATAGTTCACTATGGAATAATGATTTGCTTATGCCTGAACATATAACATAACAGTTTTTCATCCCACTAATAAAAATTAAATTGAAAAAGAACCTTAAGCCAAGTTAGACTTAAAGGAGGACATTTACTTATGAAAATAAACATCTAGAATAATTTCTGGCTGCATTTTCTTCTTAATTCTGGGACTAACTCCCAGGATATATTAGTGTAGAAAAGTCTTGTCCACGGATGTTTTTGGTGGTAGAATTCTTAAGTGAAGATGACTTTGCAACATGAACTTGAATAATAATTACAGCCAGGGCAATGCTGGAAGCACGTAGCTGACAACTGCTTCTCTGGAAAAGGAGCATTGCAAAGCCTTGTCAATTAATTATAGTTCAACAAAAATATCTCTCCTGCAAGACTTCTTGTTTTCACTTCCTGCCACGTTAATGGCACATCACTGAGAAGTAAATCACATCTAATAAGCACTTACCATGTTCTCTGATCCTTTGCCTTCCTTCTATTGACTCCACATACACAACTACCAGGTCCTGACATAATTTAAAAGGACTCCAATGTCTCTCTCTCTCTCTCTCTCTCTCTCTCTCTCTCTCTCTCTCTCTCTCTCTCTCTCTCATTCTCTCTCTCATGCTTGAGCCTGACCAAGTTGATTGGAACATGAAGAATTACACTGGCATTCTATATTCCCAGTACTTTTTCTCGGTATCCACTAAAGATGTTGCTGAAAGGAAGCTATGTCCCTGGGGTTGAAGCCTTACATGTAGGAATAGGTCATGAGAGCCAGGTATGATCCCAATTATCTACTATAGGAATGGAAGCAAAATGACTCAAGGTAGAAAGAGCAGACCTTGCAGTCTCTAAGCTTCAGGAAATTCTACTTTATATGGTCTGGGAAAGACAGGGGGAAGCCAAAGGAAAGTGGACTTTCAAGTAAGAAACTGACATTTGCATTAACTTCTGTTTCCACAATGGCTCAGGGGCTTAATGTAAGTTCTATTTATTCTTTGCTTCAGTTCCAACATCCAAAGCAGTCATGCATCCTGCTTACTGTATTTGTAAGTTATATTTTATTTTATATGATGTGCATGAACCTTTTCCCCAAATGAATGTCTAAGCACCTCTTTTGTGTCTACTGCCTACAGAGGTCAGGAGAGGGTGTCCAAATTCCTGGAACTGAAGTCAGACATTATGTGCTATGAACCAAACCTGGTCCTCTGGAAAAGCAGCCAGTGCTCTTCATAACTGAGCCATCTCTCCAGCTCCTGGAAGTCAATAATTTTGGAGACTGAATAACACCACAAGCAACAACTCTTCTTTCTCTAAATCAAAACATTCTTTTTTATTTTTTTCTCAAGTTGCTTCTTAGTTGCAAGGACTGTTTCTGTTGAGAGTGAGTGAACATTACTAATTGACAAAACTTTCCCTGTATAAAGGCACAATCTTTTTTTATTTATTTATTTTTATTTTACATATCTATCCCTGTCCCCTCTCTCTCTTTCTCTCTCTCTCTCTCTCTCCCTTCTTCCCTTCTTCCCTCTTTTCCTCTCTCCAACCCTCATATGCACCCTGACCACCCTCGCCTCCCATCCTCTCAGCACTCCACATGTAGGATGAGGCCCTCTCAGAGGAGGTCATCTAAATCTGTCAAGTCTTTTGGAACAGAGACTAGGACTTCTCTCCTGTCTCTAGGTTAAGGGAGTATCCCTCCATGGGGGATGTGCCCCGCTAAGTCCTTTTGTGCACTAGGAATCCATCCTGGTTCCACTGTATGAGGAGCCTTAGGATGCTCAAGCCTAGCTGAGACATGAGACACAATCTTATTAAACAAATTAAATGAGTCACAGATAGAAAAATCATGATTTCTGTCATTTGAAGGGCCTTGAATTTAAAGACACATAAAATCATATATGTCTAGATAACTGGAAAGTAGAGCTGAAACTTTCTACAGAACAAGGAGGTGAGAGAAAAGATAGAGGCTGGGAAATACACTCAAAGTATTCTCTGTATTATGTATTTACATGAAAATGGCCTTGTGTGACTTTGTATAATATCTTTAAAAAATCATTAAGAAACCTTTATTAATAATTAATGACATCCCCACTAACCCCACAAATTTTATAATGATGTTCATATTTATGAGGTGGGGAAACCAAACTGGAGAGGTTTGGTACATGGTGAAGGCTAGTTCATTAATTTGTGGGTAGTTACCTAATTATCATTATCTGTTTTCAAAACATCACTGCTCTTTCTATTGCACTATGTATTCTAAGTCTGAGTCTTTGAAAACTAAGTCTGAGGTTGGAATTGAATGAAAGAAATATAAAAGAAAAGAGCATGAGTTCTATATATGGTGGGTGAGAGTTTATTGTAAATTAAAGGGAGATAATCACCAAAAGGATGGACATCTGGGAGAGTCCAGTGTTCACATGAACAGACTGAACTGGACCATGTGAGGAGAGGGTATAGGGGATATAGAAGAGAGCAGCAGCCTGGGCCAAAGATTGACCTAAAGAGTAGACAGAAAGGACCAGGTAACCAAAATGGATGAGTTAGACAAAGAAGAGCAGCTAGAGGAAGGGCAGCCAAGCTGCTGGAATGGAGACATACCATGTAATAGGTAGGGCTGAGGGATGCTGGAAGAACCTGGTGGCCAGGTCCACTTTGATATGTTAAATAGGTATCTCAGCTCTTTCTTTGTTCCAGGTTTGAGACATAATAGGAATGAATTGTATTCTTACTATAGGTGTTACTGCCCAAATGTAGATAACTATCCACAACTTAGAGCCATCAATAATGCCTACTTCCTCTGTCCATACTACCAAATGGCTTTCATTGTAGTTTGGAGTAAGTCAGAGTACTATTTTGAGAAGTCATTTATTATTTTAATGTCTATGCTGAGCCCATTTTCACTCCATGCAGCTCTTAACTCAGACATTCTGTATATAAAGATTGATGATATACACTACTTTATATTCCCCTCTTTGATTGCCAAACTTAGAATACATTTTCTATATTCTAGGAGTCACTCACGAGGCATGTAGAATAGACATACTCTTTATTTTACTAATTTCATGAATCTGATAAGATGACAGTTATTTACCACCAAAACAGGTCAAGGTTACAAGAAAAAAATAGCTATAAAGTGATTACCTGTTAGTTTTCATCCAAACTTAAACAAACAACTCATAAAATAATATGAAAAAGTGCCTATGATCCTTACTTAACTTTGATCCATCACTGAAACTAGTATTGTTGCCCTTTAACAGTTACATAAGTGACATACTTGAATTGATGTATGACTACGGGTTGGGGTCAGCAGTAGATACCATCTTGAAAAATCTTTTGTTAAAAACTAAAATACCTGTAGGGCCTGAAATTGGAGAACATTCATAGCTGAGAAACCTCATTTTGACCTGACACAGCTTGTGGGTAAAGTAAGGCCCAGATAGGGAGTTGTATAAAACAGGAAGCCAGGGGCAGTGAGACTCTCAAGACTGACTCAAGCTGGGAAATGCTTAGAACAGATAGCCTCAACCTTAAGGGCCATTTAATCAGCAAAGAATAATTGTGCAGTTCCTTATCTATGAGCCTGAGGAGAGGTGTATAACATTTTAGAATCACCTATCTGTTGTTCACTGCTTCCGGATCTGAGAACTCTGAATTTTCCCAGTATACTTGATATTCATGATTTCACCTGAATATTTTCCTCTCATATATAAAACCTGGATTTAAGAAATATGCAGGTGTGTGTGTGTGTGTGTGTGTGTGTGTGTGTGTGTGTGTGTATTGTGTGTGTGGTTGTGTGATTTTAGGCCACAAAACCATAAAGGAGAAATGGGTCAACAAGATCTTAAGGGAATATATAAATGGGATAATGGAAATAAGTAATGTGGAAACATAAAGTTGAATCATGGGGGAATAAAGGGAAACAATTGTAGGGAAATGATAGGAACAGGAGGAAAGGGAGAGGAATGAATGAAAGCAAACTGTACATGCCTTGATGAAACTCATTATTTTGTAGGCTAGGCTAGAAAATCAATACAAAAAAAAAGCCATAAAAGTTGATATATGTTTCAAGCTTTAGCAAATGAAACAACTGCTATTCTGTCTAAAATGTTATGACTTCCCTTTGCCAGAAGGGGTCTTCCATCAGATATCTACATGTTCCTCTCCTTTCTGCTCTCTAAATTTCCTTGCTTGCTCTAGACCATCTGGTGCAAAGTGGCAAAGACACCTGCTAACCCTTCTGGCCCTCAGACCTTACTATGTCTTTCTCTATTGCACTTAATGCCGTCTGCTATTCCTCGTGTACTTGTTTATAGTCAGTGTCTCCCATTAAGTCTTATGAAAGCAAGGACTTTTATCTTTTTTTTTTTTTTTTAACCGTGTCCTCGCAAACCTATTACAGTAGCAGGTATGGAATGCCAGCTGAGGAGATATTTACTAAGAATGAATGAGTAATGTTACTGTGGAATACAGAATAAACAAATCTACATTCTTTAAGGTGTGAAGAAATCAATATGTTCAATACACTTTGAGTAATAGCAACAGTAATTATTGCTGTTATCATTACTATTGGTACCAATTTTTATAAGCCTAGGCTTTGATACAAATATTTATTATAGTTTTCTTGATATATATATATATATAATTTTTTATTTAATTTTATATACCAAAGTCCAATTAAATGAAAACAAACATTTATACACAATATTTGGGAATTTGGGCGTCATTCTTTCCAAACTACTTCCTGCTGATAAGGGGCGCTGTCGTGGGGGATTCGAAGAAGATTCAGATATCCTAGCTGTAGTCTGTAGGGCTGTTTTGTCCAGCTGTTTGGAATGTAGGATCAGCTTGTACTCTGTTTCAGGCGGTCTGGCATGATCAAACCACATTAGTCTGGAAGGAATTCACATATTTTCATTTTCTGTGGAAACAAAAATAGAAATCCTTTTCCCCAGTAACTTGTTCTTCAACTTAAATTTTGGAGTCAAAGCGTTTTTTTTTTTTTTTTAATTTATTATTTACATGTCGATCCCAGTTCCCTCTCTCTCCCTCCCTCCCTCCCCTCCAGCCCTCCCTCCCTCCTTCCCTCCCTTTTACCCTCTCTGCCCTCTCACATGCACTCTAAACACCCTCCCCTCCCATCCCCCCACCCCAATTCCATATGTAGGGGAATGCCATCCAGTTGGGGTCATGTAGATATGACAGGTCCTGTGAAGTAGGGACTAGGGCTTCTCTCCTGTCTCTAGATTAAGGCAGTTATCCCTCCATGGGTGATATGTTCGCAAAGTCCTTTTGTGCACCAGGGATAAATCCTGGCTTCACTGTCTGAGGTCTCTTAGACTGCTCAGTCCTTCTGGCTGAGACCCATATTCAGGGGGGCCTGAGTACGTCCCATGCTGGCTTCCCAGCTATCAGTCTAGTGGCCCTTAGCTCCTCCTTGTTCAGGTAAGCTGTCTCTATGTGTTTCTGCCGCATGATCTTGTCCTCTCCATATGCATCTGGGTTCTAGTTCGACTCAGTGTTTATGTATGGGTGTTTGATCCTGTTTCAACAGGCATTAGTTGAGGGCTCCATGGATAAGTTACTTGTTGATCTCACTCTCCGGAAAGGGCATTTATGATAGCCTTTCCACAGAAGCTAAGATTGTTAGTTGGGAGCAGTCTTGTAGTTCTCTAGACCTTTCTTGGTGTTCAATTTTACCTTCAAACCAATATTGGCTCCCTCTCTCTGTCTCTGTCTCTCTCTTTCCTATCTTCTATTCCTAACCAGGCTCAATCTTCCTGGTCGCACATGTTTTCCTTTCCTCCCACTCATTTACTCCTACTTCTCTCTCCATTTGCTGCCCCCCCCCACTTCTCCTGAGCTCTGGGGGACTTGTCCCTTCCCAGTTCTGTGAGGGACTTTATATGAATCTCTTAGAATACACCTTGTATCCTAGTTCGTCTGGTGATGTGAATTATAGGCTGGTGATCATTTGATCTAGGTCTAAAATCCATATATGAGTGAGTACATACTGTGTTCCTCTTTTTGTGACTGGGTTAGCTCATTCAGGATGGTTTCTTCAAGTGCCATCCACTTGCCTGCGAATTTCAAGATACCATTACTTTTTTCTGCAAAGTAGTATTCCATTGTGTAGATGTGCCACATCTTCCTTAACCATTCTTCAATTGAGAGGCATCTAGGTTCTTGCTATCACAAATAGTGCTGCTATGAACATAGTTGAACAGATGTCTTTGTTGCATGGATGTGAATCCTTTGGGTATATGCCTAAGAGGGAGATTACCAGGTCCTGTGGTAAACTAATTCCCATTTTCCCGAGGAACTGCCATACTGATCTCCAAAATGGCTGTATGAGTTTGCACTCCCACCAACAGTGGAGGAGTGTTCCCCTTTCTCCACATCCTCTCCAACATAAGTCATCACTGGTGTTTCTAATTTTAGCCATTCTGGCAGGGGTAAGATGGTATCTCAAAGTTGTTTTGATTTGCATTTCCCTGATAGCTAAGGATGTGGAGCATTTTCTTAAGAGTCTTTCAGCCTTTTTGATTTACTCCATTGAGAATTCTTTCTTCAGTTCTGTACCCCATTTTTTAATAGGGTTATTTGGTGTTTTGTTGACTAGTTTCTTGAGTTCTTTGTGTATTTTGGAGATCAGCCCTTTGTCGCATATAGGATTGGTGAAAATCTTTTCCCAGTCTGTGGCTGCCATTTGGTCTTGTTGACTGTGTCCTTTGCCTTACAGAAGCTTCTAAGTTTGAAGAGGTCCCATTTATTAATTGTTTCTTTCAGTGTCTGTGCCCCTGGAGTTATGTTCAAGAAGTGGTCTCCTATACCAATTTGTTCAAGGGTACCTCCTACTTTCTCTTCTAAGAGGTTCGATGAGGCTGGATTGATGTTGAGGTCTTTTATCCATTTGGACTTGAGTTTTGTGCATGGGGACAGACATGGGTCTATTTGCAGTCTTCTACCCACCCTCATCCAATTGTGGCAGAACCATTTGTTGAAGATGCTGTCCTTGCCCCATTGTATACTTTTAGCTGTTTTGTCGAAAATCAGGTGTTCATAGGTGGATGGGTTAATATCTGGATTTCAATTTGATTCCATTGGTCTACCTGTCTATTTTTATGCCAATGCCAGGCTGTTTTCAGAACTATAGCTCTGTAGTAGAGCTTAAAGTCAGGAATGGTGATGCCTCCTGAAGTTCTTTTATTGTATAGTGTTGTTTTGGCTATCCTGGGTCTTTTGTTTTTCCATATAAAGTTGATTATTATCCTTTCAAGGTCGGTGAAGAATTGTGGTGGGATTTTAATGGGGATTGCATTGAATCTGTAGATTGCTTTTGGTAAGATTGCCATTTTTACTATGTTTATCCTACCTAACCAAGAGCATGGGAGATCTTTCCATTTTCTGGTATCTTCTTTAATTTCTTTCTTTAGAGTCACAAAGTTCTTATTATATAGGTCTTTTACTTCTTTGGTAAGCGTTACACCAAGATACTTTATGTTGCTTGTGGCTATTGTAAAGGGTGATGTTTCTCTGGTTTCTTACTCTGTCTCTTTGTCGTCTGAAAAAAATAGGGCTACTGATTTTTTTGAGTTTATCTTGTATCCTGCTGGTTTGCTGAAGGTGTTTATCAGCTGTAGGAGTTCCCTGGTAGAGTTTATTGGGTCGCTTATGTAAACTATCATATCATCTGCAAATAGAGACAGTTTGACTTCTTCCTTTCCAATTTGGATGCCCTTGATCTCCTTTTGTTGTCTTATAGCATTAGCTAGAACTTCTAGTACGATATTGAAGACATATGGAGAGAGAGGACATCCTTGTCTTGTTCCTGATTTTATAGGAATTGGCTTAAGTTTCTCTCCATTCAGTTTGATGTTGGCAGTTGGTTTGCTGTATATTGCTCTTATTATGTTTAGGTATGTTCCTGTTATCCCTGACCTCTCCAATACCTTTATCATGAAAGGGTGTTGAATTTTGTCGAAGGCTTTTTTCCACATCTAGGGAAATAATCATATGGTTTTTCTTTTTCTGTTTGTTTATATGGTGGATCACGTTGATAGATTTTCATATGTTAAACCATCCCTGCATTCCAGGTATGAAGCCTACTTGGTCATGGTAGATGATTTCTCTGATGTATTCTTGAATTCGGTTTGCCAGTATTTTATTGAGTATTTTTGCACCAGAATAAGAACACAATCAACAACAGCAAGGGCTATATGGCAGCACCAGCTACCGGCTCCCACTACACCAAGTCCAGAATGTTCCAACACAAATTAAACACAAGAAAAGACCTTAAAACATATTTATGAAGATGATAGAGTTCCATAAAGAAGTAAATAAGTCCCTTGAAGAAATTGAGGAAAAGTAAAAAAAAAAGAGGAAATGAGTAAATCCTTTTTAAAAGCCCCCCCAATCCAAATAGTTGAGGGAAATGGATAAAACTGTTCAAGAACACAGAAATGGAAAGAAAGCACAAAATGAGCCAATTCTGGAAATAGAAAATTAGGCAAGTGAACAGGAACTACAGATGCAAATAGAATTCAGGAAATAGAAGAGAGAACCAACAGAATACAAGAGATGGAAGTGAGAACCTCAGACATGAATTGATGGGAGGTGTCATTCTGTAAGTATGTTTCTTTTATTGGTTAATGAATAAAGCACTGTTGGCAAATAGGAAGGGAAGATAGGCGGGACTAGGAGACAAGGAGGATTCTGAGAGATGTAGGAGGAGATTCAAGATGTAGGGATTTGAGAGAACAGATCCAGACCCTCTCTCCTGTAAGATAAGACCATGCGGAAACACTTAGATTGATAAAATATGTTAATATTCAAGACAGAGCTAGCCAATAAGAAATGCTAGTAACAGGCCAACAGCTTTATATCTAATATAGCATCTCTGTGTGTTATTTGGGACTGACACGACTGTGGGACCAGGCTAGTGGGAAAACTACTCATAACAAAGGGTTTTTTAAAAAAATTAGATATAGTGGACAAAGAAGATATTAATTCTAAAATATTCATATAGAATACATCTAGGAAATCTGTCACACTATAAAAAGACAAAACATAAGAATAATAGGAATAGAAGAAGAATCCAAGCTCTAAGGCCCAGAAAATAATTCCAACACAATCATAGAAGAAAACATTCTTAATCTAAAGCACAAGATGCCTATACAGATACAAGAAGCTACAAAACACCAAATAGATTGGACCAGAAAAGAAAGTTTCCTTACAACGTCACAATCAAAGTATTAAATATACAGAACAAAGAAGGATTATTAAATGTTGCAAAACCAAAAGACCAAATAATGTATAAAGGTAAACCTACTAGAATTATACCTGACTTCTCAATAGAGTCTCTAAAAAGACAAAAGGGCCTGGGCAGATGCCCTACAGAATCTAAGGGACCACAGATGCCAGGCCAGACTACTATACTCAGCAAAACTCAATCATTGTAAGTGGAGAAAATGAGATATTTTATGATAAAGTCAAATTAAAACAATATCTATTTATAAATCCAGCCCTAAAGAAGCTACTAGAGAGGAAACTCCAACATAAGGAGATTAACTGCAATCTTCAAAACACAAGAACTAATCTCACACTAGCAAAAACCAAATACCAGAGAACCCCACACACACTCAACTATCACCACCATCAACAACAACAAAATAAGAGAAATTAGAAATATTGGTTATTGATATCTCTCTATATCAATATTCTCAATCACCTAATAAAAAGGCACAGAATAACAGAATGGATGTGAAAATAGGATCCATTTTTCTGCTGCATACCAAAAATATTCCTGAACATGAACATCAACAATAGACATTATTACAGAGTAATGTGTTGAAAAAAGAGTTTCAAAAAAAAAAAATGGACCTAAGAAGCAAGCTGGTATAGATATTCTAATATCTAACAAAATAACTTACAATGAAAATTAATCAATGAGTTGGGGAGGAGAACACTTCATACTCATCAAAGAAAAAACCCTTCAAGATGACATATCATTTCTGAACATATATTCCCTGAAAGCAAGGACATATATGTTTGTCAAAGAGACATCACTGAAACCCATATTGACATTCACACATTCATAATGGGATACTCCAATACCCCACTCTCACCATCAGGCAGGTCATACATACAAAAACAAAACAGAGAAACACTGCAGTGCATACTTTATTAACCAAATGAATCTAGCAGATATCTACATAACATTGCACTCTGACAGAAAATATTGCCTTTTTCTCAGCACTCATGGAGCTTTCTCCAAAATTTACCACAAACTTGGATACAAAGCAAGTTTTAACAGATACAAGAAAATTAGAATAATCTGCATCACATCAAACCACGATCTATTTAAGATAGATAACAACAAGAACAGAAACAAGAGAAAGCTTACAAACACATGGAAACAAAACAGTTCTCAAATGCATTAAAAAAAAATGGGTCTAGACAAATAAAGACAGAAATTAAAGAGTTTCTAGAATAAAAATGAACACACAACATATCCAAACTTATGGGTCACAATGAAAGCATTGCTAAATGGAAAGTTCATAACACTAAATGCCTTCATTTAAAAAAAAAAAGTGGAGAGAACTCTTACAGAACACAGAACACCTAAAAGTTCTAATTAAAAAACAAAAAAAGAATAAGAAGTATGCATACCCAAGAGTAGAAGGCAGGAAAAAAAAAAAACTGAGGGCTAAAATCAATAAAAATAGAAACATAGATTAAGACAAAGTATCAATGAAACAAAAAATTGGTTCTTTGAGAAAGTAAATGAGATAGACAAACCGCAATCCAAACTCAGTGAAGGATTGATGATGAATATTTGATTTTTATTTCAATAAAGGTAGATACAAAAGAGAGACATAAAAACAGATCCAAAAGAAATCCAGAAAATCATAAGGATAAATTTTAAAAATCTGCACTCTAAAAAATTGGAAAATCTAAACGAAATGAATAATGTTCTTGATAGGATCTACTTAACAAAGTTAAATGAAGATCATATAAATATTTTAAATATATGTATAACTCCAAGCAAAATAGAAGCAATCATTAAAAGACTCCTAACCACTAAAAAAAGTTTAAAAATCCCAAGGCTATTTAATGTTAGCACAGATTTCTACCAGATTTTCAAAGGTTTAAAGCAAATTTTCCACAAAATAGAAACATAAAGAGCATTGCCCAATCATTTTATAAGGTCACAGTTACTGTGATACAAAATTGCACAAAGACGGAACAGAGAAAGAGAAATATAGACCAAATACCTTTATGGACACTGATTCAAATGTACTCAATGAGATATTTGCATACCTAATCCAAGATTACATAAAAATACCACCCACCATGATCAGATAGGCTTTGCCCCAGAAATACAGGGATGATTTTTATGGGAAGGTCAGTAAATGTAACTCACCACATAAACAATCTAAAAGAAAAAAAAAAGCACATTATCAATTTATTAGATGCTGAAAAAGCCTCTAGAAAAACCAATACTGCTTGCTGATAAAAAGCCCTGGAAAGATTAGGGATAATAGGGATCTATACAATCATAATAAAGCAATATATAGCAAGCCTATAGTCATCTTCAAATTAAACAGAGAAACTCAAAGCTATTCTACCTAAATCATGAACAAGACATGGATGTCCAGTTTCTCCATACCTATTTACATGAACTATAGCTAGAGCAATAAGACAACTGAAGGAGACCAAGGAGATACAACTTAGAAAAGATGTCAATGTGTTTTTATTTGAAGATGATATGATAGTATATATATGTTACCCACAAAACTCCTATAACTGGTAAACACTTTCACCAAACTAGCTGGATACAAGGTTAACCCCAAGATTGCCAGTAGCCTTCCTGTAAACAAGTGAACAATGAACTGGGAAAGGTATCTGATATATATATATATATATATATATATATATATATCAGAAGACAAACAGATTTCCCGAGCTCATGTACTGTTAAGATTAACATAGTAAAAATGTCCATCCATGAAAAGTAAATCTACAGATTTAGCACAATCCTTATCAAAATTCCAATACAATTCTTCACAGATCTTGAAAGAACAGTTATCAATTTCATATGAAAAAAAGACAAAAACAAACAAACAAACAAAACAACAAGATAAGCTGAAACAATCCAAAAAATAAAAGAACTCCTAGAGATATCACAATTCCTCATTTCTAGATATATATCAGAACAACAGTAATAAAATTACATGGTACTGGAATAAAAACCAACAGATTTATCAATGAACTCAGATTGAAGGCCAAGACATAAACCCACGCACCTATATATTTCTGATTTATGATAAAGATTCAGAAATATACACTAAAAAATACAGTATCTTCAACAAATGGTGAAAGTCAATCCTTGTATTCAGGTCAAAGAATGCAAATAAAGCCATACTTATCACCTTGCAAAAAATCTAGTCCAAGTGGATCAAAGACCTCAGAATAAAATCAGATACACTGAACCTGATAGAAAAGAAAGTAGGGGAATATCCTGAAACTAATTGGTATAGGAGATGACTTCCCAAAGAGAACAACTATAGAACAGGCACTAAGATAAACTATTAATGAATGGGACCTCATAGAACTGGGGGGGGGGGACCCCAAAAAACAAAAACAGCCATTTCGGAAATCAGTATGACAGTTTCTCAAGAAAAAGGAAATCAGCTTAAAATTCAATTCCACTCTTAGGCATATAACCAAAGGATGTACATTCATACCATAAGGACATCTGTTCAACTATGTTCATAGCAGCAGGAGGTGGGAGGAGAACATGAGGGAGCAGGAAGATTGAATTAGGGGAAGAATAGAGGAGAGCAAGAAAAGATATGCCTTAATGGAGGGAGCCATTATAGGTTTAAAGAGAAATCTGGAACTAGGGAAATGTCCAAAGATTCCCAAGGATGACCCCAGCTAAGAATCTAAGCAGGTTCTAAGCAATAGTGGAGAGTCTACCTTGAATGCCCTTCTTCTATGGTGAAATTGGTGACTACTTTAAATGCTATTCTCTAGCCTTCATCCAGAAACAGAGGCTGATTCACAGCTAAGCACTGAGAGGGAGGAGTGATGTGCAAAGGGGTCAAGACCATGCTAGAGAAACCCACAGAAACAGCTGAATTGAGCAAGTGGGAGACTCATGGACCTCAGTCTAACAGCTGAGAAATCAGCATAGGACCGAACCAGGCTCCCTGAACATGGCTGTCATTTAGGAGACCTGGGCAGTCTATGGGGCCACTGGCAGTGGAACCAATATTTATCCCTAGTGCACAAATGGCTTTGGAAGCCTATTCCCTGTGGAACAATACTCTATCAGCCTAGATACACAAGGGAGGGTCTAGGCCCTGCCCCAAATGATGTGATAGACTTTGATGACCCCCAATGGAAGGCCCCACCCTCCCTGGAGAGTGGATAGGGAGTGGGATGAAGGAGGGAGGGGGTCAGTAGGATGGAATGGTGGGAGGGAGAGGGAACTGGGATTGATATGTAAAATAAAATTGTTTCTGATTAAATAAAAATTTACAAAAAATAGTGGGGTACAGATCTAAATAGAATTCTCAATAGAGGAATCTCAAATGGCTCAGAAACACTTAGATGTTCATCATTTTAGCCATCATGGAAATACAAATCAAATCTACTTTGTGATTCCATCTTAATCTGTCAGAAAACTAAGATCAATAACACAAGAAACAGTTCATGCTGGTGATGATGTTGAGCAAGGAGACTACTGCTCCATTGCTAGTAGACATGCAAATTTGTACAACCATGATGGAAATGAATATGGTGGTACCTTATATAATGTTGGGATCTACCTCAGCATCTAGCTATGGCACTCCTCGGCATATATCCAATGGATATTCTATTCTACCATAACTAAACTTGCTCAACCATGTTCATTATGGTTTTATTCATAATAGCCAGAAAAAATGGAAATAATAGATGTTGTTCAACAGAAGAATAGATAAAGAAAATGTGGTGCATTTACAAAGTGGTGTATTGCACAACTTTATAAAAATAAAAATAACATCACAAAATTCTCAGGCAAACAGATGGAACTAGAAAAATCATCCTGTGCTAGGTAACCCAGACCATGGAAAATAAAATTAGTATCAATTCATTTATACTTGAATAGGTGTTAAGTAAATGACAACCAAGCTACAATCTGTTGATGCACAGAGGCTAGGTAAAAGCAGGGTTATAAGTTGGATGCATAGATCTCCCTGAGAGGGGGAAAGAGAATAGACTTTACAGGCAGACTGAGGTCTGGTAGGGATGAGGGACGATGGGATGAAGTGAAAGTGCAGTAAGAGATGGCTGGGATTGGAAGGCATTTGGGGGTGGAATCCTAGAGCTGTGGAAACTTCCTGAAATCTATGAAGCGGATCATAATGAAGACTCCTAGTAATGCAGGTTACAGTCTCACACAGCCATCTCTTGTCACCACTTAAGGCTTCCAGTTGTGGGACTTCCATAATTTGTTGGCCAAGGGGGTCCAACAGAAACTTCCAAAGGATTCAAAACAAATTCCCAGGGTGTTGTTATGATAAAGCTTTGCTCTCTGCAAATCAATAGCAGGGCCCCATTGCTACTGACAACAAAAAACTCACTGAACACAGAGAAGCTGAACTGGTGTCTTCACCTCTATATTCTAGGTTTCTGTTTTTTTTGTTTGATTGTTTTGGTTTTTATTATTATTATTATTTATTTATTTATTTTGTTTTTGTTGTTGTTTTGCTTTTATGTTTGGATGTGGGAATGTATTCTGCAAGCTACAGAAAGAGAAATGTGGACACTAGCCTAGCAACAACACCTATGACCTCCATGCAAAATATGTTAGGCCTTGTGGAAGTAGCTAACCAATATCTGATTTGACTGAAGGTCCAGTCCACAAGAGGAAGCCTATGCCTGACACTGTTTTGGTAAGCAAAAACCAGAGACTTGATAGCCTGGGGACCTAGGATAAAACCAACACTACTGGTCTTAAAAAAAAAAAAAATTATCAATAAAATGATTCCTTTCTTAAAATTATTAAAATTATTTTTCTTACTATCCCAGTTCCCTCTCCTTCCCATCCTCCCATGACCCCCATTCCATTCCCTACACACTTCACAAGGAGGGTGAGGCCTTCAAGGACGGATCATCAAAATCTGCCAAGTCATTTGGGTTAGGGCCTAGGCCCTCCCTACTGTCTCTAGGTTAAGGGAGTATCTCTTCATGGGCAATGTGTTCCCTAAGTCCTTTTGTGCAATAAGGATACATCCTGGTTCCACATCAGAGGTCCCATAGACTGCCCAGGTCTTCTGAGACCCACATTCAGGGAATCTGGGTCAGTCCTATGCAGGTTTCCCAGCTATCAGTCTGTGGTCCATGAGCTCTTGCTTGTTCAGGTCAGCTGTCTCTGTGGGTTTCTGTAACCTGGTGTTGATCCCTTTGCTCATTACTCCTCCCTCTCTGCAGCTGGATTCTAGGAGTTCAGCTCAGTATTTAGTGGTAGGTATCTGCTTCTGCTTCTATCATCTACAAGATGAGAGCTTTATGATGGTATGTAACTTACTTATCAATCTCATTATCGGGGAAGGGCATTTAAGGTAACCTCTCCACTATTGCTCAGATTGTTAGTTGGGGTCATCCTTGTAAGTCTATGGACAATTCTCCTGTGTCAGTTTTCTCTTCAAATCTATAATGGCTCCCTTTATTATGGTATCTCTTTTTTTGCTCTCAACTCTTCCTCTCCTGACTCAATCTTCCTGGTTTCTTATGTTCTCCTCTCCACTCTTGTTCTCCCCTTCTCTTTCTCCTAACTTCCTCTCCACTCACTGCCCTTGCCCACTGGATCCCAAAATGCTCAGGAGAGCTTGACCCTTTCCCCTTCTGTGCAGGACTTTGTATGACTCTCTTAGGGTCCTCCTTGGATTCTAGCTTCTCTGGAGGTGTGAAATGTAGGCTGGTATCCTTGCTCTATGTCTAAAATCCATATATGAGCGAATACATACCATGTTCCTACTTTTGTGACTGGGTTACCTCACTCAATATGGTTTCTTCTAGTTCCATTCATTTGCCTATGCATTTCAAGATTCCCTTGTTGTTTTTCTGCTGAGTAGTACTTCGTTGTGTAAATGTACCATGTCTTCTTTATCCATTCTTCAGTTGTGGGGCATTTAGGTTGTTGCCAGGTTCTAGCTCTTACAAATAATGCTACTATGAACATAGTTGAACAGATGTCTTTGTTGCATGGATGTACATCTTTTGGGTAGATGTCTAAGAGTAGATTTGCCAGATCCTATAGTAGACTGATTCCCATTTCCCTGTGGAACTGCCATGCTGATCTCCAAAATGGCTATAAAAGTTTGCACTTCCACCAACAGTGGAGTGTTCCCCTCTCTCCACATCCTCTCCAGCATAAACTGTCATTGATGTTTCTGATTTTAGCCATTCTGACAGGAGTAAAATGGTATCTCAGAGTTGCCTTGATTTGCGTTTCCCTGATGGCTAAGGATGTTGAACACTTTCTTTAGTGTTTTTCAGCCATTAATAAAACGGTTCCTAATCATAACCTGCTATACTTATGCTATACTTACAGATCAGTGCCTTGTCCAGTCATCATCACAGAGACTACCTCTGGCAACAGATGGAAACAGATATAGAGACCCAGAGATAAGCATTATGTCAAATCCCTTCCCTCAGAGCTCAAGGAAAAGGAAGCAAAAATGAGGAGTGTAAGAGCCAGAGTGAATGGAGAACAAGTTCTCTGAGTCAACTAAGCAATGTGCGTAGTTGCTCACTAAGACCGAAGCAATAAGCACAGGACCTACACTTGTCTACACTAAGCCCTCTGCAAATATATAATAGTTATTAGCTTAGCATATTGATGGGAATCTTGACTGTGAGAATGAGTGGGTCTCTGATTTGTATGCTTGCCTTTGGTTCTTTTTTCCTACTGTTGGGTTCTTGTGTCCCATTTCAGTATGACAGCTTTTCTTCATTTCACTATGTTTTGTCTCCCTTCTATGTACTATAAGTACTAATCAGGCTTGATCCCGCTTAGCTTCTACAATCAGATGAGATCTGGCTCATTCAAGATGTTATGTCCGTAGACCTATATTTTTTTCTAAATGCTTGATTGTTATTTCAAAGAAACCTGTTTTTTTTTTTTTCTAATGAGAGACAGAAAGGATGTGGATACAATGGGAAGGGAAATGTGTAGGAATTGAGAGGGGTAAAGAGAGCGGAAACTGTAATCAGGATACATTGTATAAAAATATATTTTCAATTAAATGAAAAAAATCTAGTATCATATTTTCAGTTGTAATTGCTTTTTGAATAAAAACTATTAAAATTAAGGGAGTATTTTCCAAATATATTTAAATATGATTGTAAAAATGTAATTTAAAATAAATTTATCAAGGAAAATGTGATAAATAACTCAAGTCTCACCTACTTAGGTGGCTGATGAAGGAGGGTATGTTAGCCCAGGAGTTTAAGAGAATGATATGAATCATAGTGAAACCCTGTTTCAAAAAATTAAATCAAATGAATGAGAAATAATTTCATGGAAAGTGCTGAAGGCCTATTCTTTGAACCTATTTTATCCCTATGAATCATGAAAATAAACAAACCAAAAAAAGATACCCAGTCTATAGATATTTGTTACTGCAGTCCTAGGATATAATACAGAACTTCAGTGGATTGCATAGAGACAACAGGGGGACAAGAGAATCTCAAGGTTAAAATCAGACATAGCTACATAGTGAGTTAGAGGTAAGCCTAAGATACTTCAGATTCAAAACAAACAAACAAACAGACACCAAAAAGTTAGACAGGTTCATGTAGTATTGTCATCTTGTGTCTGGATTACTTTACTTAACATCATGCCTTTGCATTTCATCCACATTGTTAACATTCCATTGTATGGCTATAGCACATTTTCTTCATTGATTAGTGGTGGTCAGTTAGACTGAAGTGGGATTTCTGGATCAAATGGCAATCACATCTTCAAAAAGCTTAATGAATCCCAGGACTATTTCTACACTGTTTGTAGCAATATGCATTCCTTCCACAATGTGTAATGTTTCCTCTCATTCCCATATACATCATTAACTTTAACTTTCATTTCTTTAAATTTCCTGCCCTCCCTATGTTACAAATGACAACTGTATCTTTGCAGTCTTTCTTGATCCTTTATGGCATTTGTTCCATGTGCTTGCTCCAAGCTACTGTAAGACTGTGGCTTGTTTTGTTCCAAGTTTGAATTTAGGAATTAAAGGTCAACCATGAAATTCAGCAAGTGCACAGACTTTGGCAGGTGATCTGCAATGGGTATCCCTCTCAAGTAGGTAGCCTAGATAACTGAATGCTTCTACCCCTAGAATTTGTCTCCAGATGATATCCATCCCGTTGCCCGAACAATACCCTGAGCACCACAGACTGTGCTCTGAGCTGGCATTTCTCTCAGCACCTGCCAGGTTATAAACTGAGAACTTGTTTCACAAGTAGGAAGATTCTGCTTGGTGATCAGTTCTAGCAAGCCACAATCATCACACAACAGAAACTACAAACATATTATTTGAACATAGCACTCAAACATTCTTTTAAATTTATACAAAGCAATATGGTACTCATTTTTTCCCTGATAACTGAACAGCCATACCAGTGTTATTGTTCTTTTTACAAGTTTGACAAAATTATCAAGAAATTTTATGAGTCAAATTACTTTCAAAAGTTTTATTGTCTTGGTAGGTTTCTGATGTAAAATCAGGCTGATGTCTAAGAAAAGAATCTTCCCCTCAGAGCTGCAAAAGCTCAAGTGAAACTCAGCATTATTTCTTTTTAACATTCCCAGTGGTTATTAACTAACAGACTGCCAGTGCTGGAAGAGACTTTGAGGTCAGCAGCAGGTTCCTTTCTGAATGGGATAAGGGCAATAATCTCAGTCTTCAAAAAATAAACATTAGCTAAGCTAATTCTTCTTCCTCGCTGAAGTATTATCCATACTAAGAGTTTTGCTATTTCCATTTCTTTCAGTTAACTTCTTGGTGATCTCATAATTATCAGTTATTTACTATAATATGTTTATATTCATTCTTTCCTACAAGACTCTATGTTTTAAAATTCATTACTAATATGATATTCTTCATTTGAGTGTTGGTAATAAAATCTATGGCCTCATACAGAATAGGCAAGCACTCCAACAATTAGCTACATCTCCATGGAATGCTACTTTTATTATTTTAAAACTTTTATTGTTATGAAACTAGTAATCAAATGCCCACATCTTTCCTTAGAGAAGACTTGCCGACTGGGCACCACTGATACCTCTGTGATGTTAGTGTCCCTGGGGTATCTCTGATGTAGCCATCTTCTTTATTAGCCTGGTCCCTCTGTTGTCTGTCTTTCACTCTGATTGAATATTCGGAGCCCTGTGTTTTTGCTGATGAGAACATACTGTTGTTATTTGCACACAGCAACGCCTCAAGAAATATATTAATAAGTAAAGAAAGTATGTGGAAAGAACTGTTTTGTCAGCATGAGGCTCAGTGTACACCTAGATTGTATGACAGTCAAAATCTAGTGACACATGAAAAGCAACCTTTCATTTTCTAATGGACCTCCTTAAATTATCATGCTAACAGGCAAACCAAACGCCACCTTTTTCCCTTAGGTGTCATTTCAAACTTGTCCTTAAAATTAGTATATTTCATTCTTTGTGTGATTTTCCCTGACCTGCTTCAACTGCATTTTAACTCCTTTAGTCACATATCATCACAGTGTAATGTCATTTTCTTTTCTAGAATTATCTAGAGCCCAAGAAAGAAATAACCAGGAATCTTTCTTCATTATTACAAGGCAGATTTTGTATCTTTATTTCTAGATTTGAATTTTTTCTTTTGAAATATTCTGTAAGATTCATATAAGAATTAGTTGGTTATTATACATTTAAAATCATAAATCAACTGACCTACTTTAGTTTTTGCTTTTCCACATGACTAATTATTATGAAAATATTATGGCAGTCATCTGAAATGTGGTACATAAACAAATGTATGTGTGTAGCAAGATAATAAAAAGTGCTTTGTTTTGACAATGTAATTCACAAGAATTCTATATCATTAGAATGTCAGCAATAGAAAAAATGTAAGCAGGCTATGTGAACCACTTATTGTAAAGAAAGGAATATCACATGTCTAAAGAAATTTTTGAATTGTATGTATATGGGTATTTTGCTTGCACATATGATTGTATGGCATGCACTTGAGCAGTGTTTGAGGGGGCTGCAAGAGGGAATTGGGTTAACTCATCTAAAAATATAGTTACACAGTTGTGAGCCACCATGTGAATGCTGGGAATTGAACCAAAGTTCTTTGTCAAAGCAGTCAGTGCTCCTAACTTCTGAGTCATCTCAACATGCCCTAATTTATACCTTAATTATCAGTAGCAATGTGCAATATAAGACTTAATGGTTAAAACGATCAAATAAAATCTTCTACCCTCAAAAATGCACACACACACACACACACACACACACACACACACACACACACACACACACCCCTTTGTGTGTGTGTGTAAGTCTGTGCATAAATATAAAGAGATTAATGTATATTTCATTTATCTATTTAGAGTATTTTGCTGGGAAATGAAGGAGGAATGTATTCATAATCAATGTGTTTCCATACATATTCATTTTGGTTTGTGCCATATACATCCTTGTGTCATGGTCTAGCAACTGTCAAGACCTTTCTGGTTGAAGACCTCTGTCTATCCCTTGAGGCCCCAGGCTTCTCTTTCTACTTAGAGATTCATCATTGCTGTCTAAGTTAATAATGTATTTTCACATCCCTGGAATCTTCTGAAGCTTCAGCTATACTGGCTGTGACAGAAGCTGACATAGAATGTTTGTTCATGCAGCTTGAGGCTATACAACCCCTTAGTCCTCTTTTGGAATGTTTATAACTTATTTTCCCAAGATAAGCTTCTTCCCTTCAGTGCCTTCTGATAATCTTACATTTCTTGAACTTGTTTCATTTCATCTACTCCCATATATCCCTAATGTTCACCTTCCTTTCTGGACCCCAATATTCAAGTTGAGTAATCTCCACCCTATATTTTCACCTAAACACCACATAGTTATACAGTTCTTGGCACTGACTAAACTGTAGAATACATTAAAAAAAAAAAAAAAAAAAAAAAAACAATAGGCTGAAAGAGTCCTAGACTCTGGGGGCATGGGTCAACAAGTTTTCTCTAAAGAGAGCCACACACTTTACACCTTAGGCTCTGTGAACCAGACAGTTTCTGTTGCAGTGAGTCATCTGTGCCACTGGAATACAGAAGCAGCTATATATAAGTTTTTAATGCATTTACTTTACTTTTTAAATTTAAATTTGGAACAAGGTTGGTTTTACATGTCAATATCAGTTCCCTCACTCTCCCATCCTCCCCTATCATCCCTACCAAACCCTGGCCCATCCCCTTTCTGCTCTCCAGGGAGGGTGAGCAGAGTCTCCCTCCCAGGGAGGGGAGTCTTCAAAGTCTGTCATATCATTTGGGGCAGGGCCTGGGCCCTTCCCCATGTGTCTAGGTTGAGAAAGTATATTTCTATATGGGATGGGATATTTTTTTAACATTTTGCTAAATATAATTATTTTTCTTTTTTATCATTTGTATTTTAAAAATAATCCTTTCTCATTTTACATACCAATCCCAGTTCTCACCCTCTCAATTCCTCCTCCCTTCCATGCCCCATCCACTCCCACAGGGAGTCAATGAACTGTGGCACCTCACTTTGAGGCAGAACCAAGGCCCTCCCGCCTACATCTAGGCTGAACAAAGTCTCCCTCAGGAGACAATGGGCTCCATAAAGCCAGTTTAAGCACTAGGGATAAATCCTTGTCCTACTGTCAGTGTAGAAGGTATCTACTCTCCCATGTTCTTTGTTTCTTAGCAATAAAATGGTGAACAAGAAACCATGTAATCCTTGCTGGGCAAGGTGAAAAATGCCTTCATTGATCCCAGCATTCAGGAGGCAGAGGCAGGGAGAGCCTTGTGAACCCAAGACCAGCCTGGTCTACAAGAGCTAGTTCCAGGACTGCCTCCAAAGCCACAGAGAAACCCTGTCTTGAAAAACAAAAACAAACAAACAAACAAACAAACAAGAAACCATGCAATCTTCTATTTAATTACTCCACAATTCTTTATCATGTATTAACTCAACATGCTTGATCAATGCCCTGGTTGTTTCTGAGCATATTTTAAAGACCCTAATCATTAATTAGCACTCTTTGTTTTTTAAATAGGCTTATCTGATGTCTGAGATGTCTGTTGCAACATTTAAAGTCTGAATGCAAAATTCAATTCCATCCTATTTAATAATTTGTTATTAACCTCAATTTTGAGTATCTTTACTTGAAATCCATCTTCTTTACCAACCACTGACCAAAATGTGAATGTGTTCATCAGACATCAGTGCTGTCTAGTATCTCATAGAGCAGGTGAGATTCTATAAACAGAAACCCACTCATTCATTACAAGCTTCCTTTCTCACAATTCTTCATTTCCTTTTATTCTAGCAAACCAGCATAGGACAGAACCAGGCACCCCTGCATATGAGTGACAGTTAAGGAGTTCTGGGCAGTGTTTGTAGTCCCTAGTAGTGGAACATCATTTATACCTAGTGTGTGAATGAGCATTGGGAACTCACTTCCCACAGAGGGATACTCTCTCAGCCTAGACACATGGGGGGAGGGCCTACACCCTGCCCCAAATGATGTGACAGACTTTGATGATCCCTCCATAGAAGGCCTCACACTCTCTATGGAGTAGAAGGATGGGATGGGGGGGGGGGTCAGTGAGGGGCATTGGAAAATGGGCGGGAGAGGGAACTGTGATTGATATATAAAATAAAATTGTTTCTAATTTAAATAAAAAAAATGAAAAAAATTTCATTGACTTCTTTTGTTCTACCAAATTTTCCATTGTGTCTAGATAATCTTTTATTTCCTTGTCTTCATCCCCCTCCAATCACTGTTTTATTGGTTTCTATTTGCTTTCCTATTGAGTTTAATTCTGATAATAAGATTAGGAAAATTTATAGACTATTTATTGCTAGGCATTATGTTATTTTAGATGCATCAGATGAGAAAATATGATTGTGAAGAATAAAGTTCAAATTTGCATTACTGGTGTCAGAAAGAACACAGACTCAACACACCCCAACATAATATCATGCAATAAAATGTAGGTTTTTTTCTTAAAGGATAATTTTGGTAGTGTTTACTTATGGCACCTTGAAACAGATAAGAGGAATGCAATGGAGAAAAGTATGAAGTAATAGGGTAGCAGATTTTAAAGGAAAAATGGTTATTAAATAAAGCAATACTGCAAACACTGTAATTTATCCAAGAGAAAAAAATATCAAGGACATCACAGAAGAAGAAACACCAGGTAAATAGCATCATTGGGCCTATACTATAATCAACAAGGAAAATAATGGGACTGTGAAGAGATGAATTAATTCAGTGTGAGACTACAAAGGGCCATTAAAGGTCCAAGTGAATGAAGACAAACGGGTCTCAGAGATGTTCCCAATGCTAACAAAAGAAAACAAACATATTTATGAGTGAACCAAAACATTTCAAATGGGGTATGAGGCAGTAAAGCTATTACATTAATAGCTTCGGAATAACTTCACTGGACTCTTGGAGGCAGAGACAAATGGATATTTTGTTGAATAAATTAAACTAGATTCATGCTCTCAATTTTGCATATAAGTACCCATTTGTGTATAACTAATGATAATTTTCATCTTTTTTTTTTTTGAAAGTTTGGAAGGGTTTGTAGAATTTGAAGACACTATGGAAAAGATGGCCATATATCCACTGTGTTTTATGATGGTATTTGATAATGAAAGGCAACAAAAGAAGCTCTGTATTTTCTTTCTTTTTTTCTCTCATTGTAACAAGAGGTTTATGAAGCAACCTCTTTTCCTTACAGTGTCTGATAGTCTTTCATTATGCTTCTATTCCTTCATGAGGAATCTACATTATTACAATTATTTTCTCAGTATGATGAAATACTAACCTTTATTGTACACTGCTAAAATGAAATTGCATGTTTAGAAAAAATTCCCACTTTTCTACAACAAGTGCTGAAGAATTTGCTGCTTTATTTTTCTGATTTAAATAGATTCATGATCATAGCAAAGATGAAAAGTGTAAAATATGTATTTAATGGTACATTATTGTCGATATAGAGAAAAATAAACATGCTAGGTTACAAATAGTTGTTTATAAACTGTTTCAAAAAGATTATAACAGAAAAGCAGCACCTTGAAATGCAGTTCAGAAATCATGCCCTTTAGACTAAAAGCTTTTCCTATTTTGAGAAGATAGAAATACTGATGATTGTGCCATTTCAAGACTGGATGGGTCATAAGGCTCCTTTGCAATCATGCAATAATGAATAACTAATTAATAGTGTGAACTTGCTTCTTCAGCAACTGCACTGGTTCCTGAGACAGGTCAATGTGAGATAGAACTTTTTACCCTCTGAAGGATGCATGTTTCTGCAGAGTGTGATAAAGTGAAACATTATTACTTGAAATTATTGCACAGTAATGGTTGTGAAATAAAAATGATCCTTGTCAGCTGATTTCAATCTGTTTTATTTTGATTATGATGCCACAGGGCAATTCAGGAGACTTCTTATGAGCACCATTTATTTTACAAGTTTCTGAGTGCATTCAACTTATGACTACATCACCATTTCCTGAGTATAAGGTTGTATTATTCCTTATTGCTGGGGCATCATCTGTCTGGTCCAGTAGACCTATCTAGGTTTGCACCCAAGACAGGGAGTGTGGATTGAGGAAAGTAATAGTCTAGAAACATAAGATAGAGTTAGGAAGGTACCTGATGAATACCAGGATAACCCAGGGATTATTATTCAAATTCTTTTTATAAACCCATCAAAAGAAGGGGAGAAAGGAAAAGACTTCCTTACCAAGATACAAAGACCAAGCAAGGGCAATTACCTTCTCAATACCCAAAACATCAAGTAACCATATTGTGAGTTAAGTATTCTGTTCTGTAGGTAGGATAGGCAATGACCACATCCTAGGCTAACCAACCTGTTGCATTCAGATCTTAGGCCAGACATCCTATTGTCAAGGAAAGACATACTATAACTGCACCTTAGGCCAAACATTTGTGCTTTCACCTTTGAAGAGCAAGGGAAGGTGAAAATTCTGATTTTAAGCCAAAATGAAACAGAGCCATTTTTATGGGCACCGGCACAAGGGCTAAGTATAGTGCTGTAGAAAGTGTAGCTCTTTCTCACATAGTAAACATTGTAATGTGAATGGCAGAATATACACACGGTGCTGAATGGAAGGCATCTTGTTCTAATGGGGCTCTGCTAGTCTTAAACGTGTATCCCAAGGTGATGCATTAGAAATTTAAGTCCATAACTCTATTTTTATTTGACAATGGAGTCATTAGGAAATGATCAAAGTAAAATTTCATCACAAGAGTTAAGACCTGTGTGAACAATGATGGCTTTGTAAGAAAGACCTTTAGTATGCTCACTCTGACTTGTGAATATGATGACTTTTACCAAGTCATAATTCAATAAGGAGTTCTTGACAGGCTTAGCAGGAGCTGGTACCAAGTTCTCACATTTTCTTGTTTCCATAACCAAAGGGCACCTAGACTTATATTATTTAGAAATTATCCAATATCAGACATTTTGTTAAAGTAACAGAAAACTGACCTTTCAGGAACATTAGGAATATAAAGCATGTTCCTTCCCAATCATTTGGGAGTACACAGTAGCCTCAATGAAGACATAAATAAAATTCACCAAGAAATAAAATTAGTTCTGTACCCTAATCCTAAGGCTGAAGATTATCTAGACAGAGCTTACATTGGCAGAAGAATACAGAAGAGAAAGAAAGCAGATAACATAATATAGGGAGCCATTATAGGTTTAAAGAGAAATCTGGCACTAGGGAAATGTCCAGCGATCTTCAAGTATGACCCCCAACTAACAATATGAGCAATAGTGGAGAGGCTACCTTAAATGCCCTTCCCTGGTAATGAGATTGATAACTATCTTATATGCTGTCTTAGAGCCATCATCCAGTAGCTTATGGAAGCAGAAGCAGACACCTGCAGCTAAACTCTGACCCGAACTCCTGAAATCTAGTTGCAGAGTAGTAGGAGGAGTGATGAGCAAAGGGGTCATGACCAGGCTGGAAAAACCCACAGAAACATCTGACCTGAACAAGGGAGAGCTCATGGATACCAGACTGATAACTGGGAAACCTGTATAGGGCTGACCCAAACCCTCTGAATGTGGGTGTCACTTAGGAGGCCTGGGCAATCTAAGGGGCCTCTGATAGTAGAGTAGTGGATCAGTATTTTTCCCTAGTATATGAATGGACTTTGGGAACCCATTCTACATAGATGGATAATACTTCAGCCTAGACACATCAGGGAGGGCATAGGCCCTGTTCTAAATGATATGACAGACTTCGAGGCCTCATCCTCCCTGGGGAGAAGAAAGGGGATGGAATAGGGTCTTGGGGGGGCAGGGGAGGCTGAGAGGGAGAGAGAGCTGGGATTGACATGTAAAACAAGGTTGTTTCAAATTTAAATAAAAAAAGAATGTTGAAGAATAAACTTGGGGCAGTCAGTATTAGCCTTCTGATAAACAATCAAACAAACAAAAACTTCCAAATCCTATTTCCATTAGAATTTTCTGTCTTAGATTCCAGCTAGTAGAATGTTGGAATTCAAAGTAACATGACATTGTCATATAGAAAACAAGCAAATTATTATGTTCATCTGCCCTTTTGAAGATGGTAGGTAGTATTTAGACCCAACTACAGCCATGTGAGTGAACTCTTTTAAATGTTGTATCACCAAAGACCTTTCAGATGACTGCATGAGTAGCCAACATCTGATGCAATATAGAAAAAGAATCATGCAGCTATTCCCAGACAATCCAATATCATGAGAAAGAAAGATATTTAAAAGTTATTTTAAACCAACAAATATCAGGATGTTATGCTATAAAGTAACACAAATTGAAAGATGAATTATTAACCAAATATTTTATTTATTGAGTTTTCGATGAATGTTTTCTCATAATAGATTTTTATTTATTTATATTTTTATAAACTTCATTTGATAAGAAAGCATGGACTGAGAAATCAATGATGCTTATTTGAAAATATATCTTTAGCTTTTAATAGCTATATGACTTTGAGCCAAGTATTACATTATCCTAAACCTTCTCATAATTTGGAGAATAGATTAAGTTAAAAAAAAATCTGTCAACTAACAAGTACTTTGGCACCATTTCTGACTTACCTCAGGTAATGAAAAATACTAATTTTCTTCCTGTTTACCACATGCATTTTTTTCTTTTCTTACTAGATTTGGTATATTCCTAACTTGTTAATTCTCCAAAGACTAAAAAAAAGGAAATTTAGACTAAAAAAAGCTATTGATTCAAAAAATAATAAATTGTTTTCTTAGTATCTATGCTTCTAGGCCATTTTTCCATATTGTTTCTGCTTTTGTAATGTGACTCCCCATCCCTTATGCAAGTGCTTATGAATTCTTTTAGAAGAAACACATGCCAAGATGCTCACAGAAGGAAATGATAGTGTGGACACACATAAATATTAATTCATTACTAGTTCCTTCACTATTTTCCAATCACTAATGCTCTCAGTAGCCACTGAAATGTGCCTTGATAATTTCTTCATCTACATCAATGTTTCTGAGAGTTCCTCCTTTAAGATAGTTTTGCTTCTCTGCCTTATACAATTCCTTCTTCAAGAAGTAATCTCTCATTACAATTGCTTATTTCAAAACTCAATGTGATTCACCATTTCTATGAGGTTTTCTAAATACGTGTGATAATCTCTCCTCCCTTTGAATTTCAAAATCACAGATTTCACATCTGGGATGTGGCAAATACTCAGGGCTATCTTTTGATGTGCATATTGTTTTTGTGTTACATCACTGTTCCTTGATACTGATATTTACTTATCCACAGTGATAGCTACTTTAAAGACAAAATCAGAAAGTCCTCAAATGTTGATACACATGTTTTCCAACTTCTTACAACTTAAAAAAATAATGGAGATTATAACATACTGCTCTCCCTTATGTATTCAAGGGGGGGAGGGCAAGTAAAATACATAGCACATTTTTTTTTGTTACACATACAATTAAATTACAGTTATAAATGCCTGTTCCACAATAGTCTGGAAAACCCAGTCTAAACACTGGGCTCTTGAAGTTCTCATGTTTAAATTAAAAACTGCCATTTAAAAATATTGACCTGCTAATATATGAAAAGTAGTTAATTTTTATATAGATGATACGCAAGAATGTGTGTATATATATATATATGTATAAAACTTGAGCGAGTGACTCTTTTGTTTAAAGATGTCTTGATAATGTCAAATCCTTTGGCGTTATAACTTTAACCATGGAAATATTTTCATTCTGATCACTTTAGTTTCAACACAGGAAATAAAAGCACATGTGTGGAAATAATATTTGTCTTTTGGGTGCAGGCTTAAAATAACCAGGGCAAATGAGGATAACAGGAATGTGTTACAGGAAAACAATGAAGAGGAGAAAAAGAACACCAGATTAACAATGGGAAAACATACGATGAAATACTTTCAAGGGCAAAGTTTCACCTACGTTTTAATTTAGATGGCATTAAATAGTTCCAGTTTTAAAGATATATAACATTCCTATAGTCCAAATGCTCATAACCCTGAGGGTAAAGGAAATTATCCACTTCAAAAGCATGTCGGTATGGATCAAACATGTTGTCAGTCTCCTGGTTCTTTGTTCTACATTAGTATTTTCTGCACAACATATTGGATACAGCTTCTTACTTTTTTAGCAATACATGTACACACACACACATACACACACACACACACACACACACACACACACACAGAGAGAGAGAGAGAGAGAGAGAGAGAGAGAGAGAGAGAGAGAGAGAGAGAGAGAGAGATCAGTGCTTGCTTACTGAGAACGCAGGGATACTTCACTGTCTTTAGTAGCTCTATGTTATAGATTTTGTAGAGTCATAGTTCACTCAAGAGTAAAATATTTGGACACCACCTGCCTTTGGTCTTCCCTATGTAGAAATAAGGATACCCAATAAACATTACAGCTACATAAGAATAATTATACCATCTTTGTCTCTTCCAAGATATTTTCCCATTGTCTAATAGGAAGAGACAAATATTATTGCTAATTACAAAGACTTAAGTTTACAAAGAAAAAAAAAGCCCATAAAGCCTATGGTAAATGGTTAAAAAGCATTAAGCATTAAGAGAATGATTTATCTGTACATACATACATATCATCATGGATCTGTCTGCTACCCACACTTAGTTCATTGACCTGCTTGAAAAGAAACTACATAACATTGGCCAAAGTATCTGTAGGTTTTGTCTGTTGCTGAAATAACTCTCTAACAAAAGCAACTTAAGTGAGAAGGGATTTATTCTGGCTCCAACTTCAAGGTGCAGAGCACGATGGTGAGGAAAGCAGCAGGAATTTAGAACAGCTGTTCAAACTGTACCTATATCCAGGATGAGAGTGATGTGTTCACACTGCTGTTCAGATTATTTTCTTATATGCTATATTTAGGAGTCCATCCATAGAATGGCGTCACCCAGAGTGGATAGATTTTTCCCTTCTGGATGAATGTAACTAAGATAATCCTCCAGGTAGAACTTCCTGATCCCTCATGTTGTCCCTGAGGATTATCACAGAGCAAGGAAAGAAATGCCTTGATAGAGGGATCCATTATGAATTTAGCTAGAAACCTGACGCTAGGGAAATACCCACTAATCCACAAGGATGACCACAGCTAAGAATCTAAGCAATAGTGGAGAGGGTGCCTAAAATGTTCTCCCCCTCCCTATGACTAAATTGAGGACATTTATCGAGTAACTGATGGAAGCAGATCAGAGATCCACAATTAAGTGTGGGGACTAGCTCCTGGAGTCCAGTTGTAGAGAAGGAAGAGTTATAATATGAGCAAAGGGATTAAGACCAAGTTGGGGAAACCCACAGATGCAGCAGACCAGAGCAAGTGGGAGCTCACTGACTCCAGACTGACAGCTAATCAACCTGCATAAGACTGAACTAAGCCCTCTGAATTCAGGTGACAGTTGGGTGGTTTGGGCAGTTTGTATGGCCACTAGCCATGGAACCAGGATTTATCCCTAGTGCATGAAGTGGCTTTTTGGAGCATATTCCCTATGGAGGGATACCTTGCCCTAGGGAAAAGGACCTTGGTTCTACCCCAAATGAACTGACAGACTTTGATGCTTCCCCATGGAAGGCCTCACCCTCTTTGAGGAGTGGATGGGAGGGGTGGAGAAGAGTTGGGGAGAATTGGAGGAAAGGAGGGAGAGGAAACTGGGAATGATATGTAAAATAATATTGTTTTAAAAATTAAAAAATAATAAAAAAAATGGTAATCCTCCAGGGAGATTGATTGATAAAAGCAATTGCCTCACAAACCTGGTGACCTGATTTGATTTCTAGAACCCAGGGTTAATGGAAATAACCAGATCCCAAATATTATCCATTGAACACCTCATGAAATCTGTGGTGCGAATACCCACTCCCAACATACACATACACCCATATAAAGCTGGCCCCTCACAGGCATACACAGATGCTCTTTTTCTAGGTGATCCTAGACTCTGTCAAGTTAACAATACTAGCCATCACAATTATCAAAGAGAAAACTTGGAAAATAGTGCTTATAGGGCTGTTCTTGATGTGAGAATTTAAAAATAAAATGGCTTTATACTAAGCCAGTACTTGTGGTCTGGCAGTATTTGGCCAAAAGAGATAAGGAAATTTTGAGAGAACCAGCCACTAGTCTTCTTTGTGAGACATTTGAGCTCAGAATAAGAGGTGATCTTTTGTTAAAATACATCAGACTGAATTCACATCAGGCTACTCACAGCTGCCTGTATTGCCATCCCCAGGACTTCTGGATTCTGGGGACAACTGTACTCACTTGTGCCTATGCATCTTCACATACCATGTGATTAAAAATTATATATGTATATGTGTATGTATGTACATACACACATACACACACACACACACACACACACACACACACACACACACATATATATATATATATATATATATATATATATATATATATAGGCTGAATGTGATATAATGTTCAAAGAATTGGGCCTAATCAATTTGTTTGCATGCCATAATTTAGTACAATAGTTTATTTATGCAAAATGCAAAAGGATTTTTTTTTTTGTAAATTGCCTTTCTGAGGTTATCTTATCTTTTCTGGGTGACATTGATACTATGTATATGAGGCATTTCTGGTAAGAGAACAAGAGGAAAATAACTTTCTTCTTGAAGTGAATATTCCAAACCTTTGTGTGAAAATCAAGGTTGTTATTATTTTACTATTTCCATCCAAATGGTTTCTGAGGAAACACCTGAGAAAAAACACCAGATGGATATAGATAAAAGGTAGTTCATTTCTGGAATATGCCAGATGTATTTTCATATAAGATTTACTGCCATGAACATCTGGCATCCTGAGTAATTCACTCACTGTTTCCTCGCAGTGTTGTCAGACAAACCAGACTGCAAATACTGGCATGTTTCCCTTTGAATCTAGGGAAGGTACAATGACCATGCTAGGATATGATAGAATACATTATAAACACCCAAAGATAAACTAGTTTTTTTAAGCCCAGTGTACTGGAAAGTATACTTTCAGTATTAATATTACTGAAAAGAGGTAGGATGGCAAGTAAGGTGGCAACAAGGAGTCCCCTGATTTTCTAATAAAGAACAATCAGTTTACCAGTTTACCATTTATAATCAAACTGTCATAATAATGAAGCCTAACTATGAAAAATCGATCCTCATTTTTATTTACCACAGTAAAATAAGAAAAAACACAGTTCCATAATAATTATCTAGGTAATAAACACAAATTCATTCCCCCTAAGCAAGGAAGTATATTTGGTGACAGCAAACTGAATTAATGTTCTACTTATTGGTTTCAAGCAATAGTGAGAACAAAGTACAGTGTTCAGAACTAAGTTTAAGAGAGAGGAAATTAGAATCTTTGATGATTTAAAAATAAACACACTGCCCATAATGGTGCTAAATGCCTTCAATCCTAGTATTATGGAGGCAAAGATAGGCAGATCACTGAGTTCAAGGCTAGCTTAGTCTACACAGAGAAGTCCTGTCTCAAAAACACAACAATAAACAAACAAACAAATAAGCAAATACAGGATGACATCAAGAAAATAATGTTGCAAACATAATAGGACTTATGCAATATGAACTCACAGGGACTGTTGTAACACACAGCTCATGTCCAGGTTCAAGCCAGACAGTGTTTTAATATTGAAAATGGAAGTAGACATTATTTTCCATCACTAACCAACAAGCACTTTCTACCTATTTTGTTCAGTGGAGTCTCACTGGGGATGCAGACCACACTTAAGGGCTGGCTCCATGCCAAGCAGTAGATGACCAAGAAGCACAGAAACCTCAATGGTGGTTTTGTAGATTTTTGCTGTTGTTGTTGTTTTGTTTTATACTGCTTTTTTAAGGCTTTTATTAAAAGTATACTGATCTTTTACTTTTGTAATAAGGTTTCTGATTTTGTGTTTTATGGGTTTACTTTTATTTTTGTGAGTATATTTGAGTATTTTTTTTAGTGCTTTTTCTGTTCTAAAAATTCTTCAAATTGATATCTAGTTTTATTCTGTTTTTTTATTTTTATTTTTTATTTATTTTAATTACACTTTTTTTTCTTATTTTATGTATTGATCCCAGTTCCCTTTCCCTCCCATCCTTCCATGCCCCCCCACCCCTGCCCTGTCCCATCCCCCCATCCACTCTGCAGGGAGGGTGAGGCCTTCTAGGAAGGATCATCAAAATCTGTCAAGTCATTTAGGGTAAGGCCTAGTCTCTCTCTCTTGTCTCTAGGCTAAGGGAGTATCCCTACAAGGGGAATGTACTCCTGAAGTCCTTTGGTGCACAAAGAATACATCCAGGTTCTAATGTTAGAGGTCCCTTGGACTGCCCAGACCTTCTAACTGAGACCCACGTTCAGGGGGCTGGGTCAGTCCTATGCTGGTTTTCAGCTATCAGTCTGGAGATCCATAAGCTCCCCCTTGTTCACGTCAGCTACTTCTGTTGGTTTCTTCAGTCTTTCTTGACCCCTTTGCTCATCACATCTCCCTCCCTGCAACTGTTTTTTTTTTTTTTTTGTTTGTTTTGTATTCTATGGAGAAAGAAAGAAGTAATAGCATGCGCATGGGGTGTATGGGGAGGAGGGATCTGAAGGAGATGGGAGAGGAGAAGCCATGATTATAGTATATGGTATGAACTTTCAATACAAAACATTTAAAACAAAGAAATTGTCAAAGAAACAATTAATCAATACAAAGAAAATCTTTTGGACTCACAAAACTTATGGAACACAGACAGTATTTTCTTTGACTATACTTTACTTCACAAAGAAAGAATCTTGCACGTATTTAGTTCAAGTGCATAGCTGTCATCTCGAAGGGAATAAATGCCTCTTTAACTATCACTCTAGATGACATCACTGAACATCATGAAGACACAAGTGAATTGCACCATGTCTTTTACGACAAGATAAAACTGATAGTGCAGTTAAATCATATTATCTGCTACAATCACTTTCTCCTCTAAATAGCACTAGAGAGCATAAATCCAAGGGAAGAATACTTAACTGAGAAGGCTTATATAAAATTAAAAATAAGTAAACAACTGGCATATGAAGGGGAAAACCTAAAAGTTAGTTCTGTTAAACCAATGCACAAAACACAACAGAAACATTAAACCAAAAAATAACAGTCTACTAAAACACCTTCACATAGTTCTAATTCATCAATATTGGAAATTAAAACTTACAAGATAGTTGAATTGTCAGAAAAATGCTGCGTTGAACACATGTATAACTCAAATAAGCAGATGAAAGAAGTAAAGGAATCCATTCAAGACTTATATAAGAAAACCATCAAGGCAGAGATTCAAAAATTAAAAATAAAAAAATAAATTACAGAGAAAGGTGCCCCTTTGGAAAAAAAAAATCTGAAAATGGAGCAATCAATCATTGTTTGACAATTAATAAACACAATTGAAAATATCATCAGAGACAAGGGCAAAGAACACATCTCAGGGATGGAGGAAAAGATTGAGATAATAATGTATTCACATATGTATAAAGAAGAAATCAAAACAATAATGCAACCAAGGTTTCATTATATATTCACAATAATAAACTATAGGCTTACAAAGTAGAAGATGAGGAGATAAAGTCTAAAGGTACAAACAAACTTTTCAATAAAATTATAACTGAAAACTTACTAAACAGAAATAGAAACAGAAGAGACATTTAGAAATCCAAACCAGACATGGCCAGAGAATCTGTCCATGTTCTGGCCATGTTACACCAAATCCAAAATATTAAAAATAAGAAGCACAAGATAAGAAAACTATAAGGTTTAAGAGAAAAACATCAACTTAAAAAGGCACAAATATGGTAACAACAAACTAGGATCCCTAACAACAAAAGGCACTTCAAGCCATGAAGCAAAATAAAACAAAAAAAGCCAAAAATGTTATATCTGATAAAATTTGATGGACAAATAAGAACATTTCAAGACAACATGCAAATTATGTCAAATCATGACAACATGCCAGAACCACCAAACAATTCTTAAAGAAATATTCTCATAAAGAAGACAATCTTATCTAAAACAAACAAACAAACAAACAAAAAAACCCAAACAAAAACAGAAGAAAAAAAAAACTATATTTCCCAAGAAAATAGAGGAACAATGGGAAAGAGTCCACAAGTTCCAACACAATACAACAGAAACTCATAAAAATAGCAGAGGATAAATTAAAAGCGCTACCAACAACTCAATTAAGCAGAATGATATATTAAGAAATCCAGGAAATAACAAAATACTCTATAAAAAACTTAAACGCAACAATTTAAATGTCACCAACTGAATCAAACAGACTAATTACATTTTACCTATTGTCCTAAAGAAACACACATTGCCTGTAAAAACATAAAAGTACTAAGAATCAAAGGCCATAAGTCAAGAACCAACAACGGAAGCTGTAAGTAAGCTGATATTAGGACTATCCTATATGATAAAGTGTATTTCAAATAAAATCTAGTCAAAACTTCTTAACTGGCCACATCAGATAAATACTGGAAAGATTTCTCAAGAGTATATGAAAATCATGAATAATTCATAGTATCTGGGGGTTCCCAATTTCATAAAGTAGACATCAAATTGTGTGAAAGGTCAGCTATATCGTGATATAATACTAGTGGAAGATTTCTATTTACCACTCTCATCTTTAACAGATCTTCCAACATAAAATGCTACATATGTCTTCAAGGAAAATATTATCATTAGACAAATATATTTCACAAACATCTGCAGAATATTACATCCAAAAAATGGAATATACACTCTTCTTACAGTTCATAAAATCATCCATTTTCCTATTTTATCTTGTTTCCTTGTGTCTGGTTGATATCATCTGGAGCCTTGGTACTTTCTGAAGGGAAATGGGGGGTAGGGGTGTAGATCTGTGGGAGAGGAGTGGAGGTGTTAGGAATGGGGGGGAGGAGAGGAAACTGTATTATAAAAGAGAAGGATCAATAAAAATAAACCATCTCTAAAATCAATCATGGCATATACACCAAAGCAAGTACTAACAAGTGAATAAATAAAACAGTTATTTATATTATTTTTATGTGGCAGTGAAATAAATATACAAATCAACACCAAGAAAAATTAAAGGCACCAAAAAAAAAATTCTCAAAAGCTGAACTGCATTTTTGAATGAAAGTGGACGATTGGAGAAATCAGCGAGGAAATTAAAATTCCAAGAATGAAATTAAAATGCTATCACAATTCCAAGGATAGAGCTGAAGCAGTTTTCAACTATTTCTATAACTATTCACACCAAAGAGTCAGGTAAATAATACATAAATACTTAATGATGTGTACACCTCAAGCTCTTAAGAAAACAAGAACAATCCAAACTGATAGAATAAATTACAAAAAATAATGCACATTATGGTAAAAATTAATGAAAAAGGGGTGAAAAACAATATGTAGTGAATTAAACAAATGGTAATGTTTGGCCTATCTTAAACAAAATTAAACAAGAGAAGGTAGACCTAGAAGAAGACATGAAAATGAATTTACAAAATACTCTCCTGAATCTTTTTTTTTTCATTAAGAATCAGCAGATTTTATTTATAAAACAATATATTAGCTCATTTTCACTAAGATAAACATATTATCTATTATACAAGTGCATACATGTGTATTTTATTTATTTATTTTTTTAAATTTACATATCGATCCCAGTTTCCTCTTCGCCCCTCCCTCTCTACCTCTCTTCCACCCTCCCATGCCCTGACCACCCTCCCACCCCATTCAACCCCCCCCCACTCCACATGTAGGTTGATGCCTTCCTGGAGGGATTATCTAAATCTGTCAAGTCATTTGTAATAGGGACTAGGCTATTATGCCTCCTACTTCTAGATTAAGGGAGTATCCCTCTATGAGGAATGTGTTCCCAAAGGCCTTCTGTGCAACAAGGATACACCCTGGTTCCACTGGCAGAGGTCCCTTAATCTGCCAAGGTCTTCTAACTGAGACTCATCGGCTGTCTGAGTCAGTCCAATGCTGGATTCCCAGCTATCAGTCTGGGGGACCATTAACTCCACCTTGTTCAGGTCAGCTGTCTCTTCTCTGTGGGTTTGTGTCACCTAGTCTTGTTCTCCCTATCTGTATTTGGATTCCAGTTCGGACCTGCCAAAAATAATAAGCAATATAAATTTTTGTCAATTGGAAAGAAATAGGGGGTTTTCAGGATGCTATCATTGTGATGTTGAGGGCTGACTGCACTTGAATACTAAAAGCACAGGGGGAACATTTGATCATGAAAACAGACCTAATAGAGAAGAAGCACAATACAAGAATTAGAAGACAGAATCAAGATGTAGGACCAGAGAGAAGAGGTTCAGACCCTTTGTCTGGTAAGATAAGACCATGTGAAAACACTTAGATTGATAGAAATGAGCTAATATTTAGAAAAGAGCTAGCAATAAGACATGCTAACCAATGGCCAACAGCTTTATAACTAATGGAGCCTCTATGTGTAATTTTGTAGCTGATGTGGCTGTGAGACCAAGCTGTTGGGAAAGTGCTCTGAACAAAATGGCACCTACAATGTGAGAACTAAGAACTTCCACTTAAAACTTAAAAATAAAAAAAGCTTTAAAAAGGATTTTAAAAACAAAAGAACAGAGACAAGCAAGACTTCTTGTTAGCAGGATTTTCTCTGGTGGGGTCTGTTTTGCTAGAGACAGAGACTCACATGGTTCCTTTAAAGGAGTTTTCCTGACTTTTCATGAGCAGAAACAACTGCAGGTCTCTTTTAAGAGGCCCTACTAATAATTGAATGGTATGCACTAACAGCTGGTGAAAACAGCTGTCACTTCAATTTTAGCAATGTTGTTGTTTAGCAGATAAAAGACTCTTGGCCAGAAAATGATAAAGATTTACAGTAAAAACAGATTAAGATAAAGAAAAACCTGTAAATATTTGCAGTGTGTTTTAAAATATATGTAGGCTTGAGAGACGAACAAACAAACAAACAAACAAAAAACAGGATAAAATGGTTAAAAAAGGGGGGGGGGAGTAGCTGGGTGTGGTGGCACACACCTTTAATTCCAGTACTTTCCAGGCAGAGGCAAGCAGATCTCTGTGATTTCAAGGCCAGTATGGTGTACAGAGTGAATTCCAGGGCAGCCAAAGTAACACAGAAACACACTGTCTCAGAAAATGAAAAAATAGAAGTAAAAAAAAAAAATAGAGTAATAAAAAGCCACATGAAGATGAGAAGTATACAGAGAGTCTGGAAACTATGCTATTGTGTTGTCTTTGAATTGCTCAATTGCTAGGGAAGGGACAAAAATAGCTACAACACTCTTGATTATCAATGCAGCTGAATTAATCCAATTTATATATTTTAAAAATGCCTTGACTTAAAAATGTACATATAAGGATAGGTTACTTGGGAAAAGAATTTCTACTTTTGTTTCCACAGAAAATGAAGAGCTAAGCTATGGATTCCTTCCAGACTAACATGGTTTGATCAAGAAAGACCACTTGAAGCAGTGTCCCAGATGATCAAACATTCAAAACAGCTGGGAAAAGGCAGCCCTGAAGACTATAGCTGGGATTTCTGTATCTTTTTTAGGATTCCCATGGTATTATAGCATCTCCAACCAGCAGAAAGCAGTTTGGAAAACATGATGCCAGAATTCCCAAATATTTTCTATAAATGTTTGTTTTCATTTAAATGGGGTTGGTAATAAATGGTTACTGATTACAACCAATGTTTTTTTAAAGGTAAAAAGAGGGTTGTGGTATAGAAATAAATACTTTGTTTTGGAATGGATTTTCATTTATTGATACAAATGTAAAGTCAATTTTCTGATGTGTATATTTCTCCTCTTGTTTAGGTATTCTGTTTATATAGCTCATTTAAAAATATAATGTATAATTAATTACAAATTATAGATAGTTACCTAAAGTCAAAACTTATAGTTCTGTTTGTTAGGTTATTATAGATATACAGATATGTATTTCAAATGGATAGGTGTTCTCCAAACCTTTCAAATACTTACAGAATATGACATTTAAAATGGTTCAGGGTTTTCATTGACAGTAAGACATAACTGCTCCTGGCAACACCACCTGCATCACAAAGGAAGATGGACATCGAATAAACTAGCTATGGAGTTTACTCCCAATACAGCAAGACTAGCCATTTGAGCAAGAAATTGCTTTTGTCTGGACTGTTTGACTTTATACTGTATAAATGGGACACACAGGCCCACAGAAAGTGACTGCTGAAACAAGATGGGCAGTGTTACAGGGTTCCTGATTCATGGAAGAATCTGCCAGACATTCTATAGGACACAGAGAAAAATGATGGACAAACTGCCAACACAAGTGGACAGTTTAAAGTATCCTGCTTTGTTGAGGAGTCAGCCAGAAACACTATGGCCTATAGGCTGAAGATAGTACATTACAGAAGAACTTCAAGTGACTGACCAGGTGAGTTTTCTCTGTCAATTCCAGAGTATATTATCCTTCTGTGGTATTTGACAGAGTTGAAGACAGATTTTTATGGTTATAGTTTTCCTTAGTTAGGATATAAGACTTTAGACTCACAAAGAGAGGATAGATGATAGAATATTTTCTTTACTTCCTGACAATGTTAATGAACTAAATATTGTTAACTGTAAAACTGTAGAGTTTTTGTTGCTTTTGTTTTTGTTTTTATTTTGTTTTGTTTTTTGTTTGTTTGTTTTCAAGGCAGGGTTTCTCTGTGGCTTTGGAGGCTGTCCTGGAACTAGCTCTGTAGACCAGGCTGGCCTTGAACTCACAGAGATCCACCTGCCTCTACCTCCTGAATGCTAAGACTAAAGGCCTGTGCCACCAATGCCTGGCAAATGTGTAGCCTAGACTGGCCTCAAACTTGTGATCCTTCTTCTGCCTCCTTCAGCAAATCCTACCAGCATGTGCCACCAAAACTGGCTAACTGTATTTCTTATTTGATAACTGTTTTGTTATATATTTTACTATGCTAAAGTTAAGATACTTCTTTTTAATTATAGATAGAAAATAGGAGATGATAGGAGATGTCATTCTTAATATAGTTTCCCTTAGTACATGTTGGCCAATAGGAAAGAAAGAGAGGGGGGACTAGGAGACAGGAGGATTCTGGGAGATATAATAGAGGGGAGTCAAGATATAGGATGAGAGAGAAAAGGTCCAGACCCTCTTTGTCCAGTAAGATAAGACCACATGGAAATACTTAGATTGATAGAAATGAGTTAATATTTAAAATAGAGCTAGCCACTAAGAAGCTCTAGCCATTGGCCAACAGCTTTATAACTAAAACAAAAAATTAGAATTAGAAGGCTAGGAGTTAGGTAGTCAGACTTCAAAATTGTGGGATGTGTTGTATTCTGAGATTAAATATATCTGCCTGCATCATGGGAAGCTGGTTATTTAGGCTTTAAACAAAGATGCAGACTTAAAGGCAGAGGATTTTACCTTCTGGTTGTATTAGGTGCTCTTCATTGCATAGAAGACACCTGCATTATTGACACTCTTTCTCCCTGACTTAGCCTATCCACTATTTCAATGCTGGTCTGCAAACCCAGAGTTTAAAATGTTTCTCTATTTAGTAGTCTAATTGTTGTGGAATGACATACAAGTAAAACAAGTTAAAAGAAAAACACTCATAAAAACAATGAATGTAATAAAGTGTATTACTGAACTGCAATATGGGAGACAAAAACCTAAGTGTTCAATAAAGTAATTCTATGTGGAGAAGCTGGAAAGATGAAAGAATGTTTTTAAAATTTCAGAGAGGATTGATGGGGATTCCATCTCAGAAACTAGGAAGGAAAGCTAAAGGAAGAGATCAGGGGAAGCTGTTATCTAACTTCTCATGATACTTGAGACTGTTTTGCTCAGGGTTGGCACATTTTGAGAGCACATAAGGTCACTGGAAAACAGCAGGTAGCTACTAAGTGTTCAGTAAATTCCTGGAATGCTTGAGGTACAGAGATCATAGGACAAGAACCAGAAGACCAGGACAGGAGAGATCTCAGGATGATGAGTCCATACCAGAAAGACAGGTTCAGTGATTTTAAAATAGGCAATAAAAAAGCCTCTCCTGGAGGTCCATGCTCTCTGCACTCCGTTCAGAAGCTGACTTATTCACAGAGCCAGCCAATAGCAGCAACACTGCAGACATGAAGACCATAGATGAAGTTGAGAAAAGGGATGAAGTAACTTTCCATATATTCTAGTTAATTATACAGTTGGTGTGCTTTGTTATCATGCTTACCTCCTTCTGTCACTGTGATGATTAATAAATACCCCCTCACGATAAATATAAAAAATAGATATATTTAACATGTTTTAAACATTATATGGATATTTAATGATTTAAACTTTACACAATGTATATAAAAACATTATACAAGAGACTGTCACATTTGTACTATATATTTTGCACCGTATACTGAACTTCTAAGTAGTCAACCAAAGTAAGATTATTTATTATGTTTGTAATGTACAACTACCAAATTAATAAAAAAGATAAAGAATGATTCAAGTAGACTTGCATATTTTGAGAGTTTATGATAAGGACACCTAATTTACCCAATTGCTAGATATAATATCTAGTATTTGTGATGAGTATTTGTGAATGGACATGAGTTGACCTTCCTGATATGGACAGTCTGGAAACACTTTGCAAGATGTTTATCAAATACCACCTACTTCTGTACATGATAAATACCTTTGAAGATAAATATCTTAACCTGATTTAAACATTATATACTGTGTATATAAATCAGAGCATTACATGGGCTGTTATGGATTCATAGATATTTTATGGTATATGTATAATTGCAAAAATAAAATTTAAAAATACTTTCCTCCAGAAAGATCTATCAGGATCGTAACTTTTTGAAGGAGGGAGATAAAGCAGGGTACATCAAGGAGAAGAGGTTTTGGAGGTAATCTAGACAACATCCTCCTTTGAATATATAGGGATCTCTGTAGCAGTTGGTTTTGAGACAACTTAGGCCAATGTGGTGCTCTATCTGCCATTCAAGAGAATGTACTTGACTAAGGAAGCACTGCAACTGGAGCAATCCATGCTGGGTGTCAAAACTCTTACCAACAGAGGCTCAGGAAAGTACCCTATATGTTTTATATGTTCTACCCTGTAGGGTGTCGGTGTGTCCAAGACAGGATAGCTGCAGAATCTAAGTAGTATGAAGACATTTTCAAAGCTGCTATTCTGCCTGTCATAACAGTTTACACTATTGTGTTAAGAGAGAAAGTTAAATGTCTCTCCAGTTGGTAGAGTAAACCTTTGGTAAGCAAATATTTTTCTGGGATTCTGGAAAAAGGGACAATTACAGGTGACATCATCAGCAAAAACTTTGTGCAGAAAGGCTGAGTCTTCAAGGAAGGAAATGATTTCTATAAAGGAAAGCAGAGATGCTATTAATACAAAAGAAATTGTTACTGATATATACTCATTTAATATGACGAGATAATAAATTATGTAGTACTAATTTAATTATATATAAGAAGTTATCCGAGAGATCCGCCTATCTCTGCGGGTCCACTTGGAGTTCCTGCAGGCAAGATCCTTGACCCCCAAATCCTGGCCTCTGCCAAAGAACTAGGTCTCAGCTGGAGAGCACCAGTTTCCAGTGAGATCCCATTATCCTGCAAAACCTTCTCAAGTTCCAGCTCAGCCCTTATCCTCTTTCAGCTATTGGCCAGAGGTGGGTCTGGGCCCAATCTGGGCTGCCTGTCCCCTACAACCTCTTTTCCCCCCTCCCCCGCCCGAACTCCCTGGGTTGGCCCCTGATCCTGCTGCTCCTGTCTCCAGTCCCCATTGAGTGCACCCTTGGAGCTCTGATACACCCCCACCCATCCCCACTGCCAGCCTACTCTCCCTACCCTGTGCCCTATCCCACCCACTGTCCTGCCACTCTGGTTGAGCACTGTGACAGAGGGTGGTGCCAACAGTCCACCCTACTTCGGAGACTTCTCGAGCAACTGGGAACAAAGGAGACCTGACTATCCATGCAGGTCCACCCATAATTTCCACCTGCTTGGTCTCTGACCCTGCCTCCAGTCCTCTGCTGGAGTCCTGGGCCCCTCTCAGAGATCCACCTATCTCTGCAGATCCACTTGGAGTTCCTGCAGGCAAGATCCTTGACCCCCAAATCCTGGCCTCTGCCAAAGAACTAGGTCTCAGCTGCAGAGCGCCAGTTTCCGGTGAGATCCCACTATCCTGCAAAACCTTCTCAATTTCCAGCTCAGCCCTTGCCCTCTTCTGCCAGCTATTGGCCAGAGCTATTGGCCAGGGCTAGTGCCAGAGCTAGTGGCCAGAGGACCACTGTGAGTACCTGCTGGCATCTTCTTCTGAATACTCATCCTTGACCCCATCCCTGGATCCCTGTCTGCAGAGAAACCTCCTAGAGAGCTTGGACCACACAGAGCTACAGATATTGAATCTCAAACCCACATAAGCCCATCGTGGAAGTACCATAGAGAGAGGGAGGAGACACCACCAACACCTACTGGAAGAAGCTATGGGAAGAAGGCAATACAAGAGAACACCTAACAACAGAAAGACAAACATGACACCAACTAGAATGGAACACAACAACAAAGCAGAGGAAGCAGAAGGGTACAACTTAAAAATTACCATCATAAAAATGATAGAGGCCCTCAAAGAAGATGTGAGAAAATCCCTTAAAGAAATGGAGGAAAAACAAACAAAAAAGTGGAAGAAATGAACAATTCCTTAAGGAAAGTACAGAAAGCCAAGAAAAAACAATTAAGCAGGTGAAGGAAATGGTTCAAGACTTGAAAACTGAAATTGAGAAAATAAAGGCAACACAAACTGAAGGAAGGCTGGAAATTGAAAAGCTGGGCAAAAAATCGGCAACTACGGACACAAGCATAACCAATAGAATTCAAGAGATGGAAAAGAGAATCTCAGGCACAGAAGATAAACTAGAAGAAATAGATTCATTGACCAAAGAAAATCATAAATCCAACAAATCCTTAACACAAAACATCCAGGAAATGTGGGACACCATGAAAAGGCCAAACCTAAGAATAATAGGCATAGAGAAAGGTGAGGAAGCCCAGCTCAAAGATGCCGAAAACATTCAACAAAATCATCGAGGAAAACTTTCCAAATCTGAAGGACATGCCCATGAAAGTACAAGAAGCATACAGAACAGCAAATAGGCTGGACCAAAGAAAAAAGACCCCTCAACATATAATAATCAAAACACCTAGCATACAGAATAAAGAAAGAATAGTAAGAGCAGCGAAGGAAAAAGGACAGGTAACATATAAAGGCAGATCTATCAAAATTACACCTGATTTCTCCATGGAAACCCTCAAGACTGGAAGGTCCTGGATAGATGTTCTAAAAGTATTAAGAGAATACGGATGCCAGCCTAGGCTACTATATCCAGCAAAACTCTCAATCAATATAGATGGAGAGAACAAGATATTTAATGACAAAACCAGATTTTCCCAATATGTATCTACAAATCCAGCCCTACAGAAAATATTGGAAGGAAAACTCCAACCCAAGGAAGGTAACTATTCCCACAAAAATGTAGGCAACAGAATATCCAACTACCCCAGAAACCAAGGGTGAAGCAGAACAAATATATTCACAATACCACTGCCAACAACAAACCTAAATCAAACAAGCATTAACAATCAATGTTCCTTTCTCATCCTCAACATTAATGGTCTTAACTCACCTATAAAAAGACACATGCTAACAGAATGGATACAAAGATAGAATCCATCCTTCTGTTGCATACAAGAAACACATTTTAGTTTCAAAGATAGACATTACCTCAGGGTAAAGGGTTGGGAAAAGATTTTCTAGTCAAATGGAAATAAGAAGCAAGCAGGCATAGCGATCCTAATATCTAACAAGTTAGACTTCAAACCAAAATTAGTCAAAAGAGATGAAGATGGTCATTTCATATTCATCGCAGGAGAAATCCATCAACACAAAGTCTCAGTTTTGAACATCTATGCCCCTAATACAAAGTCACCCACATTCGTAAAAGAAACACTACTAAAACTCAAAGCTCAAATAAAACTTCACACACTTATAGTGGGAGACTTCAATACACCACTCTCAACACTAGACAGGACCCCAAATCAGAAACTCAACAAAGAAACAAAAGAATTAACAGAAGTTATGTCTCAACTGGGGTTAACAGACATGTATAGAACATTCCATCCAAAGACAAAAGAATATACCTTCTTCTCTGCTCCACATGGAACCTTCTCTAAAATCGACCACATACTAGGTGACATAACAAACCTCAACAGATACAAGAGAATAGGAATAGTCCCCTGTATCTTATCGGACCACCATGCTTTAAAATTGGAATTCAACAACAACACAAATAGCAGAAAACCTGCAAACTCATGGAAACTGAACAATGTGCAATTGCATCATTCCTGGGTCAAAGAAAAAATAAAGAAAGAAATTAAAGACTTTCTAATATTCAATGAGAATGAGGATACAACATACGTGAACTTATGGGACACCTTGAAAGCAGTGCTATGAGGGAAGTTCATTGCACTAAGTGCCCATATGAAGAAAACAGAGGATAGTCACATAAGAGAATTAACAGCCCAACTGAAAACCTTAGAACAGAGAGAAGCGAATTCACCCCGCAGGAGTAGATGCCAGGAAATAATCAATTTGAGGGCAGAAATCAACAAAATAGAAGCCAGGAAAACAATACAAAAATATCAATGCAACAAAGAGTTGGTTTTTTTGAGAAAATCAACAAGATAGACAAACTTTTATCCAAACTAACGAAAAAGCAGAGACAGAACATGAAAATTAACAAAATCAGAAACGAAATGGGGAACATAACAACAGCCACAGAGGAAATCCAGACAATTTTCAGGTCACACTTTGAAAATTTGTATTCCACAAAAATTGAAAATTCAAAGGAAATGGTCAAGTTTCTATATAACTATCATTTACCAAAATTAAATCAAGAACAGACAAACAACTTAAATAGACCTATAACCCGCAATGAAATAGAAGCAGCCATCGAAAGCCTTCCAACCAAAAAAGTCCAGGGCCAGATGGATTCAGCGCAGAATTCTACCAGACATTCAAGAAAGAACTAATACCACTACTCCTCAAACTGTTCCACAAGATAGAAACAGAAGGTTCATTGCCAAACTCTTTTTATGAGGCCACAATAAATTTGGTACCCAAACCTCACAAAGACACAACTAAGAAAGATAACACAGACCAATATCCCTGATGAACATCGATGCAAAAATACTCAATAAAATACTGGCCAACAGAATTCAAGAATACGTCAGAGAAATCATCCACCACGACCAAGTAGGCTTCATACCTGGAATGCAGGGATGGTTTAACATACGAAAATCTATCAACATGATCCACCATATAAACAAATAGAAAAAGAAAAGCCATATGATTATCTCCCAAGATGCGGAAAAAGCCTTCGACAAAATTCAGCACCCTTTCATGATAAAGATATTGGAGAGGTCAGGGATAACAGGAACATACCTAAACATAATAAGAACAATATACAGCAAACCAACTGCCAACATCAAACTGAATGGAGAGAAACTTAAGCCAATTCCTCTAAAATCAGGAACAAGACAAGGATGTCCTCTCTCTCCATATCTCTTCAATATCGTACTAGAAGTTCTAGCTAATGCTATAAGACAACAAAAGGAGATCAAGGGCATCCAAATTGGAAAGGAAGAAGTCAAACTGTCTCTATTTGCAGATGATATGATAGTTTACATAAGCGACCCAATAAACTCTACCAGGGAACTCCTACAACTGATAAACACCTTCAGCAAACTAGCAGGTCACAAGATAAACTCAAAAAAATCAGTAGCCCTACTTTTTTCAGACTACAAAGAGACAGACAAAGAAATCAGAGAAACATCACCCTTTATGTAACGCTTACCAAAGAAGAAAAAGACCTATATAATAAGAACTTTGTGACTCTAAAGAAAGAAATTAAAGAAGATACCAGAAAATGGAAAGATCTCCCATGCTCTTGGATAGGTAGGATAAACATAGTAAAAATGGCAATCTTGCCAGAAGCAATCTACAGATTCAATGCAATCCCCATTAAAATCCCACCACAATTCTTCACCGACCTTGAAAGCATAATACAACTTTATATGGAAAAACAAAAGACCCAGGATAGCCAAAACAACCCTATACAATAAAAGAACATCAGGAGGCATCACCATTCATGACTTTAAGCTCTACTACAGAGCTATAGTTCTGAAAACAGCCTGGTATTGGCATAAAAGTAGACAGGTAGACCAATGGAATTGAATTGAAAATCCTGATATTAATCCACACACCTATGAACACCTGATTTTCGACAAAATAGCTAAAATTATACAATGGGGCAAAGACAGCATCTTCAACAAATGGTGCTGGCACAATTGGATGAGGGTGTGTAGAAGACTGCAGATAGACCCATGTCTGTTGCCATGCACAAAACTCAAGTCCAAATGGATCAAAGACCTCAACATCAATCCAGCCACATTGAACCTCTTAGAAGATAAAGTAGGAGGTACCCTTGAACAAATTGGTATAGGAGACTGCTTCTTGAACATATCTCCAGGGCACAGACACTGAAAGAAACAATTAATAAATGGGACCTCTTCAAACTTAGAAGCTTCTCCAAGGCAAAGGACACAGTCAACAAGACCAAATGGCAGCCACAGACTGGGAAAAGATTTTCACCAATCCTATATCCGACAAAGGTCTGATCTCCAAAATACACAAAGAACTCAAGAAACTAGTTAACTAAACACCAAATAACCCTAATGAAAAATGGGGTACAGAACTGAAGAAAGAATTCTCAATAGAGGAAATAAAAAAGGCTGAAAGACACTTAAGAAAATGCTCCACATCCTTAGCTATCAGGGAAATGCAAATCAAAACAACTTTGAGATACCATCTTACCCCTGCCAGAATGGCTAAAATTAGAAACACCAGTGATGCCTTATGTTGGAGTGGATGTGGAGAAAGTGGAACACTCCTCCATTGCTGGTGGGAGTGCAAACTCATACAGCCATTTTGGAGATCAGTATGGCGGTTCCTCAGGAAAATGGGAATTAGTTTACCGCAGGACCCGGCAATCCCCCTCTTATTCATATACCCAAAGGAATCACATCCATGCAACACAGACATCTTTTCAACTATGTTCATAGCAGCACTATTTGTGATAGCAAGAACCTAGATGCCTCTCAATTGAAGAATGGTTAATGAAGATGTGGCACATCTACACAATGGAATACTACTTTGCAGAAAAAAATAATGGTATCTTGAAATTCGCAGGCAAGGGGATGGCACTTGAAGAAACCATCCTGAATGAGCTAACCCAGTCACAAAAAGAGGAACACAGTATGCACTCACTCATATATGGATTTTAGACCTAGATCAAATGATCACCAGCCTATAATTCACATCACCAGACGAACTAGGATACAAGGTGTATTCTAAGAGATTCATATAAAGTCCCTCACAGAACTGGGAAGGGACAAGTCCCCCAGAGCTCAGGAGAAGTGTGGGGGGGGGCAGCAAATGGAGAGAGAAGTAGGAGAAAATGAGTGGGAAGAAAGGAAAACATGTGCGACCAGGAAGATTGAGCCTGGTTAGGAATAGAAGATAGTAAAGAGAGAGACAGAGACAGAGAGAGGGAGCCAATATTGGTTTGAAGGTAAAATTGAACACCAAGAAAGGTCTAGAGAACTACAAGAGTGCTCCCAACTAACAATCTCAGCTTCTGTGGAAAGGCTATCATAAATGCCCTTTCCGGAGAGTGAGATCAACAAGTAACTTATCCATGGAGCCCTCAACTAATGCCTGTTGAAACAGGATCAAGCACCCATACATAAACACTGAGTCAAACTAGAACCCAGATGCATATGGAGAGGACAAGATCATGCGGCAGAAACACATAGAGCAGCTTACCTGAACAAGGAGGAGCTAAGGGCCACTAGACTGATAGCTGGGAAGCCAGCATGGGACGTACTCAGCCCCCACTGAATATGGGTCTCAGCCAGAAGGACTGAGCAGTCTAAAAGACCTCAGACAGTGGAGCCAGGATTTATCCCTGGTGCACAAAAGGACTTTGCGAACATATCACCCATGGAGGGATAACTGCCTTAATCTAGAGACAGGAGAGAAGCCCTAGTCCCTACTTCATAGGACCTGTCATATCTACATGACCCCAACTGGATGGCATTCCCCTACATATGGAATTGGGGTGGGGGGATGGGAGGGGAGGGTGTTTAGAGTGCATGTGAGAGGGCAGAGAGGGTAAAAGGGAGGGAAGGAGGGAGGCAGGCCTGGGGGGAGGGAGAGAGGGAGAGGGAACTGGGATCGACATGTAAAATAATAAATTAAATTAAAAAAAATGCTTTGACTCCAAAATTTAAGTTGAAGGACAAGTTACTGGGGAAAAGGATTTCTATTTTTTTTCCACAGAAAATGAAAAGATGTGGATTCCTTCTAGACTAATGTGGTTTGATCATGCCTGCCACCTGAAACAGAGTACAAGCTAATCCTACATTCAAAACAGCTACAGACTACAGACAAAACATCCCTACAGACTACAGCCAGCTGAATTTTCTTCGAATCCCCCATGACAGCACCCCTTACCAGCAGGAAGTAGTTTGGAAAGAACGACACCCAAATCCCAAATATTGTGTGTAAATGTTTGTTTTCATTTAATTGGACTTTGTTATATAAAATTAAATAAAAAAGAGAAAAAAAAACAACAAAAAAGTTATCCATTATTAATTAAAGTGTTGCTGTGTTTATCTTTTTTATTTGTTTATTTATTCCTGTTTCTAACGGGCATTAGTTGAGTGCTCCATGGATAAGTTAGTTGTTGATCTTACTCTCCGGGAAGGGCATTTATGGTAGCCTTTCCACGGAAGCTCAAATTGTTAGTTGGCAGCAGTGCTGTGTTTATTTTTTATATACTTTACTGTTTAAGATTGCTCTTAAATTTTCTTTGGACTGCCTTTCAGAAAAAGGGCAGGATACCATTGTCTTTTCTTTCCAACTCAGACAGTGCTTTCCCACCTTTGCTATTCATAGTATGATACATCGCACCTCCTTTCTGCCAAGGTGAGAGAATTATTATAATGTGTATCTTCAAAGGGGAATGACATTCTCATGAAAAAAGTCCAAAGCTTGAAGCTTGAACAATGTTTCTCCACTTAGTTCTTTTTATTTTTAATTTGAAACAAGCTTGTTTTACATGTCAATTCCAGTTCTCTCTACTCCCACCCCTTTTCTGTCTCTCCCTCAACCCCATCCCATATCCCATACCCTTCTCCCCAGGGAGGGGGAGGCCTTAATTGGGGGAATCTTTAAATTCTGTTATGTCATTCAGAGCAGGACTTAAGACCTATCCCATGTGTCCAGGCTGAGAAGTATCCCTCTCTGTGGAATGGGCTCCCAAATTCCATTTGTATATTAGGGATACATACTGATCCATTACTAGAGGGCCTATAGCCTTCCAAGTCCTCCTAATTAACAGCCACGTTCAGGGGATCTGGGTTGGTTCTATGCTGGTTTCCCAACTATCAGACTGGAGTCCATGAGCTCCCCTTTTTCAGATCAGCTGTTATTGTGGGTTTCTCCAACCTGGTCTTGATCCCTTTGCTCATCACTCTTCCTTCTCTGCAACTGGATTCCAGAAGTTTGACTCAGTGCTTAGCTGTGGGTGTCTGTTTCTGCTTCTATCAACTACTGGATGAAGGCTCTATGATGTCATATAATGTAGGCATCAATCTCATTAGTGGTGTGTTTGTGTGGCTTGGGTACCAAGATAGCCTTGTAAAAAGAGTTTGGCAATGAACATTCTGCTCCTATTGAGGAGTATTGATATCAGCTCCTCTTTGAATTTCTGATTGAATTCTGCACAGAAACCATCTGTCCTTTGGCTTTTTTTGTTTGTTTGTTTTTTGTTTTCCTTTTGGTTGGGAGGATTTGATGACTGCTTCTAATTCAACAGGGTTTATAGGTCTATTTAAATTGCTTATCTGTTCTTCATTTAATTTTGGTAAGTGGTATCTCTCCAGAAAATTTTCTGTTTCCTTTAAATTTTCTAATTTTATGGAGTACAGATTTTCAAAGTATGACCCAAAGATTCTGAGGATTTCCCCAGTGTCTATTATGTCCCCTGTTTCATTTCTGTTTTATTTATTGTGCATGTTTGGTTAGTTTAGATAAAGGTTTGTCTATCTTGATTTTTTTTCAAAGAACCAACTCTTTGTTGCATTGATTCTTTGTATTGTTTTCCTAGTTTCTACTTTATTCATTTCAGCCCTCAATTTGATTATTTCCTGGTGTTTACTCACTTTGGTGTGAGTTTGCTTCTTTTTGTTCTAGAGCTTTCTGTATTTTGTTAATTCTCCAGTTTCTTCATATGGGCAGTTAGTGCTATGAACTATCCTCTTAGTAGTGTTTGCAAAGTTTTCCATATATTTGGTTATGTTGTGTCTTCATTCTCATTGAATTGCAAGTAGTCTTTAATTTTTTTTCTTTATTTCTTCCTGGCCCAGGAATGATGAAATTGTGCATTGTTTAATTTTCATGAGTTAGTAGGGTTCCTGTTAAATTCTAAGTTTAAGCATGGTGGTCTGATAAGATACAGGAGGTTATTCCATTTTATTTATTTTTCTCTACCTATTGAGGTTTGCTATTTTGCTCAATATGTGGTCAATTGTAGAAAAGGAACCATGTGGTGCTGAGAAGTAGGTATATTCTTTTGTGTTTGGATTGAATGTTCTATAAATATCTGTTAAACTCAGTTTGGGTTATAACTTCTGTTATTTCCTTTGTTTCTTTGTTTAGTTTCTGTCTAGTGGTTCTGTCTAGTGGTGAAAGTGTTGTGTTGAAGTCTCCCACTATAAGTGTTTGAGGTTTAATTTGTGATTTGAGTTTTAGTAATGTTTCTTTTATGAATGTGGTTGCCTTTGTATTTGGGGCATAGATGTTCAGAATTGAGACTTCATTGTGGTGGATTTCTCTTGTGATGAGTAAGAAATGACCTTCTTCATCTCTTTTGATTGATTTTAGTTTAAAGTCTAATTTGTTAGATATTAGGACTGCTACACCCATTTGTTTCTTGGGTCCATTTGATTGGAAAATCTTTTCCTAGCCTTTAACTCTGTGGTAATGTCTGTCTTTTAAGTTGAGGTATGTTCCTTGTTTGTTGCAGAACTGCAGAATGATGGATTCTGTCTTCGTATACATTCTGTTAGCCTGTGTCTTTTTATAGGTGAGTTAAGACCAATAATATTGAGGGATATTCATGACCATTTATTGTTAGTTATTGTTTTGGATTTGTTTTTCTTGGTGGTATTGTGTGTTGACCCCTCCCCCTTTTCTTCTTTTGGATGTTGTTAAAGTGGGATTATCTATTATCTCTGTTTTTGTGGGTTAACTTCCTTGGATTGGTGTTTTTCTTCCAGAAATTTCTGCAGTGCTGGATTAGTTGGTATGTATTGTTTAAATCTGGTTTTGTCATGGAATATTTGGTTTCTCTATCAATAGCAATTGTAAGCTTTACTGGGTATAGTAGCCTGGGTTGGCATCCATGGTCTCTTAGTGTTGGTAGAATATCTATCCAGGACTTTCTGGCCTTCAGAGTTTCCATGGAGAAGTCATGTGTAATTCGGATATGTTTGCCTTTATATGTTACTTGGCCTTGTTAATTTGCTGCTCTTAATAATCTATCTTTATTTCATGCATTTGGTGTTTTGATTATTATATGGAGAGGGAACATTTTTGTAGCCTACTCTATTTGTTGTTCTGTAAGCTTCCTGTACTTTCATTGGCATGCCATTCTTTATTTAGGTTGGGAAAGTTTTCTTCTATGGTTTTGTTGAATGTATTTTTTTTCTGTACCTTTGGGGTGGGTTTCTTCACCTTTTCCTATACTTATTATTCTTAAGTTTGGTCTTTTCATGGTGCCTTGTTTTTCCTGGATGTTTTGTGTTAGGGGTTTGTTGGACATAAGATTTCCTTTGGTTGATGAATTTGTTTCCCAAGTGAATCTTCAATGCCTGAGATTCTCTCTTCCATCTCTTGTATTCTTCTGGTTATGTTTGCATTTGTAGTTCCAGATCATTGTTTACCTAGCTTTTCTATTTCCTTAATTCCCTCAGACTGTGTCTTTTTCATTGTCTCCATTTCAGCTTTCAAGCTGTGCACTGTTTGAATTGTCTCTTGCAATTAATTTTTGGTTTGTCTTTTTCTCCATTTCTTGAAATTTTTCTTTGGTTTTTTCTTCTATTTCTTTAAGGGGTTTTCTTATTACCTTGTTGAAGTAAAGTTGTTTTTAGGGTTGTTCTCTTCTGCTTTGTCTGTGTTGTGATGTTCAGGTCTTGCTGGGGTGGAGTCCCTAGACTCTGGTGACGTCATATTGATCTTTCTGGTTTTGAATTTGTTCTTATACTGTTGTCTACCCATCCCTTCTTCCAGTGTGTACTTGTGTGGTCTCTCCCTCTCCTGGTGGGTACAGGAACAAAGTTCATTTCTGGTGGGTTCAAGAAGGTCCAATACTCAAATAGATCTCTTCTTCCAATGGGTGGAAGTGGGTCTAGGATGTTGGCAGACTGTGGATGGGCTCATCTGCTGGGACAGATTAGTCTGTGTGCAGTCCCCAATCCTCAAGAGGCTCCAAGCAGGGCACCAGAAGGCTCTCCTACTTAATTGTATTCAAAGAATACAGTGACATGTTTGCTCAGAAAAACATATCAGTTAAGACAGTTCCAGTGAGATCATATTAGTGTGTCTTTCCCCAGTGCTTAAATGTCTAATACCCAGTCTTAGCAGGCCTGCCCCTACACAGAGCCACAGAAGAGCTTTTCTTTGTAAGAGGTCTGTTCTAATTGTCTAACCCTCTGCTCTGAAGACAAATCTGACTTGTAGTTGCATTTCTTCTGCTTCCTTCTGCTTATGCCCATAAAATCACTGCAAGAACGGTATCCTACCATGTATCTTTCCCAAACAGCTTTCAGATGTCCACATTTGAAATCTTAAAAATTATTCTGTTTATGCCTTCACACTGAACTTACAATGCTATGCACAGGATTGACTATTGTGAAAACAGTGTAATCTTAACATTTTAAAATGAATAATTGTCCCTTTTGTGATTGAGAATGAAGAGAAGGGTTCATAGTTGCACTAGCCAATCCTGAATCCATAGGTAGCATGATGAGATACATATTTCTCCTATATTTGACTTTGATTACAGTGCATAGAGAAAGTTTTGTTAGTGGTTTTCCATACTGATTGATTTTGCATGTAATATAATCAGTATTATGCAAAGAACATGTAGTATCAATACCAGACATTGAATGAGCAAAACTGTCAAAAGTTATCTTCATTCAATATGCAAATAATAAGGAAATAAATGTGCAAAGAGCAGTCTAAAATTGATAATGAATACATTCTTTCTGAACTTAAGGATTTTCATCATGTAATCCACTCTGGGGTCGGCAAAGGAGACCTTGAAATGGAAGAAAATTGTCAATCAGTACATTATTGTGGGAATCATATGTAGCAGTGACAGAGTGATTTTGACAAGAAGTTAAAAATGACCTGATTTCTAGTCCTGGTGTTGCCATATATTGACTGCATGGTTGTTAAAATTCATTCATTGAAAACACATATATATTTTTTGGTCTCTCTGTATATAGCTTGATTATCTTTTTTATTTAAATTAAAAACAGTCTAATATTTTTACATACCAATCTCAGTTCCCTCTCTCTCCTAACCCTCCATACCCTCAGAAAGGCCCCTCTCCTCCTGAGGGAGGGTGAAGCCTCCCATTGGGGGGGTCATCAAAGTCTGTCACATCACTTGGGGTAGTGCCTAGATACTACCACATGTATGTAGGCTAAGAGAGTATCCCCATACATTGATTATATTAACTCCCTACTAACATTCCCTTAGAACCCACTGGGTCCAATCAGTGTTGTCCTTGTGATTATGGGCAACCTAACAGGTGTCACTTTGTATAAGAAAACTGGCAATCCCAACTACAGTATCCTTCAAATGCTAAATTCCAAAGATCAATAATATTTCAAATTAAAGCATGAAATTCTAAATCAAGAAAGTTATGAAGTATCCAGTCCAACAGAAGAGAATAAAAATCACCACTGGTGCCTCCAAGCAAAGAAACAATCTAAAGGTGACTTTCAATTTCTTCTAGTTTGCATTTCCTAAGTAAATATTTTGATGATATCCTAGGATAAACTTGTGTAGTGAGATATTCACTTTGTCCACATCTGTGGCACTGACCACACCCATTGGGGGTGGAGATATGGGCGGAAGTGACCTGGAGAACTAGGTCTTAGGAGGAGCCCAGGAATGCTCTCTTGCTGGCCTGATGCAGAGAGGAGAGATCTGGTGGAACCTGCTGGTGTTCATCTGTCTAGGCTGTAAGATATTTCTCCCTCAATAAACTTCTGTTCAGCCTATTTATTTATTCTGATCCTTATTAAACCTCGATAAACTTGGGGTCAGAAAAATCTACATTTAAATACTAATAACTCCTATCATGAACAATTAATAAAGTGAATAAACATTTGTATCCAGAAAACACCTTGTGGGTAGGGGTAAGATGTAGATACCCCATTTAAGATTCATATTTACACAGCCTTTTGTCCTCTGCAGGTGGACAAGCTAATGTTCTGTGTGTTAATTACCATCTACTGCCAAAACAAACTGCTCTGATTAGGGTTGAGTAGTAAAAGGGTATGGCATTAAATATTTAGTTTTATAATTTTTTTAAATTTTATTTTGCATATCGATCCCAGTTTACTCTTCCTCCTTCCCTCCCTACCTACCTCTTACCTTCTCCCCCATCCTCTCATGCTCCCCCACTGACAACCATCTCCTCCCATCCACCCCAATTCACATGTAGGTTGATGCCCTCCAGGAGGGGTCATCTAAATCTGTCAATTCATTTGGAGTAGGAGATAGGACTTCTCTCCTTTCTCTAGGTTAAGGGAGTATCACTCCATGGGAGATGTGCCTCCAATGTCCTTTGGTGCACCAGGAATACATCCTGGTTCCACTTTCTGAGGTCCCTTAGACTGCTTAGTCCTTCTAGCTGAGACCCATGCTCAGGGGGTCTGAGTCAGTCCCATGCTGGATTCCCAGCTGTCAGTCTGGGGTCCCGTTTGCTCCTCCTTGTTCAGGTCAACTATCTCTATGTGTTTCTGCAATCTGGTCTTGTCCTCCCTATCTGCATCTGGATTCCAGTTCAGCTCAGTGTTTAATTGTGGGTATTTTCTTCTTTTTCCATCAGCTACTACATGAGAGATCCATGATGGTGGATAAGTTAATTGTCAATCTCATCAGAGAAGGGCATTTATGATAGCCTTTCCACTGTTGTTCAACTTGTTAGTTGGGGTCAGTCTTATAGGTCTGTGGACATTTCTCTAGAGTCAGTTTTCTCTTCAAACCTATAATGGCACCCTCTTTTATGTCCTCTCTCTCTCTCCCGTTCTCTCTCTCCTCTCATTTATTCCTCTACTGATCGAATTTCCCTAGTCCCATGTGCTTTCCTATCATCCACTTCTCTTTCTCCTGTTTTTCTCTTCACTCATGACCCCCGTGCACTCCCAAGATACTCTGGAGATCTTGTCCCTTTTCCCTTCTATGGGGGGGCCTTATATGAATCTCTTAGAATCCACTTTGTAATCCTAGTTTCTCTGGTGGTGTTAAATATAGGCTGGTGATCCTTTGCTCTATGTCTAAAATCCATATTTGAGCAAGTACATACAATTTTCCTCTTTTTGTGACTGGGTTTCCTAACTCAGGATGGTTTCTTCAAGTTCCATCCATTTGCCTGTGAATTTCAAGATTCCATTGTATTTTTCCACAGAGTAGTATTCCATTGTGTAAATGTGCCACATCTTCTTTATCCATTCTTTAGTGGAGGGGCATCTAGGTTGCTTTCAGGTTCTTGCTATTGCAAATAATGCTGATACGGACATAGTTGAGCACATTTCTTTGTTGCATGGATGTGGATCATTTGGGTATATGCCTAAGAGGGGGATTGCTAAGTCCTGTGGTAGACGAATACCCATTTTCCTGAGGAACCACCACACTGATATCCAAAATGTACAAATTTGCACTCTCGCCAGCAGTGGAGGAGTGTTACCCTTTCTCCATATCCTCTCCAGCATAAGTTGTCATTGGTGATTCTAATTTTAGCCACTCTGACAGGAGTAAGATGGTATCTCAATGTTGTTTTGATATCCATTTCTCTGATAGCTAAGGATGTTGAGCCCTTTCTTAAGTGTCTTTCAGCCTTTTTCATTTCATCTATTGATAATTCTCTATTCAGTTTGTACCCCATTGTTTAATAGGGTTACTTGGTATTTTGTTGATTAGTTTCTTGAGTTCTTTGTATATTTTGGAGATCAGCCCTCTGTCAGATGTAGGATTGGTGAAGATCTTTCCCCAATCTATAGGCTGCCATTTGGTCTTGTCCACTTTGTTCTTTTCCTTACAAAAGGTTCTAAGTTTGAGGACGTCCCACTTATCAATTGTTGATCTCAGTGTCTGTGCTACTAGAGTTAAGTTCAGGAAGTGGTCTCTTGTACCATTTTGTTCAAGGATCATTTTCTCTTCTAAGAGGTTCAATGTGGATTTATCTTGAGGTCTTTGATCCATTTTGATTTGAGTTTTGTGCATGGGGATAGACATGAGTTTATCTGGAGTCTTCTGCACACCATCATCCAGTTGTGTCAGCACCATTTGTTAAAGATGCTTTCCTCCTCCCATTGTATGCTTTTAGCTGTTTTGTCAAAAATCAGGTGTTTGTAGGTATGTGGATTAATGTCAGGATTTTTAAATCGATTCCATTTGTCTACCTGTCTATTTTTGTGCCAATACCAGGGTGTTTTCAGAACTATAGCTCTGTAGTAGAGCTTAAAGTTGGGGATGGTGATGCCTCCTGAAGTTCCTTTATTGGACAGGGTTGTTTTGGCTATCCTGAGTCTTTTGATTTTCCATATAAAGTTGATTATTATCATTTCAAATCAGTGAAGAATTGTGCTGGGATTTTAATGGTGATTTCATTGAATCTGTAGATTGCTTTTGGCAAAATTGCCATTTTTACTATGTTTATCCTACCTATCCAAGAGCATGGGGGATCTTTCCATTTTCTGGTATCTTCTTTAATTTCTTTCTAAACACAAAGTTCTTATTATATAGGTCTTTCACTTGTTTGGTAAGTGTTACCCCAAGATACTTTATGTTATTCGTGGCTATTTTAAAGGGTGATGTCTCTCTGATTTCTTTCTCATCCCCTTTATCATCTGAATAAAATAGGGCTGCTAATTTTTTTGAGTTTATCTTGTATCCTGCTAGTTTGCTGAAGGTGTTTATCAGCTGTAGGTGTTCCCTGGTAGAGTTTTTTGGGTCCCTCGTGTAAATTATCATATCGTCTGCAAATAGTGAAAGTTTTACTTCTTCCTTTCCAATTTGTGTCCCCTTGTTCTCCTTTTGTTGTCTTATTGCTTTAGCTACAGCTTCAAGAGATATGGAGAGGGCAACATTGTCTTGTTCCTGATTTTAGAGGAATTGCCTTAAGCTTCTTTTCATTCAGTTTAATGTTGGCAGTTCTTTTACTGTATATTGCTTTTATCATGTTTAGCTATGTTCCTGTTATCCCCAACCTCTCCGGGACCTTTATCATGAAAGGGTATTGAATTTTGTCAAAGGCTATCCCAGAATCTAGGGAGATGATCATGTGGTGTTTCTTTTTCTGTTTGTTTCTATCGTAGATCAATTTGATAGATTTTCTTTTGTTGGACCATTTCTGCCACCCAGGGATCCCTACTTGGTCATAGTGGATGATTTCTCTGATGTATCCTTGGATTTGGTTTGCCAGTATTTTATTGAGTATTTTTGCATCAATATTCATCAGGTATATTGGTCTGTATTTTTCTTTCTTTGTTGTGTCTTTTTCTGGCTTTAGTACCAATTTGATTGTGGCCTCATAAAAAGAGTTTGGTAATGAACCTTCTGTTTCTATTGTGTGGAACAATTTGAGGTGTATTGGTATTAGCTTTTCCTTGAATTTCTGGTAGAATTCTGCACTGAAGCCATCTGTCCCTGGGCTTTTTTTTTGGGGGGGGGTGGAAGTCTTTTGACGACTGCTTTTATTCCATTAGGGGTTATAGGTCTATTTAAGTTGTTTATCTGTTCTTGATTTAGTTTTGGTAAGTGGTAGTTATCCAGAAATTTGTTCATTTCCTATGAATTTTCAAATTTTGTGGTATACAGGTTTTCAAAGTATGACCCGAAAATTGTCTGGATTTCCTCAGTGTCCGTTGTTATATCCCCCTTTTCGTTACTGATTTTGTTAATTTGTATGTTCTCTGTCTTCCTTTTGGTTATTTTGGATAAAGATTTGTCATCATGTTGATTTTCTTAAAAAACTAACTCTTTGTTGCATTGATATTTTGTATTGTTTCCCTGGCTTCTACTTTATTGATTTCAGCCCTCAAATTGATTATTTCCTGGCATCTACTCCTCTGGGTGAGTTTGCTTCTTTCTGTTCTGAGGCTTTCAGTTGCGCTGTTAATTCTCTTATGTGATTATCCTCTGTTTTCTTCACATGGGCACTTAGTGCAATGAACTTCCCTCATAGCACTGCTTTCAAGGTGTACCATAAGTTTGGGTATGTTGTGTCCTCATTCTCTTTGAAGTTTAGGAAGTCCTTAATATTTTCTTTCTTTCTTTTTTGACAATTGCACATTGTTCAGTTTCCATCAGTTTGTAGGGTTTCTATGATTTGGGTTGTTAAATTCCATCTTTAAAGCTTGGTGTTCTGATAATATACAGGGGGTTATTCCAATTTTTTTTGTATCTGTTGAGGTTTGTTATGTAGTTAAGTATGTGGTCAATTTTAAAGAATATTCCATGTGGAGCAGAGAAGAATATATATTCTTTGTGTTTGGATGGAATGTTCTATATATGTCTGTGAAACCCTATTGAAACATAACTTCTATTAGTTCTTTTGCTTTTTTGTTAAGTTTCCTACTAGTGGTCCTGTCTAGTGTAGAGATTGGTGTGTTGAAGTCTCCCAGTATAAGTGTGTGATGTTTTATGTGAGCTTTGAGTTTTAGTAACATTTCTTTTACAAAGGTGGGTGCCTTTGTATTTGGGGCATAGATATTCAGAACTGAGACTTTGTGCTGATGGATTTCTCCTGTGATGAATACAAAATTACTGTCTTTATTCTTTTGATTGATTTTAGTTTCAAGTCTAACTTGTTAGATATTAGGATAGCCTCACCTGCTTGCTTCTTGGATCCATTTGAATGGAAAAATCTTTTTTTCAACCCTTTACTCTGAAGTAATATGTGTCTTTGAAGCTTAGATGTGTGGATTCTGTCTTTGTATCCATTCTGTTAGTCTGTGTCTTTTTATAGTCAAGTTAAGACCATTATGACCAGTGATTGTTAATGCTTGTTTGTTTTAGATTTGTTGTTGGTGGTGGTATTGTGAATATATTTGCCCACTTTATACTTGGGTTCTGGTGAAGTTGAATTATCTACTGCCTATGTCTTTGTGAGTGTAGTTAACTTTCTTGGGTTGGAATTTTCATTCCAGAACGTTCTGTAGGGCTGGATTTGTTGATACGTATTGTGAAAATATGGCTTTTTCATTAAATATCATGTTTTTTCCATCTATAGTAATTGAGAGTTTTGCTGGGTATAGTAGCCTGGGCTGGCGTTCGTGGACTCGTAGTACTTGTAGAACATGTACCCAGGACCTTCTGGCCTTGAGAGTTTCCATGGAGAAATCAAGTGTAATTTTGATAGGTCTGCCTTTATATGTTACCTGTCCTTTTTCCTTCATGGCTCTTAATATTCTTTCTTTATTCTGTATGTTAGGTTTTCGATTATTATATGCTGAGGGGTCTTTTTTCTATTTTTTTTCTATTTATTTATTTATTTTATATAACCAAGTCCATTTAAATGAAAACAGACGTTTATAGACAATATTTGGGAATTTGGGTGTCGTTCTTTCCAAACTACTTCCTGCTGGTAAGGGGCGCTGTCATGGGGGATTCTAAGAAGATGCAGAAATCCTGGTGGCTGTAATATGTACTGCTGCTAGAGGGGTCTTTTTTCTTTGGTCCCATCGATTTGGTATTCAGTATGTTTCTTGTAATTTCATGGGCATGTCCTTTTTCAGATTGGGAAAGTTTTCTTCAATGATTTTTGTTGAATATGTTCTCTTCACCTTTGACTGGGCCTCTTTGCCTTCTTCTATGCCTATTATTCTTAGGTTTGGCCTTTTCATGGTGTCCTACATTTCCTGGATGTTTTGTGTTAAGCATTTGTTGGATTTATGACTTTCTTTGGTGGATGAACCTATTTCCTCTAGTTTCTCTTCAGTGCCTGAGATTCTCTCTTCCATCCCTTGAAGTCTGTTGGTTATGCTTGTATCTGTAGTTCCCGATCGTTTGCCCAGTTTTTCTATGTCCAGCATTCCTTCAGTTTGTTTTTCTTTATTGTTTCTATTTCAGTTTTCAAGTCTTGTACTGTTTATTTCCTTCACCTGTTTAATTTTTTTCTTGGCTTTCTGTACTTTCTTTAATAGATTTGTTCATTTCTTCAATTTTTTTTTGTTTGTTTTTTTCTTTTATTTCTTTTAGGGATTTTCTCAAATCTCTTTGATGTCCTCTATCATTTCTATGAAGACTTTTTTTTTTTTTTTTAAGTTGTTCTCTTCTGCTCCATCTGATTTTGGGTGTTCAGGTCTAGTTAGTGTAGAGTCCCTAGATTCTGGTGGTGTCATGCTTATCTTTCTATTGCTAGGTGTTTCCTTGTATTGCCATCCTCCCATGGCTTCTTACAATAGGTGCAGATGGGGTCTCTCTCTCTCGTATTCCCTCGTTAGGCTTAGGTTTGTGAGTTCGAGGTCTGTAGCTCTGGGTGGTTATCCAAGCTCTCTAGAAGCTCTCACTTAAGGCAGGGGCCTCTTTAGCAGAGGCCAGGCAATGGGGGGTCAAAGATCTGGCAGGGAGGGACTCAGGATGTTCCTGTAGGGATAGGTGGATCTCAGGAAGGGGCCCGGAACTCCAGCAGAGGACTGGTGGGGGGAGTCAGAGATCAGGCACCCGGGGATTGAGGGCAGGTCTAGAGTACTCAGTGCTGCTCCATGAAGTTCCCCGAAGATGGCAGGTTGTTGAATCCATCCTCTGTCCCAGTGCTCAACCAGAGAGTTGGGGCAGTAGGCAGGTTATGGCACAGGGGGGGGGAGGGTAGGCTCGTCGTGGTGGGGGGGATGTGTTTATCAGAGCACCAGACCAGAAGCACTTTTGCTCTAACAGAGGCCAGGCGATGGGGGTCAACGATCCATCAGGCAGGGACTCAGGATGGTCCTGTTGGGATAGACGAATCTGGCCATGGCCTGTATTATTTAATACCATGTGAATTTAGCAAAATACTGACAGTAGATTCTCTTCTAGAACCAATGACTCTTAGACTTCAAATGTTGGCCTTGTCAGTGGTGCCAGACATGAGTTACCTCCATATTGTGGAGGTCTTTAGAGCTAATCAAAAAGTGGTTATTTACTTCCATAACATTCATACACAATTGTATCAGAGGGCATGTTTTGCCAGGCTGGTCATTATCTCAATTCATGGGGTTTATAATCGGGGTAAGGTTGGTTTGGTGACTAATTTTTCTTTTTCTATTGGTAGTATGCATGGTACCTTCCAGTAGTGTGACACCTATCTAGTACAGATGAAACTTCAATGTGAGTAATAGCTTAATTTTTCTGTATTCTATAACTCAAATATGCAGTGTTTTCAGCAGTAGTGTCCCACTGTCAAGTGTATTGAACCCTATTAACCAATAATTCCTATAAGAAGACAGTCCTTTCTGGACACAACAGTAAAATTTTAAATAAACTAGCAGTGTTTGTGACTGCATGCACCAGACTACACAAGATCTAGCTAGACAAATTCACAGCATAAAGGGGAGAGATGGTCATGATGTTCCACACCTAGCTGAAGGACTATTGACAGTTGATAGGTTTCTTGGAGAGGGACAGTCAGTTTTCTTCAGGGATGTGGTTCCTGAAAAGCTATCTGTGTTCCAATAGATGGCCAGCTACACGTGCATATATACACAGCATTAAAAGGAAAGTATGAAATGGATGGGCATTGTGATATAGGTAGGGTAGGAGATGAACTGGAGTGGAAAATATGGGAAAGACATGATCAAAACACATAAATTTATATGTATAAATTTCTAAAACAATAAAACAATATTCAAAAACAATAAAATTAAATATCTTTGAATCTCATTATATAATTAGAGACATGGAACTATGATTATGAAATTAAGAGGGGATGTGAAAATTTCTTTAAACTAGGATAAAATGATGTCATTTACAATTGGAGTTAATATGTAACAATGTATAATATAAATACATGATAAATCACCTACTTAACTAACTAACTTTATCTTCCATGTAAATAGCACAAAAGAAATAAGTAAAACAATGCATTATTCTAGTACATGACAGTATAGTTTATGTATACTACATAGTTATAAAAACAGAGAAAATTATGGCTAAAGTTTCCCAATAACACCATGAGAATTTTTGTAAATCTCTGAAACCTCTAAGGTTCAGTTTCTATAGTCATAAAAAGTATTGGCTTGTAAGGCTCAAGAAACATCTCAGAATAAGAAGAGTGTAAAATCTAGATGATGTAATGGGAGGTTATGAAATGCAGACTTCTAGAGTTGATATGCTTATCCCACTTAGGTACTGTTGTTAGTTGTAAAAGACTTACATAAGATCAACCTAGCAAAAATTCTAGTATAGGTGCCCCAATTTATGGCTTTCTGCAAGCCACATGTCTTACTTAGGAGATATTGGCTGCAGATAGCTTCTGAGAGAGGCACTATCATTTTTGTATGCATGGCCACTGATGTGCTTCACAGTGGCAGATCTCTACCCATATATACATTTGGACAATACTAGTTAGACTTAGCGGATTATGACACACACAAAAATCTATGGAATTGGAAGAAGGCCATGTTGTAGATGATTTCATGGGATGAAAGAAGGGAATAGGGAGTGGATATGAACATGATTTTTTGTGTGCTTGTATGAAATTCAAATAATAAAGTAAAGTAATATTTTTAAAGAGTATGTGTATAACAATTAATTTTAAAAAGATCATAAATTTGAAAGTCAGCAAGGAGGATGTTTAGAAGGGTGTAGAGAAAGGAATAGCAAAGGAGATTTGATGTAATTGTATTATGTCAAAAATTAAAAGAAAACATTTTTAAAAGAGTATAATTTGATAATGGAATTTAGACATAGTACCATGTATATTCTAAGCAAATGAACTAAAACTGAGCAACATTCACAGGCCAGTCTCTGTGTTTTTTTTTTAATCCTGGGATTTGAGAAGGTGATTCACAAGAAAGAATGTATTAAAAGCAAGATTTGACATTAATAAAGGGAACTGCTAATTATGCAGTTTACTTAATAGCAAATACAAAAGCTAAAGAAAACAACATTGTATTTAATGCCTATTAGATTCTCAGGATAGTAGATAAATGGAGTGACTATTCTGAGGGATATAAAATATATTAAATAACATTCAACTGTGGCTTGGAATTTTATGAAAACCTTGGCAACCAAATTCTTCTCTAAAGATATGTGGTGTAATACAAAGCAAAGTAGATGGACCTGGATTTCATTTAGAGTCTCAGCTCCTGTACAAGGGCTCCTTAAGCCCATAAAGTGCACTTTGCACAGTGCCACATGATTCTGTTTTCAAAGTACTAAAATCTTGCAAGTCCCATCAGTCCTCATGTCAGGCAAAATAAATAAATACAAAGGCATACAAACTCAACTTCAAAGGCCCACAATGTAACATTTTCCAATTATGCTTATAAGAAAACATTTATTTTTCTTAGATTCTGTACTTGTCCTTGCATGCATGTGCTTTCCACACACACGTCATGTGTCAACCGTCAATTATGCATAGTAGATATAAAGCTCTTGTGTGAAAAGAAAAAGTACGTATGTGACAGAGATCACAGAGCAAGAAAACAAAGGAACACTAGACCTTAAGCTTTGTATCTTATGATACAGTCCCCATTTTTTTAATTTTCTAGACATAATGATGACAGTTACTTATAGGGAACTTTCTATGTGTTTGGCATTGATCCCTTTAGACGTGCTATGTAATTTGGACAAATTCTTTCTCCTGTTTCACACTTTGACGGTGGGAACAGATTATTTTTTACTTTCATTCAGCTAACAAAAAAATAAAAGCTTGGGGACAAACTTTTTTACTCAAGGTCACCCATGGCGCCACCAAGTGGTCAAGCCTAAATCCATAGCCATATTCATCTACCTTCACTGTCATTTTGCCTTGCCTGAACCGCTTATATGTGTCTGGCAGCTGCCATTTCTAAAGCTTTCCCTGCAGGCAGCCATTATTGAATACAAAATGTGTTTGGTATGAACAGTAAAGCAGTGCAATGAAAGACCCTGAATAATTGTTTAAGTGTTTACAATTTCTAGAAGGGAATGTCACCTTATTTTACATAAACAATATATTTTACGTTTAATTTTCATTCTCAATATTCCAGAGGAAATTTACCAGGCTGGTTTTAAAACCAATATTTACCTAATAAACACATTTAATAATTATGCATATAACTTTCTCTCTGCATACATTCTATATATACATAAACACACAGGCACATGGATATACAGGCTGGGGGTTCATGCTTCATATGTTCATGCGATTATGTTTTCTTCAGGAAATAATTATTCTAAAATTTTCACATAGTTCTGATTTTTCAAATAACTCTGAGCATGGTGGCATACATCTGTGATCCCAACACGTGTGAGAAGGAGGCAGGTAGATCACTAATTTCAGATTATACGTACATACATACATACATACATACATACATACGTACATACTTTGCTTCAGAAGACAAAATAAAACAAAGCCATGAGACTTCCAAGAAACATTAACTACATCTTCCACAATGAGAACACATTCTCTCCTTGCTTCTTCTTCCTCCCTGTTTTCTGTCTGTTATTTGTGTCCTTCTATTGTTCTATATAAATATTTAATTTGGCTGCTAAACACAAACATGGCCTTGGGGAATGGCATAGTCTAGGTAAGAGAGCACAAGGTAAAACCATTTCTCCTTCCTCCCTGTTTTCCATCCATTATTTGTGTCCTTCCATACTTCCACATAAAAATTTAATTTGGCTGCTAAATATAAACACAACCTTGGGGAATGGGCATGATCTAGGTAAAAGAATATTACACAAGATAAAAATCTGTCTTATTAAGATCAATGATGTGTCACACACTATACATGAATAATATTTTATGTAAATTTTTATGACTTATAAAATGCCATAAGAAACACTGAAAGTCATACCAAATAGATCCAAATACATGGGAAAAAAGAAACAAGGGGGTTACTTAGTAAATTTCAGACAAACCAATAGATTAATATTAATTCTTCCTCATCTAGCATATCACAGCTCTGATGCAATTACCAAATACAGACCACACATGGTTCTCCAGTCTTCTATGCAATCCTGGGCTGCTTTTCCTTTGCCTCTGCTGACTGCTTTGTGTAGAGAAGTCTCTCAACTTTCCATCCATTCTTCCAAAGTTTCTTTGAATATCACCTCAAGGATAAAGGTCATACAAGCTATGGAAAGCTGAGCTTGCCTTCTACCACTCTCCATTCAACACTCCCCACAACTCCACTGTAGTGAACTCCCTTTGTTGTGTAAGGATGTCTACATTGCCTTTATGCCAAACTCCATGATATTTGTTGTCTCACTATCACAGAACATTTTGTAAATGCTCACTATGTGTTTAAAGAATAAACTAATTCTATATAAACATTTAGGTAGTTGGTCTATATAATTTTTATACTGAGATAGTAAAGATTGAGTTATTGTGAACCATCATGGTCTTATAGTTTAATCTTGAGTAAAACGATCACAAAGGAAATGGTGGAGAGTGTGAGTACCTACACTGCAAAAGGAAGTGTATGCCATAGATACAGTGAAGTAAGACATACATATGTACAGAAAGATAAATGAGACATTCATACAGCAGTCTCAGTCTACTACAAGTAGGCTGCGAATGCAGGCCTCTGTTAGAAGCATGAATAAAAGATTAAGATGTGGGTATTTTAGGTAGGTGTCTGGGTGGGAAGTGCGGAGAATTGATTTTTTAAAACAGAATATTCAGATTAGATGCTCATAAATATTTAATATATGTAATTCATTTCCCACTGAGACTAAAATCCCAAATGACAGCTGCTAAAATTATATTTGTATGAAACCTTAAAGGAGTTTTGCTCAATCTTCACAACCCTCAAAACTGTTCACAGAGACAGGAGTAGTGAATAATTTTTATTTGGAATGTTCAATAAATGAAAAGTATATATTTTTTGTACAATGTTTCCACCAGCTTATGGAGTCTATAGAGAAATGTAAAAGGGCAAGAAAACTTCCCAGCTTCTGGGTTGATCAGAGCAAGGTGGGGCCAGTGTTCACAGTAAAACAGAGGCTGCAACAGGCCCTGGAAATGCTCCAAGCTATGTCCATGGTGATCAGTCCTGATGGAAAACATCTGTTAATGCACAAAGCAGCTATCATGAGAATGGGCCAGAGCCACCAGACGTAAGAGCAGAAGGTGTTCGGATCCTATGGGAAGGTTGTCTCTTTTTGCCACCCTTATGATGACACTTTCAAAGAACAGAGAGGTAGAGTGTCTTGCAAGAGACCCTAAGGTAAATCCCCAATATGGGAAAGACCTAGTTTAGAAAGGTGAAGAAATAGAGCAGAAATAGAAAATGTCAGAATTGGAGCAAAACACACAAGCCTCAATTCCCTGTCCAGTATTTTATTTTCTATTCTAGACTACATCAAAATATTTCCTAAAATAAGTACTACATTGACCAGTCTTAACTTCAATTTACACGGAGACAGGTTTTGCTACTTGTTCTAATGTCAGGTCTTTGTTTCCTCCTTGTTTACAGAAAGAATACCACTTCCAACAGTCTTTTCCTGACATCTAGTGTCAAAATCAGGTAATGCAAGAACATAAGAACAAATTTCTATGCACTTTCATATATGAACATTTCTGCACCACAGCTAAACTCAAAACCAGAAGGGGGTTTAATAGAATTATACCAACAAATAATATAGTGTTTTCTTGCTTGATAGTGGTTTTATTTGTTTTAATAACCATGGATTATTATTATTATTATTCTGAGCTTTAATCACATTATCATACCTACGATTTATGAGAATCTGACACATAACAGACGAAATTATAGCTACGGGAGACGCTATGGTGCCTTAATTCAGTACTTTCATACCATTCCTGGGAAATATACTTACCACAAGGAACTTTATAACACTGTGATCAGCATGAAAATTAAAATCTGTGCAAAATATCCTGAGGAAGAGATGCTAAAGAAAGGTTAGCTGGTGAAGAAGTCAGATAGGCTGTTGAGAACATAAAACCTTATAAATACACTCCTATGGAGCCATTGGGCATCTACCCGGATGAAACAAAAGGAAAGATAATGACTTTTTTAAATATAAAAAAACACCTATTAGTTAATTTTAAGATCAAAATCCATCCCTTAAATGTGATATCTTTTGTCACCTCTTTATTATTGAGTTGCATTGTCCTCGTAGAGAAACATGAAGGACATGAAATGGCTTTATCCAGTAGTACAGTCTGTCCCCAATATTCTGTTCTTCCTTGTTCCATCTTCTCGTAATTTTATTGTGGGAATGAGCCCAGAGTTATTTTACCTTAGATATTTGAATGTTATCTACTTGCTGCATATTTTTGTGTTTGATACTTTTAACAGTACTATGATAAAACAGAACAAAATTAATGCCTTCATGTAGAGGGTAGGACAAATACTATGTATATATCCACCTTATGAAATATAGAGAAAGCTTGAAGAGTAGAAAGGGATGGGCTACTTGGTACTGGAGTAGGCCATGTTGCTTTAAACCTGGTGATCCTTGGAAACTTCCCAGGGAAATTGGCATTTGAAGAAATACCCAAAGAATGCAATAAAGAGAGGCATATGGATCTATGAGAAGAATTCTCCCAAGAAAAAAGCAATCAAGGGAGGTCTTTTGTTGGGATATTTGGAGTGTGAAGCTCACTAAAAAGAGCAGTTAGACCAAGGTGCAAACATTAGATCTGAAGAGAAATGGGAACCAGATCTTTTCTTTAATTGTAAGGAGTGTGGTAAGGAACTGGGGCAGTGTGAGGCACAGAGTGGAAGTGAACTGGTCTGACCTAAGTACCATGTCCATCCTGGAAATAACAAGTTAGAGCAGAATCACAGGGACAAAAATTGACTATAGTTGTTATCCATGGAATAGATTAATCACCTCGAAAGTGTTAGAAGTGGCAGAGACATATAGGTTTTTACACTTTCAAAGGTATAACTACTGTGGTTGATTGATTAATCCAATGTACATGAGAAAATGAGAAAAGTTTCCTGGAGAAGACTCTGCCCTGAGTTGCATAAATGATGAGGTAAATTCACCTTTAATGGAATGGTAAATCTGCAAAAGAAGCAGATTTATTGTTGTTTTAGAAGGTTAAAAGTATTCTTTCTGTGTCTCTGACTCTCTATGTCTCTGTGTCTCTCTGTCTCTGACTCTGTCTCTGTCTCTCTCTGTGTTTTTGGATATCCCTAGACATGTATGTGGATATCAGAAGACAACCTACTTGAATTGGTTCTTTTTTTCCCTCATATGGGATCTGGATGTTGAACTCAGCCCCTCAAGCTTGGATGTAATCACCTTTATCCTGTGCATCTTGCTCTCTTAGAAGAACACCAGACATTTTACTCTGGATATATCAAATTTGAAATATTTGTTCTACAAATGGGGATATATGTCTTCTATAATGAGAATAAAAATGAGAGAAACTTCCATAAGACAAGTGATGAAAGTGTTTTGAATAGCATTTGTGAGATATTCACTTTGTCTACACCTGTGGCACTTTCAACATCCATTGTGGGTGGGGGCATGGGTGAATGTTACCTGGTGTAACTAAGTCTGAGTAGGGGGTCCCCGGGAGCTCTCTTGCTTGCAGCACAGGGACAGGAGAGCATCCGGAGGCATCCTTGGGACCAGAAATCTGCTGGTGTTCATCTGTCCATGTTGTAAGTTATTTCTCCCTCAATATACATCTATTCCACCTATTTGTTTCTCCTGATCCTTATTAAACCACAGCAGTAGCAAGCAGCTGAATATAAGTTACAGCATGTTAATTAAGAGGAAAGATGTGCTCATGCAACAAAGACATCTGTTCAACTATGTTTATATCCAGCAAGAACCTGGAAGCAACCTAGATGCCCCTAAATTAAAGAATGGATAAAGAAGACGTGGCACATCTACACAATGGAATACTACTCTGCAGAAAAAATAATGGTATCTTGAAATTCGCAGGAAAGTGGATGGCACTTGAAGAAACCATCCTGAATGAGGTAACCCAGTCACAAAAGAGGAACATAGTATGTACTCGCTCATATATGGATTTTAGACCTAGAGCAAAGGATCACCAGTCTATAATTCACACCACCAGAGGAACTAGAATACAAGGTGTATTCTAAGAGATTCATATAAAGTCCCTCAGAGGAGCAGGAAAGGGACAAGTCCCCCAGAGCACAGGGGAAGTGTGGGGAGACAGTGAATGGAGAGAGAAGTAGGAAAAAGAGAGGGGTAGGAGAGGGAAACATGTGTGAGTAGGAAGATTGAGTCAGGGTAGGAATAGAAGACAGGGGGAGAGAGAGAGAGAGAGGGAAGGGAGAGAGAGAGAGAGAGAGAGAGAGAGAGAGAGAGAGAGAGAGAAAGAGAGAGAGAGAGAACATAAAAGAGGGAGCCAATACTGGTTTGAAGAGAAAACTGAACCCAAAGAAAGGTCTAGAGACCTAAAAGACTGCCGCCAACTAACAAGTTGAGCATCCGTGGAAAGGCTACCAAAAATGCCCTTCCCAGATGTTGAGATCAACTTATCCATGGAGCTCTCATCTAATACCTTTTGGAAACAGAAGCAAACACCCATACATAAACACTGAGTCAAACTAGTACCCAGATGCAGATGGAGAGGACAAGACCAGGATCCAGAAACACATAGTGACAGGTGATCTGAACAAGGAGGAGCTAACGGGCCATCAGACTGATAGCTGGGAAGCCAGTATGGGACTGACTGAGTCCCCCCCCTGAATATGGGTCTCAGCCAGAAGGACTGAGCAGTCTAAGGGACCTCAGAACTAGGATGTATCCCCGACGCACAAATGACCTTGCAAACACATACCCCATGGAATGGATATTGCCTTAACCTAGAGACAGAAGGCCTAGTCCCTACTTCAAATGACCTGACAGATCTACCTGACCCCACCTGGATGGCATTGCCCTACATATGGAATTGGTGTGGGAGGATGAGAGGGGAGGGTGGTCAGGGTGCATGTGAGGGGGGGGAGATAGAGTAAAAGGGAGGAGGGAGGGGGAACTGTGATCAGCATATAAAACAATAAATTAAATTAAAAAAAAGAAAGATTGCTGTGTAAATTATGGATAGCCCCAAGGAAAGCTGCATGGGCAGTATTCCTTTAGGACTAGAATCAATGAGATTGGGTGGAAAGAATCTTTAGAAAGTACATATTTTATATCTTAGGAAATTTTATATGTAAGGAAGTGTGAATGATTGCTCATTGCTTCTGTTTCCTTACAAAATAAATGAAATTAAGGAGTGTTGAGTGAGTTTTGGAAGTACATACCAATGAATAGATGTAAGAGAATGTAAGGCCAACTTGTCATGGATTACCAAGGCTCACACAAAATATGGGTCAGGAATTACAAGTGAGATAATTCCTGTTTTAGCTGCATAGATTTCAGTGTAGAATAAGTAGAAGATTATAACTTAATGACAGAAACAAGGGCTCACATGTGGCTCAGTTCAAAGACGCTTGGCTAGCACTTTCCTTGGGTGTAATCTTCAGCACTGCAAAACAAATACATTGATAAACAATTAAGAAACTATAAATAAGTAACTGAATCTAGGTTTTATAAGATGACTATAACAGATGAAGAGAGAGTTAAGTCTCTTGGACTATTTTCAGCAGATTAATACATCATGGAATACTACCTGATGAAGATAACAGGTTGAGAATTTTAATGTATGTGTAGGCTTGGGGGAAATGTAATGGTTAATGGATTGTGAGTATTGTGGAGTCAAAGAGTATTTGAAGCCTAGACTAGAGATAATAAGCTGAATTGATGAGTGAGGTCCTTAAAATTTAAATGCAGTGGAATATAATTAATAGAAGCAGAAAGGACCTGCTGAGGCAGAGTGTAAGGTCTTTGAAAAAGGAAACATCAAGCTCATAAGGCTGCAGGTTAGAAATTTTGTCTAATGATATTTACAAAAATTAAACCACTCAAATTTCCTTGTATCCTTGCTTTTAACAGCTGAGTAATACTCCATTGTGTAAATGTCCACAGGGTTCCCCCCACCCCCATTCATTGGTTGAGGGACATCTAAGTTGTTTCCATGTTCTGGCTATTACAAATACAACTGCTATGAAGGTATCTCAGAGTCATGTTGATTTTTATTTCCTTGATATCTAAGGATGGTGAGCAATTCCTTAAATGAATAAGGTTTCTTCATTTAAGGTTATTCAATTATTTTGTTGATTTTCTCAAAGAACCAACGCTTTGTTTCATTGATTCTTTGTATTGTTCTCTTACTTCCTATTTTATTGATTTCAACCCTCAGTTTCATTATTTCCTATATCTACTCCTCCTGAGTGAGTTTGCTTCATTTTCTTCTAGAGCTTTCATATGTGCTGTTAAGTTGCTACCAGGAGCTCTCTCCAAATTCTTTATAAAGGCACTTAGTGTTATGAACTTTCCCTTTAGCATTGCTTACATTGGGTTCCATGAGTTCATTCATTTTCATTGAATTCTAGGACGTTTTTAATATCTTTATTTCTTCCTTCACCCAGTAGTAACTCAGGAGAGTTACTGAGTTTCCATGAGTTTCCGTTTCCATGAGTTTGTAGGCTTTTTGTTGTTGTGGAAATCCTGCTTTAATGCATGGTGGTCTCATAAGATACAGGGAGTTATGGTCAATTTTTTTTATCAGTTGAGACTTGCTGTGTGGCTGAGTATACAGTAAATTTTGGAGTAGGGTCCAAGCAAGCTGAGAAGGTATATTCTCTTCTGTCATGGTGAAATGTTTGTAGATATGTGTTAGGTACATTTTGAATCAGAATGTTTGTTAGTTTTCTTATTTCTCTGTTTAAATTTTGTCTGGATAATCTGTATTGTATGGGGTTCTATGTATGATTTAAGTATGATGTTTCTTTTACAAATATGGGTGCCTTTGCATTTGGAGCATAGATGTTCAGAATTGAGACATCATTTTAGTGGATGAATATGAAATGCCCTTTTCCATCTCTTTTGATTAATTTTAGTTGGAAGTCTATTTTTTTCATAGGACCATCTAATTGGAAAAATCTTTTTAAAACCCTATACTCTGATGTAATGTCTACTTTTAATGTTGAGGTATATTGTAAGCAGGAGAATGTTGGATCTTGTTTTCATATCCAGTCAGTTAACCTGTGTCTTTTTATTGGCTTGAAAAATTGAGTTCATTGATAGTGAGGGATATTATTGGCCTGTGATTGCTAATTCCTGTTATTTTGTTAGTGGTGGTGGTAGTCTGTGTGTGTTTATTATATGTTTGTGTGTGCTTTTTCTTTGGGATTAGCTGGTGTGAGATTATCTACTACCTGTGTTTTGGTGGCTGTAGTTAACTTCCTGGGGTTGGAGTTTTACTTCTAGTACCTTCTGTAGGGCTTTTAATATTCTTTCTTTGTTCTCTATGTTTAGTGTTTTGATTATTGTGTGATGAAGGGAATTTCTTTTCTGATCTAGTCTATTTGGTGTCTTGTAAGCTTCTAGTATAGGCTTGTATAGGTATGTCTTTATTTAGAGTGGAAAATTTTTCTAATATGATTTTGTTAAATATATTCTCTGGATTTTTGAGCTAGGTTTCTTCTTCTATTCCTATTTATTACCCTTATGTTTGAACTTTTTATAGTGCCCAGGTTTCCTGGACATTTTGTGTTAGAAATTTTTTAGATTTAACATTTTCTTTGACTGATGAATTTCTCTTTTCCATCCTTTGTATTCTGTTCATGATACACGTGTCTGTGGATCCTGTTCACTTACCCTGATTTTTCATTTCCAGAATTCCCTCCATGTTTGTTTTCTTTATTGCCTCTATTTCCATTTTCAGGTGTTGAACAGTTTCCTTTATCTGTTTGTATTTTTCCTGGGGGTTCTTTTAGGAATTTATTGATTTCTTTCATTTTTTTTTGTTTGTCTTTTTCTCAGTTTCTTTAAAGGGTTTGTCCATAACCCCTTTAAGGATATCTATCATCTTTATAAATTTAATTTTAAAGTCATTTTCTTGTCCTTCAGCTATGTTGTATTTTTCTGGTCTTGCTTTTGTAGGATAGCTGGGCACTGGTGATTCCATACTGCCTTTTCTGTTATTGATTGTGTTCTTACACTGGCATTTAGGTATGTGGGTATGAATGATTTTAAACCTAGGTGTTTATTCCTGAATTTGTCTTTGTTAGATGGGTGTTTTGTTTCATGGTTTCTCTTTTCTCTCTGGTTTTTACCTAAATGGGCTAGAGTTCTGGTGACTAGTGTGTCTTCAGATTCAGTAGGATGTCCCCTCTGGATTTGGTGGTGGTGGGTGCTATCGGTCACTAGATCTGGCCTGGCATCTGGTAAGGTTGAAGTCCTCTTGTGAGGTTGTAGACCAGGATATGGAGCCCAGGGGAGGGGGTACAGTCTGAGGTTCCTGGGTAGGCTTTAAGGAATGCTAGTGAGTGTCAAACCTGGGATCCCTTGATCCTGCCTAGCCTCTGGTAAACAAGAAGTTTTGTTGTTGTTTTTATGGAGTTGATCATCAGGATATGGAACTTTGGTTCAGATGGGGTGGGGGTGTGTAGCCTGATATTTTTGTATATGATTTTATGGTTGGTAGACAGTGTCTTACATAAGGTATCTTGGACCAACCTTGACTCTGCAGCTCTGCAGGCTATGGGCCCTAGTATGGAGATCAGGGGAGGAGTACAGTCTGTGTATGTACTATTTTAATTGAACAAAAAATGTTTCATTTAGCCACAAGGGAATTTATGTCAGTAACACCTACTTATGTGTAAAGTCAATAATGAAAACAGAACAGAAAAAAAAAAAAAAAGATTTTTATAACCTGAAGTCTGTTCTACTACTGAATAGTGGAAAATAAATAAAAAACTTTCAACAAACAAGAAAGCTGCACCCCTCCTTTTAAGCTACTTAGTTCTACATTCTTAGTATAAGTATGCCTCTCCTTCCTGATTCCTCTGGCAACTTATCATGTCATGTCATGTCACCAAGACTACCAATTGGGCTGTTATGAAAATACAATGGGCCTTTAAAAATAAATAAACACCTTTTTCTTTTCTTTCTTCCTTCCTTTCTTTCTTTCTTTCTCTCTTATTAATTTATTTTTTTATTTTTATTTTACATATCGACCCCAGTTCTCTCCCCCTCCCTCTTTCCCTCTCTTCCACCCTCTCATGCTCTCTGATTATCCTCCATTCCCATCCCCCCACTCCCAACTCCACATGTAGGGTGATGCCCTCCAGAAGGGGTCATCTAAATCTGTCAAGTCATTTGGAGTAGGGGATAGGACTTCTCTCCTGTCTCTAGGTTAAGGGAGTATCACTCCATGAGGGATGTGCCCCCAAAGTATTTTTGTGCAGCAGGAATATATCCTGGTTCCACTGCTCAGGCCTTCTAGCTGAGACCCATGCTCAGGGGGTCTGAGTCAGTCCCATGCTCGATTCCCAGCTATCAGTCTGGGGGCCCATTAGCTCCTCCTTGTTCAGGTCAGCTGTCAGTATATGTTTCTGCAGTGTGGTCTTGTCCTCCCTATCTGCATCTGGATTCCAGTTCGGCTCAGTGTTTAATTGTGGGTATTTTCTTCTTTTTCCATCAGCTATTACATGAGGGATCAATGGTGGTGGATAAGTTAATTGTCAGTCTCACCAGGGGAGGGCATTTATGGTAGCCTTTCCACTGTTGCTCAGCTTGTTAGTTGGGATCAGTCTTGTAGGTCTGTGGACATTTCTCTAGAGTCAGTTTTCTCTTCAAACCTATAATGGCTCCCTCTTCTATGCTCTCTCTCTCTCTCTCTCTCTCTCTCTCTCTCTCTCTCTCTCTCTCTCTCTCTCCTCTCTTCTATTCCTCCCTGACTCAATCTTCCTAGTCCCACGTGCTTTCCTCTCCTCTCCTTTTCTTTCTCCTAGTTCCCTCTCCACTCACTGCCCCTCCCCACTCCCAATGTCCTCAGGAGAACTTGTCTCTTCCCCCTTCTGTGAGGGAGTTTATATAAATCTCTTAGAATCTACTTTGTATCCTAGTTCCTCTAGCTGTGTGAATTATAGGCTGGTGATCCTTTGCTTTATGTCTAAAATCCATATATGAGTGATTACATGCCATGTTCATCTTTTTGTGACTGGGTTACCTCATTCAGGATGGTTTCCTCAAGTTCCATCCACTTGTCTGAGAATTTCAAGATTCCATTGCCCCCCCCCCCACAGAGTAGTATTCCATTGTGTAGAAGTGCCACATCTTCTTTATCCGTTCTTCAGTGGAGGGACATCTAGGTTGGTTTCAGGTTCTTGCTATTACAAATAATGCTGCTACAAATATAGTTGAACAATGTCTTTGTTGCATGGATGTGGATCATTTAGGTATATGCCTAAGAGGGGGCTTGCCAAGTCCTGTGGTAAACTGATTCTCATTTTCCTGAGGAACTGCCATACTGATCTTCAAAATGTACAAGTTTGCACTCCTGCAAGCCTACCAGCAGTGGAGGAGTGTTCCCCTTTCTCCACATCCTCTCCAGCATAAGTTGTCAGTGGTGGGCAAACACCTTTTTCATATAACATATTTTGATAAGTTCTTTTTTTTCTTTTCCAACTCTTCCCAGATCACTGCCATCTCTCTACCAACCCAAATTCATATTTTCTTTCTCTTAAAAATAAAACAAATCAAGGATTCCAGAGAAGTTTGAGAATGTAAACTATAATTAAAGTATATTGTATGAAAAGAATTTTGTAGGGAGAAAAGAAATTAGAAAATAAAATGTGTACAATGATGTAGTTACTGGTCTGGAATTATTAGGTTGCTGACACTTCCTTCTATGCAGGATTCTGGTCAATCTTTTTTCTAAGATTTTCTTCTTTTTAAATTCACTCTCTCACCCTCTCTCTCTCTCTCTCTCTCTCTCTCTCTCTCTCTCTCTCTCTCTCTCTCTCTCCCCTTCTTTCTCCCCCCTCTCTCTGTGTATGTTTTTTTGGGTGATATATGTATATATGCTTGGAGAGGCTAGAAGAGGCTATTGGATCCCTGTGTTAAAGGCCTAACACAGGCTCGAGGAACAGAACACTAACAGTATAGGAGATCCATAAGTGCTCTTAGCTACCTGTGTCTCTATCCCTCAATCTGTTGTTTTATTACTATCAGGAGTTGAGAAGTCTCAGGACTGTCTTAAAAGAGTGGGTCATTCTTCACGAACTGAAGTTAAAGGACTGTATTTCAGAATAATTCCTGTTCCCCACTTCATATCAGCTTTCCTCATTGCCCCTTTCAAACAAGGTCTTCTCTGTTGTTGTGCATTCCAGGGATAAGCTGTTCCTGTTTATTCAGGCCTGAATATTTGAAACTATTTCTTTTCCTGTAAGTTCATTCAGGAACATTTATAATATTTCTATATACACTAATTTGTACCCAATTTGTTTTCAAGAAAAAAATTATGAAGAAGTGAGAAAAAAAAACATTGACCAAAATTAACACCTCAATATGTATTTTGATGGATGACATAACGGTTTTAGTGTATTCAACATGTGTTCCATGGAAGCAACCTCCTCTGAGGTTGACTTACTGTTGATGAAATAATAGAGTGGAATAGAACAAATTCCTTACCAAGAATCAACAACCATCACCTGCTGCTCTATAGTCAAAGAAAGAAAGCTCAGGCCTTTATCACATTATATGATATTGTCAGAGTCCCAGGAGGATAGACCAGATCTGCTGACAGTTAGGACATTTCTGCCCACACGAAGAGCAGATGCTTTTACCTTTAGCCAATATGTCCTACTTAGTAATCTTACCAGGATCAAAGAGTTTGTTTCCATGTACTGGCTAATGCTATGAATGAAATATCTGTTCAGTTCAAACATATCTAAACTTTTGCTTTGACCAGATAAAATCTAACATTTTAGCAAAAGACAGAGACACATTATAATTTCTCAACCAACGCATACGCTATATTGGAAATGGGAACAATCATTATGAAGACATTTTAAAAGAAATCAAACAAATGTCCCTGTGGAGGTCATTAGTACTATGATATAAGCCAGAGAAGCATATATGAACTATGAAACTTAAGTTGCAGGTGCCCAAATGGTTCAAATTAAGTTTTCAAATCCCACCTTTTTTATTGGTGTAGACAAGTCAGAATTAATGAAAAACAAAGTAAAATGGAACCAACAAAGAAACTGTACATAAAGTAAAAAATCAGTGATGGACCTCCTTAACTTTGCTAAACAGTGCCACCAACTAGGGGCCAAGTGTTCAAATACCTGAGGTTATGAAGGCATTTCTCTTCAAACCACCACATTTTATATAGAGGAACATTTTAAATTTTACTGTTTCTTTTTTCTTTTCTTTTTTTTTTTTTTTTTTTGAGACCAGGTTTCTCTGTGTAGTTTTGTAGACCATACTGGCCTAGAAGATCTTCCTGCCTCTGCCTCCCATGTGCTGGAATTAAAGGCATGCACCACCACCACCTGGTTATTGAATTTTTTTTTTATGGGTGATATTTGATTTATTGAAGCCACATGATTTTTCAAGGTCTGAGTTCTTTGAGTTCAGCATATAACTATTATTCTATTTATAAATTTACTGAATTTTAACAATAATCTACATGACCTTTAACAATGCTTATTTTATACTATAGTCAGAAAAATACTCTAAAAAATTAGGATAGCTGTTACAAAATTGAATACATTGTATTAGCTGTTACAAAATTGAATACATTATATTAAATGTTAGTTACTAATGGAAATCTTCTCTTATATATTTCAGTAGTGGTGAATATAAATATAATAAGTGATTTCTTTTTGAAACAAAAATATGAACTCTTACTCAATTATAAATCTTACATTAGTATCAATACTAATTAAATTCTTTGACACAAAAAATTGGGGTCTTGATATAGTCTCAAATTCTTATAGTAGAAATTACTATATTTTAATTTAAATATTCTGTGGATTAATGGCTTTTCTCAATTTTTGGATGTGTGTGTATATGTGATGTATGTGTGCACACATATCCATACACAAATGGAGACCTGAGTTAATTGAAAATATTTTCCTCTATTAGTCTCCAATTTACTTTTTGATGTGGTATCTTAGTGAAACTGGAGTCCATGGAGTCACTGGACTGGCTGGGCAACTATCACATGGAAATCAAGATTCACTGAACTCAGTAAAAGTTAAGCAAGGTTTATTCAAGAGGAATTCACTTATACATGAAACAGATGACCACTGCGGGTTCCTGCTCCAAGGATGCCACCCTGCCACTTGTATGTTCTCTGTAACCTGACCTGGAAGCAAGAGAGAGAGAGAGAGCTGGGGTCAGGGACTCCAGACCTAGCTCCACCCCATGACTGCATCTATGACCATAGTGCCAAAAGGGCATGGTGAGTGCTATAGGTGCCGAAGGGGTGGATATCTCACTACGGGCAACAATCCCTAGGGATTGCCCTAGTTCTTCCTCCCATAGTGCTAGGATTATTGGTGCCTTTTTGCTAGGCTTGGTTACTTAATTATGCTATTAACATTATAAAGATACTATGGTAGGGTTGCACTCAGGGCTTTGCAGATTTCTTAGAACATGCTTTCACATCTATATTGTAACCAAGCTGCTCATATTTTAAATCTAGATGTTTTTATTTGTGCTGTGCATTAGTAACTGTTGTGGAGTGCTACTTCAAGTTCAGCTCACATAATACAAGTAATGTTACAGATATAAATAAACAAATAAAAGAAGGAAATAATATTGAGTGGGAAGAAGTATTCACAGGTAACGATCCTTAGACATTTGCAATTTAATTTTTTAAATGAATATTTTGATTCAGTCCATGGTATAAAATCATGTGATATGGGCACTTGAGAGATGGCTATGAGGTTAAGAATCCTTCAAGATCTCCAGAGGACACAGGTTCAGTTCCCAGTAACTATGTTAGAAGGCTCCAAGAAGATCTGACTACTCTGATCTCTACCAGCACCCACACAATTAGACACAAACCCATCATATACACATAAAAAAATAAAAGTTTAAAATATAGCTGTACTTTTATGTCAATAGCAGGATTTGTTTTAATAATAGTTGTTCTTGATAATGAAAGTAGTATATAGGCTCACATTATGATGAGATGACAAATCTCTTCCTGGACAGTAGTAGAGAACTCAAGGATTTGATCAGTCTGCAGAACACTGTACTGTATCAGACAAAGCACCATACCATTATTCTATTTTGTCAGATAAAATGGATCCTAAAATTATTGACCTTAGTTTCTTGCAAGGTATGCTGAATGTTAGGGATGATTAGGTTTAACAAATTAATCACTTAAACCAATTTAACCATTAAAGAGTCAATTTTTTAATAAAACTCTTAAGAAATCATACTCTATCTTTGTTACTGTAAAGCACTTATTCTCTATTTCAATGACTATATTTTGTAAGGTAAAAGATCTTGATTTCATTGATTTTTTTTCTACTGAGTAATACTCCATTGTGTAAATGGACCACATTTTCTCCACAAATTCTTTGTTTGAGGGGTATCTAGGTTGCTTCCACCAGGTTCTGGCCATTACAATTAATGCTGCAATGAACATAGTTGAACAGGTGATCTTGTTGTATGAATGTGCACCTTTTGGGTATATGCCCAAGAATGGAATTTCTGGATCTTGAGGTAGACTGATTCCCCTTCTCCTAAGAAATTACCATACTGATTTCCAAATTGGCTGCACAAGTTTTCACTCCCACCAGCAAGTGGGGAGTGTTCCCCTTTCTCTACATCCTCTCCAGCATAAACTGTCATTGATTTTAGTCATTCTGGCAGGTGTAAGATGGTATCTCAGAGATGTTTTAATTTGATTTCCCTGATGTTGAAGGATGTTGAGCACTTTCTTGACTGTCTTTTAGACATTTTAGATTCCTTTATTGAGAATTTTCTATTTAGTTTTGTACCCCATTTTTTAATCGCATTACTCGGTGTTTTGGTGACTAGCTTCTTGAGTTCTTAGATCCACAAGAATGGCCCCAACTAAGACTCTGAGCAATAGTGGAGAGTCTACGTTAAATGTCCTTCCCCTATAATGAGGTTTATGACTACTTTAAATGCCTTCCTAGCATCTTCATCTGGTAGCAATTGGAAGTAAAAACAGACACCCATAGATAAGCCCTGAGCCTAACTCCTGAAATCCAGTTGCAGAGAGAGAAGAGAGATGAGCAAAGGGATCAAGACCATGTGGGAGAAACCCACAAAAACAGCTGATATGACCAAGTTAGAGAACATGTCCCTAGTTGTGAAGCTGGGGAACCAGCATTGGACTGAACCTAGATTTCTGAATGTGGGTGCCAGTTAGGAGGCCTGGGAAGTCTGTGGGACCTCTGACAGTAAAATCAGTATTTATTATTAATGCACAATTGGACCTTGGGAACCCATTCCCCATGGAGCAATATGCTATCAGTCCAGATACATGGAGGAGTGCCTAGGCCCTCCTCCAAATGATGTAACAAACTTGATGATCCCCCATGGAAGGTCTCACCCTCCCTGGGGAGTGGAAGGAGGTTGGCATGTGGTGGTTGGGGGGCATGGGAGGATGGAAGGGAGAGGGAACTGTAAAATAAGGTTGTTTCTAATTTAAATAAATAAATAAATTTGTATATATAGGCATTATGGAAAATAGGAATTTTCTTGGGAAATTTAGTAATGACCACATTCTTGAATAAAACATTATGTCTTTGTTACTTCATGTGGGTAATTTTCTTTGTTGTCTTCTGAAATGTACTTCCATGAATGTACATATATAATTCTTTGTGGTATTTAGGAGATTTCCTAAGGAATGCTTCTGCAAATTCAATAAAATTGTTAGGTTTTTTTAATAAGTGACTTGATTTTCTTTACTATTTAGTTCAAACTTTATACTCCTGAACAGACTAAAGGTAATATCTGATGAATTCAGATGAGGGAGTTGTCCAAAATAATTCCATGTAAGTTTTTAGGCTTTTGTGAATTTTAACTACATGTATTAGTTTTATTTTTCAGGTGTCAGCATTCCTGCAGAAATTTCCTGAGCTACTAATCAGAAATGCCACTCATATCTTTACAGTAATCAAGGAAATATTGAAGTCTATGGTATATTTTATGACAGATTTTTTTGGTCTTTTCTCAAGATAGGGTTTCTTTGTAAAACCATAGCTGCCCTAGAACTAGCTCTGTAGACAAGGCTGGCAGAAAACTCACAGAGATCCACCCGCCTCTGCTTCCTGAGTACTGGAATTAAAGTCATGTGCCATAACAATCAAGCGAAAAAAATTATTTTTAAAGTAACTTATTTCCTTTTCATATTCTCATATATGTATACAAATAACACAGCTACTCTTTTCTTCTACAGTACCTTTTTCTCTACACTGCAGCAATGGACATGGTATAGCTGGGTCAAATGGCTGGTCTACTTTTAGTAGATTTTCACAGTAGAGGGCTAATTTATATTCCAGCCGTAAGAGTTCCTTTCCCCCACACTCTCACCAGGATTTGCATTTGTTTTCTTGAGAGTAGTTATTCTGACTGGGCTGAGATAGACTCTGAATGTGGCTTTGATTTTATTTCCCTAGTGTCTTTGAGGTTGAATGGTGATGTTTTTCCTAATAATTTTCCTGTCTGCTTCCGACTGATAGTACTTTTATATTCCAAACAAATTGGAATAGGTTTGTAATTCTTTGTGTTGATTTCAGGTTATTTTCTAATGCCCTAGCATTATTAACATGCTGTGAGCATCCCACTATTTGTGAACTCAATAGAGTCTTTTTTCCTTGTTTTCCTTTTTCAACAACTTTTGGAAGGACATGTCTTTCTTCCAAATGACATGATTTATTTTGCTACCTTTCAAGATAGATTTCCACAATTATCTCAACATAACAAATGCTTCTGTGAATCATACATTATAATTTCTTAAATTTATTTTACTAACTTTTGACATTTATTTTATATACCAGCCACAGTTTCTCTCCCTCTTCTCCTACTGGTCGTGTCCCTGCTTACCCCCACACACACCATGACTCCCATCTACCCACTCCCCAGGCACTCTTCTTCCATCTCCATTTAGAAAGGGGCAGGCCTGCCATGGGATTGAACAAAGCATGGGATATCAAGTTGAGGTAGGACCTATCCTCCCACCCCCCATGAAGTAATTCATCCTGGGGAACAGGTTCCCAAAAGTGAGAAATAAGCACCAGGGACAGGTCCTGATCTCAATGCTAGGAACTTTACAACCAAGTCAAGTTACACAATTGTCACACACATGCAGAGGAACTAGGTTGTTCCTATGGAGGTTCCCTAACTGTTGGTCCAGAGTTCATGAGATTCCATGAGCTCAGATTAGCTTTCTCTATGGGTTCTCCCATCATGACCCTAACCTCCTAGTTCATACAATTCCTCATCCCTTTCTTCAGCAGGACTCCCAGAGCTCAGCCCAGTGCTTGGCTCTGTAGCTGTAGATCTCTGCATTTGTTTCATTCAGTTGCTGGGTAAAGACTCTCTGATGACAATTAGTGTAGTCACGAATCTGATTACAGAGGAAGGTCAGTTCAGGCACCCTCTCCAATATTAATAGGAGTCTTTGCTGGAGTCATATTTGTAGATTCATGGGAGTTTCCTGGCACTAGATTTCTCCCTAACCTGGAAATGCCCCCACCCAATCAAGACGTTTCTTTTCTTTCCTACTCAATCTTAACTACAACCTGCCTTCCATGCTCAGCCCACCCAACCTGCTCCTTCATATTTTTTAATGAGTAAAAATGACCACTTTTCATTCTCACATCAATTTTTAAATATTTAAAACTGTCAAAATGTGAAGTAGAGTCACATATATGTGTGCAAAAGACTGTATTACTGAATAAAACAAATTTAAAAATTATGGGTAAAAAGAAATATAAAACCTCCTAAAACCAAAAAGTAAAGGAAAAGAAAATGCTCACCAAAAAAAGAAAATCAGACGGGATTTCAAATGAGCAGTAGATTTTGGAAATCTCCTTAACTATAAGTTAAAGGAAATTTCATTGAGAAAAGTATGGAGAAGCAAGATTCACAAACCTGGTTTATGAATGCTATACAATAGCGCTTTAGTAAAATGAAAATATACATTCCTATGACTTCTACATATAATCCTGAAATGTAAATATATGTAAACTGCAGATGATGTTTATAAAATCTTCAAGGACCATGTATGTCTCTCTTAAAGTCTTCTTTGTTTCCTAGTTTTTCTGGAGGTATGGAATATAGGCTGGTGATCTTTTGCTCTATGTCTAAAATCCACATTTGAGTGAGTGCATACCATGTTTATCTTTTTGTGACTAGGTTACCCCACTCACTCTTCTAGTTCCATTGATTTGCCAATGAATTTCAAGATTCCATTGTTTTTTTTCCCCCCACTGAGTAGTACTCCATTCTGTACAGGCACTACGTTTTTCTTCATCCATTCTTCGGTTGAGGGGTATTTAAGTTGCTTCCAGTTTCTGGATATTACAAATAATACTTTTATGAACGTAGTTGAACAGATGTCCTTGTTGCATGAATGTGCATCATTTTGGTATATTTCTAAGAGTGGAATTACTGAATCTTTAGGTAGATTGATTTCCATTTTCCTGAGGAACCATCAGAGAAGAGGAAGGGGACAAGATCTCCCAAGCAAATTAGGAGCACTGGAGGAGGGGAGAAGGAGTTAGGAGAAAGAGAAGGGGAGAAGAGGAGGGGAGAGGTGGGCACAAAGGGAGCAGGAAGATTGAGTCAGCGGAAGAATAGAGGGAAACAAGAAAAGAGATACCAAAATAGAGGGAGCCATTGTAGGTTTAAAGAGAAATCTGGCACTAGGGATATGTCCAGAGATCTATAAGGATGACCCCAACTAACAGTCTAAGCAAAGTGGAGAGGCTGCTCTAAATGCCCTTCCCTTATAATGAGATTGATGACTACCTTCATCCAGAGCCTTCATGCAGACAGAAGCAAACACCTGCAGCTAAGCACTGAGCCAAACTCCTAGAATCCAGTTACATAGAGGAAAGTGAGGGGTGATGTGAAAAGAGATCATGACCAGGCTGGAAAAACCCACATAAACTGCTGATCTGAACAAAGGAGAGCTCATGAACCCCAGTCTGATAGCTGGGAAGCCAGAAAAGAACAGACCCAGACCCCCCCCCCCCAGATATTGGATTTTAATTGGGAGGACTAGGCAGTCTATGGGGCCTCTGATAGTGGATCAGTATTTATCCCTAGTATACAAATGGACTTTGAGAGCTCATTCTACTTAGAGGGATACTCCCTCAGTCTAGACACACGTGGGAGGGCCTAGGGTCTGCTCCAAATATATGACAGACTTTGAAAATTTCTCATGGAAGGCTTCACCCTCCCAGGGGAACAAAAAGGGGATGGGATGGGAATTGGTGGGGGGACAGGATTAGGAGTGGAGGGTGTGGGAACTATGATTGACATGTAAAACAAGCTTGTTTCAAATTCAAATAAAATCATAGTAAAAAAAGAAAAATATGGACAGAATAGAAAATGTGGAAAAAAATTCTTCAAGGAAGTACAACTATTAATGATCAAGGACTAGAGATGTTAAACAATACATACCAGATGAGAACAGAGAGAAGAGTGGGGGGGAAGAGAGGTGAAAGGAGGGAGGGAGGGAGGGAGGGAGGGAGAGAGAGAGAGAGAGAGAGAGAGAGAGAGAGAGAGAGAGAGAGAGAGAAAGAGAGAGAGAGACTTTTTGTTGGTTTTGGCTAGTGGTAACACTTAAAGTTAAGAACTATTGCCTCATGAATTGCTGTACTGAAACAGAAATAAGTCTCAATGATTATGGTACCTACCTCAGGAAGGAGATACACTATGCCAAAGATAGCAGTGCAAAATGGTACATTAACTTTTTACTTCTTATGTGCCTTTATATATTTTTAGAAAACATAGCAATAAAAATGAGTGGGAAATACATGTTTATTAATATCTTATAAACTTACTATAATATGTTTAAAATGTTTTTTCTTCTTAGCTAGAAAAAAATGTTGCTGTTTTAGATTTTTCTTCGTAAAGACACCCTTATTTTAACCCCCTTTCACAAAGAAAATAAGAAATAAGTATTGAAATAAAGTGAAATTTAGGTAACTTTATAAAAGACATTATCACATATCTATGCCCCTATAATTTTTTTAAATCAGTTTTCTTGGGTCATTAGGATTCATAATTTATAGAACTATCTTATATTGTGGTTACAAATTAAAACAAAGCCAGGGAAAATTATAGTAATTTACCTGTATCTGTCAAAGATTAGTTCTTGCAGGTATACAGCTGGAGATGTGGTGGTAGATTCTGTGATGAGCTTAGAACCAGGATGGAGGTAGGGGCTGTTGTACCTAGGAGTTTGGCTCCTAAGAGTTGGAGCTCAAAACTGACTTGCACCTGTGCTTGACAGGCAAGCTGCATCCAGAGATACACACAAAAGAAGAAATGTGAACCATTATACAAGAAAAGCATGTCTGAATGCTTGCTGAATGGCTTGCTCCCTCAAGGTTGAGCCTTAGCAGGTCCCTGTCTTCTTCTTTGTGTATCTAGTAGTCCTCATCTTTGTCTCCCTGGTGCTGCAGATATGAGTGGGTGTGCTCCTCATCTTCCTCCTAATGTTTGTCCTTAACAAACTAGTTAAGCATGCTGGGCTGAACTTAAAACTTGGCTACTTCCAAGTTCATCACCTTGGTATCAGTACCCTCATCACCACCCTAGCAGTCCAAAAGTCTGTGATGAACATGTTGTCCTGGCAGCCAGCCATTCAGAGTCTGATTCCTGCTCCACAGCAAAACCACCTAGATCCCCAGGAGGTCCGGTGACCTTGAGGAGCTCCCATCACTATGAGTAGCCTTCCATGAAACAATTAAAGCTCAAGTTGGTCCAACTGTAACTTCCATGTGGGAGGTCAATCCTGGCATGTGGAGACTGGATGAAAGGCCTGACACCAGAACTGGACAACCGAAAAATCAAAGCCCAGAGAAGGATCACTGCAACCCAAGGACATTTATAAGGTTAATGACTGGGCTAGATGAATGACCAGCTCTGAATATTCTAGAAGGAAAAGAACATACCTCCTCTCTTTGCCAGTGAACCAGAGTCCTTATTTGCCTTACTTCCCCATAGGTTTTCCTGGTGACCCCGGCCTCATCCTTCACAACTCAGGGATACTCTATGCCAAAAGCACCAGCTGGCACCACTGATTGCCAGTGACTCCAGGCTCAGTGCCTGGGCTGGCAGCCATCTACACATTCCTGTGCCTAAATCAGCTGAAGGTCCTGCTGGCACTGTCTTCTACCAGCAACAACTGGGCAAAACTCTAACCCCATACTCAGAGTTCCTTTCCCCAGTTTTCTAATCAGAAATGACAAAAAAGTCCAAGCCTCTCTGGAATAGACATATTTTTCTTTATTATGCTAAACTGTTTTCAGAAGCAAGTTTCTTTTTTGAAGACTAGAGATAAGAGAGGTGAGTTAGTTTGTCCCTTTTCCTAAGGGATGAACCCCACAGAGTATAATATTTTTACTTAACTAATGTGTGTACAAAGATTTATATAGCCTAATTTTCAATTCAACTGATGCCATCCCTTTGAATTTGTGTTTGAAATGTATTTCTTCATTTTCCTCAAGACAATGGGTTTCATTCAAGGGTTGTGAACATAATGTAATTTATTGGTTTTAAACAAAGGTGACTAATATATATATATATATATATATATATATATATATATGAACTTCAATTTGAAAAGACTGAACAAATTGATGATAAAAAGTTTCTTTTTAATGAATTTGCTTTGAAAGAGGAGGATGCAACACATTCCATCCACAGATCCATTTCTAGGGGCTGAACCCCTATGCTAACTTTTCTGATACCTGTATTAGACAGAATACAATATTATTCTTGTTCTATGAGTGAGTTTAATGAGTGAGAGTAAGAACATAGCACAGGAGTACGTGACAGTTAAGGAAAGAGCTGCTGGAAAGAGCCTAACTTGTAGACAGTCTTTGTATGTTGTCCCAGAATTTAGACTCATTCGATAGTTATCTGGGAGCCACTGAAGTTTTCTGAATTTAGAGATTAAAAACACAAAGCAAAAATTTTGGAGAATGAATATTACAACAGTATGCTGTTATGTCTTCCAGTCTCTGAGTCCTGTTACAAGTCTAATTCCAAGATTTATTAAAGAAAAATCATTTTAAGGCAGGATGATGCAGCACACACCTTTAATCTCAGTATTCAGAAGGCAGAGGTAGTTGGTTCTCTGTGAGTTTCAGGACAGTCAGAGCTACACAGTGAGAGTGAGACCCTTTTCAAAAAGACTTTTAAATCATTTCAGCTAAAGAGTTAGAGTGTATTTACCAACTCTCAAATACTGGTTAGCTAATACAATTACCCCCACCTTTTATTTCCATTTAGTCAATGTAAAATATGTCCAGAAGGGGATTGTATTACCTACTAATTAGTGTTTTATGTATAACATTATAGTACCAAGAGTCAGATAACCCAACTCAGAAAGGCTTGAACCAATAGGTTGGGCATGTGTGAGTTCCTTGCCAGTGTTTGGTCCTTGGTGATAAGAATAGATTTCAGACCAAATAAAAGAAGTAGATGAGCACTTCTACTAAAGGATGGGTGCTTTATCTCCCTCCTCATGGGGCAGGGTACGCAGCAAATATTATGGGAAGATGAGAAGGGAAAGGAAGAGATCTTAGATGAGAACTGAAAGTTACTGACCAATTAACATTTGTTTTGAAGGTTGCTGTCAGTGGAGAGGATATTTTTTTCACATAGAATGTTGTAGGTGTTTACTATTGAATGACAATGACTCAGGCTAAGGCCTAAAGGCCTCATTTCACACTCTGAGACTTCATAGGCATTTCACAAACAAGATAATTAACTTTGTTTACAATGAAGTCATTCTAAGTTCCTACATCTTGCTGATTTATGCTTTAACCTTATCAGTAATAATTCTGTCAGACAAATGACAGAAACAGCCCTGTTAAATCATTTAGATTTGTTAGCAACACTTAAAACCAAATAAAAATGGCATTATAAGTCTCTGAAAAGCCACACCCATGCTGGGGTATGTGTTACCTTCTTCCAGAGATCCTTTATTCTCTTAAAAATGGCCTTTAATAAGCCCAAGCCCTGCCTTGCACTGTATCTTTTCTGTGCAAAAGACAAAGACGCAGGTTTACCAGGGTTCAACTCCATGAAGGATTAAGGAAATCCTCAGGCAGCTCTGCATAGCTGCATGGAGCTGTCTCTTGTTTCTGCTACAGATGGAAATCACTGAATTAAACCTATGTATTTTTGTTATTGGTGGTCAGTGTCTGGGCCCGGTATTTCCACATAGCTATCTCTTCTCCAAAATACTGAAAATAAGATCTGACACACGTTTTCAAAATAATCAAGCTAACTTTATTCAGATTACTGACTATAGAGCAATAGACCATCAATAATGACAACAGGCTATATGAGTGAGGGTACCCCAGGTTAGAATGTATAACTTGGGATCTTTTTTACAGAATCTAAAAGAAGATGGGGGAGGACATATCATTTCAGTTGTTCTCTATTTTGGCTGATTGATGATGTCATGTATTTTTCTATTATATGTGTATCTTCCTAATATATATTTTATTTTAGACATTTGCATGCATAAAATAGGGCATAATTTTGTTTTATAGAGCATTCTTCCAAAAACTAGCTTAAGCTGGCTCTACTCTTCTACTCTCCATAATTAGGTACATTGGTAATATACCTATTAGAAAGTGTCTACACATGATTGTTACTAGGGGCAGGGAAATGTAGACTACTGTTCAAAGATGTGGTCTGCCACAGGTGGGAACTGAGGGAGTTCTGAGGTTTCTATGTGCATTGTTTGGATGGAGTACATATGCATTTTTATGTGGGTGTGAAGGAACTAGCACACTAATTACATTATTACAAAAGGTGTGGTGCTGTACATAACCAAAAACAAACAGAATTCCAGGGTAAACTATCTTATGTGCTTGTCCTCCTTATACTTTGCATGATTTTACTTTATTATTTTAAAAGAGCCTCTAGATGAATACCTCTTCATGTTCTGGCAGCAAAAGTTGCTGTACAGGTCATTCACCCCTGTTCATCACATGCAAATTGTTTGCCAAGCTCTTGCCAGAAACTCCTATTATTCTTTGGGAGCATTCAGAAAATTCTACAAGAGCTGATATCCAAGGGTTAGTAAAACCATCTTTTCTCTATTCACTATCTCTATCTGAATCTATTACTCCTTCACTAAGAAAAAAATGGTGATATTCAGGTTGCAGTTTATTTACCTATCCAAAAATAAGGTGTGTGTTGTGTATTTCAGAAGGCCAACAAATTAAGGAGAGTTGGAGGTTATCAGGAAAATAATTTAACATAGATAAAAGGACAGAGTAACGGAAAGAAAAGCTCTTAGGGAAAGGAGAGTGTACACTCATGTGTGTAAATGTGAGTTCTTCAGGATGAAGTCACTCTCATTCCTCAAACAAGGTTTATTGTGGTTAATACAGATCATTAAGCAAGAATAGGGAGTCCATATTATTTTAGAAATACAGGCTGTGCTACTTGGGCACATTATCTTTGCTCACTGGTATTGTTTTTTCCTCCTGTGTAGCCCAGTTGGTTCAGAGTAAGGCAGAAATATCTGGGGGAGGAGAAAGTCTTGGGAAGCACTTCTATTGCCTCAGCTCAGAAGTGGGAGGAAATTTTCGCCAGCAGAGGCGCTGCTGTGGGCTAAAAGAGACCTGACAGAGGAGGAAGACTAGAGTTGGCTGAGATGTGGAACCCACTGCAGGACAGCGACTCTGTGTTGGGTCCGGGACGCCGCCAGCGCTGGCTCTGCGCAGGGACACTGGTGCTGGCTTTCTCTGGAATCTTCATCATTGGCTTCGTCTTTGGTAGGGTGCATTTGCGGGGCAAACCACAGAATCCCGGCTTAGTGGCCCCTTTTCCTACTGGTTCTGCACTCTGCAGCTCTGTCTGTACCAGACAGCTCTGTCTTGGATCTCCCCGGAATGTCTTGATTTGGGTGGGGGACGGAAGGAGCAATGCCGATGGTTTGTTGGCGTCTGAACCTGACTGAGTTTTACATAAACTGCTTGTAGGATTGAGCTGCATAGCTTAAAGTCAGATTAAAAAAAAAAAAAAAAAAAAAAAACAAAACCGAAAAAGTGGAACTGGAGCGGAATTTGAGCCACTGAACCCTGCCAGATGCCACTGCACTTCTCAGAAGAAACCAAGTGGCTCAGAATCCCCAGTGGCTGCGGATTCAGATCAGTTAGTAAGCTTGTCACTGAGTGCTTGCCTGCTTGGGGTTTCATCTAGCTCGTACCTGAGGCGGTTTCTGGGGCATTCCTCCCCAACCCTCATGCAGGAAACTGCTGTGAAAGGAATCTCCTTCTGTTCACATTGGTACTAACAGAGGCACATTCTGGGAAATGTTAATTACAGTCAGCACTCTCTTAGTAGGAGGTCTTTGAGCTTAGTTCAGAGTTAGCCCAACACTTCAAGAAAACTTGAGCAGCACAGGCTAGCACACTTATGAATTCCGAATGCGTATCACTAATTCTCAGTGAAAAAGTCACTGATTACCCATCTTTATGACTAAGCTAATACGATCAATTTAGAGACAATAGAACATGAAGCAGCATGAGGGGCTTTCCTAGAACAATGCTCAGGTCTTCTTTCTGACTTTAACACACAGTCCAGTGTAAGATGTTGTCCAAGTCGGCCTTCCTTGCTCTGAATTCAGTCACATCTTTCAGATTTGTAAAAATAGGTTATGGACCAGTTCCGTAACCTTGGGCCGTAGCTTCCAATCTTTTTTTTTTTTTTTAATTTATTGTATATAACCAAGTCAATTTAAATGACAACAAACATTTATTGACTAACACAAAGATATCAGTAACCATCTATGGATGTTGCAGGGTTTCACTGAGATATTTACTCAGAAAGATGATTTAAACTGAGTTTCCATCATTTTAATTTAAAAGTGAGAAACCAAGTTTGGAAAGGCTAGCATAGAATTCAAAAGGCTGAGTGTCGTAAAGACGATTTATCGTTATCTACTTTGTTACTTTGAGTTAGTGAGCCTTGGTTTTACTGCTCACTAACTCAGTTTGTTAGTGTCTTAGTGTTCTGTCGTGTCACCCCTCCCCCCCCCCTTTGCAGGACTCTATCTTGTTCCTGTATATTTTTTTTCAGACCTTGGTTCTAATCTATTGTCCTTAGGGTGTTCTTCCCTAACCTTCAGGTCCCTCAGTTTTGTACACAACCATGTGCCTCAATGTGAATATTTATATGCTTCAGTATTTATGCATATGTCATCAAAAACGGGAAAAGTTCCTCAAAGGTTGGCTGGGTAACCTTTTGTATTCCCAGTTCAGATACTCTGTAAACCCTGTAGTAATGCACTAATCCCTTCAGATTAAAATAAACTCATGAGGCCAGGGACTAAGGAGCTGTCTGTGGCTTTTGTATATTGGATTTCTTACAAGGCTATGGAGTACATTGTAGTCTATTGTAGGTTTCCAAACTTCAGTTTCTCAAACCTAATTTAACTGGAAACAAAAACACTTTTTTTTTGTATATTTTGTTTCAGTTTCAAATTCAAAGCAGACTAAAAGTCTGAGTGTTCTTTAATACTTTGAGATAGTTTATATACTTGAAATATAACCATAATTAAGATTCCTTTTTGATTATCTGCAATGTTTATATCTGTGGGAATGTTCTTGTAGGAGATGTGAGAGCAGGTGGCCACACAGAAGGGCATCACTTCCTCCAGAGATTGTTACCCATAATTGTGAACTGTCAGATTCAGATGGTGGTGCTTGGAATCAAACTTGGGTCCCTTGCAAGAACAGTACATGCAATTAACTGCTGAGCAATCTCTGTAGTCATTATACTCATAATTATTTCATTGTAATCATTTGTTAAATGGTTATTCTAGCTCTACAAATAAACAAGCAATTATTGGCAAGAGAAGATAATGTAGAAAATAATACTTTTTCAAAACATCTTATTTCCAATAGTTGAAACAATAATACCAAATTGAATTTCCTTATTAAACTTTTCTGAGAAGTAACAGCAACACACATAATTGAAATCTGTTTAAAATATATCACGCTTGTTTTTGCAATTAAATATATATATACATATATATATATGTGTGTGTGTATGTGTGTGTGTGTATACTGAAATGTTCTTTTCCCCAAAGAAACAAGGGAAATAAAACACCAAAAATCCTTACTACAAAAGATAATTAACTGTGTCTGACATAAAAATAAGACCGAGTCATAAGTTCACATCTCATTCATAATTTTGCTTGTATTTTTCAGGGTGGTTTATAAAATCTTCCAGTGACTCTACTAACATTGTTTCCCATCCTGGCATGAAGAAGGCATTTTTACATGAATTGAAGGCTGAGAACATCAACAATTTTTTATAGTAAGCATATACTTAAAAGTTGATATGGGTGTATATCAGAAAGCATTGTTCTGTTCAGATGTCTTGACACAACATTTCATTACAAAAACTTGGCTTTTCACAATGTTTTGTTAATTGAGGATTTTGTATTATGTTCCATAAGGAGAGGATTATAGCTTCAGCATTAACTTCATATCATTAGCAAGCTTCCATAGTGGGAATCAGCAAACATTTCATGTAACAGGCCAGCCATTGCAAACCAGCAAAAATCTGTCATAACTTAATCCTTCAGCACAAAAGAAGCCATAGGAAGTATGAGGAACCTGCACGTACCAGTTCTGTATCCATTGCACTGAATATTATATTCATGTGCACTGAAATTTGATTATGTGTTGATGCATTACAAAATACTGTCATGTTTCTCACATAATTAAAATGTAAAGCTCTTCTTTGCCTGTACCAAACCACATTGTAGCCACATTTAGATGAAGGAACTTTCTTTGCTGAGTGTCCTTTCAGAAAGATAGTATGTCTTAATCAAGAAACAATTTACTTTAGAATTCACAGAAGTTAGTTCAAACTCCATCTTGGCTCATTGATAAGGCAGTAACTATGAGTGAATAAGGAATCTTCCTAAGCATTTATTCTCATATCTATGAGATTATGATAAAAATACTACTGTGATAAGGATGAAGTTGGAAAGCAGATATTTTGAAAATTTAAAGACTAATTCTATTATTATTGAAATAGTTTAAAGTAAAAGAAATAAATGAATAAGTTTTAATAGTGTTGTATCTTTCATATTCTAGGCAAGAGTTCTACCATGAGCATACACTATGCCCTGGGTTTTATCCTCAACATGGCAAGAAACTAAAAGTTAGAAGTTTTCACAGTTATATTTATACTAAGTTAAAAATAAAACACATGAATATATACTTAGTTAATCTAACCACTTATAATGCTTTATAATTTTCAACAAATCAAAATAATATATGTCAAAATGTTTGAAATCCTTCTAATGCTGGAAGGATTTCCTAACGAATATGAAGTGATTGGATAAAAACAGGCCATTAAATATTTAACGTATGAATTGAACTGTATCTCTGTAGGTATATTTGTAGGCATATACATACATTGCTACATCAATTACAGTGGAGCGAAAAACATGAAAATGATTGCCTCTCATGGTTTCTTGTGGGCCTTGTTGAATGAGAGGTTTTGGGCTTAAACTTCTTTATGGAAAATTCTCTGCATCTTGTTTTTTTGCTGCACTATATTTTTCACTATAGGCATGACAATAGTAGTTTTGTCTTGGTGCTTTTTGGAGATAAAGACAAACTAGCCATTAATGTTTAAAAATTTTCAATGTTTCTTCACCAGTAATTTCACAAGGACACCACATTTGGCAGGAACAGAACACAATTTTAAGCTTGCAAAGCAAATTCATGCCCAGTGGAAAGAATTTGGTTTGGATTCAGTTGAATTGTCCCATTATGATGTATTGTTGTCCTACCCAAATAAGACTCTTCCCAACTACATCTCAATAATTGATGAAGATGGAAATGAGGTAAGGAAAAAAAATTTCCACTGCAATCCTGTAATATCTTCTCCACATATTTATAAAATTCAATATTATTGACATTTGTGATTTGCCTTTAGAGAGTATCCATATCAATGTCAGTTCATTTCTTAGAGTGTTTGAATTAGTGTGATTTGGGGAAGATGTTTGTGTAACTGAATGCTTCACTATAGTTACTTTTTATTTGGAGGTATAGTATAGCTACAGCAAAGAAATTACAATCCTATTTGTTAAGTCAGGGTCCATATTTGCCAAACATTGTCATGGTGATATTTTGTTTATGATATAACAAATAAAGCTTGCCTGAATTTTGTTTATGATATAACAAGTAAAGCTTCCCTGAAGATCACAGTGCAAAGCTAGCCACACTAGTCAGTCATAGAGGCTGGCTGGTGGTGGTACGTGCCTTTAATACCAGCATTAGAGAGGAGTATAAGATGGGAGGATTCTGGAGTCAGTCAGTCTACAGACATACTGAGGATAGGATTACTCATTTGGTCTGAGGCAGAGGTAAGAGCTAGTGGCTGGCTGCTGTGCTTTTCTGATCTTCAGGCAAGCTTTATTTGTTAGACCATAAACAAAATATCACCACAGATTATAATATAGTTAGTTGAAGTTGGTCTGATCAATACCTACATTCAATATGAAAACAATAACTAAAATATTAACCCCTATTAGTACATTTTCCAGAGCAGACTAATATATCTAGTAGAGTATATATATATATATAGCTTTATAGCTTCTAACAGATATTGTAATTGAAATATCTATTATACATAGCACTTTTCAAGCTATATACAAATTAGAACATTTTCATATCTAGCTTTCTTTTCAAATTGTTATTAAACTTTTCTTACTAATAATATACCAGTCTTTTCTTTTAATAAACATACATAAATATAGACACACATATTAAATCACTGATATGATACAATTCTAACTTTAATCATACATTTCTAGAGTGTACCATGCTTCTTGCTTGTGTTACCCTTCCTAGGGTAATTACTGTTCAACTACGAGCTTATTCTTTTCTGATACTTATTTTCTATTAGTAGCATTTTTGCATTGCTTTTATTTCAGATTCATTTAGTGGTTTTTGCTGTTGTGATCATTTAGGTCCATGCTTATCACTCTGGCCTAACTCCAATGTTCAAGTACTATTACTCATTTCTTTCTTCTGCTTTGTTTTTTTTTTAATTTTATTTATTTATTGCATATACAGTATTCTGTCTGCATAAATGCCTGCAGGCTAGAAGAGGGCATCAGACCTCATTACAGATGATGGTGAGCCACCATGTGGTTGCTGGGAATTGAACCCAGGGTCTCTGTAATAACAGTCAGTGCTTTTAACCTCTGAGCCATCTCTCCAGCCATACTCATTTCTTAAAATTAAAAAATAAATGAAATTGAAGAGATCTCCCAGATGAACTGGAGAGGGGAGTAGGGGAGGGATGGGTCCAGTTGTGCTGCTTAGAGGCAGTATGGAGTAGGGGACTGGATTAGGGAGAAACCCAGTGCTAGGGAAACTCCCAGGAATCCACAATAATGACCCCAGCTTAGACTCTTAGCAATAGTGGAGAGAGAGCCTGAACTGGCCATCTCCTGTAATCAGTTTGGTGACTACCTTACTTGTCATCAGACAGCCTTCATCTGGTATTGATGGAAGCAGATGCAAAGATCCACAGCCAACCACTGGGGCTAAGCTCTGGGGGTTCTATTGAAGAGAGGGAGAAGGGATTGTAGGGAGGCAAACCAGGGGTATCATGGTCATGACTGGGAACCCAGAGTGATAGCTGACCTGAATGCTTGGAAGCTCAGCAATTCTGAACCAACAGCCAGGGAGCCTTCATGTGATTTACCTAGGCCACATGAATGTGTATGACAGTTGTATAGTTTGGTCTGTTTCAGGGGCTCCTAGCAGTGGGACCAGGACCTGTCCCTGACATTTAAGCTTGCTTTTGGGAACCTATTTCCCATGCTGGCTCTCTTGCCCTGCCTTGATGCAAGGGTAAGAGCTTACTTCTGCCTCAGCATAATGTGCCATGCTTTGGTGACCCCCATGGGAGGCCTGCCCTTTCTGAATGGAGATGGAGGAGTGGATGTATGGTGGGGGGAGAGAAAAGGAAGGCAGCAAGGGAGGGAAGGGAGGAACAGAGAGAGGGAAACTGGTATTAGGACATAAAATGAAACTTTTAAGTGATAACTTTTTTGAAAAACTATATAGTGAACAACTTTAATATTCTTTAATATTTCAAACTCAAATGAAAACCAATTGGTCATGATGCATTTGCACGGTAGAACTAAAGCAACCAGCATAATTTTGATTGCCATAATACTGCTATATTTTTGAAATATGTATGTTTTATATCAACCTTTACCTTTTTTTAAATTAATTTATTTTTATTTTACATATGAATGCCAACTCCCTCTCCCTCCCTCCCTCTTCCCCTCTCCCACCCTCCCATTCTGCCTGACCACTTTCACCCCCCCATACCCCCCACTCTACATGTAGGGTGATGCCTTCCAGGAGGGGACATGTAAATCTGTCAAGTCATTTGAAGTAGGAACTAGGACTTCTCTCCTGTCTCTAGGTTAAGGGAGTATCCCTCCATGGGGGATGTGTCAGCAAGGTCCTTTTGTGCAACAGGAATACATCCTGGTTCCACTTTCTGAGGTCCCTTAGACTGCTCAGTCCTTCTAGCTGAGACCCATGTTCAGGGGGTCTGAGTCAGTCCCATGCTGGATTCCCAGCTATCAGTCTGGGTCCCGTTATCTCCTCCTTGTTCAGGTCAGCTGTCTCTATGTGTTTCTGCAGCATGGTCTTGTCCTCCCTCTCTGCATCTGGATTCCATTTTGTCTCAGTGTTTAGTTGTGGGTGTTTGCTTCTGTTTCCATCAGCTACTAGATGAGAGCTCTGTGATGGTGGATAAGTTATTCGTCGATCTCATTATCAGGGAAACCTTTTTAATCACACTGTTTATTCAGTTTTGATAGTGTCACACTCTAATCCTAGCATAAGGGAACCCAATTAAGGAAGATAATATTGGACTTAAGGCCAGTGTGGGCTACCTCATGAATTCTAGGCCACCTAAGATTACATATTGGAATTTTTGTTTTAAAAAAATGTAAATATTGCAGCAGTGGTATAGTGAGAAGTTACTTTTTACTGTTGATATATTTATGGGCTGGTGCACAGATATTTTGTTGGCATAATACTACCATGAGATACAAAAATAGAAACTTAAAGGAATAAAATAAAAGAAAATGTCTTTTTCTACTTTACCTAAATTTCAAAATTTTTCCTCCATTATTTTTTATGTACTTTCACACTTCAAAATTTGTATGATGGCGAAAGGTAAACCTAATGTTGACTTTACTATTTTGTCCTTATTGCTTTTGTCAGAGCTATGTCATTTTTGATGATGTGTTCAGATACTAAACTTGGTCTTTAGCAATCCTTTATAGCTTAACTTCATGTTTTATTAATTATGTGCTTACTTAAGGTTTCTTTTATTACTGTATTTGTGTTGACTTTGCAATTCCTTATAGCATCTTCTAAAGAATTCTCAATTTACTGATATCCAGTGTTTAGTAGATCACAACTGCTTCAGTTAACTCTCACAAGTTTGGATAAGAGGTATTTCAGTAATCACCAATGTTTAATTACTTTCCAACTTACATCTTTTCTTCTTATATTAGTTTCTTGTTTATTTGTTCATTCTTTTAGAGAGCTTCTTGCTAGCCTAGAATTTGCAATCCTCTTTCTCACCCTCCATTGTGCTGATATTGCATTACTACACTTGGCTTACAATTTTTATGTTTGATTTCATTGGCAGGTTTAATGCAATGTAAAAAATACACATTGTGAAAAGGTAATATGGTTTATAGGGAAAGGATTGTGCTAATTTTTTGTCTACTTGACAGAAATATTGACATATCTGGAATAGGGAATGTTATCTGAGGAAAATGCTTCTGTAGAATTGGCCTGCACACAACTCTTTGAGGTACTGTCTTGATTAGTGGTTGATGTGACTTTCAACCCCCTGTGGGCATGTCACTACTGGGATGGTGATCCTGGTTATATAATAAATCAGGCTGAACAAGCTGTGAGGAATAAGTCATTAAATAGAGTTCTTCATGACTTTTGATTCAGTGTCTTCTTCCTGGTCCCTGCCTTGACTTACAGCCTGGACTTCAGTGGTGGAATATAAACTGTAAACTGAAATAAATTCTTTTATTCTAAGTTGCTTTTGATCATGGTGTTTTAGCACAACAATAAAAATCCAACTAAGCCTTCTCTTAGAAAGTAGTATTGTTAGTTTATATTAATGTTCTGTTTCTTTGGCAAAAATGCATACTTAGTTTCGGGACTTCATCTTCATACTGGTTTAGTAGTTTTTGTCATCATTATTTGGTTGAAATCCCTTCTTTTTTTTTTTGTTGTTGTTGGTGATATCTAGTTTTATTATTATTATTATTATTATTTTTTATTTTACATGGTGATCCCAGTTCCCTCTCCTTCCCTTCCTCCCTCCCTTTTACCCCCTCACCCCCGTCACATGCACCCTGACCACTCTCCCCTCGCATCCCCCCACCCCAATTCCACATGTAGGGCAATGGCATCCAGGAGAGGTCATGTAAATCTGAAATATCTTCTTCATATTACTTCCTTCTGTGTTTACTAATCACATAAAGATTAATGTGATAGCTAAATGTGGTGATATATTTTTATAATTTAATAAAGCTAATTAAACCCAGAGATCCAGACAGTGGTGATACACACCTTTAATCTCAGCAGCCACACTAGCTAGCCACAGAGGCCAGGTGGTAGTGGTACACACTTCTAATCCCAGGTCTCAGGAGACAGAGGCAGACAGATGTCTGTTGTTTCAAGGCCACACTGAGCTACATGAAATTGATCCTCCCTAATAGATAAACAGCTAACATAATTGAATGTCAGCACATGGGATCACATGATTTTAAACCCAGCTGTAGGGAGATGGAGACAGGAGTGATATGGCTGGGTGGAAAGAAGAATATAAATAAGGCAGGAGACAGGAACTGACAGGATTGTAGTCTGAGGTTTAGTGGAGAGCAGAGCAGTCTGCATTTGCCTTTGAGGATTCGTGGAGAGCATTGTCTCTGAGGATTTGTGGAAATAGAATTGCTATTTCAGCTTGATAGAGGTAATTGGCTTGGCTGCTTTGCTTTTCTGATCTTCAGCTTGAACCCCAATATGTGTCTCTGGGTTTTTATATTTTGTGTTACAGTTAAGTACTATACTGAGTGTTGAAGTTATACTCTGATAGACAGGACATACAATTATTGTATTTTGGACAGAACTTTTTGGATGACCTTAATCTCATGTAATACTTTATCAGTTTTAGCATATTGTTTAAAATTTAACTATTTTGCTGTGTTGCTATCATTCCTCTTTAAGAGCTTTGTGTGTACTCTGAACCCCCTTATTTTATCCTTCTAATCTCTTAATATTTCTACTGTTTTTAATTTCTATGCTGAAATAAATTATGTCTATAAGTTTGTCTCCTAATATAATTTCTATAGCTTGCTATCTTTGCCTCTTTTAAAATTTCTTTTTGTTTTTTGATACTATCTGGTTATGTAGCACATGATAGTCTTGATTTTGTGTGTGCTCAGTGATTTTTTTTTTGGGGGGGTTCTGAGTTCTTCCTTTCTACTATTTGGACTTTTAAAGGTCTAAGTTAAAGGATGATGCATCTTGACAGTTTCTGCTGGGACTCTAGCAGTATTACCAACTGGAAATTACTCTAAAATAAATTCCCCAGCTAGGGGCATTTTGTACTATCTAAGTGATGAAAGGAATATTGTTTCCAGTTCTTTGAGGCCCTTTTTTCCTCCTCTATCTTGAATCACCATTTTCTGTGGATCAATTTATGTGTTGTTTATCCTTCACCCTAAAATATATTGTTCTTTGGAGACTACTTTATGCAAGACTCTTCTGTAAGACCTTCTTTCCTGAAGTATGTATTAATTTCCTGAAGACTGTGTTAATGTCTGTGTACCTTTCATGGGACCTTAACCTTTGATAGGTCCAACAAACAGAAATGGACTGTTATATTAGAGTCAGAGTTCATTACTTGTGTTAATTATGTTAATAACTTTTATTTTTATAAAAGTTTTGATGTTTTCAGTCGATACTCAAAGGATTCCATTGCTTCGGACCTTTAGTGAGGCAGTGGATAATGGTGAAGGGAGAGGTAGCACAAAATGCTAATGTCACAAGAAAGCAAATGATGAGGAAGATGCTGGCATGCCACAAATCCTTTAAAGTCGTACCTGCCTTCTTAGAATCCCCCATGACAGCGCCCCTTACCAGCAGGAAGTAGTTTAGAAAGAACGATGCCCAAATTCCCAAATATTGTCTATAAATATTTGTTTTCATTTAAATGGACTTGGTTATATAAAATAAATAAAAAAGTAAAAAAAATAAGTTATTAAAAAAAAAAAGTCATACCTGCCACTGAGCAATCACCCACAAGGTCCCATCTCATAGAGTTCGTACTTTCTTGTGATACCGACACACTGGCAACAAACCCTTTAAAACACAGACATTGTGGAATATTCAGTACCTAACCCTATAGTGCTGATTTAGTGGTACCTCTCAGAATTCCTGTTGCATATATTTTTGTTTGCTATTTTAAGATGTTCTTAATAGCCTTTGCTTCTGTAATTTAATGGTGATATACTTAAGTAGATACACAACTATGCATGTTGGTTAGTGTTTTTCATTATTTCAAATATGACTGTTGTTCAGTGTATTAGAATACTTTTGTGGATGGATCTCTCAATGGTGTAACTTTATTGTTAAAGCAAAGTTGTTATTTAAATTGTTCCAACATTATTATAATAATTATTACATTTGCTATGCAAAGCTATATTTCCATTTGAGGACTTTAAATTATGTTTGCAGACATTTTCTCCTTAAATAGAAGCTGGTGCTTATGAGTTTTGTAAGGACTCTCAAGAAGTTAAATCTCTTCTAGACTATTGTGTAGCATCTATGTTTCTCGGCTGTTGCTATCTAGAACTCTTAAGAGGGTGAATCTCTTCTAACCTACTGTGGAGCACCTGTGTATCTGGGCTGTTGCTTTTTGGGACTCCTATGTGATTTAATCATTTCTAGCCTACTATGGAGGAACTGTGTATATGGAATGTTGTTATCTTGGATGCTCATGAAGTTAGATCTCTTGTAGCCTACTATGGAGCACAGGTCTAGCTGGGTTGTTGTTTCTGGAATTCTCATGAGATGAAGTCTCTTCTATTCTACTGTGAAACACCTGTGTATAAGCAGTGTGATACCTGGCAGGAGAGATGGATACATTTTTCTTCCTTGCTGTGATAAACGTTAACTGATTTACTCTTGATTATCTTGTTTGTTTCTCTAGATTTTCAACACATCACTATCTGAACTGCCACCTCCAGGGTATGAGAACATCTCAGATGTAGTGCCACCCTTCAGTGCCTTCTCTCCTCAAGGGACACCAGAGGTAACAATGTATCACAGCACACTACAAATAAGGACAGAAGTCCCATTTCCTCATACATTTAGCCAATAATTTAACTGAAATAAGAGGGGGTTGCTATATAATTCAAATTTATTCCTTTTCCACACTTAACAATTTTTTTTGTTGTTCATGGTGCTTTTAAAAATAAAATTTTCTGTAATGAGATGTGTAAGCTTACATATTTTTGACAAATCCACATTTCTGTGTAATCAAAATCCTTGATGCATATAGTATTGCCATTAGTTCAGAAAATTCCTTTAAGCTTCTTCTCAATTTCACACATAAAGGAGGAAATCCTTGCTCTGGACTCTCTCTCTCTCTCTCTCTCTCTCTCTCTCTCTCTCTCTCTCTCTCTTTGTGTATGTGTGCACGTGCATTTTCATCACTATGTCCAAAAGAAAATGCCTAAGATAAGCAACTGACTAAGACACTGGCCATTGTCGTTGTCTTTGTAGTGTTCACTGTCATGGACACCATACTGACCACTAAGAAGATCACAGTGGTGGTCAGTTGTGCTACTCTCTAGTCAATGATAGTGGTGGTCAGTTGTAGAGTTCACCAAGATGGCAACTCATAATTGTTAATGTGATGTAATTCATAGTGGTCATTGATGTGGTCAGTGGTAGTGTTCACTATGTTGGTCAACAATATTCATCACTGGGCTGGTCTCAGTGGTGATCAGTTGTACCGTCCAGTGTGATAGAAGGTCATAGTGGTCAATATTCTGGTCATCTGTGATAGTTCTGGTGGTTACTTTGGTGGTCAAATGGGTTGGTCAGTGGATGTGGTCACCAGTGGTCAGGCATAGTGGACACTGTGTGGAATGGTTATAATGATCAGTTATAATGATTTTGTGACAATTAGCTGTGTGACAGTCTTCCTGTGGTCAGCTGTAGTGGTAAAGTATAATTGTTACTAATGTGGTCAGTTGTAGTAGTTACAAATAGCCACATTATTCATTGTGATGTGATGATCTGTTGTCATGGTAACTATGGTGGTCACTTACAGTGTTCATTACAATGGTCAGCTGTGGTGTTCTGTCACACATGCTTGCTACAAATATCTATTCATTCTTTTAGTGTCAAACACATAATTTGTTCCTAACTCCACCTTTCTTGCAGCAGTATCATACTGTCTTAGTGTGTTTCTCTGTGTACATCAAACAAAGATACTGCTATGTTGTAGCAAATAAAGAATTTTCTAAGATCCAATTTGTATCAGTTTATATACCCATTTGTAATAATGTGCATGTCCCACTTCCCTCAAATTTTCATAAGCATTCAAAATATATCCCTATAGTTTTAATTTAATTTGTTTTAATTCAAGTTTTTCTTCATTACTAATGAGGTCATTCATTCCTAAACATACATATTCAACACCCAATCTGTGTTTTCACTTTGCAAATGGCTAACTATAGTCATTTTGCTTTTTTGGAAAATTTCTGACATTTTTTATCAGGTTTTTCGGTATTTTAAGTATTACATGCAACCCTAAAAATTTTAGATATCACAAATATCTTTGAAGTTTACAATTGTTGACTTTCTTGTCTGTATTTTCTTCTGTTCTGAAAAAAATTCCATATTTTGATTCTGTCAATTAATTCTATATATTTTTACTTCAAACATTTAAGAAGTTATCTATATTATTTATAATAGTTCTCTTTAAACAGATGTGTATGACATACAAGATGTATAACATGTAAGATATGAAATAATAAAACTTCATTTCAAAGATATGATTAATTTGCCATATCAGAGTCAAATATAAGGACAAATACCATGAGATAATAGCATGTGTAACAATGAAATATAGTTTAAAATTACCGTAAAAATATAAAATACACTTAAACATCTTAGAGTATTAGTTTAGTGGGTGCTAGCTGAAGAGCACTGTGAAATATATTGTGCAGTTAAAATATTGTATGTGAAAACAGATTATGCTTCCAAATAGAGGTATAGCATATTATTAAGAGAAAATTATAGCCACACACAGATAGTTTGTAGTTCTATTGAGAAATTCATTGAAATACACTATAGCGTTAAATATGTAATTATTTTACTCATAGGAACGTATTACAACCCAGGCCTGGTGGATAAGGCTTGTGACCTGACAGCTCAGAAGAATGAGGCAGGAGGATTGCTATGAGTTTGAGACCAGTCTGGCCTACATAGTTTTTCTCCTCTCATAAAGAAATTGTAAACGTCATTATTTTTATTTTTTTCAAGCATTCTTAAATTCTTCTACAATATTGAGCAGTGATATAGAAGGTGTCATTTTTTATGTTATCCCTATTTAGATTCACATAGAAGGCACATGTCTTGACTGTGTTGATTTTCTCGGTGATCTGTAACCAAGCCAGTACAGTATTAATTTTCTACTAATTATTTGGCTTCTTATGTGTAAGCAGTATAGGTCTATGTAGTCCAAATCCTGCGGATCATATAACCCTCACACATGCATTAGGCTATTTGAAATTTTCAATTTCACAACATCTATACACATACTATAGTGTTTCTCAGGTTTTTAATATATGCCACAAATGGAGAGTTTGCAAAGCACAGATTCTGGTTTCCAGCCCATGAGTTTCAGAAGGTCTGAGAATATACCCAAGAGATCAGGGGTACTTCTTATAAGGTCCTCTGTGCAGCTTCACTCCAGGACCATTCTTTGAGAATAGCTGATTTTCTCACCCAAATTTCTATATTGATAAGGCAGAACAACAGAAGCTTAAAAGAATCAAGGAAAATTCCAAGCTAAGGGCCAGATTATACTCACAATCATAGAACAACAGCTCAGTGTAAATCATACAAGAAGGCCATTGTCTAAAACAAAGTGCTTTTTCAACTCAGAGGACAAATTGCCCAGAGAGTGTTATCTACTGGTTACTTTTGTTTGCAACATTTTAAACCATTTTTAATCTATTGGTTACTTTTGTTTGCAACATTTTAAACCATTTTAATCTATTGGTTACTTTTGTTTGCAACATTTTAAACCAATGCTTTCTCCAATCCATTCTCCAGAACATTTTGTTTTATGACAAAAATAGCTGTTATTTTGTAATTTTTAAGGGAGAGAAGTTCCCAAAAATTGTGAGTTTCTCCCAAGTGAGAACTAACTGGTAAAATCCAGAAATGTGAACAGACCAGTTTCATCTCCCTGTGTCTGTCTCATCCCAGTCAGTCTGTTTGCTCACTCTTCTCTCTTTCTTTACCTATTTTCTCTTGTTTGATAACTCTAGTTAGTTGAGGTCATCTACTGCCCTATAAGGAAACCTACGAGTGGCTACTCCTTCACTAAAGGATGATTCATTCTCTCCTACCAATTAATTACCACCTATAGCTTCTAAGTAACGGAAGGGGCAGCACCTATCAATGCAGGAACCATGCATGGCCTGATCTTCTGATAGTAGCCACTGAATCTCCAAGCTCCTGAATGCAACATCCACTGTGTTCAGGAGATAGCATTTCATAGTACCTGTCTCTATCCTAAGCTCTTACATTCTTTTGAAAGACCTTCCCTGTATTTGAAGCAGATCATTCACTGAAGAATAACCTAGAAAGTATATCTTAGAACCAGACCATTACAAAGGTTTTTAAGTTAATCCTTAAGGAATTGAAATAATTGTGAAACTACAGAAAAATACAGTCATATATAGATTTGGGTTTTTCATAATTAATATTTTGTGGATTGGACATTGAGCCTAGAGCCTGGTACATTCTGATTAAATATTATATCATGATGTTATATTCTCAGTGTGTGTTCATATGTGTTCATATATTTTTTAAATGGAAGAAGCTAAGTAGTAAACAAATGTTAGTACTTAAAACTTCTTCAGATATAAATGACCAGATATGCCATTGCTTCAGAAATATTGTTATTTATAGTATGCTGGAAATTATATTCCTTGCAGGCACTTGGTTTCATAAAGGTATGATTAACCTGTTTTAGATGCCTGTGCAAAATAAATGGATGTCTACATCACTTTCCAGAAATCGTTTAAGTACTGGATAAAAAAATGTCTTTATAAATTCAATGTTGAGACTTAGGGATGACATTATGCTTGCATGTGATCACACAAATTACTGGAACTAAACCCATCAAACATGGCAGTTTTTCATCTCTGATGTTTGTGAAGATCCAGTAAATTCTTATTTGATTGTACAGTCTAAAGAGAAGAAAGCTCTTTCATAAAGGGCTTGTCAACCTATGGTGGCTGGATATTTTCAGATTACATGTAGCAATTTAAATACTGATATAATTATTTGGGCTATTTCTACATTTTATAGTTACTCAATAAAAGATAGGTAAAAGAAAATTTATCTTTTAACTCATATGTCTCTTAACTTGTCTAATTATGTTTTTCAGTTAAGTTAACATCTCCTTTTTCTCATTTGAGGCTAATCTGTCATAGACCACTTGGAGGTTGTTGCTTTATCTTTATCTCTTTCAGTGTCAAACATCACTCATTCATACATACTTCATGTGCTACATTTTCTATTACATTTTTCTTGTTCTCAACAGGGGGATCTAGTATATGTTAACTATGCACGAACTGAAGACTTCTTTAAACTGGAACGGGACATGAAGATTAATTGTTCTGGAAAGATAGTGATAGCCAGATATGGCAAAGTGTTCAGAGGAAATAAGGTATGGGAATGATGTTCTTGCAGATGAACTGGAGATCATCATGCTCAACTAAATAATACAAATACTGCATTTCTCCCTCATAAACAGAACAAGATACAAACAGCAAGATCAAAATCACACATGAAAATGGAAGGGAAGTGGCCTATTTATTAGCAAAAAAGAGAGAACCAGGAAAAGTGATGGGAGAAACAAGAGGTTAATACAAAGAGGAATATAAACAGAGCATGCAATGTTCATGTGTGAATTTGCTCTAATGAATTGATTATTTTGTGTGATGCATATGTGATGATGACATTTTTAAAGTTTACCTCTTTCAATAATCTAAAATATTGCATATATCTTTTCATGTGTTAAACCACCTCCTTAAAGTTTTTTGAGATTATTATTGTCTTGACTCTATACACTCCCACCTTACAAGGAAGACACCTAATGTATAGAGTGTTTTTGATTTGTCTTCTTGAAATTCTTACTTTATTGACAACAGTGAATGCAGCTGTTTTTTCTGTACCTGCAAGTTTCTCTGACTTAGTGGCTGGAGAGATGGCTCAGAGGTTAAGAGCATTAACTGCACTTAAACATGGTGGCTCACAGCCATGTAACATGAGATCCGATGCCTTCTTCTGGTGTGCATGAAAACATGCAGATAAAATGCTATGTACATAGTATATAAATAAGTCTTTTTAAAAAAAAACAATGAAAATATCACCCTGGGTTTCTGGCTAATTTACAGTAATTTTATTTTAAATATTATCTTCAAAGACTTACTAAGGTAAATTTAATATGGATCACTGTTACAAGTAATGAAAAAAGCCAAACATTCCCTTCCTGACACAGATTTAATAGAAATTTTGCTTGGAGATTCTACTTGCTTACTATGCTTCTGGAAAATCAACGTGAACAGCAAATCCTTGCTCACACTGTGATGGGAATATTCTAGGTTTGCTGCTCTGCAAACCTATCGCCTTTGAGATTTTGTAGTAGCATGCAGGCCTAGCGTTATATAGCTGTAACCCATTGGGAGGCCAAGGCAGGAAGATTACAAGTTCAAGGCCTTCCTGAGCTACAGAGTGGATTTAAGTTCAGCCTTGGAAACTCAGCGATACCAGATCTTTAAAATAGAAGTGAAAGCTTATGTATTCATTTCATGTAATTGTGGCTTCTGCCATTACTAAGTCTGGAGTATCATAACCTAAACTGAGAAAAGAAACACCATATCTTCTAGGTTAAAAATGCTCAACTGGCAGGTGCAAAAGGAATCATTCTGTACTCAGACCCCGCTGACTACTTTGTTCCTGGGGTGAAGCCCTATCCAGATGGCTGGAACCTCCCTGGAGCTGGTGTTCAGCGTGGGAATGTCTTAAATCTTAATGGTGCAGGTGATCCCCTCACACCAGGTTACCCAGCCAATGGTGAGTGATCAGACCCAAACAATCATAAGAAACTCACTGTTTCAAATTATTTTTCCAAAAAACTAAGGATATATATTTTCTCATTTCCTTTGAATCATAGAAATAAAATGTTTCAAATTCTGAAAATCTTTGGTTTATGTTTCTTACCTCATATTTTAATGCTTGAACCCAATAGGTTTCAAATTCAGACTTCTTTTTTCACATATTGGCATATATAATATGGTTCACGTAAAATATAATCCATTGGCATATAATATTGTTCATGTATAATATAATGCCTGACACTTACATAGGGGTGTATCTACTATACACCCCTATAACAAGAATGCATTTAAAGTAATTTTGTAGCAATGTATGGGATTGTCAGCAGTGAACATGGGCTAAAAGGAATGTAAGTAGACTCACATCACATCTGTTCTAGGTCTTTTTTTTTTTTTTTTTTCTGGCCATGAGTTTTGTTTAGGTAGGGATTTCTCCTTAAGGAAATTCACTCAAAACTCACAATTCCCATGAGTACAGTTTTTACTTTTCTAGTAAGGAGCAGAAGAGCAAAATGTCTCATAAAGTGTTTAGTGTACTAAGGATAGAGAGCCCAATTAGTACACTAAGGATACAGCAGATTTTGCTGCTTTGCAAAATTAAATGATGATTATCAAGTAATGTTTCCTAAATGATGTCTTCTGCATGCCTCAGAAAACTTACAGCAATGTGGTATTTTGATCTCTGCTTGGAGGAAATTGAGACTAGGTGCAAGCAGTCTGCCCATCATCATCACACCACTAAGCAGGGTACTGGAGTTCAAAGTCCCAGTGTGGCCTCAGAGTCCACATTCTTGTCTTTTGCTGAAATGCTGCCTAGCTAAATATTAATTAAACATAAATTGTTTTGGATGCATGTAACTATCAGATGATATCAACAAATATGGGTTCATTTAGTTTTCAAGCTTGGGACAGAGCCAACTTGGAAAATGGAGTTTGTGAAAGTACCCACGGCATTTATGTATTTATTTTTCATTTCTGCTTCATGAAATTGTACATTTCTACAAGGCTTATGTGTTTGGAGGGTTTGCAAACATTCTATAAAACATAGAGCATTGTCATAGCTGTTTTTATTCTTTAAAACCACTTTATATTACTCTACCATAAAGTAGAGTCACATTAATAGTGTGCAGCTATTGTTAGGCTTCTTATGCCACAGGGTATGACACCACACCCATCTACATATGAGCAGAATTACTTTGGCTCAGTGGGTTTTTAATAAAGTAGGTAAACAAAGCATGTAGTGGTTAATGGGGAGCTGGAAGGAGCAGCAATGAACATGATCGAGATAAATTTTATACATGTATCCATAATGAGTTTCTTTGATATCCATCTTTCCTTCTGACCCAGTTGGTGTTTCCAGGAGCAGTTGAGTCTAATTGTCAAGAAAACAAACAAACAAACAAACAAACCCTAAACCATTTAAATGCCATATTCTGGAGGTCTTTGAAAGGTTTGAAGAATGCCTATCAATTTAAACTATATCTCTATATTTCTAGAAAACCCAACTAACTGAACTTTTTTGACTATCATAGGTAACTATCAATAACCTGTATTTATTGTACACTACATTTTAAATAAATATAAACACAATACCTAAACAAGAGGAGAAATATACATATAACAAAATTGACTTTGTATTTGTATCAATAACTGAAAGTCCATTCCAATACAAAGTATTCATTTCTATACCACATTCCCCTTTTATCTTTAAAAAGAGATTGTCTGTGATTATTAACCATTTTTTATCTTTTCTTATTTAACATACTGATCCCAGTTCCCTTTCCCTTCCTCCTTCTCTCCCTCCCTCCCATGCCCCCCAACCACCCTCTCATCCCATTCCCCCCACCCACCACCACTCCACTCCCCCTCACTCTACAGGGAGAGTGATGCCTTCCAGGAGGGATCAACAAAATCTGTGGAGTCATTTCGAGTAGGGACTAAGCCTCCTGCCTCTAGTTTAAGGGAGTATCCCTCCATGGGGAATATTCTCCCAAAGTCCTTTTGTGCACCAGGGATACATCCTAGTTCATTAACCATTTATAACCAACCCCAATTTAAATGAAAACAAATATAAACAATATTTGGGAATTTGGGCATCGTTCTTTCCAAACTGCTTCCTGCTGTTATACCATGGGGATCCTACGTAGATGCAGAAATCCTGGCTGTAGTGGTCTGCAAGGCTGCCTTTTCTCAGATGTTTTGAATGTTGGATAACCTGTGATACTGTTTCAGGTGGTCTTTCTTGCAAACCACATTAGTCTGGAAGGGATCCACAGCCTTTTATTTTCTGTAGGAACAAAAAAAGAAATTATTTTTCCTGTAACCTGTCCTTAGACTTAAATTCTGAAGTCAAAGCATTTTTGAAATATATAAATTGGATTAACCCAGAAGCATTTCTTTTTGCAGTTGTTGCTGTTTCCTCAGTACTCAAACAATTGAAAGATAACACAATAGCACAGAGTATCCAGACTCTCTGTGTATTTTTCATTTTTTTAAACGTTTTTTATTATTCTCTTTCTTTTCCTTTTGTTATTATTTTTTCTGAGACAGGTTTTCACTGTGAATTTTTTCTGCCCTGAAATTCACACTGTTCACTAGGTTCGCCTTGAAATCACAGAGATCTGTTTTCCTCTGCCACCTGAGTGCTGGGATTAAAGGCCTGTGTCACCACTGCCCAGTCACTTTATTTCTTTTTTAACCAAATATTCTTTTTATTTTCTCTCCCCAGCCTATGTATATTTTTAAACACACTGTGAAAACCTTTTAGGTTTTACTTCATCTGAATTTGTCTTTACTGTATATCTCTACCTGTTTTCTAGGCACAAGTCTTGTATCTGCTATACAGCATTGCTAAAATTAAAGCAGTGGCTGTTTCAGCTTCTGGATTTCCAAGATGTCAGGAGTATGTTTACCACTAGCACTGAGAGCTGTGCTCATTGCCTTGGTCTAGGCCACCATCCAGCAGCATGCTGTCAGCTTGAAGATGTGGTCACTACCATTGCCAGCTACACATAAAAAACATTCTTTTTTTGGTAACAGGGCCTCTTGAAAGAGCCCTGAAAATTTTTGCTACTTAGTCAAGTCAGGAAGACTCCCTTAAAGGAGTTGCACAAGTCTCTGCTTGTCTGTAGCAAAACAGAGCCCACCTGAGAAAAACACTGCTACCAAGAAACCTTGCTTGTTTCTGCTCTTTTGTTTATAAAATTCCTTTTTCAGCTTTTTCAAGGTTTAAGTGGAAGTTCTTAGTACCCATGTTGCAAGCACCAATTTGTTACAAGCATTTTCCCACCATCCTGGTCCCACAGCCACATTATCCCTCAAAACACATGGAGATGCCGCATTAATATATTGCTGTTGGCCAGTGTTATTGGCTAGCTCTGTATAATATTATTAACCCATAATTACTAATATCTAATATATGTATTTCTATATGGTCTTTTCTTACTCAGAATGTCAGACTCGGGTTTTCTGACCCCTAAAGGAAGGGATATGATGGAGACATCCATGTTAGGATTGAATGTTCCAAGGTCTCTCACTCTCTGAACATTTTCCCATTGTGGGTCTTTGCTTTTGTTCCCATCTGCTATAGAAAGAAGCTTCTCTGATGATGTTTGTGCAAGGCACTTATCTATGAGTATAGAAGAATGTCATTAGGAATCATTTTATTGGTGCATTTTCTGTAGCAGAAAAGTAGTGTTTGGTTTTCCTTTAGGTCCCTGGCCTATCCAACTTCAGGTTCTTGGCCGCCAAATGGGTAGTATCAGGGATGGGTTCCAATTTATCAAGTGGGTTTTAAGTCCATTCAGATATTGTTTTGTTTCTCACACAAGCTTTGTGCCTCTATTTCACTAGCTCACCTTGCATCAAGTCATTTATTATTTTAGATTGAAGGGCTTCTATTGTTGGGTCAGTGTTTATCTTTCTTCATGTGTTGTAACTTTGAGTACCATGAAAACTAATCTGAAAGAGTGAAGGCTCTATGGTCTCCAACTTAACTTCTTCATGTACAGCTAGTCTTGTAGATGATGTTTTCAGCAATAGGGCCTTATCACCAGTTTAGGGAGAACAACTAATAGTCATGACAATAGTCCCTGTTGTTTGGAGGTTTCCATGGGGGCTTGTTTGGTTAACAACTCAATTAGGTGTAACCCATTCCCAGCACTGATGATGAGAGATATCTAACTGGGGCTTTCTACCATTATTGGTTTATTCCACTTAGATTTTTTTCATTACCTATATATTTTAAGAGTCTTCTACAGTGTTAAGTTTCTACACAGCTCCTCAAAAGGTTCTTGGTTTTATCTGTCCCTACTTATACTCCCTCTCTCACCTTTTTTTCTTGGGTCAATAAGTAGAAATGGAAATGCTGAAAAAAAGCACTTTTGTGTTTGGCATTTTTAAGAGAGTTACTCTAGATCATTAAGTGACTTCATGTCCTCACAAGCTTATGTAAGAATTTCAGTTTCTCCATATTTTTTGACATTTGGAATTTTACCATTTCTAAAATATATGAAAGAATGTGCTTAATCTTATTTGCAGAAATCCACTTGAAAAAGACTTTTTAGTGACAAATACTCTTTCTATTCATCAGAATATGCTTATAGGCATGAGTTGACAGAGGCTGTAGGACTCCCAAGTATACCTGTCCATCCAATTGGATATGATGATGCACAGAAGCTTCTAGAGTAAGTTTGACAGAGAAAATAAAATAATCATGTTTTGTTATTTCTCATTCTTGAAAATATTCAAATGTTTTACTTTAATCTTTAATTTTGGTACTTTGTTCTCTGTATGGATACAATGTACAATGCTTATGTAATTTTAAAGAATTCTAGTTCTGATTCAGAAATTTATTTTGTGTTTGGATATTCAATGTATGACAGGCATGAAAATTATCATTATGGATTTCAGCTGTAGGGCAAATTTTTGATAATTCCTGGAACCATGTTGTTGAGAGCCCCACTTACCTATTTGTGACACATTCCTGTTTCCCAAAGGCAGGTAGTGGTCAGTTGTGACAAGGATGATAAGATAGGCTTTTTCAAGACACATAGTACTCATTAGAGGCAAAGCTTGGCCAATTAAATGTCATACTGTCATTTCATCTTTCATTTTCTTCTCTCCCTTTAACCTTTACCTTGTGTCAGAATGGCAACTAGTTTATTATTACTTTCCTAACATTCTCTAGCTTCCACCTCCTCTTTCTCCCCAGCCCCTTTTCAATATATCTCTTAATAATCAATCTTTTCAATCTTATTTTTGAACTTCTACTCCTTTGAAGAACAGAATAATAATATAAAAGTCACAAGTGTTCAATTTTTAATCATTTTTAATCTGTATTTATGTTCCATTTCTGCATTCATTAATTTTTTTTTCGGCATTCATTCTTAAGCTTTCCCATTTCCTGTCTGAGTCTCTTCCTTCTGCTTGCCTTTCATGGTTCAGTTCCCTTTAAAAGAAACGAAAGGAATTTCTATGAAAATGAAGTTGAAAGAATCAAAGCATCTTGTCAGTAATCCTGGCTGAGCCTCTCAGGTCCTGGAAATACAAGGGTGCTCATCATGCCTAGCCTTAAAGCATTCTTAATCATTTATTTGTCACATCAATAAGAAATCTTTTCATGAGATAGTTTAACAGTTTCACAAGTGAGGGTCCCTATATCCAGAAATCAGAGCTATGTGTACAATCTAAGGACAGATTTTTTTTTAAATTTATTTTTCTTATTTTACATATCTATCCCAGTTCCCTTTCTTTCCCTCCCTACCTCTCTCCCACCCTCCCATGCCCCCCCGAACACCCTTCCATCCCACCCCCAGCCACTCCACATGTAGGATGATACCTTCCAGGAGGGGTCATCTAAATCTGTCAAGTCATTTGGAGTAGGGACTAGGCCCCCATAATGGCAGATTTTTAGGTTTGGGCTATTAGCTTTGCCACTTGGGCTATGATTAAGTTTGTGGGACAACCTTTACAAGCACCATGGAACATGTATTTAGGTAAATGTATTGAAAACTTAAATCAAAACATTTATATTAAAGATAAATATTATTATAAGATTACTTGTGATAGTGAAATGATTTAAATAATGAAAACTTTCAATCCCATCAAGCATCATTAGTTATGATACCATATAAAGCAATAAAATACAGAATAATATTAGGCAAGAATATTTAATAATGTGGAATATTTTTGTGATGCATTAAATTGAAAAGTAGATTTTAAAAAACAATATATCTTATTATTGCAGTTATAAAACCTATTAAGACCCTATATGTTCCTTGTAATTAGAAAGAAAATGGACAGAATTCCTTAGGATGAGATGTATTACTTAGTCAAAACTGCTAATTCTTTGGACTGGATAGAAAAAGATAAGTATTAACTGTCCTAACTGAGGTAGGATCATTATTTGATTAAAAAATTGCAACCTTCTAAGTGGGCTGTTTTGTGCATGAAGTTCCTTCTTTTTTTTTTTTTTTTTGTATTACTAAAGTCTTCCATCACATGATGATACTGCAGTTTGTTTAAACATTGACTATTTGAAGGACAACTAAGGTTGTTCCTTGTCTTTGTTTTTATGAAAAAAGCAGCTATGGAAAACTGTGTGTGTGTATTTCTTGCCAATATAGTCTTCATTTCTGTGGTGTACAGTTTTGAGTCACATTAATATAACTGATATACTTTGATAAAGATCTCCTAACAGTGGGAATTGGGACTATGTCTGACTATTTTGCCTGCTTTTGAGAATCTTTCCCTCCTACTGTGTTACTTTGTCCAGCCTTGATATGATGTTATGTCCCTAGTGTTACTGTATCTTGATATAAAGTGTTTGGTTGGTATCTCTGAGAAGTCTGCTCTTTTCTGAAGGAAAATTGAGGAGTAGATCTAGGGAAGAGGGGAAGTTAGGGATAAATGTCTGCAACAGCTTCATCTATCATTTGTTCTTGGTCTATACTCCTTACCACCATGTCCCAGGACTCACTTGTTTCACTCTCTCACATTACTTAGGATATTGGCATGTCATTTCACTCAGCTTTCTTAGCATCTCTACAAGTTCAAATGCACATTCTTATGCTTTTCCAGCAGTGTTTACTAACCAAGACATCTCCTCACACATTTAATGTTTTTTTTGGTAGTGAAAAATACATTATATACATTTTGTAGTGCATTTTCTGAAATTCTGTCTATTATCAAAACTAATGAGATAGGGAAAAAGAGGGCAGATTAACTTTTTTCACAGAATTTTAAAAACAGATTACACTCTTTAATATTTCTAGGAAGAGATAATCTTAATGATTTTTTTTCATAGACTGAGAATTTCATCTATCTATATACTTTGTTTTGGTGAAATCCACCTCCCATTCATTCCTATCCAGGTCCTCCCGTATCCCACCACCACTATACCTTCCAAACTGCATCTTTTCTTTTCTTTTCTTCTTTAAATGCCTGAAGTTCAATTAGGGCTTTTAGTATGTTCATAGATTGTAAGAACACACATAGCCTCTCTGGAGATACATTCCTAAAGAAAACTAACTCTACCTTTCCTAGAGATCAATTACAACAGTCCTGATAATAGGGCACTCTGACCTTCTCACAACTTTAAACTTCCATCTCCTCTGACTTAATTTTCTGTAGGTCTCCTGCCTACAGTCACAGTTTCTTGATAGAGCTGCCAAATTATGTCCAGAGATATATTTTTATTTTATTTGTAAGATTTTTAAATCTTATGCCTACAGTTGTTTTACTTGCAGGTATGTAGGGAGTTGAAGAGGATTTCTTTTTTTAGAAAACAGATAGGTCAATTACAAAAATCAAGAATAAAACAAAGAAAACAGCACAACAAAAGAAAATGCAAGATACACGTGGTTTATCTTTACACAATTATTAACACATTCTTTGGATACTTGTATATAATTAGAATGCCGACTGTATCTCTTATTACCATAACTTTGTCCATTGCCATGAGTTCACTTTATCTTCAAGTTACTCATCTGCAAATTAGAATTGATAGTGGTCACTGCCTTTCAGGAGTGGCAGAATGGGTCAATGGGTATTACATGAAAAGCATTTTGCTCTGTTATTCATAGAAACTCTTATGAGAAGATGCCCTAGACAGTGGACTACTTGGTATTTTAACTTGCTACATTAAATTTTATTGAACCAATACTTTTTATTTTTAATGGCCAACAGACACATGGGTGGACCATCACCACCTGACAGGGGCTGGAAGGGAGGGCTCAATGTGCCTTACAACGTGGGACCTGGCTTTGCTGGAAACTTTTCAAAACAGTTAAGTTATTATTATACTCATTTTAAACAGGGGGTTTTAGAATGAGACATTCATAGAAGATCAAAAACAAATAAAGCCTAGTCAGTACAGTTGAGCAGGACAATGGTTTTATATCACTAAAGTTAGCAAATGTTACTTTTATCCTATGTACAACTAGAAATCTTTTAAAATCATGATGATAAAGTTAAAAAGTGTGGTCGTTAAATCTTTAAAAACTATTCTCAAAGAATGTGTTCTTTGTCTTTGAGTTAGAAAAGTCAAGCTGCACATACACTCCTACAGTAAAGTGACAAGAATCTATAATGTAATTGGCACATTCAAAGGAGCTATTGAACCAGGTAAATGGAGCATTTGTTTGGTATGTATTGGAGAATCAAATATTATGTACCACTAATACTCTAGGTGCAAGATAAACTAATAATTCAAGTTGTTGCCTTACTGAAGCTCATTAAAAAACAAAGTAAGACATTTTGGGTATAGTACATTACTGTATGTTTCAAGAAAAGGAACATTAATATTTGAGGATGGACAATAATGGTAATCTGCACTTTTTTATTTGTTGAAAAATAATTTATACAATATATTCTAATCACATTTCCCATTTCTCATTTCCTGCCAGATTCTCCCCACCTTCCTTTCCATACAATTTCATTTCTTTCTTTCTTTCTTCCTTTAGAAAACAAGCATGCAAACAAAGAAACAAATTAAAAGGGGAATAACATAATATAAACAGTAAAAAGAAAATAAAGAAGCATGAGTAGTATATACACACATACATGAGTAGATACACACATATTCACAAACACACACCCATACACACACACATACACACACACACACACACACACACACACACACACACACAAAAATACAAAACAAGAAAGCATAATATATAAAGGAACATTACAAAAGTTTAAGAAATGTCCAAACAAAGCAATATGAAACAAAACAATCTAAAAAGTACCAGCAAGTTTATTTTCTGTTGGTCATTTACTGCCAGGCATGGGGCCTCCCTTAAGCGTGGTTTATATACATTGTGAGCTCAATTGGAGAATTACACATATTTTATTAAATCTTTTGATTTTTTTAAACTTAGGTTTAATTCCTAAGGATTTCATTGATTATTATTTTTAACATAAATAGTATAATTAAATTGAATATATTTCTTACAAAAGCATTGCTTGTTTCTTTTTCTGAGATAGTATATGCTAGATTTAGGCTCAATTTTATGTAATCTCCTCCCAAGTGCTGAAATATCTATTATGTGTTATACTATGCTATGAATAGACATATGCTTCTTTTTAAGAATGAAGAGTTTTATAAAATTAAGGCTTGTAAGTAATAGACTGCATATACATATGGATACACACACAGGGGAGTTATTGAATCTTATTAGATGATTACTTTGGCCAGGGACTGTGGTAACCTTTGGAATTGAGAGCTTTGAAACAAATGTAAATTAAGGACAAGATAATGATTTAAAAGAAGAGTCAAACATTTAAGGACAATACATATCTATTCAATATGAAAAGACTGCTCCCAAGATTTGCAGCTCAAGCAGCTTCCTCTTCCTATAGTATACAGAAAGTTTCATAGAAGTAGAATACCTATTTATTGGAACATAATGAAAATGATGGTCACAAAGTGGCAACAGATATTAGATAATTTTAAGGAGGTATATGGACATAGTTTCCTATTTTCCTATTATATATATTATTACTTCAATAATACATTGAATTAGTTTTTAAATCACATTCATAATTTCATCTGATAGATAAAACCAATATTGAAATCTGAGCAAACAATCTTAGCTTTTGGAAAGTTGTATTTTTGCTTTGACTTGTGAATGTTTTTAAGTCATTTGCAATCTGCTCTGGTTGTGACCCTTGCTCTGCTGATGTCTAGACAGATATGTCATTCTTGGAGGTCACAGAGATGCCTGGGTCTTTGGTGGTATTGACCCTCAGAGTGGAGCAGCTGTTGTTCATGAAATTGTGAGGAGCTTTGGAACACTGAAGAAGAAAGGTAAGAGAAGCAGATCATGAAAAATCAAATTTGGAAATGTCAGTTTAATCTTATGAAAAATGTGTGTGAATATATTACTTTGAGTGCTGGAATGTGCCTTGTATGCAAGAAGACTCTTCTCAATCTGCAATACAAAATAACAAAACCAGATAAATGAATATGGGATCAACAATGTCATTAAATTAACAACAGTATAAACGTTAATGTTGGTTAATTATTTTTGTTATTTTAAATTAGTTTATTATATATAATATATATATATTATATATATAGTAGTAAAAACCTCAAGGTATTGTCATGAAAACAGATAGGTGGATCAATGAGCTTGGATTAATGACCCAGAGGTAAATACACAATCCATGGACATCTGATCTTTGACAAACAAGCCAAAATTATACCATGAGACAAAGAAAGCATATTCAACAAATGGTACTGGTATAAGCGGATGTTGTCATGTAGAATACGGTTGAATCCATATCTATCATCCTGCATAAAACTCAATTCCAATTGTTTCAAAGACTTCAACATAAACCCAGATACACGGAACCTAATAGAAGTAGGGTGAATATACTTGAAGGCATTGGCACAGGAGACAATTTCCTGAACAAAACACCACTATCCTGGTCACTAAGATTGAAAGTTAATAAATGTGACCTCAAATAACTGAAAATCTTCCCCAAGGCAATGAACACTGTCAATGGGACAAAACAGAAGTCTACCAAATAGAAAAAAATTTTCACAAACACCATATCTGACAGAGGGCTGCTTTCCAAAATATAAAAAGACCTCCAGAAATCAGATGTCAAAAAACTAAATAAACCAAAGAGAAATGAGGTGTAGACTTAAACAGAATTCTAAACAGAGAATCTCAAATGGCTGAGACACACTTAAATATTCTTAGCCATCAGGGAAAAGCAAGTCAAAATGACTCTGAGATTCTATCTTACATCTGTCAGAATAACTAACATCAAAACTGAAGAGACAGTTCATTCTTGCAAGGATGCGGAGTGAGGGGGATATTTCTCCATTGCTGGTGGGAATGCCAACTTGTACAGATACTTTGGAAATAAATTGGTGCTTTCTCAGATAATTTGGAATCAACACAACTCAAGACCCAGCTAAAGCACTCTTTGACATATACACATAGAGGCTCAATCATACCAGAAGAACACTTGCTCAACTCTGTTCATAACAGCTTTATTCTAAATAGCCAGAACCTGGAAATAACCTTGATGTCACTCAACTGAAGAATTGATAAATAAATTGTGGTACATTTACACAATGGATTATTACTCAGCTGTTAAAAACAATGATGTTGTATAATTTGAAGGCAAGTGGATGGAACTAGAAAAAAAATCACCCCGAGTAAAGAACTCAGACACAGAAAGAAAAACATGATATGTGTTCACTAAAAAAATGGCTATTAGCTTTAAAGTAAAGGATAACCATACTACAAACCACATACCTAGGAATTCTAGGTAACAAGAAAGCCTAAGGAGGGTAGCAGGCACTTAGATCTCCACAGGAAGGGCAAATAGATTAGATTTCATGGGGGTATGGAGACAGATGGACAAATGAACATCAGCAATTAGGATGGATAGGGCATGGAGGAGGAGATTTTCAAAGGGCATGACTAGTAAGAGGGGCATACATTTCATTGTCAGACAAAATCCTGGGTCAAGAAAAACTCCCAGGAATCAACAGGGACAACCATAGCTAATAATTGTAGCAACAGTAGATATATAGCCTGAACTAGCCATCTCCAATAACCATGCAAGACTTCCAGTGGAGGAATTGAGACACCAACCCAGCCACACAACCTTCAATCTACATCCTGTCCTGCCTAACTTGTTCCAAGGTGATACAGAGATTGTGAGGGTGGCCAACCAATGACCTGAGACCCATGCAATGAGAATGAGCCTGCCCCTGATATGACTTGGAGTGTCAGGACCCAGAGCCTGAATGGCCTAGAGACCCAAGATTGAACCAAACTTGACTGGAGAAAAAAATGAATATAATGATGTCTAATGATGTTCTACTTATAGATTGTTGCCTAGTCTAATTGTCATCAGAGAGGCTTCATCCAGCAAGTGACAGAAACAGATGTAGAACCACACCCATGCATTGTGCCCAGCTTGGGGAATCCTATGGAAGAAGAGGAGGAATGATTGTAGGAGCCAGAGAGGTCAAGAACATTACAAGAAAATTCACAGTGTCAACTAACCTGGGTTCTTAGGATCTCAGTCTAAAACTACAGCTAGAGAGCCCACATGGAATTTATTCAGAACCTCTTCATAAAAATGACATTTGGGTAGCTCAGCCTTCCTGCAGAACTTCTAACAGTGGGATCAGGGGCTGTCACTAACATGTTGACTGGCTTTTGAGAACCTAGTCTTCTTTCTACTTGGTTGCCTTGCCCAGCCTTAATACAATGGGAGGTGCTTAGTCTTACTGCAACTTGTTATGCAATGATGCATTTTTTTAATCTATGGGTGGTCTGCTCTTTTCTGAATGAAACAAAGGAAGAGTGGATTAGAAGGGGAGTCAAAGATAAGATGAGGGAGAGGGAATGGGAAGAGAAGAGGTAGGGGAATCCAAAATCTAAAATTTGGGATGTTAAATAAATATATAAATAAAAAGGTAAATAAATATGCTCAATATTGTCAATAAATTAGTAGCAATGTCAATGCAAACATTAATGTTGGTTAATTATTTTTTATTATTTTAATTAGTTTACAAAATATATTATCTGACAACCTGAAATAAATTGCATGGTTATTGGTTGCTCTGTCAAGGGTTTCTTGGCCAAGACCTGAGGGAGACATTCTAATGCTCCTCCATCATAACACCTCAGGTCATCTGTACTATGTAATGTGGGAGAAAAAGGATCTAAATGGAAAAATAGTTATGATTCTTCACACTGGAACCCATGTTGCCCACATCATTTTATTCATATTCACACTTTTATCACCATTAATTATGCCATGTAAATATTTTCATGTAAAACGTTAAAATTTAAACAAAATGAAAAATTCAAGGAGATAGTTGTGGGTTTATTGTTTTTTTGCAGAAATACTTTTTTAATTAAAAATATTTTGTTTGTCCTGTAGAGTTTTAAATTTCATTCTTTGTGATTTTCCTACAGTGTTTTTTTTTATGACCACTCCCCCCCCCCATTCTTCCCCTCTCATCTGCACAATATATTCTTTTTAACCTATCTAGAACAATTTGTATTGCTCAAATATTCTTGGATGTGTATCATGGTGCAGTGAGCAGAGGCTACACTTCTATAGAAAACTTTCTGTCCCACTCCCAGAAACTAGCAATTACCACTGGCTCCAACACTAAGGTTGAGATTTTCTGCCCAATTCCCATTTCATTGCTGCGATAGTATGACTGTTAGTTTTAAGATTAATCATTACATATAGAGAATTAATCCTTTGTCTTCGTAACAGATTCTACTAACAAGGTTCCTGTGTTCTGCACAATGTAAATCACACACACACACACACACACACACTTGTAGTGTGTTTACACATGCATGCATATCACAGAGTGGGTGTGAAAATCAGAAGACAGGTTGTAGAAGTCTGCTTTTTCTTTCAATGTGGATTCCAGGAATCAAACACATGTTGTCAGGCTTGGCAGCAAGTACATTTACCAGCTAGGAGAACCATCTTAAAGCCCTTAAGTATTAATCAACAATAAGAAATTATGTTTAGCTGGGTGTTGGTGGCCCGTGTCTTTAATCCCAGCACTTAGGAAGCAGAGACAAGCAGATCTTTATGAGTTTGAGGCCAGTCTAGTCAGTCTAGTCTACAGAGCTAGTTCCAGGACAGGCTCCAAAGCAATACAGAGAAAGAAAGAATGTTTACTTTGGGTACTATTTTTCTATTTTCTGAGAAACTGTTTACATATGTGTGATCTATTTTGATGCAATAGCAACCATGAAGACATGTTCTTAATCATTCCCATTCCTGTTTTACAGATGGTAGCCTAGGGTACATAGGTAATACATGGCAGAGGTGGAGGACTGGGATAGGCACACTGCAAACTCTTTCTGTCTATGTTCAAAAGATGCACCACATGTGGAGGGATTGGTGTTTCCACAGTTCATTAACTTGGTCATGTTTAACCTCTTTACAAAATGTTCATTATTTAATAAGAAAATTTCTACAGTGAAGGCAAATCAGCATTGTCAAAACTAATGGCTGTGAACAAAGAATGAAGTGAAAAGGGATGAATCATTTGAAATAATAATATAGCACATTAGACAAAAACACAAACATTAGATTCAATAGTTATAGGGAAATATGTTTAATAAATACACCTGGAATTTTAATAGCTTTGCAAGGACCTTATAGCATTTACTAAATATTTCTTTTTTTTATTTTATTTAATTTCATATAACAAAGTCAAATTAAGTGAAAACAAACATTTGTACACAGTATTTGGGAATTTGGGCATCTTTCTTTCCAAACTACTTCCTGCTGGTAAGGGGCGCTGTCTTGGGGGGATTTGAAGAAGATTCAGATATCCTGGCTGTAGTCTGTAGGGCTGTTTTGTCCAGCTGTTTTGAATGTAGGATCAGCTTGTACTCTGTTTCAGGCGGTCTGGCATGATCAAACCATATTAGTCTGGAAGGAATCCACATCTTTTCATTTTCTGTGGAAACAAAAATAGAAATCCTTTTCCCCAGTAACTTGTCCTTCAACTTAAATTTTGGAGTCAAAGCATTTTTTTAATTTAATTTATAATTTTACATGTCGATCCCAGTTCCCTCTCCCTGCCTCCCTCCCTCCCCCCAGCCCTCCCTTCCTCCTTTCCTCCCTTTTACCCTCTCTGCCCTCTCACATGCACTCTAAACACCCTCCCCTCCCATCCCCCCACCCCAATTCCATATGTAGGGGAATGCCATCCAGTTGGGGTCATGTAGATCTGACAGGTCCTGTGAAGTAGGGACTAGGGCTTCTCTCCTGTCTCTAGATTAAGGCAGTTATCCCTCCATGGGGGATATGTTCCCAAAGTCCTTTTGTGCACCAGGGATACATCCTGACTCCACTGTCTGAGGTCTCTTAGACTGCTCAGTCCTTCTGGCTGAGACCCATATTCAGGGGGGCCTGAGTACGTCCCATGCTGGCTTCCCAGCTATCAGTCTAGTGGCTGTTAGCTCCTTGTTCAGGTAAGCTGTCTCTGTCTTGTCCTCTCCATCTGCTTCTGGGTTCTAGTTCGACTCAGTGTTTATGTATGGGTGTTTGCTCCTATTTTCAACAGGCATTAGTTGAGTGCTCCATGGATAAGATAGTTGTTGATCTCACTCTCCGGGAAGGGCATTTATGATAGCCTTTCCACGGAAGCTGAGATTGTTAGTTGGGAGCAGTCTTGTAGTTCTCTCGACCTTTCTTGTGTTCAATTTTATCTTCAAACCAATATTGGCTCCCTCTTTTATGTTCTCTCTCTCTGTCTCTCTCTTTTTCCTATCTTCTATTCCTAACCAGGCTCAATCTTCCTGGTCGCACAGGTTTTCCTCTCCTCCCTCTCATTTTCTCCTACTTCTCTCTCCATTTGCTGTCCTCCCCCACTTCACCTGAGCTCTGGGGGACTTGTCCCTTCCCAGTTCTGTGAGGGACATTATATGAATCTCTTAGAATACACCTTGTATCCTAGTTCGTCTGGTGATGTGAATTATAGGCTGGTGATCATTTGATCTAGGTCTAAAATCCATATGTGAGTGAGTACATACTGTGTTCCTCTTTTTGTGACTGGGTTACTTCATTCAGGATGGTTTCTTCAAGTGCCAACCACTTTCCTGCGAATTTCAAGATATCATTATTTTTTTCTGCAGAGTTGTATTCCATTGTGTAGATGTGCCATATCTTCATTAACCATTCTTCAATTGAGGGGCATCTAGGTTGCTTCCAGGTTCTTGCTATTACAAATAGTGCTGCTATGAACATAGTTGAACAGATGTCTTTGTTGCATGGATGTGAATCCTTTGGGTATATGCCTAAGAGGGGGATTGCCGGGTCTTGTGGTAAATTAATTCCCATTTTCCTGAGGAACTGCCATACTGATCTCCAAAATGGCTGTATGAGTTTGCACTCCCACGAGAAGTGGAGGAGTGTTCCCATTTCTCCACATCCTCTCCAACATAAGTCCTCACTGGTGTTTCTAATTTTAGCCATTCTGGCAGGGGTAAGATGGTATCTCAAAGTTGTTTTGATTTGCATTTCCCTGATAGCTAAGGATGTGGAACATTTTCGTAGGTGTCTTTCAGCCTTTTTGATTTCCTCCATTGAGAATTTCTTTCTTTAGTTCTGTACCCCATTTTTTAATAAGGTTATTTGGTGTTTTGTTGACTAGTTTCTTGAGTTCTTTGTGTATTTTGGAGATCAGCCCTTTGTCGGATATAGGGTTGGTGAAAATCTTTTCCCAGTCTGTGGGCTGCCGTTTGGTCTTGTCAAGTGTGTCCTTTGCCTTAAAGAAGCTTCTAAGTTTGAAGTGGTCCCATTTATTAATTGTTTCTTTCAGTGTCTGTGCCCCTGGAGTTATGTTCAAGAAGCAGTCTCGTATACCAATTTGTTCAAGGGTACCTCCTACTTTCTCTTCTAAGAGGTTCAGTGTGGCTGGATTGATGTTGAGGTCTTTGATCCATTTGGACTTGAGTTTTGTGCATGGCGACAGACATGGGTCTATTTGCAGTCTTCTACACACCCTCATACAATTGTGCCAGCACCATTTGTTGAAGATGCTGTCCTCGCCCCATTGTATAATTTTAGCTGTTTTGTCGAAAATCAGGTGTTCATAGGTGCATGAATTAATATCAGGATTTTCAATTAGATTCCATTGGTCTACCTGTCTATTTTTATGCCAATACCAGGCTTTTTACAGAACTATAGCTCTGTAGTAGAGCTTAAAGTCATGAATGGCGATGCCTCCTGAAGTTCTTTTATTGTATAGGGTTGTTTTGGCTATCCTGGGTCTTTTGTTTTTCCATATAAAGTTGATTATTATCCTTTCAAGTTCAGTGAAGAATTGTGGTGAGATTTTAATGGGGATTGCATTGAATCTGCAGATTGCTTTTGGTAAGATTGCCATTTTTCTATGTTAATCCTACCTAACCAAGGGCATGGGAGATCTTTCCATTTTCTGGTATCTTCTTTAATTTCTTTTTTTAGAGCCACAAAGTTCTTATTATATAGGTATTTTACTTGTTTGGTAAGCGTTACACCAAGATACTTTATGTTGCTTGTGGCTATTGTAAAGGGTGATGTTTCTCTGATTTCTTTCTCTGCTTCTTTGTCGTCTGAAAAAAGTAGGGCTACTGATTTTTTGAGTTTATCTTGTATCCTGCTAGTTTGCTGAAGGTGTTTGTAAGCTGTAGGAGTTCCCTGGTAGAGTTTATTGGGTCACTTACGTAAACTATCATATCATCTGCAAATAGAGACAGTTTGACTTCTTCCTTTCCAATTTGGATCCCCTTGATCTCCTTTTGTTGTCTTATAGCATTAGCTAGAACTTCTAGTATGATATTGAAGAGACATGGAGAGAGAGGGCAGCATTGTCTTGTTCCTGATTTTAGAGGAATTGGCTTAACTTTCTCTCAATTCAGTTTGATGTTGGCAGTTGGTTTGCTGTGTATTGCTCTTATTATGTTTAGGTATGTTCCTGTTATCCCTGACCTCTCCAAGACCTTTACCATGTTGAATTTTGTCGAAGGCTTTGTCCGCATCTAGGGAGATAATCATATGGTTTTTCTTTTTCTGTTTGTTTGTATGGTGGATCATGTTGATAGATTTTCATATGTTAAACCATCCCTGCATTCCAGGTATGAAGCCTACATGGTCATGGTGGATGATTTCTCTGATGTATTCTTGAATTCTGTTTGCCAGTATTTTATTGAATATTTTTGCATTGATGTTCATCAGGGATATTGGTCTGTTGTTTTCTTTCTTAGTCGTGTCTTTGTGAGGTTTGGGTACCAAAGTTATTGTGGCCTCATAAAAAGAGTTTGGCAATGAACCTTCTGTTTCTATCTTGTGGAACAGTTTGAGGAGTAGTGGTATTAGTTCTTTCTTGAATGTCTGGTAGAATTCTGTGCTGAATCCATCTGGCCCTGGACTTTTTTGGTTGGAAGGCTTTCGATGACTGCTTCTATTTTATTGCGGGTTATAGGTCTATTTACGTTGTTTGTCTGTTCTTGATTTACTTTTGGTAAGTGATAGTTATCCAGAAACTTTTCCATTTCCTTTGAATTTTCAATTTTTGTGGAATATAGATTTTCAAAGTATGACCTGAAAATTGTCTGGATTTCCTCTTCGTCTGTTGTTATGTTCCCCATTTCGTTTCTGATTTTGTTAATTTGCATGTTCTTTCTCTGCTTTTTCGTTAATTTGGGTAAAAGTTTTTCTATCTTGTTGATTTTCTCAAAAAACCATCTTTTTGTTGCATTGATTTTTTGTATTGTTTTCCTGGTTTCTATTTTGTTGATTTCAGCCCGCAAGTTGATTATTTCCTGGCGTCTACTCCTGTGGGGTGAATTAGCTTCTCTTTGTTCTAAGGTTTTCAGTTGGGCTGTTAATTCTCTTATGTGACTATCCTCTGTTTTCTTCATATGGGCACTTAGTGCATTGAACTTCCCTCGTAGCACTGCTTTCAAAGTGTCCCATAAGTTCGGGTATGTTGTATCCTCATTCTCGTTGAACATTAGAAAGTCTTTAATTTCTTTATTTCTTCTTTGACCCAGCAGTGGTGCAATTGCACATTGTTCAGTTTCCATGAGTTTGCAGGTTTTCTGCTATTTGTGTTGTTGTTGAATTCCAATTTTAAAGCATGGTGGTCCAATAAGTTACAGGGGACTATTCCTATTCTCTTGTATCTGTTGAGGTTTCTTATGTCACCTAGTATGTGGTCGATTTTAGAGAAGGTTCCATGTGGAGCAGAGAAGAAGGTATATTCTTTTGTCTATAGATGTCTGTTAACCCCAGTTGAGACATAACTTCTGTTAATTCTTTTGTTTTTTTGTTGAGTTTCTGATTTGGGGTCCTGTCTATTGTTGAGAGTGGTGTATTGAAGTCTCCCACTATAAGTGTGTGAGGTTTTATATGAGCTTTGAGTTTTAGTAGTGTTTCTTTTACGAATGTGGGTGACTTTGTATTAGGGGCATAGATGTTCAGAACTGAGACTTTGTGTTGATGGATTTCTCCTGCGATGAATATGAAATGACCGTCTTCATCTCTTTTGACTAATTTTGGTTTGAAGTCTTTATTTTGCTATGCTGATTTTTAGATGAAAATAAGAAGGCTTAGTCAGTGTGTATGGAACAGCCTTCCTTGCATCTAGTGAGTGAATCAGGGCTTAAAATTTATAGCGTTCTTCATCTCCAAGGACAGTGTTTATTACCTCCATACCATAAGACCTACTTATCAAATTGCATGGCTTTCAGTATCAGAAGATATTGCTATCTCAACGTGAGCCACTGATAACCAATTTTACCAAATAGGGGAGAGAAAAAATATCACAGAAGCAGATGGTCTTAATTATGGAAGATGTTATTTACGAACAGCTTGGCAGGGATCTACATAGTTCCCCACAGTTCTCCCTGCACTGCAGCACTGACTATACCTATGGTTTCTTCCTCTGTGTCACGCATATGCAGCTCAGAGAGGTTTCCTACTCTGAACAATTGTAAACTATTTAGAATATCTCATGACTTCATTTGGATTTTACTCTCTACACCCTTCCTTTTGCAATACACATGCACTATTTGAGTTTTAGCAAAACCCATTTCTAAAACATAGAAACAGAAATTGTATAAGTAAGGATGTGAGCAACATTACTATATTCTAAGTGGAAAAAAAATCAAACAAACAGACAAACAACATCGGCATTTTGGGTTTCCCGTCCTGTAGACTTCTCCTTGTCCTGGGTGTATATTATACTTTTATATAAATGCTAATATATATATTCACATACATTTTAGGATGGAGGCCTAGAAGAACAATTCTGTTTGCAAGCTGGGATGCTGAAGAATTTGGCCTTCTTGGTTCTACTGAGTGGGCAGAGGTAGGTTGACAATTTGTTCCCGCATAATTTTTTTCCAAGTGACAAAGCAGTTGGGACTTCTTTTGTGGACAAAGTAACAAGTGAGTCCAGTTAGGTAATGGTTAGAGATTTTTCTAAAACGTCGCTTACGTATCTTCAACCTTTTGATAAAGCTACATAATTTCCTGTAGACAAAATGCATTCTGAAGGATCACACAATCAAGGTATTCTTTACAAATAACCAAAGGAAAGATCATCTCATAATGTTTTAAGCACATTTACAATTTTGAGTTGGGATTCATTCCTCCCTATACTTGGTTGTATGTGGCTCATAAGCCAAGAATGGGCATGTGTAATTATCACAAAAGATTGCTTCATTGTTCAAAAATCTACAAGAGTGCAACAAGATGACTCAGCTGGTAAAGGCACTTACTGCTAAGCTAGTGAATTTTAGTCCAATTCTTGGGACCCATATGGCAGGAGGAGAGAAACAGCTGCAATCTGTCCTCAGTCTTCCACACATGTGTCATAGCTTTCATAGTATGCATAAAAGCCCTAAATCAATCAATACATTACAATATTTTTTTAAAAATCAACAAAATTATTTTAAGTATCCAGTTTTATTTGATTTTTGATAAACACCTAATGTCAACTTTGAAATTAATTTATCTTTTTTATGATAATGCCATACAGTAAATAAATCAGTGTAATGGACACCAACTACAAATAAAACATGGGTGTTCTAATGTGATTTTTCCACACCACCCAAAACAGCTGCAAGTGCTACTTACATTAAACCCCCAGGTTCTACAGTAAGGCCTGGTTTCCGTTTATCCTTTTATACCTATGGTCTCCTTCATACAGTGAGACAGAATTTTTCATGGCTCCTGAACAATAACTTCATCGGAATTATTAATTGGCTTGGTGTGACAGAGATGTACCTGTCAGCTTCCCCTTGCTGTTCTGCGTTCTCGTGTGAAAGCTGTTAAACATAGGTATTTCAGGGTTCTCTGAAAACCTGCTCTATTCCAATTGATAAAGGTGATGTGTTTCTCTACAAGGAAGTTTCAATCTGGAGCCAGGCAAACTTATGAATATTTTAGAGGGCAATTTGTTTATTCTATAGAGTTGTTATTGTTTCCTTAGTTTTCAGCCTCTTTATTAAGCCCAGAGTGCCCCAGAAACACCACAATCCTCTTGTTTTGCATATTTAAAACGTACAATCAGTGAAAGTTACCATTAGGTGGCAATATAGTACAAGAGATATTGGCTTTATGGCCACATTTCCTTTGTAAATTTTCTGACTAGTAAATTGGAAATTGCTCTTTGTGTGTGTGTGTGTGTGTGTGTGTGTGTGTGTGTGTGTGTGTGTGTGTGTGTATCTTGGAAATCACCTCTGCTTAATTAATAACAGTATCTTTAAAATTATATTTTTGCTGCAAAGACCCTTAAATTGATGTTTACTGAGACAAATGATGACAGACAGGTTTGGATGTTCAAACTCCCAACTCCTTTTTCATCTACTGTGTATGAGCAGTTCATTTTTTCAAATGTAGGTTAGAAAACATTGCTTTTGTTTCTCACTGGCAACCACTGCAACACTTTCTCAATCCAACTTTCTTTTTAGACTCATATGCCAAATTTGTAGGACACATGAGCCAATTTCATTGAAATATCTGCATTCAAGGGAGGCAGATATGGTTTGGGTGGGAGTTATATTAAGCATAAACTTAACAAAAAGATGTTTATCTTGTGATAGGAGCATTCCAGACTCCTCCATGAACGCGGAGTGGCTTACATTAATGCTGATTCTTCCATAGAAGGTGAGTAAAGTCAGGCACGATCGAGAATGGGTGATTACTCTAGAGGTAACAGTTTAGTAGAATGATAACATCCCTGCAAAAATGAAGCCCATTAATGTGAGGTAAGGAGACCTGTGGCTGCTTTCATATCTCTTCCCTTGATCAAGTCCTAACTGTTGGGTCCCAGTGGCATGTGAACAGACCACCAAGGTCTATGAACCATAAGCAAAAAGAGAATTCCAGATCCCCAGGGCCATAGATCACAGTTTGGCCTGCTGATACTGTGACAATAGGAGCAGTTTTTGAGTCCCTTCTTAGTAAAAATCAACCATCAGGTGTGGGTCAAAGACCTCTTGTAATCTGGATGGTAAGCTTAAAGTCACAGTACATTTTAATATTTATAACTTTTGATTATACAGTGCAAACTTGAGGTATTTGCAAAAGCCTATAACTGCTTTTCTTCTTCCCTGAAAGAATGCAAGGCAGAAGGTCACATAAGAGAATAGTTACAGGTTAAGCGAGTTACATGCAAACAATTGTTAGAAACTAACCTTTGTTCACACTAACCACCTAGCTATAAGGCAGAAAGCAACCATTAAAAGTTTACCTCTGCACACAGTAGCTGCCAGTCTGTCCACTGTAAGTAAGGCTAAATGCAATTATTAGAAGGTTAAAGTGGTTGTCTGCTCCAATTTCCCCAGAATATTCGTAGGCTTACAGTTTTCATATGCTGAGCTCTTCACTGACTACATGAGTAACTAAGAGGTGCCCCTCCCTCTATTGCAGTACTTATCCAGGAAGACAATATTCCTTACTTTGCCTCCTCTATCAGATCCTCTTAAATATGGCTACAATTACCTGTTTAATGCCTAAGTCATGAACTTGAAGAATTTTTTTTTTCTTTTGAATGGTATGTATGACATTTAAATACAGAGACTAGAAAGATGGTTGAGCAAGCAAAGGCACTTTCATGACTTTAAAATGAATTGGTATTTGTAAACTCCATGATATATGACTTGAACACAGTGACTTTTCAAAAATCACCAGTGTGGGCTTAGGTGGTGATTATCATTCTTTTCTTACTTAAATCATATGATCATGGGGGATGGAGGTATGTAGGTCAGAGGCAGAGAGGTTACCTAACATGTTCCATGCCCTGCATGTTATCCCCAACATTGCAAACATACAAATACAAATATGATTATATTTAACATGTGTGCTTAACAGAATGCTCCAAATAAACAAATTTCAAATAATGCAAAATGTTGCAATTATTATTGATAATATCAAATGTTTTACTTGTCCAGTATTTTTGTATACCACTGGAACTGGATCATAATTTTTAGGATTAGGAACTACTACATGTATGTAGAGTGTAATTGAGCTACCATATAACTCACTTTATTGCATTTTTTTGTTAGATGTTTATTTATAAAGACATAAAAATAAACCACATATTTGTGAACTTATGTTAAATTGAATCATATACCCAAAACAAAACAACAAAGTAATGTTTTTATTTGTTTTCATTGTTTTTTATAAATAATAAAGTTTATAAAATTTCAGAAATTTAAGAGCAATACACACACCAACCTTATTGTCATTTCCAAAAGAACTGTCACCTTCAGTTAACAGTGTTTCTGCTATGTGGATTCTCAGACTATTTAACTGACACATGTTCCAGAAGTCATTTAGATGCTTTCTTAATCACTTTCCATCCAATCTGTATTAAATGTAACTACCATGCAATATAAGTACTTATATTGCTTCTACTGTACAAAGAGGAAGCCATGACTCTGAAAAGTCAAGTCCTTTCCCACAGGTCACCTGCAAGGGAAGGGTTGAGTTCAGAGCCATCCTACATATTATGTTTTTACCTTCTGTTATATCCTACAAGATTTTGGCATAATACAACACCTAACTGGTTCTAGATCCAGCTTTTTACTCAGAAAACATTATATATACTTCCCTATACAGAATACACATTGACTTATTACACTTAAAATCCAATGGCCACAAAAATTCCCAAAACATCAAAAAGAAACAAAAATAAAATGATGGAAGTACTTTTGCAATATATTCAATAGAATAATTAATTACATTTCAGCTCTGTAGCTGATATTGCAGCTATTGTCCTCTAATGTACGTTCACTTTTCTACATGAAGTTTGAAGTGAATTCACTTCAAGTATAATTCTTTAGTAACAGGAATAGTGTATTTAAATTGTAATACTTGTCTTTAAACCACCTTCATCCAAGTCTTTCTCATATAAATGTATATGTGTATCTGATATTACATTATTTATATATCTATTCTAAGTTTTTCAAGATAGAGCTCATGAACTTTATGCTTCAGCATCCTAATGTTGGGAATGCAGGTGTGCACCACCCAACCTTCAGTGACATAGATTCTTTAATTTGGGAATAAAAGATACATTACATTCCTGGAAGGAATCTCATATTGTGGGTACATATGTGCAGGCTCTTCTGTAACAGTGCATTTAGAGGAAAGAAATCATAAGACAGTCAAATTTGCAGGAGTGATGTTAAAAATAGGCCAAAGGAAAGAGATTAAGACAGTAGTTAGTATGGGGTGGATTCATTGCACAGTATCACATTCAGGCGTGAGAGAGATCACTCAGAAAATGTAACATGAGCCCAAAGGGTAAAGAAGTCATTCAGATATAATGTAGACTGCTGATCCAGATTGAGATAAGAGGATATTCAAAGTCCTTAAAGCAATGGATCTATATAGAGTGGAAGGAGAAGATTTGGAGAGTTGGCCATCAGTTTTGCTGTCTCTCCACCTCATGCCTAATTCCAATGCTTAAGATGGTGAATTTTAGAGTTAAGGTGGAAAGCATTAAGGAATTTTCATTAAGTACATGTTTGAACAGATTATTCTATATAAAGTTTAGCAGTCATCTTAGAATAAAATAACAGAAACAATTAAACCTTATTATCTCTTCTATTTCAGGAAATTACACTCTAAGAGTTGATTGCACACCACTGATGCACAGCTTAGTGTACAACCTAACAAAAGAGGTAAAAAGAAAGATATACCATCTTAGGAACTCTGCAGATGGTATTTGCTTGGGGTGCAATTATAATGCTACACATTGATATTTTTATAGCCAACATTATTTTTCATATGATAAATATTCCCTTCCCAGAACTGTCATTGTTTTCAAACTCTTTTTATTTTTATTTTTTATTTTACATGTTGATCCCAGTGCCCTCTTCCTCGCTTCCTCCCTCCCTCCCTTCCTCCCTCCTACCCTCTCTCCTTCCCTCCCTTTTACCCTCTCTGCTCTCTCACATGCACTCTAAACACCCTCCCCTCCCATCCCCCACCCCAATTCCACATGTAGGGTAATGCCATCCAGGTGGGGTCATGTAGATCTGACAAGTCATTTGAAGTAGGGACTAGGACTTCTCTCCTATCTCTAGGTTAAGGCAGTTATCCCTCCAAAGGGGAGGTGTTTGCTAGGTCCTTTTGTGCACAAGGGATATATCCTGGTTCCACTGTCTGAGGTCCCTTAGACTGCTCAGTTCTTCTGACTGAGACCCATAGTCAGGGGAGCCTGAGTCAGTCCCATGCTGGCCTCCCAGCTATCAGTTGGGGGGGGGGCGTTAGCTCCTCCTTGTTCAGGTCAGCTGTTTCTATGTGTTTCTGCCGCCTGGTCTTGTCCTCTCCCTCTGCATCTGAGTTCTACTTCAACTCCGTGTTTAGGTATGGGTGTTTGCTTCTGTTTCCAAAAGGTAGTAGATGAGGGCACCATGGAAAAGATAATTGTTGATCTTACTATCCAGGAAGGGCATTTATGGTAGCCTTTTTACAGCTCAAATTGTTAGTTGACAGCAGACTTGTAGGTCTCTAGACCTTTGGGTTCAATATTCTCTTCAATATTGTCTCCTGCTTTTATGTTCTCTCTCTCCTCTCTCTCTCTCTGTCTCTCTTTCTCTTACTCTCCTGTCTTCTATTCCTACCCAGACTCAATCTTCCTAGTCACAGGAGATTTTCTGTCCTCCCCCTCTGTTTCTCCTGCTTCTCTCTCCATTCACTGCTCCACCTAATTCCCCTGTGCTCTGGGGGACTTGTCCCTTCCCACTTCTGTGAGGGACTTTATATGAATCTCTAAGAATACACCTTGTATCTTAGTTCCAATGGTGGAGTGAATTATAGGCTGGTGATCCTTTGCTCTAGGTCTAAAATCCATATATGAGTGAGTACATACTCTGTTCCTATTGTTGTGACTGGGTTACCTCATTCATGATGGTTTCTCCAAGTGCCATCCACTTGCTTGCGAATTTCAAGATACCATTATTTTTTTCTGCAGAGTAGTATTCCATTGTGTAGATGTGCCACATCTTCATTAACCATTCTTCAATTGAGAGACATCTAGGTTGCTTCCAGGTTCTTGCTATCACAAATAGTGCTGCTATGAACATAGATGAACAGATGTCTTTGTTGCATGGATGTGTCCAGGAAGCAGTCTCCTATTCCAATTTGTTCAAGGGTACCTCCTACTTTCTCTTCTAAGAGGTTCAGTGTGGCTGAATGGATGTTGAGGTCTTTGATCCATTTGGACTTGAGTTTTGTGCATGGCGACAGACATGGGTCTATCTGCAGTCTTCTACACACCCTCATCCAATTGTGCCAGAACCATTTGTTGAAGATGCTGTCCTCGCCCCATTGTATAATTTTAGCTGTTTTGTCGAAAATCAGGTGTTCATAGGTGGATGGGTTAATATCTGGATTTCAATTCGATTCCATTGGTCTACGTGTCTATTTTTATGCCAATACCAGGCTGTTTTCAGAACTATAGCTCTGTAGTAGAGCTTAAAGTCATGAATGGTGATGCCTCCTGAAGTTCTTTTATTGTATAGGGTTGTTTTGGCTATCCTGGGTCTTTTGTTTTTTCATATAAAATTCATTATTATCCTTTCAAGGTCAGTGAAGAATTGTGGTGGGATTTTAATGGGGATTGCACTGAATCTATAGATTGCTTTTGCTAAGATTGCCATTTTTACTATTTTTATCCTACCTATCCAAGAGCATGGGAGATCTTTCCATTTTCTGGTATCTTTTTTAATTTCTTTCTTTAGAGCCACAAAGTTCTTATTATATAGGTATTTTACTTGTTTGGTAAGCATTACCAGATACTTTATGCTGTTTGTGGCTATTATAAAAGGTGATGTTTCTTTGATTTCTTTCTCCGCATATTTGACGTCTGAAAAAAGTAGGGCTACTGAATTTTTGAGTTTATCTTTTATCCTAATAGTTTGCTAAAGGTGTTTACCAGCTGTAGGAGTCCCCTGGTAGAGTTATTGGGTGGCTTATGTAAACTAGAGACAGTTTGACTTCTTCCTTTCCAATTTGGATCCCATTGATCTCCTTTTTTTTTTTTTTTTTTTTTTTTTTTTTTTTTGTCTTACAGCTTTAGTTAGAATTTCCAGCACTATATTGAAGAGATATGGAGAGAGAGGGCAGCATTGTCTTGTTCCTGATTTTAGAGGAATTGGCTTAACTTTCTCTCCATTCAGTTTGATGTTGGCAGTTGGTTTGCTGTGTATTGCTCTTATTATGTTTAGGTATGTTCCTGTTATCCCTGACCTCTCCAAGACCTTTATCATGTTGAATTTTGTCGAAGGCTTTGTCCGCATCTAGGGAGATAATCATATGGTTTTTCTTTTTCTGTTTGTTTGTATGGTGGATCATGTTGATAGATTTTCGTATGTTAAACCATCCCTGCATTCCAGGTATGAAGCCTACTTGGTCATGGTGGATGATTTCTCTGATGTATTCTTGAATTCTGTTTGCCAGTATTTTATTGAGTATTTTTGCATCGATGTTCATCAGGGATATTGGTCTGAAATTTTCTTTCTTAGTTGTGTCTTTGTGAGGCTTGGGTACCAAGGTTATTGTTGGCCTCATAAAAAGAGTTTGGATGTGAACCTTATGTTTCTATTTTGTGGAACAATTTGAGGAGTATTGGTGTTCTTTGAATGTCTGGTGGATTTCTGCACTGAAGTCATCTGTCCCTGGGCTTTTTTTGATTGGAAGGCTTTCAATGCCTGCTTCTATTTTATTGGGGGTTATAGGTTTATTTAAGTTGTTTGTCTGTTCTTGATTTAATTTTGATAAGTGAAAGTTATCCAAAAATTCGTTCATTTCCTTTGAATTTTCAATTTTTGTGGAATATAGATTTTCCAAGTATGACCTCAAAATTGTCTGGATTTCCTCTGTGTCCGTTGTTATGTTCCCTTTTTCATATCTGATTTTGTTAATTTTCATGTTGTCTCTCTGCTTTTTCGTTAGTTTGGATAAAGGTTATTCTATCTTGTCAATTTTCTCAAAAAAACTACTCTTCGTTGCATTTATTTTGTGTATTGTTTTCCTGGTTTCTATTTTGTTGATTTCAGACCTCAAGTTGATAATTTCCTGGCATCTACTCATTTGGGGTGAGTTTGCTCTTCTTTTGTTCTAAGGCTTTCAGTTGTGCTGTAAATGCTCTTCATAAATGTAAATGTTTTCATATGGGCACTTTGTGCAATGAACTTCCCTTGTAACACTGCTTTCAAGGTGTCCCATAAGTTTGGGTATGTTGTGTCCTCATTCTTGATGACTATTAGAAAGTCCTTAATTTCTTTATTTCTTCTTTGACCCAGGTGTGGTGAAATTGCACATTGTTCAGTTTCCATGAATTTGCAGGTTTTTTTTTTTTTTTTTTTTTTTTTTTTTTTGCCATTTGCGTGTTGTTGAATTCCAATTTTAAAGCATGGTGGTCTGATAAGATACAGGGGACTATTCCAATTCTCTTGTATTTCTTGAGGCTTGTTATGTCAACTAGTATGTGGTCGATTTTAGAGAAGGTTCCATGTGGAGCAGAGAAGAAGGTATATTCTTTTGTCTTTGGATGGAATGTTCTATAGATGTCTGTTAACCCCAGTTGAGACATTACTTCTGTTAATTCTTTTGTTTCTGTGTTGAGTTTCTGATTTGTGGTCCTGTCTAGTGTTGAGAGTGGTGTATTGAAGTCTCCCACTATAAGTGTGTGAGGTTTTATGTGAGCTTTGAGTTTTAGTAGCCATGTATGCTTGCTTCTTGGATCCATTTGAATAGAAGATCTTTTCCCAACCTTTTACCCTGAGGTAATGTCTATCTTTGAAGCTTAGATGTGTTTTTTGTATGAAGCAGAATGATGGATTCTGTCTTCGTATCCATTCTGTTAGCCTGTGTCTTTTTATAGGTGAGTTAAGACCATAAATGTTGAGGGTGAGTAAGGACCCTTGATTGCTGAAGCTTGTTTGTTGTAGGTTTGTTGCTGGCAGTGGTATTGTGAATATATTTGTCCTGCTTTACCCTTGGTTTCTAGTGTAGTTAGATTATCTGTTGCCTACATTTTTTGTGGGCGTAGTTACCTTCCTTGGGTTGGAGTTTTCCTTCCAATACTTTCTATATGGCTGGATTGTAGATACGTATTGGGAAAATAAGTTATTGTCATTAAATATGTTTTCTCCATCTATAGTGATTGATAGTTTTGGTGGGTACAGTAGTCTGGGCTGGTATCCGTGCTCTCTTAATACTTGTAGAACATATATCCAGGACCTTTTGGCCTTGAGGGTTTCCATGGAGAAGTCAGGTGTAATTTTGATAGGTCTGCCTTTATATGTTAACTGTCCTTTTTCCTTCGCTGCTCTTGATATTCTTTCTTTATTCTGTATGCTAGGTATTTTGGTTAGTATATGTTCAGGGATCTTTTTTCTTTGGTCAAGCCTATTTCTTTTTCTGTATGGTTCTTGTACTTTCATGGTCATGTCCATCTTCAGATTGGGAAAGTTTTCCTCAATAATTTTGTTGAATATGTTTTCGGCACCTTTGAACTGGCTTCCTCACCTTCCTCTATGCCTATTATTCTTAGGTTTGGCCTTTTCACAGTGTTCCACATTTCTTGGATGTTTTGTGTTAAGGATTTGTTCAATTTATGATTTTCTTTGGTGGATGAATCTATTCCTTCTAGTTTATCCTCTGTGTCTGAGATTCTCTCTTCCATCTCTTAAATTCTATTGGTTATGCTTGCACAGTAGTTCCCAATCTTTTTTCCATTTTTATATTTCCAGCATTTCTTCGGTATGTGTTGCCTTTATTTTCTCTTGATTTTCTCTTTTTTCTCTTTTCTATTTTCTCTTTATTTTCAAGTCTTGAACCATTTCCTTCACCTGCTTAATTGTTTTTTTTTTTTCCTGGCTTTCAGTACTTTCTTTATATTCCTTAAGAAATTTGTTCATTTCTTCTACTTTTTTGTTTTTTTCCTCCATTTCCTTAAGGGGTTTTTCTCACGTCTTCTTTGAGGGCCTGTATCATTTTTATGATGGTAACTTTTAAGTCGTTCCCTTCTGCTTCCTCTGCTTTGTTATTGTGTTCCATTCTAGTTGGGCTAGATTCCCTACATTCTGGTGGTGTCATGCTTGTCTTTCTGTTGTTAGGTGTTTTCTTGTATTGCCTTCTTTCCATAGCTTCTTCCGGTAGGTGTTGATGGGGTCTCTCTCTCTATGGTACTTCCGTGGTGGGCTTATGTGGGTCAGAGGTTCAATATCTGTAGCTCTGGGTGGTTCAAGCTCTCTAGGAGGTCTCTCCACAGACAGGGGCCAGGGGGTGGTTTCAGTGATCAGGATCCAGTAGAAGATGCAGGCAGGAACTCTGGGAGGGGCCCGGGATTCCAGCAGAGGACTGGCAGTGAGGGTCCGAGACCAAGCAGGTGGAAATTACGGGTTAGGCATGGATAGGCAGGTCTCCTGTGTTCAGAGACACTCCAAGAAGTTCCCCACAGTTGTGTACTCTCAAACTCTTTTTACATATACTATTTCCCATATCCCTATTCTTTAGGCTGCATTCTCCTACCATTCCAGGTTTGAGAATGAGGAAAAAGACCTTACAAATCAGCCATTAAAGTCACACAGTTGTTTAAATATAGTTTAATTTTTGTACTCTGTAACTGCTTTATACCTCCTTTATGGTAAAATTCAGATAACTCAAGATGTAGTAAATGATTTAAGTGAAAATGCAGAGTCATTTTGGGACAAACACTAGGTGATGCCTTGATATGCTTCCTAGTTCTCTTAGCTGCAACAAATACTGAAGCTAGTTGACAGGTAGAACTAGAACTTCTATGTGGAAAGTTCTTCTTAAGCAAAACTCTTGATAAGAAGTCGAGATCTCTTTGGACTTGATCCCCAGATCTTCCTATCTCAGCTTCCAGAGATTTGGAATTAAAGTGTGTCCCATCATTCCAGCTGTATGGCAGATGTTTTTTCAAAGCAACTAACATAATTTTATTGTTTCCATAGTAGGCTCTGGACAAGGTCAAGACTAGGAGACAAGGACAACACTCTCACTCCTACCACAAGTGGATATTACAATTTTCCAATGGTTTAACATATGAAAATGTAAATAAAGAAAAAAAAGACCCAGAGAAATATAAATATTCAGATATTTGCTGCATAATACAATATCCTTAAAAACAACAAAACAGTTATGTTTGTAATGGTATATGTAACTGATAGTAATTTAAAATACCAAAGTTCACCTTTTTACTATCCTCCCCCATAATGCAGACCAAGGATTGCAGAATTACAAAGTCAAACAAATAAAAACAAGTTGACAGAGACAAATAACTCTCCTTATTTTAGTGCATCAAGATGCACATTTTGAATTCAGGAATGCCAATCAGTTATATGTAATGTGTACAGGTTTTTTCCGCCTGCTGCCTCTGGTCTTGTCATGCTGCCTCACCAGCCCCAAATAACACACAGAAACTCTGTATTTGATTCAATGCTGTTGGCCCTGTTACTTGTTTCTTATCGGCTAGCTCTGTCTTAAGTATTAACCCATTTCTGCTGATCTATGTGTTTCTCTTACCGGGGAGCCGGCGGCATACTGCTTTCTCCAGACTCTCCATCTTGACTCCTCCTTACTACTTCCTATTGGCCAACAGTGCTTTATTATTAACCAGTATGAGAAACATACCGAATGACCTCTCCCATCATCTCCTCTTTTCTGTCTAAATAAAAAGAAGGGTTTTAACCTTAACATAGCAAAATATATTATACAACAGTTATCAAGTAAGAATCACAGTTAACAATATTTAGTCCATTAACATTTAGCAAGATTTGAAGAAAATATTCCATCATCTATCCTATCTTTGTGTGTCTAAAGTCTATGTACCTTATCTTTAATACTAAGGAAAACTATAACCATAACTATCTGTCTTCAACTCCTTCTAAGACCACAGAAGGATAGTCTATAAACTCTAGAAATGACAGAGACATCTTGCCTTGTCAGGCACCAAGTTCTTCTGTAATCTTCCATCTTCAGCCCATAAGCCATAGTGTGTCTGGCAGACTCTTCAGCAAACAGGAAACTTTAAACTGTCTTCTTGTATTGGCAGTTTGTCAGTCACTTTTCTCTGTGTCCTGCAGACTGTCTCACAGACTTTTCCATGAAGCAGGAACTCTGTAGCAATGTCCATCTTGAATTAGCAGTCACTTTTCTGTGTGTCCTGCATGTCCAGTTTATACAGCATAAAGTCAAACAGTCCAGACAAGAGCAGTATCTTGTCCAAATGGCTAGTCTTGCCATATTGGAAGCAAACTCAAAACGAGTTTCTTCAATGTCCATCTTCTTTTCTGGTGCAGGTGGTATTGCCAAGAGCAATTATGTCTCACTGTCAGGAAAACCCTAAACCATTTTAAATGCCATATTCTGTAGGTCTTTGAAAGGTTTGAAGAATGCCTATCTATCTCAAATACATCTCTGTGTATCTTGAAAACCTAACTAACTTAACTCTAAGCTTTGACTATCATAGGTAATTATCTATAATCTGTACTACATTATACAATATGTTTCTGAATGAACTATATAGACACAATGCCTAAACAAAAGGAGAAATATACACATCACAAAATTGACCTTAAATTGTATCAATAAATGAAAATCCATTCCAAAACAAAGTATTCATATCTATACCATAATTCCCTTTTTACCTTTAAAAAGATATTGGTTGTGATCATTAACCATTTATAACCAAGTCCATTTAAATGAAAACAAACATGTATAAACAATATTTGGGAATTTGGGCGTCGTTCTTTCCAAACTACTTCCTGCTGACAGGGGGCGCTGTCATGGGGGATCATGAGAAGACACAGAATCTTGGCTGTAGTCTGCAAGACCAAACCACATAAGTCTGGAAGGAATCCACAGCTTTTTATTTTCTGTGGAAACAAAAATAGAAATCCTTTTCCCCAGTAACTTGTCCTTGAACTTAAATGTTGGAGTCAAAGCATTTTTAAAATATATAAATTGAATTAATCCAGCAGCATTTCCTTTATCAGTTGTTATTTTCTCAGCAGTCAAACAATGTAGAGACAACACAATAGCATACAGTAACCAGATTCTCTCTGAGCTGTTCATCTTTACGTTCCTTTATTACTCTGTTTATTTTACTTTTATTTTTTTATTTTTTGACATAGGGTTTCACTGTGTAACTCTTATCTGTCCTGGAATTTATTCTGCATACCAGGTTTACTTTGCAAATCACAGAGATCTGCTTGCCTCTGTCTCCTGAGTGCTGGGATTAAAGGCGTGTGCTACAACACCCAGTTCCTCTTTGTCTCTTTAAAACCATTTTTTTTCATGTCTACGTATATTTTAAAACACACTGTAAACCTTTAGAGGTTTTTCTTAATATGAATCTGTCTTTACTGTAAATCTTTATCTTCGTCTGGCCACAAGTCTTTTATCTGGTAAACAACAACATTGCTAAAATGAAAGTCATAGCTGTGTCAGCCTCGGTTTACCAAAGATGGTGGCGGGTATTTTACCGCCAGCACGGAAAGCTGTGCTCACCGCCTTGGTCTGCGCTGCCACCCAGAAAGCATGCTGCCGGCTTGGAGATGTGGTCACTGCCATCGCCATCTCTCATACACACCAATAAATTGTTAGCAGAGTTATTTAAAAGCTGTGCGGTTTTTTGCCGCTCATGCTGAGTCAGGAATCTTCCCTTAAAGGAGCCGCGGAAATTTTTGCTTGTCTCACACAAAAAAGAATCCAACCGAGAAAAATGCTGCTACCAAGAAACCTTGCTTGTCACTGTTCTTTTGTTTTTAAAACCCTTTTTTAAGCTTTTGCTAAATTTTAAGTGGAAGTTCTTATTAACCACGTGGGCGCCATTTGTAACGATTACGGTTTTTCTGCCCCGCCGCCTGGTCTTGTCCCAGCACCAAGCCGCCCCAAATAATACACAGAGACTCTGTATTTGATACAATACTGTTGGCCCAGTTACTTGTTTCTTATCGGCTAGCTCTGCCTTTAATTATTAACCCATTTCTGCTGTTCTATGTATCTTCACATGGCCTTCTCTTACCGGGGAGGCGGCTGGCGTCCAGCTCTCTCCTGACCCTCCATCTTGACTCCTCCTTACTACTTCCTATTTCCTCCTTGTCTCCTAGTCCCTCCTATCTTCCTTTCCTATTGGCCAACAGTGTTTTATTATTAACCAGTATGAGAAACATGTACAGAATGACATCTCCCATCAGTTATATGCAGATAAATAAAACAGACCAACAGTACTTTTATAATCAAACCCAACTAACATTATACTAAAAATATGTATGTGTATATGTACCTACATACACCACACCTATTTTAGAAAAAAGGTTCATGGTGAGAATGATTCTGAAAATATTCACTGATAAGCATTATGTATGAAAACTTCTATGTAAAAAATTAAATTATTTTTGTGCAATTCTATTTGAAAGACATTTCACGATGACATGGTCCTAAGTCATTTCCCTCTATAGTGGTTCTCCACCCCACTCAACACCAAGATGGCAGCACAGAGAGTGTCACATGGATACAGTCTAAAATACCCTTGAACTCCATTCACTCTTGAAACCAAGAAGTTTACAGTTGCTGCAAAGACTTACCATAAAATGCTGTTCCTCTAGTCCAAATTAAGCACTCGAGATATTAAGAGGATTAGAAGCTACTTCATTTGGCTTCTCAATAACCCTATAAGAAAAAAATTTGTATTGGAATAGCTAAGCAAGTCCTCACTGAATTAACATTGCATTCTTCACCTGCATAGATTCAATTTGGCTTAAATGCTCTTTATCCCAGTACATCAGTCTGGAGTTCACAAACACTCCTAAAAGTACATGTCATTTATGAAAAAAGATTTCTTAGTAGTACCATGAGAATATATAGGATAATAAAGGCTTCTAAAATCTGTTTGATCAACCATGGGACATTCCTCAGTTGGAGTAAATACTAAGGTTATATCACCCTGAATGTGCCCGATCTCATCTGTATAACAGATTTTTTAAATGTACTGGAATGTACTGCAGAAAATAAATATAACCCAGAAAACCTGATCACTGGATATGTTTACTAATTCCAATGTATTTCTAAGAAATTCAAAATTGCTTTGCAAACAAATTATAAATAAAACCACTAATCTTGGTTTTCAAAACATGGAATTTAATAATGAAAAATTATTTCTTATAGAGATCTAAGAAGTATGTTAATTAGAAATCTTTCATGGAGATGTTTAAGATCTCCATCATTTCAATGTAATGCTATCAGTAACTATGCAGCACGTAAATTTAAGTCCCTGAAAACTAGTATTTCCAGAAAATATAGTGTTCAGTAACTTAAGACAAATGACAATGAAGCTTGGCAGGTATTTTTGTTTCCTTTGTCTGGGGAGAGTATTTGCAGTAATTTAAAAATGTTTACTTGATAAACTGATAATTTAATTCAGTATTATACTTTTAATGTTTCTTAAGAAAAGTGAATTTATAAGTGTGAGAAAAATAATTTTTCTTTATTCATATTTTAGAGGCAAAGATTGTGATATATGTTCTTATTCTCTTCCTATGCAAGAAAAATATCTAATCTATGACCTTATCATAATTTATAGATATATTTGTTGTAGTATGTAGTACATTGACCTCTACATTTTGTATAAAATATTTAAATAGTTTAGGTGTTAAATATTTTTTGAACTAACTATATTTTAACTAATATACTTCAGAGTTATTAAGCATGAAACAAAATATTGTGTAAATTCTTCCACTGAACCTAATTATAGAACCTCAGTTATGTTTAGCTTATTAAATATTCCTGACACAACTTTACATATTTTAATTATAAAGGTCAATAACAGTTCACATTTTACTCCTAAAGTTTTATTTCATAAACAACAACAATGACAACAACAAACCATAATGAGTTTCAAGCCCAATGTTTAGAACAACCATAGCAAAGAATCAATTAAAAAAATACCATTAATTACATTGCATTTTGTTATATTACTTAAGGACTCCATTATATATCATGTAAGACTTCAGCAATTCTACAGACAAGAAGAAATATTAACAGGAATATTTGAATTAGTAAGGGTGTTTCATTTGTTAATTTGTAAGTGAAGTATATGACTTTAACACTACTTTCCTAGATTCTTGGAAAACAGAACTACAATTGTTCTTCCACAGAGTATAATTTGCTAATAATTGGTTCAATTCTTTTCTATGTACCCCATATCTTCATATTTGTATCTACATATGCTCAATCATTTTACCTTCAGATACATCTCTTCGCAACTATCAAAACCTCTGCTAGGCATCAAATCCAAAGCCTCTGGCATACCAGGAAAGCACTCTTACACGGTGCCACACAACAGTCCCATAATTCACAGCAACATCTAATGGAGAGGTTTCATTTTGTTTTGTTTTGATGTAATGCATTTTAACTCTTCACTTTCTCATTGAGGGACATTTAAGTTTATGTATCGGATATGTGAACGTTCTCTTTTTTTTTATATTTGCTTAGCTCCAAAGCCCAGATGAAGGCTTTGAAGGCAAATCTCTTTATGACAGCTGGAGGGAAAAGAGTTCTTCACCAGAATTCAGTGGAATGCCCAGGTACACACACAACCCTGACTTTCAACCTAGGTCGGTTCCTCTATGGATTATTTTGGAAATAAAAGGGTACCCTTTTTCAATTGTTAGTAAAAGGTAACTTTCAAAATGCTCCGACATGTGACGAATGAGGTGCTTAGTTTTGCAATATAATATTACCCTGTGTTTTGAAATTAAATCTGAGTATTTCAAAAGCTGATTTCTTGAGCAAGCTGTATACAAGAGGCAGCAGCCAAAATTCTAATGACATGGGCCCTTCAAAGTACACTCTGAAAATAATTTTCATATTTACTGAAAAGGAATGAGTGAACAATGGTGTCCATTAGGATACATGATGCTTCTATATGGTACATGTAAAAGGTCACAGTGGAGAAAATGGAATACAATTCTTGTTGAATATCTATCCCATGTCAGTATAATGTTATTCATTTTCCTGAACATCATGAAGTTACAAAATATTTTGATTATTTTAATAATTTTTAACTATGACTTAATGGTTGTATCTTTACATGAAAGAGAAGGGAGATAAATATCTCAATAGTTTATAAATGCATATGTATACAATATGAATAACTTAAATGATCAAGCAGAATTTATATTCTAAATATCTGAAAATGTCTGATTCCTTTCATTAGCATATAAACAGACACATATAAAACAAATAGTTTGAAGGAAAGTATTTTCCACCCTCCAGAATTCTTAAATAAAACTGACTTATGAAAGTGTCACTCCTTAAAATTACATTACAGAGGAGTACATTTTCAGAACCAGAATAAATAACTTTATTTTAGCTGTATGTCTGAGGCTATCATATCTGGAATAGCATAACTAGAATTTAGTATTTGACCTTTGGTCTTTATAGAATGAACATGCACTCTGAACTAATTCTGCTAACTTTATTTCTGAAAGGATTAACAAGCTGGGGTCTGGCAATGATTTTGAAGTGTTTTTTCAAAGACTTGGAATTGCTTCAGGTAGAGCAAGATACACTACAAATTGGGTAAGTCTTAATTAATGAATTCTTAAGGATTAAGTATGGCTTTAAATTTTTCTAAGCTTTACTTACATTAATGTTTGTAATTTATAACTTACATGTCTACTTTTATTTTATTTTTCAGATTGTTGTTAGTAAGAAAAAATGTCATAGTAATTTTCTTATTTAAGGTTGATTCTTGTGATGACACACCATGAACAAAGCAACTTGGGAAAAACTGTTCAATATTGAAGGAAGTCATGACTGGAATCTATAGGCAGGAGCTGATGCAAAGGCTGTACAGGAGTACTGCTTAATAGCTTTCTCAGTCTAGAGAAATAACTAATTAATGAAACACCTTAAAGACTTGTCTATAACCTGATCTTATGGTGGCATTTTCTCATTTAAAATTCTCTCCTCTTAGATGGCTCTTGTTTGTGTCAAGTTGGCATGAATCCAGTCAACACAATCAGTAAAATATAAGAGAGAGTTTGTTTAAATTGTTTGCAAATAAGGATATAGTTAAAGGAGAAATCTATTAGACCCAATTCTGACTTCCCATTATGCTCCAAATCCTAAAGCCAGATGGTAATTATTCAGATAACAGTGATTGTTTGCAATTCTTTACTCTTTAACACATTATTTGCCCCCAGCCAGGAACCTTCTGGGTAAGATGTTATGTGGGTTTATATGGGGGTTTTGATGAGAATAGATAACTTTGACATATAAGAAACTACAACCAAAGTTAAGGTGATCACCGAATGTAATTGATAATGAATTTTGCAGTCCCAATGAAACTCATCCATCATTAGTAATGCCTGAGGCTGTCTTTTCAGCATGCCAAACAACATGTGTTTTATATCAGTAGCAAAGCAGTATATTGAGAAAATATTAGAAAACATTAGTCAGCATTTCACTGGGCAGAAAGTCCTTCATTTTCACATACACAGCTTTCTTTTTTTCTTTAATTTATTATTTTACATGTCGATCACAGTTCCCTCTCCCTCCCTCCCTTTTACCCTTTCTGCCCCCTCAAAGTACCCTGACCACCCTCCCCTCCCATTCCCCCACCCCAATTCCACATCCAGGTAGGGTCATGTAGATCTGTCAGGTCATTTCAAGTAGTGACTAGGACTTCTCTCCTGTCTCTAGGTTAAGGCAGTTATCCCTCCATGGGGGATTTGTTTGTAAGATCTTATTGTGCACCAGGGATACATCCTGGTTCCACTGTCTGAGGTCCCTTAGACTGCTCAGTCCTTCTGGATGAGACCCATATTCAGGAGGGCCTGAGTCAGTCCCATGCTGGCTTCCCAGCTATCAGTCTGGGGTCCCGTTAGCTCCTCCTTGTTCAGGTCAGCTGTCTCTATGTGTTTCTGCACATACACAGCTTTCTTTTTTTAAAAAAAAAATTTAAATTTATTTTATATAACAAAGTCCATCTAAATGAAAACAAACATTTATAGACAATATTTGGGAATTTGGGCGTTGTTCTTTCCAAACTACTTCCTGCTGGTAAGGGGCACTGTCATGGGGGATTCGAAGAAGATTCAGAAATCCTGGCTGTAGTCCATACACAGCTTTCTTAAGCCTGATTGAACATCACTTCTCTCTCTCATTAGTTTGTATCCCAGTCTACCACTTTGGTCCTTACTGCTTGGTTCCTCCACTGTGCAGCATGCTGCTTCTCAGACCCTTTTCTGTGAAATTTTCAGTGATAAATTATTTGACAGAGTCACCTATCTTCTAGTCTATTATATTATTTCAGTTCTCTAATAATTCTCCAAACTCTCTTCTTAAATCATTTCTTTTCTAATGCAGCACTGTAAGGTTTATTCTTTGGACTCTCAATACATTTACATATCTCTTGTTTTCATTGTCTACCAAAGAATATTTTAACAGTCTTTTTCCTGTATCATTTGTACATGTGTTTTCATTTGCACTGGCAAAATTAACTCTTTACTAAATTCCAAGTTCCTAAGTTTATATGGTTTAGTTCCTTAGTGATCAAACTTAATAATATCTGCAGTAAGTACCATGTTATGAGTCTTGTTATGAGCTCTTACAGAGATATATTATGTTTTTTCCATATAGAAAACAAACAAAGTCAGAAGCTATCCACTCTATCACAGTGTCTATGAAACATATGAGTTGGTCGAAAAATTTTATGATCCAACATTTAAATATCACCTTACCATGGCCCAAGTTCGAGGAGGGATGGTATTTGAACTGGCTAATTCTATAGTGCTTCCATTTGACTGTCAAGATTATGCTGTAGCTCTGAAAAAGCATGCTGAAAATATCAACAACATTTCTATGAATCATCCACAAGAGATGAAGGAATACATGGTATCATTTGGTATGTCACAATTTATCTTTCAAATTCACTCTTGTATTTTAATGATTTCTCATCACTGTTTCTATTATACCAGATAAGATCTTTTTCTATTAAAATACTCTTTTAATTACATAGATGCCCTAAAATATATACATACCTCATAAATAATTAGTTCCTATGTAGTTTGTATATCTGGAACTGTACAGAACTCATGCTGTGTTTCTCTCATATTGAAATGGGCCTTACGTATCTTGCACTGGCTGGTATTAAACTCCTGAATTGGAGTGATCTTCCTGCTTCAGCTTTCTGAGTGTTGAGACTGCAGGCATTGCTAGCTTACCTGCTTTAGAAATGATGTTCTTAAAGCTTTTGGTAATTTTAAATTCCATTTCAGATTCACTGTTTTCTGCAGTAAAGAATTTTACCGAGGTTACATATGAGTTCAACAAAAAACTTCAAAATTTAGACAAAAGCAAGTATGTCATATATTATACTTTATTCTATCTGTACTGATGACTATATTAAATATAATTAAAATAACATTAATTTATATTTTTATTGTTTTGGAAATTCTTTTATGTTTTCTGTCTTCATTCTAATCCATCCTATTCGGAGTTCTGTATTATTTGAAGATTTTATTTCTTACATGAGTTGTAACTAAGCTGCACTGCTTCCTTCCTGCCAGCCTATTACATACAATTTACCTACATTAGTAGTGTTGACTCCAACATGCTTTGGTTTCACTTGTTATTTTTTTTCACCTCTGCACATCATACTCCAACGGAATCCATTTTTTTTTTTTTTTTTTTTGGAGCAAACATCTCTTTACTTGTGTTTGAAGTCATTATGTCCATATTCATATGATCCATTTCATCTCCAGTAAAAAAAAAATCAGTGTATCAGGAATAATAAACACTCTTAAGTCATTATTTTTAAAAATGCTAAGGAAAAGGAATAATTCTGTGTAAAACCAGAACCATAAACAGAATTTGACAAATGTTAAGGATTATTATTTAGATGTAAAATCATAAAGTTTGCCAAACTAATCCTTAGCATGTAAAATGGAATTACAACTTGTACAATGTTCAGAATTGCTCTGAAGTTAAACATTTAAAAGTATATACAAGCGTGAGGGAATTTTACATGCTATTACTATTAAAATTCACATAAAATGGAGATCTGGATAAACTAATGGATACTACAACTATTTAATAACACTATAATATTCACTAATTAAATCATGGCATAATTAGACTTCTCTGATAATTAATGATTGAGCAGTTTGTGTGTTGATGGTAGATTTTTTCATGTTACAATGATGTATAATGTGTCAATGAGTTTGATGTTACTACAAACTTATAATTTACCAAGTCGTGTTCATAATTTCATGAAGGTATAACTTTATTAATTTTTTTTAGCCCGATATCACTGAGAATTATGAATGACCAGCTGATGTATCTGGAACGTGCATTCATTGATCCTTTAGGGTTACCAGGCAGGCCATTCTACAGGTGAGGAAAAAAAATAATTTTATAGTCTAATATCATTGTGTAAAAAAAATAGTTTATTTTTATTATTCAAAATATTGTTAGTGAGGTAATTCCACTGTACACAGATTTATGTTCTATAAAAATGTTTGTTTCAAACATAAAAGTTTGTCCTTCATCCCAGTCTCATTCATCAATGTAATTACCCAGTTCTCTTGTTTCTTTTCAGTAGCTTCCTTCATTTCTCCAGTGTCTTTTATTTTACATGTCTTTTAGGAATTCTAGGCCCTAAAATTAAAGTAAGTGTGACTTATCCTTCTGTGTATGGTTTATTTTTCTTAATATGATGATTTCTAGTTGCACTTATTTTCTAGAAAACAGTATAATTTCATTCCTCTTGAATAAAACTCCATCTCTCTCTCTCTTTCTCTCTCTCTCTCTCTCTCTATATATATATATATATATATCACTTTATGTTCTATTAATTCATTGATAGCTAACCATGCATATTCTATGACTTATTAATAATAAATAGTATTAAAATAAGCACAGTATACATTCACCTCTGTTATAGTTAGACAGTCCTTCATGCATATACCCAAAACTGGGGTAGCTGAGTCATATGGTAGTTCTATTTGTTCTTTTCTTGAGGTACTTTCACTTTTATCCCTATAGTAATTGGACTAGGTGCACCGTAATTATTGATATGTAAATGTTCCTTTCTCCCTAAATCTTCATCAGTATTTGTCCTTGATTGTTATTTACTGGGGAGAAATAGAAATGGTTTAATTTAAATTTTTCTGATAATTTGTATGTTGGATTTTATGCTTCATATTTTGAGAAGAGTGTATTTATCTGATTAGCCCATCTATTGACTGAGAAGTTTAGGGTTTAGTTGTCTAATGAGTGTGTTCTTTATGTATTCTAGATATCAATCCTCTGTCAGATGTTTATCAAAGATTCCCTCTAGTTTCATCAATAATCCTTCATTTGGCTGCTCCCCCCCAACCCACCGCTGCAAAGGACCTTTAGAATTTCCTTAAGTCATATTACTCAATCCTTGAAATTATTTTTCCCTTTTTATTATTTTTAAAACAATTTTCTTTTACATATCAATCCCAGTTCCCTCTCCCTCCCTGCTTCCCCCACTCCCATTCACTCCTCAGAGAGGGTAAGCTCTCCCATAAAAAAATTAACAAAGTCGGTCATATCACGAGACAGGACCAAAGCCCTCCCCTCCGTATCTATCCTGAGCAAGCCAACTTTCTATAGGGAATGGTCTCCAAAAAGCCAATTCATGCACTAGGGATGAATACTGGATTCCTGATAGTGTCTCCACAAACTGCCCAAGCCATCTTACTGTCACCCATATTCACATGGCCTAGTTCTATCTTATGCAGATTCCCAGTTGTCAGTCTGGAGTCCTTGAACTCCCACTTGCTTTGGTCAGCTGTTTCTATGTATTTCCCCATCATGGTCTTCCCCAACTAAAAATCAAAGAAATAAATGTGGAGGGTACCTTCATTGTCCTTCCCCTGTAATCAGACTGATGATTCCTTAATTGTCATCCTAGAACCTTTATCCAGTAACTAATGGAAACACATGCAGAGATCCACAGCCAAGCACTGGACCAAACTCCTGGAATTCAATCATAGAAAGGGAGGAGCAGAAATATGAGCAAAGCTTTCAAGACCTTGGCATGATTTATTAGCAACCATAGTCCTTTTCAATATCTTTGTCTACACCTACATCTACACCTTGAAATGTTTTCCCTATATTTTACTATTTTCAGGGTTTCAAGTCTTAGATTATGGCCTTTGATCCATTATGAAATGCTTATTGTGTAGGGTGAGAAACAGTGATATAGCAGTGATATAGTTTCATTTTTTAATGTAGTTTAATCAGCAACCTTTGTTGCTTTTTTCAATGAATATTTTTTAATTTAATTTAATTTTTTTATTTTACATATCAATCCCTGTTCCCTCTCCCTCACTTCCTCCATCTCTCTTTCCCTCTCTCCCCACCTCACATGCACCCCCACCACTAGCCCCTCTCATTCCCCCCCACTCCACATGTAGGTTGATGCCCTCTAGGAGGAGTCATCTACATCTGTTAAGTCAATTGAAGTAGGGACTAGGACTTCTGTCATGTCTCTAGGTTAAGGGAGTATCCCTCCATGGAAGATGTGCCCACAAGATCCTTTTGTGCACCAGGAATACATCCTGGTTCCAATGTCTGAGGTCCCTTAGACTGCTCAGTCCTTCTAGCTGAGACCCATGTTCAGTGGGTGTGAGTCAGTCCCATGCCTGGATTTCCAGCTTTCATTCTGTGGGCCTGTTAGCTCCTCCTTTCTCAGGTCAGCTGTCTCTATGTGTTCTGCAGCGTGGTTTTGTCTTCCTTCTCTGCATCTGGATTCCATTTCGGCTCAGTGTGTAGTCGTGGATGTTTGCTTCTGTTTCCAACAGGTACTATATGAGGGCTCCATGATGGTGGATAAGTTAGTCGTTGATCTCATTATCTGGGAAGGGCATTTATGATAGCTTTTGAAATTGTTAGTTGGAGTCAGTCTTGTAGGTCTCTGGACATTTCTAGTTTTCTTTCCAATCCTATAATGGCTCCCTTTTTATGTTCTCTCTCTATCTCTCTATTTTCTGTCTTCTATTTTTGATGCCTTTATAAATCTGAAGTTTTATTTCTGGGTCATCTTTTTTTGTTCCATTTATCCATGTACGGTTTTGTTTCACACTTTTTTTTTTTTTTTTTTTTTTTTTTTTGGTAATAAGGCTCTCTGTAGTGTGGCTTGAAACTAAGTATTTACATCTCCAGCTTGGTTCTTTTTACTCAGAACCATTTTGAATTGTTGGTAACTGTTATTATTAATCTTATACTCAGCATGATGAGATTTAAAATCACCTAAGAAACAAACCTCTGGGTGTTTACAGAAATGTTTAACCTATTTTGAAACACATATACTTAGCATAAGTGACACCATGGCATGACACAGGATCTGAGTGAATATAAAGGGATTGTAATTGGTTCACCAGAATTCATCTCTCTGCTGTTTGAGTGTGGATGAAATATTCTCAGATGCCCCACATTTCTGCTGTCCTGCTTCCACCACCATAGTAGACTATACCCTTAAGCTGTAAGACAAAATATTCCAATCTTTCCTTATGTTGTTTTAGGAGGTATTTTGTCACAGTAAGGGGAAAGTAATACAGGCAACCTGTGTTGAGTGTGGCTTAATGCTGTCATAATCTCACTGATACTCATGGTCCTTTGGAATAAGTTTGCAAGGTTGAATGTGGGGGAGTTTCTGGATTAATTTCTAAAATATGGTAAACACACCTTACTGAGTCCATCTGGTGAGAGTTAAGAAGACTAGAATGCTGACAGAGCATGGAGACTTGGTGTTCAGCTCACCAGTTTCAGGAGAGTATGAATACTCCACTAGAATCATGACAAAGGGTCTTTGTGTTTAATTCTAAAAAAGAATGTATAGAATCTGACTTCACACTCATAGGCCAGTAGTTCTCAACATGTGGCTCTGACCTCTTTGAAGGTGAAAGGATCCTTTCACTGGGGACTTCTAGTGAATTATCAGATATCTTGCATATGATATTTTCACATTATGATTAATAATAGAAGCAAAATTAATTATGAATCAGCAACTTAATAATTTAATAGCTGGGAATCATCATAACAAGACAAACTATATTAATGTGTCACACAACATTTAAGAAGATTGAGAACCACTGTTCTAGTTTTTAAGAACTTGAATGAGGTTGAATTAAAAGATAATGGACTACGTTGTTTGGTGTAAGACTTTATTATGAAATGCTTGTCCCGAGTCAGTACATGAAGTCTGCTGGCTGCTTCAATAATAGATATCTACCTAGGCCATGCATTAGACTAAAACCTGATTCATAGAGGCTTGTTTTACTATACGTTACGCTGTATAGAGTATGAATCCATCTTACTAAAACAATAAAAAGTTGACATTAGAACATAGGCTGGCTACAAGTATGATGTCATGATGTGTTTTAGCAGGGTGTGTGATATAAACATCATTAATTACTGCAATGTGCATTGAGATTATTTTATCACTTTTCTTCTCAGATCACTTTCTTCCTAGAGTGTTACCATTATCAAAATCACACAGTTATTTTAGTAATTATAAAAAAATTGTAAATCACTATTTTAAAAACTAAGCACAGTTAATACTAGCTATTCTTATTGTTATTTGTTTTGTATTGAAGCACTTTGAGTTATCCATTAAAAGTAAAACTATGCCTATTAATATTCTAGGAGATTATAGTGTTTTAGGTTCAAGTAACAGAATATTTCAAGTAAGACAATAAAGAGTATGCAGTTAAAATATAGTATCCTCATTCTCTTGTATATTGTTTGTGCAACCAATGGATGAAAATATGTTTTATCAACAGGCATATTATCTATGCTCCGAGCAGCCACAATAAGTACGCAGGAGAGTCATTCCCTGGGATATACGATGCTCTTTTTGATATTGACAGCAAAGTGGACCCTTCTAAGGCTTGGAAAGAAGTGAAAAGACAGATTTCTATTGCAGCCTTCACAGTGCAAGCTGCAGCAGAGACTTTGAGAGAAGTAGCCTAATGGTACTTCAGATAATCCATATTTAGTAGGTATGAAATTATTGGGATGACCGATATAGAAAAATGTTTGAGATTTTATGATTATGTGTATGTATAAATATATATATTCTTTTATTTTTTCCTTGTGGATCAAAAACAGAAAAGTGGATAATTTTATTTTATAATTATAAATATTAATCTGAAATGAGAGGTTCAATTAAGTGATTAAAACTATGGTAACCAGATGAATATAGCACCTCATTTATCTGACATTATCAGAAATCTAATACTGCATATAACTGTGTTATCTCAATGTAAACAAGAACTACTTCATTACAGAAAACACCTGGGACAGTGCACAAGCCTACTCTGCCAAGAGGCTTAGGTGCTGCCTGAACACCAAATCTCAAAGATTCATTTCATATAAACTAGCTGATGATTTTATTAAGACTATATGCAACATACATGTACAATTAATGATTAATATTTGTAATCTAATTAACCATATCAAGAAAACACTTCATGCACTTCTGAATAGCTGTGTCTTTTCTGTCAAATAATCATGGTCTTGGATTTTTATGTTTATTATTTCTTATTTGCACACAAAATAAACCAAACATAGTTGTAATCACTACATTAATATGTATTTTATATATTTATATTAAAAACCTCCTTATATTAACCCACATACCTACAAACACTTGATGTTTGACAAAACAGCTAAAAATATACAATGGGAAGAGGAAAGCATCTTCAACAGATGGTGCTGGCACAACTGGATGATGGTGTATAGAAGACTGCAGATAGACCCATGTCTATCGCCATGCACAAAACTCAAGTCCAAATGGAACAAAGATGTCAACATAAATACAGCCACACTGAATCTCATAGAAGGAAAGTGGGAGGTACCCTTGAACAAATTGGTAAAGCAGACTGCTTACTGAACATAACTCCAGTAGCACAAAACAATGAGATCGACAATTAATAAATGGGACCTCCTCCAACTGAGAAGCAAAGGACAGAGTTGACAAGACCAAATAGCAGCCCACAGACTGGGAAAAGATTTTCACCAATCCTAAATCTGACAGAGGGCTGCTCTCCAAATATACAAAGAACTCAAGAAACTAGTCACCAAAATACCAAATAGCCCTATTTAAAAAATGGTGTACAGAACTGAATAGAAAATTCTCAATAGAGGAAATCAGAATGGCTGAAAGACACTTAAGAAAGTGTTCAACATCCATAGCTATCAGGGAAATGCAAATCAAAACAACTTTGAGATACCATCTTACTCCTGCCAGAATGGCTAAAATTAGAAACACCAGTGAGGACTCATGCTGGAGAGGATGTGGAGAAAGGGGAACACTCCTCCACTGCTGGTGGGAGTGCAAACTCATACAGCCATTTTGGAGATATTTATGGCTGTTCCTCAGGAAAATGGGAATCAGTCTACCACAGGACCAAGCAATCCCACTCTTAGGCATATACCCAAATGATCCACATTAATGCAACAAAGACATGTGTTGAACTATGTTCATAGCAGCATTATTTGTATTAGCAAGAACCTGGAAGCAACCTAGATGCTGCTCTACTGAAGAATGGATAAAGAAGATGTGGCACATTTATATAATGGAATACTACTCCGTGGGAAAAAAATGGAATCTTGAAATTCACAGGCAAATGGATGGAAATTGAAGCTATGATCCTGAATGAGGTAACCCAGTCACAAAAAGAGGAACATGGTATGTAATCACTCATATATGGATTTTTTTACATAGAGCAAAGGATCATCAGCCTATAACTCACATTTCCAGAGAAACTAGGATACAAGGAGGAGTCTAAGAGATTCATATAAGGTCCCTCACAGAAGGGGAAAGGGACAAGATCTCCTTAGTAGAAGGTGGACAATGAGTGGAGAGGGAGATAGAAGAAAGAGAAGGGGAGGAGAGGAAAGCAAGTAGGACTAGGAATATTAAGTCAGGGGAAGAATAGATGAGAGAAAAGGAGACAGAAGGTGAGAGAGAGAGAGAGAAAATGTGAGAGAGAAAGAGAGCATAAAAGAGGGAGCCATTATAGGTTTTAAGAGAAAACTGACTCTAGATAAATGTCCAGCGACCTACAAGGCTGACCCCAACTAACAATTTGAATAACAGTGGAAAGGCTACCATAAACCCTTCCCTGATAATGAGATTGATGACTAACTTATCCACTATCATAGTGCCCTCATCTAGTAGATGATGGAAACAGAAGCAGACAACCACAGCTAAACACTGAGCTGAATTGGACTCCAGACGCAGAGAGTGAGGACAAACCTGGGCTACAGAAACACGTAGAGATAGCTGACCTGAACAGGTAGGAGCTAATGGGCCCCCAGACTGATAGCTGCAAATCCAGCATTGGACTGACTCTGACCCCCTGATCATGGGTCTTTGAAGGCTTGGGCAGTTTAATAGACTTCAGACATTGGAACCAGGATGTATCCCTGGTGCACAAAAGGAATTTGGGGCACATTTTCCATGGAGGGATACTTCATTAACCTAAGGCAGGAGGGAAGGCCTAGTCCCTACTCAAATTGACTTGACAGGTTTGGATGACTCCTCCTTGAAGGCATCATCCTACATGTGGAGGGAGGGGAAAGGGAGGGTAGGGTAGGTGGGGGGGCTTGGGAAGGTGGGAGAGTGGGAAAGAGGGAGGGAGTGTGGGAGGGAAAGTGAACTGGGATTCATATGTAAAATAAATAAAAAAGATGCAGAGATGGTTCAACATATGTAAATTAGTAAGTAAAACATATCATGTAAACTGATAGGCTGAAAGACACATCCACATGATCATATCATTAAATGCAGAAAAGGACTTAAGAAAAAAAATAACCTGTGAATAATGAAAGTATTGGAGAGAATGGGGATACAAGGGACATACTTTAATGTACTGAAGGCAGTTTCCAAGAAGTCCATATCTAACATCAGATTAAATGAAGAGAAACTCAAAGCAATTCCACTTAAATCAGGAACAAGATAAAGTTTTCTACTCTCTCCATAATCCTTTAAGTCTGAGCTAGATTAATAACATAGCCAAAAAAGAACAAGTCTGTACAAATTGGAAAGGAAGAAATCAAAGTATCATTATTTACAGATGATATATGATAGTATACATAAGTGACCCCATGATTTCCATCAGGAAACTCCTATTGCTAGAAGTATTTCAGAAAAGAGCTAGATACAAAATAACTCACAAAAATCAACAGTTTCCTCAAATAATTCAAAAGCTTTGGGGGTAACTCCAACCATTCAAGTGATATTCTCATCCTTTGGTTTGAATAATAATTGCTCTTATATACTGATATATTTGAATGCTTAGACATCAAGGAGTGGCCCTACCTGATAAGATTTAGGAAGTTTGACCTTGTTTGAGTACATGTGTATTTGATGGAAGGAATTACCAGGGATGGGCAATGAAGTTTCAAAGCCAATACCATTGTCTGTCTTTTCTTGCTCCCTATGGATCTGGATGTAGTACTCTAAGTTATTTCTCCATCACCAGGTCTGCCTGTGTGCTGACATACTACCAAAATATAGGTATCACCATTAATGACCTCAAAATATATTATAAAGCTATAGTTGAAAAACTAAAAGCATGGTAGAGGTATAAAACAGATGTGTTGATAAATGGATCAAATTGCAAATCCAGACATAAATCCACACACCTATTGACATCAGTTTTTTAAAAATAAAGAAACCAAAAATACACAACCAGGATATGTGTGACGTAGGATTCCTTTAAAGTGAGTTCAACAAAATATCCCATATTATTTGAGTATCTTTCTTCAGCATAAGATATTACTTGAAATCCACTTTTTAATATCATTCAATGTGTCCTAATGCATGTGCTCTTTGTTTAAACTGCATTATAGACCACTTGGTCAACATAATATACTTACCTTTGTTTAAAGAGAAATACTTTCCTCTCTCGTTTTTTTCTGTGTGTGTTTGTGTTGCATTGACTATGTAATACAGAGTAATATATAGATTATTAAAGTAATTTATTCTCCACTGGAGACTCAAAGATAAACATTCACAAATAATCAATAAACAGCAAAAGTTCTTCATATGGCATATTTTAAGGCAATTAATGTTCTTGGATTAGATTAGACAGTTGGTTGCTTGAGTTTAAGGTCTGTAAACTAAAATTTAGAGGAAGAATTCAAAGGACAAAAAAGGAAATGTCTAATGGAGAAGTATATTTAGAAACACAGCTCTAATGAAACATGTGTTTTATCCCAATTGTACAATTGAGGAGAAACACTTTAGGTGCACAGCATGTATTTTAACTAAAGAACTAAGATTGAGGTCTCTGCCAGGCCCTGATGGAAATCATGGGGTCACTTATGTATACTATCATATATCATCTGTAAATAATGATACTTTCCAATTTTTACAGACTTGTTCTTTTTTTGGCTGTGTTATTAATCTAGCTCAGACTTCAAGTAATATGGAGAGAGTAGAAAACTTTATCTTGTTCCTGATTTAAGTGGAATTGCTTTGAGTTTCTCTTCATTTAATCTGATGTTGGATATGAACTTCTTGGAAACTGCCTTTAGTACATCAAGGAACATAGAAATAAAACCATAAAAATAAGGATGAATGAATAAATGCTAAATTACATTGTTTTTAATACCTGTATGAGTTTCCTCAATATCTATGATATTACTTAAAATTATTATAGACAGTATATTTTATTATTTTTACCAAAGGAAATTTGAAATTTGTGCCTTAGAACAATTCAGATTATTTATGTTTCCAGACAAGAGCACTCTTTGTAGGTATGAAGGTCAACTTGAAGTGGTACTTTAAAAAAAATACATTAGTATTAATTTTAGAATTAGATAACATGGAAGAAAGTTAGAGCATTTGGCCATGTTTACAAACAATGAAATCATAACATATTTTTGCATCTTTAGAGCTGTGAAAAACCTTGGAGTTCTGAGATGATCTGTAATTATATATTATCTTGAGAATGCAAATATAAGCCACAGGGAAAATATTTTATCTTCATACAATCTTTGATGTGTATGCATTTGAAACCTTATATTCAAATTGTACCTAACAGAATTCCTAAGTCACATGGATATTCCTTGGGAGTCATCAAAGGGTAATCATTCCAGGTAGCTTTATGAAGATTCCATGTCTTGAGATACAGTAAGTTCTGTAGTAATTGGCCCTTTTAACATACCACATTTCTCACCCTGCTGATAGTACACTGAAATAGATCATGAAGAACATGGTCATAGTTTTCCTAAAATTACATTAATTATGTAATTTCTTAATTATATCATGCATAGAATTGGAGAAAACATTATAGTGTTAAACCAATATTCTGAAATATAAATATTAGGAACTTTTAATAAAGACTCCTACCATATACTCTGTATTAGTCACTTTACTCATGCCTGTTCTGAAACACATGGCAAAAAAATAAATGACAACATCAGAAAAGAAGGGCTTCTTTTAGCTCATTATTTGAAGGTACTATTCAAATGACAGAGAAGGCATGGTTATAGGATCATATAAGAGTTGTCACAGTATACCTATAGTCAGAAAGCAGAAAATGACAAACTTTAGCATTCAAATGCTATTTTGATGTCCTTCTGCTTCTCAGGCCAGGATGCACTACAGAAAACAAAATCACCTACAGCTAGCATATTCTTTCTACCAAGGTCAGTCCTCTCTGGAAATGCCCTTAGAGACACAACCACATTGTTTTGTCTTAATTGATAATGTATCTCATTAAATTTACAAAATAATTAGTCATTACAACTTGATCCCTTGGTAACTTGATGCCCAGATACAGCACTTTAAAGTATTACATTACACGAGGCTTCCTAAAGCCTCCTGTTAATTTCATGATACCAATGTGTTTCATATAACTCTAAAAATCCCTAAAGTTTTAACACTTCTAATATTGATCAAAATTCTATGGTTCAGAGTTTTGGAGAGATGACTCAGTTGCTGAGGATGCAAGATTTGTCTCACCCACTCACATGAGACTATGCATAGTTACCCATAATTCTAGCACCCATGTTCTCCTCTGATTTTTGATGTCATCCTCAGTCAAATGCACTCACCAACTCAACCACATACAAAAATAAAATTTAAATTCAAATAAATATTTTCAGGAAACCATTTGGTTTTCTCCTGAAGCATAGAGCAATCATATGTCTGTCCTTGAGAATACAATATATGTACATATTGTACATGTATATACATGTATATACATGTACAATATGTACATATACATATATATTTGCTGTGTGCACATATATTCAATGCACATAGCAAACTTTCCCATTACAAAAGAGAATAATGAGAAATAGCAAGGATAGATTAAGTTAAATCAAGTCTAACATCCGGCAGGGCAAACAAGAAAAAAATGCTCTGTGTCTAGGACCTGGGATATATAATGATATCATTTGTACTCCCATAGTCTTGAGCCATCATCAAACTCATACAGTTCTACAACTTTTCGCTCAGTTGACACCTTATTGATCTTACTCCACACTATATTTGCAGCTTTTCTTGCTAGACAGCCCATGCTCTTGGTATTGTCAAAATCCCGGGATTCCATTATACACTAGGTTACATTTTCCATGTTCTCTCTCAAAAGTAGTAACAGGAAATATATCAAACATTGACAGCTTTGAGTTTTCAGGAACCTTTGTATATATCTCCATGTGCCTTTTTTTTTAGTATACACCATTACAAAAACCAAACACTATCACATGTATATCACCAATAAGTGCTGTCAACTCAGATATATAGCCTAGTCTCTGGACCAGTTTCAGTTGTTACTGACTACCTTTGATTCTGACCATAGGGAAATATCTTCCTAAGGGACAATTTTGAAATTGAACCACAGACAACTTCTTAGTTAAAAATCTCATGAAAGTGACTCCAGGGAAATGGTCAGAGACCTACAATGATGACCCCAACTAACAATCTGAGCAACAGTGGAAAGGCTACCTTATATGCCCTTCTCTGATAATTTATATGCCATCATCAAGCCCTCATCTAGTAGCTGATGGAAACAGAAGCAGACACCCACAGCTAAACACTGAGCTGAACTCCTGAAATCCAGTTGCAGAGAGGGTAGAGTGATAACGGGTCAAGACCAGGCTACAGAAACCCACAGAGACAGCTGACCTGAACAACGGGGAGCTCATGGACCTCCAGACATAGTTTAGAAACCAGCATTATACTGACTCAGACCTCCTGAATGTGGGTCTCATTTAGAAGGCATGGACAGTCTAAAGGACCTCTGATAGCAGATCCAGGATGTATTCCTGGTGCACAAAAGGACTATGGGAGCACATTTCCCATGGAGGGATATGCCTTTAGCATAGAGACAGGAGGGAGGGCCTTGGTCCTACTTCAAATTACATGACAGATTTGGATGATCCCTCCTGGAAGGCATCACCTTCCCTGTGGAGTGGTGTGGAGGATGGGATGTGAGCAGAGGTTGAGGCATGGGAGGGAGGGAGAAGGAACTGGAATCGATATGTAAAATAAGAAAAAATAACAAGTATATATTAAAAATATCATCTTTCAATATATTTGCATTTTCACAAGTTGGGTGAATTGGATTTTATTTCCAAAGTGTCTTCCTACTTTCCCACTTTTGAGATAGTATTTTCTTTCATTGACACTAATTGATGTTGTTTCCTTTACCTTTATATTATCTACAACTTTTAAGATTTTTGCACTTATTCTTCATCAATTTAGATATTTTGCCTATATTTTAGAAATTTCACACCATAGATGAATAAAAGCATTGAGTATTAATACACTGCATACCATGCATACTTGAAAAGTCCTATAACAAACGAAATACTCTACTACATTTCAATTTAGTCTGACAAAAAAATTCTGGATATGGAAGACTGCAGTCAGATTCACAGTCAGGAAACAACACAAATCACTTTATGTCCAGTTTTCAATAACATAAATAGTCCTGGTTTCCCACATGAAGGCATATGAGCCAAAAATGTACTTTTTTCATTCTCTAGAAATTATGACTTTAAAATTCACCAGAAGGCTTTTTAGCCTCTGCCTTCTCAAGCTTCTCTAAGACTTCACTCTAAATTCCTCCACTTTTCTTCAGCACCTAAATTTCAAAATATTCAAAACACATACTGATGTTAAACATAGTTAACCTCTCTCTCTTTAATTGTCAATGATATGTGTTAGTTACATTTCACTGTACTGTGACTAATTACTTAAAACAGTGATTTAAGGAAGGAATTTCTGATTTGTCTCACTCTTTACTTGTATACTCCATCACATTCATGAATGGATGTCATCAGGAACATGATTAAATGCTTACAGTGTTTTTTTCTTCTTTTTTAAATTTATTTTATATAACCAAGTCCATTTAAATGATAACAAACATTTATAGACAATATTTGGGAATTTGGGCCTCGTTCTTTCCAAACTACTTCCTGCTGGTAAGGGGCAATGTCATGGGGGATTCTAAGAAGATGCAGAAATCCTGGCTGTAGTCTGTAAGGCTGCTTTGTCCAGCTGTTTAGAATGTAGGATCACCTGGTTCTCTGTTTCAGGCAGTCTGGCTTAATCAAACCACATTAGTCTGGAAGGAATCCACAGCTTTTCATTTTCTGTGGAAACAAATTTAGAAATCCTTTTCCCCAGTAACTTGTCCTTGAACTTAAATTTTGTAGTCAAAGCATTTTTTTATTTAATTTATTATTTTACATGTCAATCACAGTTCCCTCTCCCTCAATCCCTCCCTCCCTTCTTCCCTTCTTCCCTCCTTCCCTTTTACCCTCTCTGCCCTCTCACATGCACCCTAACCATCCTCCACTCCCATCCCCCACCCCAATTCCTTATGTAGGGAAATGCCATCCAGTTGGGGTCATGTAGATCTGACAGGTCATGTGATGTAGGGACTAGGGCTCCTCGCCTATCTCTAGGTTAAGGCAGTTATCCCTCCATGGGGGATGTGTTAGCAAGGTCCTTTTGTGCACCAGGGATACATCTTGGCTTCACTGTCTGAGGTCCCTTAGACTGCTCAGTCCTTCTGGCTGAGACCTATATTCAGGGAGGCCTGAGTAAGTCCCATGCTGGATTCCCAGCTATCAGTCTGGTGACCCTTTAGCTCCTCCTTGTTAGGTAAGCTGTCTCTATGTGTTTCAGCAGCCTGGTCTTGTCCTCTCCATCTGCATATGGGTTCTACTTCAACTCAGTGTTTGTGTATGGGTGTTTGCTCCTGTTTCCAACAGGCATTAGATGAGGGCTGAAGGGATAAGTTAGTTGGTGATCTCACTATCCGGAAAGGGCATTTCTGGTAGCCTTTCCACAGAGCTCAAATTGTTAGTTGGCAGCAGTCTTGAAGTTCTCTAGACCTTTCTTTGTGTTCAATTTTATCTTCAAACAAATATTGGCTTCCTCTTTTATGTTCTCTCTCTCTCTCTCTTTCTCTCCTGTCATCTATTCCTAACCAACCGGGGTCAATCTTCCTGGTTGCACGTGTTTTCTTTTCCTCCCCCTCATTTTCTCCTACGTCTCTCTCCATTTGCTCCCCTCCCCCAACTTCCTCTGTGCTCTGGGGAACTTGTCCCTTCCTGGTTCTGTGAGGGACTTTATATGAATCTCTTAGGATACACCTTGTATCCTAGTTCCTCTGGTGGTGTGAGTTATAGCCTGGTGATCCTTTGCTCTAGGTCTAAAATCCATATGTGAGTGAGTACATACTATGTTCCTATTTTTGTGACTGGGTTACCCCTTATTTTGATTTAGTATGTGGTTTTAGACCACAGAATCTGGTCCCACACAAACATGGATGAACTTTACCTGTCAGTCAAACCTCTATGAAAACGTACTCAGAGGTTTGTTTTTTTAACTGATTTTAATTTTGTTAAGATTATAACCAACAACTATTTTTAATGTACTTTTTAATGATTTTTTCTTGGAATGTTTTGGGGAAGTCAGTGATATTAAAGTATATATATATTTGGCAATAGAGAAACAGATGATTCCTTTAGAAAACTTGCTTAACAATGAAAATCAGCATTAAAAAAAGCAAAATTACTTTTGATATGCATTCATTTTTTTGTTTACATGGTCCCTAGTAAACTTGAAAAGTAATATTGAAATTTTTTAGCTATATCTTCAAAGACAGTTTTGCTTGCTGCAAATATTAACAACTTTTTGAAGAGAGTTTGTATCTCTTGAAAGAGAGCTTTTTACTAGTACATTCCCAAAGTTACAGAGTATCAAAATATCTCATAATGCATTATAATTATTCCTTTAGATCATCTCTCAACCATGATAAAATTTTTTATTTTAGTGCAGATGGTTATTAACACAGAAATTTAAAACTGGTAGGGTGAAGAGAATACGAGTCTCCAATATATCCATCCCTAAAGGGAAAATATACACTGCATTCTGAGTTCACAAAGACTCTAGGATCATTGCTTAGAAGTGACAAAAAGTATATAAAAGAAGATTAAGTGGATAAGTATAAGGCAATATATTTTCTTGACACAGAAAGGAAGTTATAAACTCATATAGGTTGTGACAATATTTGCACAAATTATGAAATAGAACAAGACCAAATTCCAGTATGGAAGGGAGAACGGAACCCAAAATTCCACTCTAAGCAGAAGAGGTATTAGAAATTTCTAGATGCTGGGATCTCTGCAGTTAGTTTTCTCTACAAGTGTAGCCCCTGGTAGGGTACCCATTCTCTGGTGGTAGATCACACATATAATAGGATGTGGGAAACAACAACTGGTCTTTAAATCTTTAAAAGAAACACAAAATTGGGTAATAGTTGGGGAATGGCTGTGAACAAAAAACACTGGAAAAACTCAAAATTTTCAAAGAACTAATGAAAATGTAGTAAATAAAAGTCATAGAATTCTAGATTTGGTGAGATGCACTTTATGAACTACTTTCTGTAAGGCATGTATATTAATGTATATTACTAAATTTGGTCCCTTTTATGTGTGTTGTTCATGGTATCATTAGAAATATGGCCATTTATATATCTTAATACTCATTTCAGTTACTATATTACTAATATTCTGTTAATTTTATTGACAGCTATAAATAAAATATTTTATTTTTTATGAGACAACTGAAAAAATAGCAGTATAAGAAGTCAGTTTAAATCAGAAGCAATTATACACACACACACACACACACACACACACACACACACACACACACATATCACTACATTCGTAATTAGTGATAATAAAGTCTCATTGTTTTGGACAAAATTATTTATTTTTTATCACAGTATCAATCTCTCAGCATAAAAATGGCTATGAGTGTCTTCTTCTGTTTCCATCAGGTACTAGATGAGAGCTCCACGATAGTGGATAAGTTAGTCATCAATCTCATCAGGTAAAGGCATTTATGGTAGCCTTCCCACTTTTGCTCAAAATGTTAGTTGGGGTCAGTCTTGTAGATCTATGGACATTTCTCTAGAATCAGTTTTCTCTTCAAACCTATAATGACTCCCTCTTTTATGCTCTCTCTCTCTCTCTCTCTCTCTCTCTCTCTCTCTCTCTCTCCCCTCTCTCTTCTTGTCTATTCCTCCCCTGACTCAATCTTCCTAGTGCCACTTGCTTTCCTCTCCTTCCCTTCTCTTTCTCCTAGTTCCCTATCCACTCACTGCATCTCCCCACTCCCAATATGCTCAGGAGATCTTGTCATCTTCCCCTTCTGTGAGGGACTGTGTATGAATCTCTTAGAATCCTCCTTGTATCCTAGTGAATCATTGGCTGATGATCCTTTTCTCTGTCTCAGATCCATATATCAGTGAGTACAAATCCAGATGCAGAGAGGTAGGACAAGACTAGGCTACAAAAACCCACAGACAGCTGACCTGAACCAGGAGGAGCTAATAGACCCCCAGACTGATATCTGAGAATCCAGCATTGGACCGACTCAGACCCCTTGAACATGTGCATCACTCTACATGCATAATAGTGGGAGGAATAGGATAGGATGGTGGTCGGGGGATATGGGAGAGTAGAAGAGAGGAAGGGAGGGAGAGATAGAGAACTGAGATCGATATGTAAAATAAGAAAAATAAATAAATAAATAAATGTAAACAAGGCTATGAAAATTACTGAAAAATTTTTAATTAGTATATGAATTAAGCAGTTTAATTGTAATCACATTTTACTCTATTTTTAAATACATTTTCAGTTTATTCAAATTTAAAATTATAAGCATAATATGTCAATAACTTTTATCTAGATACACTATTCAATGTGCTTTATTTTTAGCACCAGACTTAAATGACATATGATGAAATGTCAGGAATGATAGATGGGAATGTTGCTCAATTTATTTCTCTTTATATGATATAGTTCTTCAGTCCAGATTTTCCAGTCAAGGCTTTGTTACATTTGAATAACATATTAGTTAGTTATTTATGGATATGTTACTTCATTTTGCATTCTCTAAACATTTATCACAGTTGTATCTATGTTAATAATCCTGGTATACATGCTATAGAAGAATCATCTTCACAAGCCCTCACATCAGTTTGTCCTTAATATTTTAGAGGGTCATGAAACATTATTTTTGAAGTTAATTTTGTGCCATTTTGGAGTAGAGTCTTGGGTGAAATTATACTTGTAAAATATTATTACCACCTGAAGCTGAAAAGAAAAACAAATTGATATGAAAAAGGAGCTAATGTAAGAGAATTTGAGGAATAACACAAAAGAAGTTATACTTTTAGAGAAAATAATATATTCCTATGTATTATAAAAGTACATTGGTACATGAAGAGGTTATCATAAAATAGTAGCTAAAAATAACTGTTAGTGAAGAATTTTATTTCCATCTTGACTGTTACTCTTAACCCAGCAATTGGATATTGGTTTTGTGTCATTCATATCATGCCTTATTACAGATTTGGTGATATAAATTATCTCTTAGTGTTTACTTCGAAACATAAAGGATCATATAGTTTAATACTTTGAAGACAATCAAGATATTTTCTGAGGCTTTTTAATTATTAAGAAATGAAGCCTATTTTATGGTTGGAGAAAGTAGGGAAAGTCCTGAAGACTTAGAGCCTGTCCCTTCTTCTAGTGTTGCCTACAATCTGGTTGAGTATGTGAAGAGGGTACTGCACACTCATCCAAAAATGGCAATGATTATCAAGTTTCAAAGTTCTTCCTAACATGTTGGACAAATGCCTCTGGACCTGAGAATCAAACTGAATTCTCCTGCCCTAAGCCCTTGCTACCGAGTACTCTGCCATCGCAATGAGATTACTCTCATGAAACATCACAGGCTTGTCTGAAGCTTTGCTTTGTTTTTTCCATCCTTCGGTCCTGAAAACCCAAATTTACAGAAATATCAAACATTTCCTCACTTGCACAATCCTATGGAATGCATAATAAAATTTACAAATTTCTGTGTTCACAACAGCCCTGAAGGGATCCGTATGTAACAGATAAAAGTTTCTATATATTTCCCCCTCTTAGATGACCTGTGCTAAAATAGTTTATTGAATAATATGTGGTAAGAACTGGTAGAGAAGACAAAAGACAAGGATACAAACAAAAACACAAAAATAGGCTTACCTGGACTACCATTTAGGATTAACAAATGTTCAAATGTGTGAATTCAGGATGTTTTTATCTCTAATATAGCAAGAGGCTGTTAAAAACAAGACCACAGAGACTTTGGGTGGGTGGGGGGCTTGGCAAGCAAAGTGTACGTGGGCCCATTAATGAACTAATTGATAAAAGGACACAAAACACCAATTAGAAAAAACTTTATTTGTGAAGTAGAAACAGTTGAGATCTGTACATCAGATAGCAGAGAAAGTGATATTGTTGGGACCATGTTAGGGCAGGACGAATGGCTTTATTTATGGTTCCACTAATGTTAGTGGCACTGCAGGATAATACCATTCATGTTTCCTTTGTTGTTGTAATTTTGGTCTTGAAATTACAATGTGGTGAAATCAAGCAAAATTATATACAGCTCTTTGAATCAAACATAGTAGGGTCACTTTCTTATAAATTGTACTTATTATTATTGTTTTATGAGTGTAAGTTGTATAATGCTTAAGGAAGTTCACATGGCTCAAGAGAGTTTTTATGGGCAATGATTTTAAAAATATAGAGTATATCCCAGAAGGAAAAGTATTTTTTTTTTCTGTTTAAATGAGAGAGATAAGGGATTTATCTGATTATCTGTGTGTAAGATGGAGTCAGGTATATGACAAGTGTACATATATTTAGTCCATTACTCTAATTCTAGCAACCTTTTATAAAATGACTATACACCATTGCCAATATAATTGACAGTGGTTGTACATTATAAAAACCTCATAAAAATGTGGTCTTCCTAGTGATGAAAACTAATTAAATATAAAGATCAGATAATAATTCTGATAAAGTATAGTATGCAGAGAAATTTAAAACATAAAAAAGAAAATTATTTGTGTTTGAAAACTGGAGAATTAACCTTAAGAGATATATCATGGACAATCTATTCTTGTCTTTTGCAATTGTAGTTGGTTCCATATCTTCTCTGTAGATACTGATAAGAACACCTATTCACTTGTGAGTAGTTAGAAGTGAAACTTTTCTTTACCAAAGGAAGGATGACAAACATACATGGATTTTTTTGTTAGCTTTTTCTATAGCTATATCAGAATAGCTACACACCTGCTGCTTGATAAATGAAGTTCAAATATCATCACAGAACACAAAGCCCCTTCAAGGCTCTTGTTTGTTCTTAAGAGTTTTTTTTTTTCTCCTCAACAGTTGTTTAACATTTCTATTATTTGGGAAACCAAATTTTATTTTTTAAGCTCAGTGTATTTAAATGCATTCCTTAGACTATAAGCATCACCCCTATCACCCCTATAATGTTTCTATTCAGGAGAAACAAAAGACAAACAACCACATAAATTTCAACTTCTCCAGTGTCTGTCAGATAATACATACACTCTGCCTGAGTGATTACAATTTCTATTTTAGAATTGTATCACGTGATCTTTGCCCTGGTTTGTCTTTGTTTAAGGGTTTGATACCTCTATAAGGATTAGACTTACTAGACACTAGGCCAACAGGTTTGACTTCCTCATTATTATTTCTAATTCCTAGAAAAATTAGCAGAGAAAGCATTGTGAATTTACCCTGGCTATTCACATGCTTCTACTCTTACCTTAAAAATATAGATATAGTTCTCAAATGAGAACAGGTTTTCTATGCTAGAGAAGAAATTGGTATCATGAGTCCAGATATTAGTTTAACATGATCTAATTATCTGGTCTTAGATGATATCAAACTCATTCTGAGTAATTATTTACTAAGAGCTAAAATGAGTGTCTACGCTTTTCTTTCCTATGTCAAAATTATACATCTTGCTATTAACTTGTGAGGCAATTTACCATTGACAGATCCTCTGAAGTGTTAAATGATGTGAATCCTTTAGTCAGAAATTTTGCTGTAACCTTCTCAGAGCACACTTGACATCATTGTTCCTCAGGCTGTAGATCAAAGGATTAAGTGTTGGAGATAGGTAACACAGTGTACAGAACAGAAAAAAAGCCTGTCTGTGATTTATGTTATATTTGAGGATGGCTTCCGATAGACACAGCAAGCAATAGCAATGAAAACAGTGAGGTGGGGGATGCCTGTGACAAATGCTTTGGGCTGTCTTTTAGTGGCAAGAATTTTAACCACAGGGGAGAAAATGTAAAGGCAAGAGATCATCAGGCATGGAGCAAGACATGCCTAGATACAGATTAATTCCATGACTTATATAAATGAGCATAAGTGTTTCAGAGCATGAAATGGTTATCAATGAGGGATATCCCAGAAAAACTGTGGGATCTCACTGGAGCCACAAAAGACATGAAAAATGTTCCATCTGTATATTTAAGCTCCAAAACGTACTCAGGTAGCCCAGAAAATACCCACCCTCAGCACACAGATACTACCATTCATGATGGTATCATAGTGCAGGGGACTGAAGATGGCAACATAGAGGTTATAGGACATGGCAGTCAGGACAAATAATTCCCATGCTGAGAAAGAAGTCATTAAAAATACCTGAAATGCCCAACCAAGAATGGAAATGAAATCGCTGTGAGTTAGGCTATTGACAAAGAATTCTGGGATAGGAACTGATACAAAGAAAGCCTTCCAACAGGGACAATTCTTCAGGAAGAAATATATGGGTGTTTGAATCTGCAGGTCAAGGGTGGTGATAAAGTCTGTAGGTCCTGAAATTCAGAGAACCCCATAAGAATGAATTCATTTATTGCAGTGTCAGTGGGCATGCTATAATCTTTTCAGGCCCTGTTAGCATAAAAGGAAAACTGAATAATTGCTGTTGCTGCCATAAGTAATAACACAGATACAAAGATATTCTCAGTAGAAATGAATTCAAGAAACTACATACAAGACAGAAATATATATTCAAAGCATTCTCATTTCTTTCTGTTTTCTTCTCATGTCCTTGCCCTCTGTCTCTCCCTCTTATATATTTGTTTTGCGTGTGTGTGTTTGTGTGTGTGTGTGTGTGTGTGTATTCATCTTTCTCCTATTTTCCCCCTCACCCTCTCTCTCCTCTTTCCCTGTCATTCCTTTTCAGCCCTCTCCAACTCAGATTTGGATTACCTTATTAGGATCACATGTCTTAAGACAATTAGTGTTGTAATAATTTCTGTTTTCTAAAAATGAGATTCACTAGGTCCCAGAAAGTATGATTGGATTTTTCAAAAAGAACATGGTCATATTTTCCTTTGAATAAAATTAATAATGTATTTTCTTAGCATCACAGTGCATAGAGTTAGAAGCAATATTAGAGTTGTAAAAATGAAGTTACTCATTAAGGGTGGCAGGTAATAAATAGAAGAAAAATTTCAAATATATTTGTATCTCATGGGAATCCCAGAGAGACAAATCTGGTTATTAAAGTGACACTGACATACTACATTCATAGTGCACATGACTATATCTGGGTAAATATTAGCAATGTCCTAAATAACAACATGGATATACAGAAATTCTTGGTAGAAAATGTGTTAACCAAATACCAAAAGTATAAAGTTATACATTTTTGCATAAAGTATCATTTCTTTCTCCTTTCCTCTCACACCATTCTCCTCTTTATCTTTCTTCTATAGCTTTTTTGAACATTTCTCTTCCCATCTTTTCTTCCTCCTGTGCTAAGTCCTTTCTAACTTTCATCACTTCCTATTTGCTCCCTCTTTTCCCCTTTCCCCTCCCCCTACCTTTCTTCCTATTTCAATCTGCCTCTCTATAGTGGCTTTGGATTTTTCTTGAGGGCAATGCACAAACTAAGTAGGATTTCTAAAGGTTAGATACAAAACCTTAAATCTCCACTATTTAAAATCAAGTCTGATTAGCATGAACTATGTGTGGTATAAATTATTCTTAGTTTATTTTTATGATATTTTCATAATATTTAGGCAGAATTATTCAAGGTTCTAGTTTGTGCTTGTTTCCGTTTATGTCTTAATGAGTTATCATTTTTAGAATATTGTATATACTTAAGTTAACTTTAGAAATATTTTAAAGAATTTTTAATGTTTGGACTGAAAAAGCACCTCAAAACAATCATTACTAATTCAATTAGCATCAAATATTCACATTATCCCCATATCAGGTATACTTCATAGGTATCAATATGCAAAAACAAATAAATGAGATAAAAAATAAATGAAAAAAAACTATAATTATAACATACAAGAGATTGGTTTAATTCTAGATGGCTATGATTCTTGGCAACAGAAGATGTTCCTATCAGCTATTTCTTAACAGATTTCTTTTTTGATGTTCTTAGCTACATTTTGTTTTATTTTTTAAACACTCCTTTACCTAAGATGATGCACCACCACAGAATAATTGTGAGACCACATAGAGCCAAATAAAGACATGAAGAAAGGGCCTTCTGTATATATTTCTCTAAAGAGTAACCAAGTAGCCCAGAAAATACCTACCATCAGCACACAGTTACCACCATAATAATCAAAACACCATCAAAAATACAGAATAAAGAAAGGATATTAAGAGGAGCAAAGGATCATTTCTAATGTAAAAAGGCAGACCTACCACAATTACACCTGAATTCTCAATGGAAACTCTGAAAGACAGAAGGTCCTGGATAGATGTTCTGCAAACATTAAGGGACAATTGTTGCTACCCAAACTATACCCAGTAAAAATTTCAATCACTACAAATGGAGAAAACAAGATATCCCATGATAAAACCTGTTTTAACAACACATATCCACAAATCCAGCCTTATAGTCAGTACTGGAAGGAAAACTCCAAGTCAAGGAAGTCAACTAAATTCACAAAAATATAGATAAGCACACTTTACCAAAAGCCAGACAAAGGGGGTAAGTTCATAAAAAATCTTACCACCAAAACAATCCCAAACAAACAAGAATCAATAACCAATGGTCATTTATATCCCTCAATAATAATGGTCTAATATCACTTATAAAAAGTCACAGGCTAACAGAATGGATAAGAAGAGAGAATCCATCCTTCCCCTGCATAGAGGAAACACACCTGAGCTTCAAAGACAAACGTTATCTCAGATTAAATGGTTGGAAAAATGTTTTTCAATCAAATGAACCTAACCAACAAGCTGATGTTGCTACCCTAATATCTACCAAATTAGACTTCAAACTAAAATGAATCAAAAGAGACAAAGAAGGGCATTTCATATTCATCACAGGAAAAATCCATCAAAATGAAGTCTCAATTCTGATCATCTATACAAAGGCACTCACATTCATAAAAAGAAACATTACTAAAACTGAAATCACAAATAAGAAACAACACACTTACATTGGGAGACTTCAATACCTCTCTCTCACCACTGGACAGGACTACCAGACAGAAACTTAACAAAGAAACAAAGGAACCAACAGAAGTTATGACCAAATTGGCTTTAACAGACACTTATTGAACATTCCATCCAAATACAAAAGAATATACCTCCTTCTCAGCTCCCCAGAGAACCTTTTATAAAATTGGCTCCATACTCAGCTAAAAAAGCAAATCTCACCAAATATATAAAAAATTGGAATAACCCACCTATCTTATGGGATCACCAGGTTTAAAATTGGAATCTAACAACACAAATCGCAGAAACTCTACAAACTCATGGAAATTGAACAATGCTTCACTGCTAGATCAAGATATAAAAAAAGAAAAAAGAAAAAGAAAGAAATAAAAGACTTCCTTGAATTCCATGAAAATGAAAGCACAATATAAAAAAAACCCATGGGACACTCTGAAAGCAGTGATAAGGGAAAGTTCATTGCACTAAGTGCCCACATAACTGGAGAATAGTCACACTAGAGACTTAACAGCACACATGAAAGCTTTGAACAAAAAGAAGCAAACTCACCTCAGAGGAGTAGACACCAGGAAATAATTAAATTGAGGGCTGAAATCAATAAAGTAGAAACAAAGAAACAAGAAGAATCACTGAAACAAAGAGATTGGTTCTTCAGATAATCAACAAGCTAGACAATATGTTATCCAACCTAACAAAAGGCAGAGAGAGAACACTCAAATTAACAAAATCAGAAATGAAAAGGAGGGGGAATAACAACAGACACTGAGAAAATCCTGAGAACCAGAAGGTAATACTTTAAATCCTGTACTTCACAAAATTAGAAAATGTAAAGGAAATAGACAGTTTTCTGGACAGATATCACTTACCAAAATTAAGTCAAGAAAGATAAGCAGTTTGAACTGACTTATAACCACTAATGATATAGAAGCTGTCAACAAAATCAACAAAAGTCTCCCAAGCCCCCCCCCCCAAAAAAAAAAAAACTAAAGCTAAGGGAAAGATAGTTTCATTGCAGAATTTTACCAGAAATTCAAAGAAGAACTAATACCAATACTTCTCAAATTGTTACACACAATAGAAGCAGAAGGTCATTGCCAACATCTTTTAAGAGGCTACAATTATGGACTCTGAGTTCCTGCTGGCAGGATCCTTGACCCCCATCACAGGGCCTCTGCTAAACAGGCCTCGGCTGGAGAGTGCCAGGTCCCAGCTAGATCTGCCTATCGGTGCAGAAACATCCTGAATATCAGTCCAGCCTTTGCCACCCATTGCCAGGACTTGGCTAGAGTCTTCTGCAGGAGCCTGATCATTGACCCCCCCTAGGTGGGCCCCTGCCTGTGAAGAAACTCCTAGAGAGCTTGGACCACCCAGAACTATAAACATAGAACCTCTGATCCACCTAAGCCCACTGGGGAAGTACCATAGAGAGACAGAGAGATGCCACCAACACTTACTGTAAGAAGCTATGGGAAGATGGCAATACAAGAAAACACCCAACAACAGAAAGGCAAGCATGACACCACCAGAATCTAGAGAATCTACATCAACTAGATCAGAACACAACAAAGCAGATGAAGCAGAAGGGAATGACTTAAAAATTATCGTCATAAAAATGATAGAGGCCCTCAAAGAAGATGTGAGAAAAATCCTTTAAAGAAATGAAAAATAAAACAGACAAAAATTGGAAGAAATGAACAAATTACTTAAAGAAAGTACAGAAAGCAAAGAAAATACAATTAAATAGGTGAAGGAAATGGTTCAAGACTTGAAAAATGAAATAGAGAAAATAAATACACCACAAACTGAAAGAATGCTGGAAATAGAAAAACTGGGCAAAATAATCAGAAACTGCGGATGCAAGCATAACCAACAGAATTCAAGAGATGGAAGAGAGAATCTCAGGCATGGAAGATAAACTAGAGAAAATAGATTCATCGACCAAAGAAAATCATAAATCCAACAAATCCTTTAAGAAAAAATCCAGGAAATGTGGGACAACATGAAAAGGCCAAACCTAAGAATGTTAGGCATAGAGAAATGTGAGGAAGCCCAGTTCAAAGGTGCCGGAAACATATTCAATAAAATGACTGAGGAAAATTTTCCCAATCTGATGAAGGACATGCCCATGAAAGTACAAGAACCATACCAAACACCAAACAGACTGGACCAAAGAAAAAAGACCCCTCAACATATAATAATCAAAGCACCAAACATACAAAATAAAAAAAAATACTTTAATGGTCTTAAATTGCCTATAAAAAGGACATAGGCTAACAGAATGGATACAAAGACAGAATTCATCCTTCTGCTGCATACAAGAAACACATCTAAGCTTCAAAGATAGACATTACCTCACGGTAAAGGGTTAGGAAAAGATGTTCCAATCAAATGGAACCAAGAAGCAAGCAGGCTATCCTAATATCTAACAAGTTAGACTTCAAACCAAAATTAATCAAATGAAATGAAGTCGGTCATTTCGTATTCATTGCAGGAGAAATCCATCAACACAAAATCTCAATTCTGAACATCTATGCACCAAATACAAAGGCACCAATATTCTTATAACAGAAAAGCTACTAAAACTCAAACCTCACATAAAACCTCACACACTTAATGTGGGAGACTTCAACACACCACTCTCACAACTAGACAGGACCACCAATCAGAAACTCAACAAAGAAACAAAAGAACTAACAGAAGTTATGCCTCAACTGGGTTTAACAGTCATTTCTAGAACACTCCATCCAAACACACACACAATATATATATATATATATATATATATATATATATATATATATATATATACCTTTGTCTCTGCTCCACATGGAACCTTCTCTAAAATTGACCACATACTAGGTGCCATAACAAACCTCAACAGACACAAGAGAATTGGAATAGTCCCCTGTATCTTAACAGACCACCACACTTTAAGGTTAGAAGTCAACAATAAAACAAATTGCAGAAAACCTACAAACTCATGGAAACTGAACAATGTGCAATTGCACCACACCTGGGTCAAAGAAGAAATAAGAAAGAAATTAAGAACTTTCTAAATTTCAAGGAGAATGAGGACACTACATACCCAAACTTATGGGAACCCTGAAAGCAGTGTTATGATTGAAGTTCATTGCACTAAGTACCTATATGAAGAAAGCAGAGGATAGTCACATTCGAGAATCTATAGCACAACGGAAAGCGTTAGAACAAAAAGAGGCATACTCATCCCAGAGGAGTAGATGCCAGGAAATAATCAATTTGAGGGCTGAAATCAACAAAATAGAAACCAGGAAAAGAATATATATATAAAAAAAATCAATGCAACAAAGAGTTGGTTTTTCGAGAAAATCAACAAGATAGGGAAACTAACAAAAAACAGAGAAGGAACATGCAAATTAACATAATTAGAAACAAAAAGGGGGACATAACAATGGACATTGAGGAAATCCAGATAGTTTTCAAGTCATACTTTGAAAACCTATATCCCACAAAATTTGAAAATTAAAAGGAAATGGACAAATTTCTGGATAACTATCACTTACCAAAATTAAATTAGAACAGACAAACAACTTAAATAGACCTATACCCCACAATGAAATAGAAGAAGCCATAAAAAATATTTCTAACCAATAAAGAGCCAAGGGCCAAATGGCTTCAGTGCAGAATTCTACCAGACATTCAAGGAATAACTCATAACAATACTTCTCAAAGTGGTCCACACAATAGAAACAGAAGGGTCTTTACCAAACTCTTTTTACATGGCCACAATAACCTTGGTACCCAATCCTCACAATCACAACTAAGAAAGAAAACAACAGACCAATATCCCTGATGAACATCACCACAAAAATACTCAATAAAATACTGGCAAACCAAATCTAAGAATACATCAGAGAAATCATCTACCATCACCAAGTAGGCTTCATCCCTGGATTGCAAGGATGGTTTAACATACAAAAATCTATCAACATGATCCACCATATAAACAAACTGAAAAAGAGAAAGCATATGATCATCTCCCTAGATGCTGAAAAAGTATTCGACAAAATTCAACACCCTTTCATGATAAAGGTCTTGGAGAGATCAGGGATAACAGTAGCATACCTAAACAGAATAAGAGCAATTTACAGAAAACCAACAGCCAACATCAAACTGAATGGAGAGAAGCTTAAGGTGATTCCTCTAAAATCAGGAACAAGACAAGGCTGCCCTCTCTCTCCATATATCTTCAATATTGTACTTGAAGTTCTAGCTAAAGCTATAAGACAACAAAAGGAGATCAAAGGGATCCAAATTGAAAACGAAGCAGTAAAGTGTATCTATTTGCAGATGATATGATAATTTACATATGCGACCTAATAAACTCTACCAGGGAACTCCTACAGCTGACAAATACCTTCAGCAAACTAGCAGGATACAACATAAACTAAACAAAATCAGTATCTCTACTTTATTCAGATGACAAAGAGGATAAGAAAGAAATTAGAGAACCATTACCCTTTACAATAGCCACAAACAACAACATAAAATATCTTTGGTAATACTTACCAAACTAGTAAAAGACATATATAATAAGAACTTTGTATCTTTAAAGACAGAAAATGGAAATATCTCCCATGTTCTTGGATAGGTAGGATAAATGTTGTAAAATGGCAATCTTGCAAAAAGCAATCTACAAATTCAATGCAATCCCGGTGAATATCTCAGAACAATACTTCACTGACCGTGAAAGGATAATACTCAACTTTACATGAAAAAACAAAAACCCAGGAGAGCTGAAACAACCCTGTTCAATAAAAGAAATTCAGGTGTCATCACTACAGAGCTATAGTTCTAAAAGCAGCCTGGTATTGGTAGATCATTGGAATTGAATCGAAAATCCTAGTATCAACCGATACACCTGTGAAAACCTGATTTTTGACAAAACACCTTAAAGAATACAATGTGGGGAGGAAAGCATCTTCAACAAACGGTGCTGGCATAATTGGATGAAGATGTGTAGAAGACTGCAGATAGACAGACCCATGTCTATCACCATGCACAAAACTCAAGTCCAAATGGATCAAAGACCTCAAAATAAATCCAGTCACACTGAACCTTTTAGAAGAGAAAGTAGGAGGTACCTTTGAACAAATTGGTATAGGACACTGTTTCCTGAACATAACCCCTTGAGCACAGACCCTGAGATTAACAATTAGTAAATGGGACCTCCTAAAACTGAGAAGCTTCTGTAAGACAAAGGACACAGTGGACAAGACCAAACGGCAGCCCACAGCCTGGGAAAAGATCTTCACCAATCCTACATCTGAAAGAGGGCTATCCTCTAAAATATAAAAAGAACTCAAGCATTCACGTCTACCTTGGCCAGCAAGGAAATATGACCATGACTCTTCTTCAAGCGGTTTATTCAGGAACCTTGTACATCAGCTTCTGCCTCCCCCAGCCCCAGCAAGCCCTTAAATGTGTGCTCTCTGCCAAATCATCTCATGCCACCTGGCGATCCCAGATAGGCCGCAGAAGGAGGAAGTGCACCAGATCCATCAAGCACTTCCAAATAAGGCTTGTTTACAGCTAAGCTCAGACTACCTGGCATCCAGCCAGGTGCCATCTTAGAGCTGTGGCTTCCCACACTCAAGAAATTAATCACCAAAATACTGAAGGGCATTTAAGGTAGCCTCTCCACTCTTGCTTAGATTTTTAGTTGGGGTCAGACTGTTAGATCTTGGACATTTCCCTAGTGCCAGGTTTCTTTTTAAATTTATAATGGCTCCCTCCTTTGTGGTATCTCTTTTTTCCTCTCCTCTATTCTTCTCTTGCCTCAACCTTCCTGCTCCCTCATGTTTTCCTCTCTCCTCTGCTTCTCCCCTTCTATTTATCCTAACTCTCTTCCCTCCTCCAATGTTCCCAGTTTGCTCAGGAGATCTTGTCCCTTTGCCTTGCTCAGGGGGACCATGTATGTCTATTTTAAGGTCCTCCTTGTTTCCTAGCCTTTCTGGCTATGTGGAACTTAGGTTGCTAATTCTTTGCTCTATGTCTACAAACTATATATATATAAGTGAGTACATACCATGTTCCTCTTTTTGTGACTGGGATGGTTTCTTCGAGTTCCATCCATTTGCCTGTGAATTTCAAGATTCCATTGTTTTCTTCTGCTGAGTAGTACTCCATTGTGTATATATACCTAATTTTCTCCATCCGTTCTTCAGTTGAGGGTCATTTAGATTGCTTCCAGTTTCTAGCTATGAAAAATAATGCTGCTATGAACATAGTGGAACAGATGACCTTGTTATTTGAATGTGCATCTTTTGGGTATATGCCTAAGAGTGGAATTACTGGATCTTCTGGTAGACTGATTCCAATTTTCCTGAGGAACCACCATATTGATTTCCTAAATAGCTTTACAAATTTGCACTCCTAACAGCAATGGATGAGAGTTTCCCAATCTCTACATTCTCTCCACAACAAACTGCCTTTGGACTTTTTTATTTTAGCAATCATAACAGGAATAAGACGCCAACTCAGAGTTGTTATGATTTGCATTTCTCTGATGTTGAGCACTTTATTTTTAAGTGTATTTCAGCCATTTTAATTCCTCTATTGAGGATTCTCTATTTAGTTTGATGGGAGATGTCATTCTGTATATGTGTTCCTCATATTGGTTAATGAATAAAGCACTGTTGGCCAAGAGAAAAGCAAGATAGGCAGGACTAAGAGAAAAGGAGGATTCAGAGAGAGGTAGGGGGAGATTCAACATGTAAGGTTTTGAGAGATCAGAACTCTGAATGCTTTCTCCAGTAAACCAAGACCACATGGAAATATTAGATAAATAGAAATGGGTTAGTATTTAAGACAGAACTAGCCAATAAGAAACACTAATAACAGGCCAACAGTTTTATATCTAATATAATGCCTCTCTGAGTAATTTGTGGCTGATACAGTGGTGGGACCAGGCTGGCAAGAAAGCTGCCTATATCAAGTTCAGTACCCACTTTTTAATTGGATTATTTGGTGTTTTGTGACAAGCTTCTTGAATTCTTTGTATATTTTGGAACTCTTCCCTCTGTCAGATGTGGGGTTGGTGAATATCTTTCCTCATTCTGTGTCTTGCTGTCTTGTCTTGTTGACTGTATCCTTTGCCTTACAGGGGCTTCTTAGTTTCTGGAAGTCCCATTTAGTAATTGTAGATCTCAGTGTCTATGTTACTGGTGTTATATTCAGGAAGTGATCACTCATTCAAGGGTAGCTCCCACTTTCTCTTCTAAGAGGTTCAGTGCAGTTGGATTTATGTTAGGTCTATGATCCTTTTGAACACACATGGCAATAGATATGGATCTATCTGCAGTCCCTATATATCAGTATCCAGTTATACCAGCACCAATTGTTGAAGATGCTTTCTAGTTTTCATTGTTTAATTTTAGCTTCATTGGGTGCTTATAGGTATGTTGTTTAATATGGTTTTCAGTTTGATTTCTTTGGTCTACCTGTTGGTTTTTGTGCCAATACTGAGCAGTTTTCATTATAATAGCAGTATAGTAGGGCCTGAAGACAGGGATGGTGATGCCTCTAGAAGTTCCCTTCCTGGATTTTTTTCCGATATAATGATGAATATTGTACTTTCAAGGTCTTTGAAAAATTGTGCAGAGATTTTCATGGAGACTGCATTGAATCTGTAGATTGCTTTCTATAAGGTTGTCATTTTTACTATGTTGATCCTACCTATCCAAGGGCATGGAAGATCTATTTTCTGCTGTCTTCTTTAATTCTTTCTTTAAAGTTTTGTCACACAAGTCTTTAACCTGTTTGGTTTGAGTTATCCCAAGTGTTTTGTGTTGTTTGTTGCTATTGTGAAGGATGTCATTTCTCTGATTCCTTTCTCACCCTATTTATCTTCTATATATAGTAGGGCTACTGATATTTTTAGTAAATCTTATATCCTGCCACTGTCTTAAGGTGTTCATTGGCTGTAGGTGTTCCCTGGTAAAATTGGGTCACTTATGTGAACTATCATGTCATCTGTAAATAGTAAAAGTTTACTTCTCCCTTTCCAATTTGCATCCCCTAGATCTCCTTTTGTTGTCTTATTGCTTTAGCTAGAACTTCAAGTACAATACTGAAGAGATATGGAGAGACTGGACAACTTTGTCTTGCTCCTGGTTTTAGAGGAATCACATTGAGTTTCTCTCTATTTAGTTTTATGTTGACCGTTGGCTTGCTGTATATTTCCATTATCATGTTTAGGAATGGTCCTGTTATCTATGATCTAACCAAGACCTTTGTTAGGAACAGGAGTTGGATTATGTAAAGGCATTTTTTTAAAGCATCTATGAAATGATCATGTGGATTTTCTTTTTCAATTTTTTTTTGTGGTGGCTTACATATGTTGAACAATTCCTGAATCTCTGGGATGAAGCCTACTTGATCACAGTGGATGATTTTTCTCCTGTGTTCTTGAAATCCATTTGTCAGTATTTGGTTGAGTAGTTTTGTGTAAATGTTCATGAGACAGATTGGTGTGTAGTTCTAATTCTTAGTTGTGTTTTTGTGTGGTTTGAGTCCCAAGGTAATTGTAGCCTATTTTTAAAAATCTTTTATTATTATTATTATTATTTTATTTTACATGCCGATCCCAGTTCCATCTCCTTCCCTCCCTAGTACTCTCCCTACCTCACTACATCTTACCCTCTCTTCACCCTCACATATACCCTGACCGACCACACTCCCCTGCCATCCCCCCACCCCAATTCCACATGTACTGCAATGCTACCCATGTGGTGTCATGTAAATCTGTCAAGTTATTTGAAGTAGTAACTAATATGCCTCTCCTGTCTTTAGGTTAAGGCAGCATTCCTCCATGGAGGATGTGTTAGCAAGGTCCTTTTTTGCACCAGGAATACATCCTGGTTCCACTGTCAGTCATTCTAGCTGAGACCCATATTTAGGGGGTTTGAGTCAGTCCCATGCTGGCTTACCAGCTATCATTCTAGGGGCCAGTTAGCTCCTCCTTGTTCAGGTCAGCTGTCTCTACATGTTTCTGCAACCTGGTATTGTCCACTCCTTCTACATCTGGATTCTAGTTCAACTCAGTGTTTGCTTCTGTTCCCAACAGGTACTAGATGAGGGCTCCATGAAGGTAGATAAGTTAGATGTTGATCTCACTATCCAGGAAGGACAATTATGGTAGCCTTTCCACTGCTGCTCAAATTGTTAGTTTGCAGCAGTCTTGTAGGTCAGTAGACTTTTCTTTAGGTTCAGTTTTCTCTTCAAACCAATAATGACTCTCTCTTCATGTTCATTCTCTCTCTGTCTCTCTCTCTCTCTCTCTGTCTCTCTCTCCCCTCTGTCTTCTATTCCTATCCTGACTCAATCTTCCTAGTTGCACCTGCTTTCCTCTCCTCCCCTTCTCTTTCTCCTACTTCTCTCTACATTCACTGCCCCCCTTCCCATGTGCTCTGGGGGACTTGTCCTTTCCCCCTTCTGTGATAGACCTTATAGGAATCTCTTAGAATACACCTTATATCCTAGTTCCTCTGGTGGTGTGAATTATAGCCTGGTGATCCTTTGCTCTAGGTCTAACATCCTTATATGAGCAAGTACATACCATGTTGCTCTTTTTGTGACTGTATTACCTCATACAGGATGGTTTCTTCAAGTTCCATCCATTTGTCTGCGAATTTCAATATTCCATTATTTTTTCTGTAGAGTAGTATTCCATTGTGTAGATGTGCCACAACTTCTTTATCCATTCTTCAGTGGAGCAGCATCTATCTTGCTTCCAGTTTCTTGCTATTACAAATAATGCTGCTATGAACACAGTTGAGCACATTTCTTTGTTGCATGGAAGTGGATCATTTGGGAATATGCCTAAGAGGGGGAATGCTGGGTCTTGTGGTAAACTAATTCCCATTTTCCCGAGGAACTGCCATACTGATCTCCAAAATGCTGTAAGAGTTTGCACACCCACTGCCAAAGGAGGAATGTTCCCCTTTCTCCACATCCTTTCCAGCATAAGTTGTCATTGGTGTTTCTAATTTTAGCCATTCTGGCAGGAGTAAGATGGTATCTCAATGTTGTGTTGATTTGCATTTCCCTGATAGCTAAGGATGTTGAGCACTTCTTAAGTGTCTTTCAGCCTTTTTGATTTCCTCTATTGAGAGAATTCTATTCAGTTCTGTACACCATTTTTTAAATAGGGTTATTTGGTATTTTGGTGACTAGTTTCTTGAGTTCTTTGTATATTTTGGAGATCAGCCCTGTGTTAGATATAGGATTGGTGAAAATCTTTCCCCAGTCTGTGGGCCATTTGGTTTAGTCCACTGTGTACTTTGCCTTACAGAAGCTTCTCAGTTTGAGGAGGTCCCATTTATTAATTGTTGATCTCAGTGTCTGTGTTTCCTGGAGTTATGTATCAGCACCATTTGTTTAAGATGCCCTCCCCCATTGTATACTTTTAGTTGTTTTGTCAAAATCAGGTGTTGATAGGTTTGTGCTTAATGTCAGGATTTTTGCTTTGAGTCTATTGGCCCACCTGTCTATTATTGTGCCAATACCAGGCTGATTTTTGGCCTATAGCTCTATAGCAGAGCTAGAAGTCGAGGATGGTGATATCTCCCATAGTTCCGTTATTGTGCAGGTTTGTTTTGGCTATACTGGGTGTTTTGTTTTTTCCATATAAAGTTGGTTAATATCCTCTCAAGGTCAGTGAAGAATTGTGCTGGAATTTTAATGGGGATTGCATGGAATCTGTAGTTTGTTTTTGGCAAGATTACCATTTTAGTATGTTTTTCCTACATATCCTAGAGCATAGGAGATCTTTCCATTTTCTGGTATCTTCTTGAATTTCTTTCCTTAAAGACTCAAAGTTCTTGATTTACAGGTGTTTCCTTGTTTGGTAAGTGTTACCCTATGAATCTTTATGTTATTTGTGGCTATTGTAAATGGGGATGTTTCTCTGATATCTTTGTAAGCCCCTTTGTCAAGTGAAGAATGTATAAAGATGATATATCACATTTACACAATGGAATACTACTCTGCTTAAAAAAAAAAAAAAACAATGAAATCTTGAAATTCTCAGGGAAATTCAGGGAAATGGATGGAACTTGAAGGAACCATCCTGAATGAGGTAACCCAGTCACATATAGAGGAACATGGTATGTACTCACTTATATACGGATTTTAGACATAGAACAAAGAATCAACAGACTATAATTCATGTCACCAGAAAACTAGGATACAAGTAAGATTCCAAGAGATTCATACAAGATCCCTTACAGTAGGGGAAAGGGACAAGATCTCTTGAGCATATTGGAAGTGGGGGCAGTGAGTGGAGAGGGAACTAGGAGAAAGAGAAAGGGAGGAAAAGAAAGCATGTGGAACTAGGAAGATTGAGTGAGGGGAGGAATAGACAATAAAAGAGAGAGGGGGACAGAGAGAGAGAGAGAGAGAGAGAGAGAGAGAGAGAGAGAGATCATAAAAGAGGGAGCCATTATAGGTTTGAAGAAAAAACTGACTCTAGAGAAATGTCCAGAGACTTACAAGACTTACCCCAACTAATAATTTGAGCAACTGTGGAAAGTCTACCATAAATACCCTTCCCTGATAATGAGATTAATAACTGACTTTTCCACTATCATGGAGCCCTCATCTAGTAGCTGATGGAAACAGAAGCAGACACCCATAGCTAATCTCTGAGCTGAAATGAAATCCAGATGCAGAGAAGGAGGACGAGACCAGGCTACAGAAACAGCTGACCTTAACCTAATGGCACTCCAGAAGACTGATAGCTGCAAATCTAACATTAAACTGACTCAGACCCCCTGAACATAGGTCTCCTTAAGAAGGACTGGGCAGTCTAAGGATCCTCTGACAGTATAACCAGGATGTATCCGTGGTGCGCAAAAGGACTTTGGGAGCACATTCCCCATGGAGAGATACTCCCTTAGCCTAAAGGCAGGAAGGAGGGCCTAGACACTACTCCAAATGACTTGACAGATTTTGATGATCCCTTCTGGAAGGCATCACCCTCCTTGTGGAATGGGGAATGGGGTAGGTTAAGTCTTCGGGGGGCATGGGAGAGAGGCAGAGGTAACTGGGATTGATACATACATACATACATACATACATACATACATACATATATATATATATATATATATATATATATGCTACGAACATAGTTAAGCAGAACTCAATGTTGCAATAATGTGCATCTATTGGGTATATGCATTAAAGTTGAATTGCTGGATCTTGTGGTACATTGATTTCTATTTCCCTAAGGAATTGCCATATTAATATCTAAAGTGGCTGTACAAGTTTGCACTCCAAAAAGCAAAGGTGGAGTATTTACCTTTCTTCACATCCTCTCTAGTACAAACTGTCATTGGTGTTATTTATTTTAGCCAATTTAACAGTTGTAACATGGTATCTCAGAATTCATTTGATTTGCATTACCCTGATGGCTAAGGATGTTGAACACTTTCTTAGGTGGTTTTCTGCTATTTTTTTTTTTTTTTTAGTTCCTTCATTTCTTTTTTTTTTCTTTATTCTTCCTATTTTACATATTGATCCCTGTTCCCTCTCCCTCCTCTCCTCCCTCCCTTTCACCCTCCCTTCCTCCTTCCCTCACTCCCCAGTGGCAGAAGAAAAAACATACTCCTTACAGAAAAACACCTTGTAGTGAAAATGAACATCTCCCTTCCTAACAGAAGCATTTTCTCTGGACCAAATGGGGACTGACACCAATTCAACCTTAGCACTTTTCTTATTACTAATAAGATTCATTATATTCAGAACTGAGATAACTATTAACCAGGCTGCAGTGTGACAAGGAGAACTTGAGCATCCTTAGCTGTTATCCATATTTCCTAACAGTTCTTCTCACTACTTGAAAATACATACTTAATTTTAAATTTAGGAAAATAATTTCTTGACCTTTCCAATTGGTGTTTTATGTTTCTGTAGTGACTAGCCACTTTTACTTTGCTTGTACTCTCTAAAATCAGGCTTCCCATAGCATAATGTTTTCACAATGAACAATACAAATTCTGTGGCCTGGGAAAATAATATGGCCTATCACATTCTTTTGTGTGTGTGTAAAATAGACACGTGTTTTAATTGCAAAATCTCAGTTATAATTATATTAAATAATCTAACATATCCCAAAATATTACTATCTTAGTTAATGTACACAAATTAATATAAACATATATTTGTTTTTCAATATTATATAATCTTGAATTTATACAATCCTGAAGTATTAAATATAACCCTGAGTTTACTAAAAACAGAAATGAGGGTTGAGGGTTGGAGTCTTCTGAGAAATTGGAGTAGTAGCCTTCTCCAGTAAAGAGCACATATAAATATAAATATAAACATAAATATAAATATAAACATAAATAATATAAATATAAATACAAATACATGTGTATTTATGCATATATGTGTATTTATATGTGCATGCAAATATATATACATATGTAATGTACATGTGTGCATATATATACATGTATAGGCACATACATGCACATACATATACATATGCATATAATATACATATATATGCAGAATATTTCTGAAAAATCACAACAACAAAGTGTCCATGGTTATGAAAGAGAAGAGGAGGGGTATGTGGAAGATTTTGGAGTGAGGGCAGAGAAGGGAAAAATGTTGTAATTAAATTATATTCTAAAAAATAAAAACAAGGAAAAGAGAAGAAAAACATAATGTGATAGGTTGCATACTTGTATCTGCAAATAAAAGCATTGCTATTCTCTGAATTTACATGGTGTCATACAGTTTTTTATAACTCCATTTACAAGAAATCTAACACCTATTTCTGGCCTCTGAAAGAACCCAAAAGGCACAAACATAAATGCAGAAAAATATGCATATATTAAAAATAAAAATTACATATAAAAAATTAAAATAGATGAATTTTAAAAATTTATTGTTCAGCTACACATTTGTAGTAGAGAAACATCAGGATTTTATGGTGTTTGTAAAAGAAACTTGAGAGACAACCCCATCAAAATATGTCCTAAGTATTTCTCTTTATCATATCATGTTTTTTGGAATGATTTTTATGTAAGGTAGAACACATTTTGTTCTCCTGAGTATATTCAAGTTGTATTGATAGGTATATTGCTGCTTACTAGGGTTATGTATTAACTTACTCTTCATTGAAAAGGGATGCAAAATTACTATATTAGACAAGTGAGTAAATGGTCATAACAAAATAAAGAATTTTGTGTAGCATTGAAAAGTTTGTTCTCCTGAGAAGGAAGCAAAACATATATGAAACTCTTAAGTATATAATGAAACAATCAAATAAACCCCTCAAACACTAAAGTAACTCAGTATTAGCTTATACATTAGCTATGTGGCTGACTGATCGTAAAGATTTTCAGTTGACTCCAATGCAGAGGGAAATTTCACATATATCACTCAAGAAGATATTTTAGAATAAAAAATTTAATATGAAATGAAGGTGGGTCTCATTTAGACCATTTCAGGAGAAGCTGTGGTCAAAAGAGAGAAAGTGTGAAAGCAACCTGAGAATTATGATTTCCCAGCCCATTGCAACCATCAGGGGGAGCTAATACAAAAGAACAAGCAAAAATATGAAAACAATCACTGATACATTATAACACTTCAGTTTCTTCCCTAATTCCTTAATTCTCATAATGTATACATTATGTAAAACCTTTTTGTGGAGAATAGTTTAATATTTTTATCAATTGACAATTGTAATCTGTACTTTAAAATAATTGAGATTCCTCAAAGTACTAGGGAAAAGATTGGCCATTGGACGTATGTAGGAATATTTGCCTACAGGCCCAGTTGAGGAGGAAATTTTTTTTATACACACTAACTTTCTGATTACTGATGTATCTCCTAAATGCTTGTAAACTCTGCAATCATGCCATGTTCTTACAATTTCGGCTTCTGATAAGAGTCAAAAGTCTGTGCTAAGCTATAATAATTTCTTCACAGAGAATAAAACAAATACAAAGGAAAAAATACATTTACCATCTTGTAAGCTTTGGTTAGTCTTTTTTTGAAACAACATGTGATCTAAAGGTCTCTAACAGATCTTTTTAGGGCAGTTGACTACAACCTAAAGATTGCCCACAGGAAAAACTTCTGAATAGACTCGCTTATTATTTACTTTTATCTTAAGACAATTAGTGCTATAATAATTGGAGCTTTATCTAGGAGAAACTTATCAGTCCCCTGAAAATACAATAGAGTAGATCATGAAGAACATGTCTTACACTTTCATCAGGATTATATTAAACTAAATATATATACTCTAAATTGCTATGATCACAAAATTATAAACCAGATTATTATAGTTGTGGCAAATTACTAGAACATATGTAGAAACTTTGCATCATGATTTTTACCATATATTCAAGTTATTAGTCATTTTTTTGTCATTGATATAACAGAATACCTGAAAAACAAAACACAAGTTAAGAAAACCAATGCTTATTTGGCTTCATATTTAGAGTGATTGAGTACATTATAGCACGGAAGGCATGATGCCAGAAGTATGGAGTAACTGGTAGCATTGTACCTAAATTATGAATCAGAGATGTCCCATGCCAAGACTTTGTTCATGGTATGCTCTCTCTTTCCTTTTTATTCAGTTAAGGACCACAGTAAACAGAATCATACATTTCACACCAAAATTGTGCTGTCTATAATTCAAATCTCTTTTTAAAGGTATGGTGATCAGAACCCATTCCCTATAGTGGGAAGCCTTGCTCAGCTTTGATGGAAGGGGGAGCAGGGATTGGTCCTGTCTCAACTGTATTGCTATGGTTTGGTGACTCCACAAGGAGACCCTGACCTTTTTTGAAAATCAGCATTCTATCATATGTGTGGTGAGGATCTTATCCCAATCTGTAGGCTGTCATTTTGTCTTGTGTATTGCATTCTTTACCTTACAGCTACTTCTACGTTTCAGGAGGTGCCATTTATTAATTGTTGATATCAGTGACTGTGCTACTGTAGTACATTCATGTAGTGATCTCTTGTAACAATTTGTTTGAGGTTATCTCTCACTTTCTCTTATAAGAGGCTCAGTATGGTTGGATTTATGTTCAAGGTTTTGATCCATTTGGACTTAAGTTTTGTGCATGGTAATAGGTAAGGTCCCTATGTGCAATCTTCTACACACCAGCATCGAATCATGCCAGAACCATTTGATGAAGATGCTTTCATTTTTCCATTGTAAAATTTAATTTCTTTGTCAAAAGTCAGGTGGTTGTAGGTGTGTAGGTTAATACCTGGATCTTCAGTTTGATTTCAATGGTCTATGTGTACATTTGTGACAATATGAAGCTGTTTTCAGGATGATAGCTCTATAATAGAGATTGAAGTCAGGAATGGTCATACCTCTGGAAGTCCCTTTACTGTACAGGGTTATTTTGGCTATCCTGTGTTTTTGTTTTTTATATAAAGCTGAGTATTGTTCTGTCAAGTTCTTTGAAGAATTATGCCAGTATTTTGATGGGGATTGCATTGAATCTGTAGATTGCTTTTGGCAAGATTGCCACATTTCCTATGTTGATCATCCCTATCCAAGAGCACGGCAGATATTTCTTTTTCATGTATCTTCTTTAATTTCTTTCTTTAAAGACTCAAAATTCTTGTTATACATGTCTTCTATTGTTTAGTAGTATTACAGCAAGATATTTTATGTTATTTGGGGCTAGTCTTGTTTTTTTTTTTTTTTTTGTCTTTTTCTTTTTTCCCCCTCTATATTTTTTATTATTTCTTTTTGTATTTTTAGTTACATATTGATCCCAGTTCCCTAAACCCCCTCCCTGCATCCCTTGCTCCCTCCTTTTTTTCCCCTCTCCCACCTTTTCATGACCCACCCCCTGACAACCCTGCCCTCCCACCACTCCCCACTCCACATGTAGGGTGATGCCTTCTAGGAGGGGTCATCTAAATCTGTCAAGACATTTGAAGTAGGGACTAGGCCTTCCCTCCTGTCTCTAGGTTAAGGGAATATCCCTCCTGGGAAATGTTCTCCCAAAGTCCTTTTGTGTACCAGATATACATCCTGGTTCCAAGGTCCCAGGTCCCCTAGACTTCCCAGACCTTCTAGGTGAGATAAATGGTCAGGGAGTCTGAGTCAGTCACATGCTGGATCTGTCTGGTGCCCATTAGCTCTTCCTTGTTCAGGTCAGCTATCTCTGTGGGTTTCTGTAGCCTGTCTTGTCCTCCCTCTCTGCATCTGGATTCCAGTTCAGCTCACTGTTTAGCTGTGGGTGTCTGATACTGCTTCCATCAGTCACTAGATAAGGGCTCTATGATGGTGGATAAGTTAGTTGTCAATCTCATTATCAGGAAGGGCATTTCCACTGTTGCTCAAATTGTTAGATGGGGGTCAGTATTGTAGGTCTCTGCACATTTTTCTAGAGTCAGTTTTCACTTCAATCCTATAATGGCTCCATCTTTTATGGTCTCTCTCTCTCTCTTTCTTTTTCTATCTCTCTCTCTCTCCTCTCATCTATTCCTCTCCTGACTCAATCTTCCTAGACCAATGTGCTTTCCTCTCCTTCCCCTCTCTTTCTCCTAATTCTTTCTCTATTCACTGTCCCCCTACTCCTAATATGCTCAGGAGATCTTGTCCCTTTCTCCTCCTGTGAGAGACCTTATATGAATCTCTTAGAATACACCTTGTATCCTAGTTTCTCTTGCACTTTAAATTATAGGCTGGTGACTCTTTGCTCTATGTCTTAAATCCATATATGAGTGGGTACATACCATGTTCACCTTTTTGTGACCGCGTAACCTCATTGAGAATGGTTTCTTCAAGGTTCATGCATTTGCTGCAAATTTTAAGATTCCATTGTTTTTGTTTGCCCCCCCCCCACACAGAGTAGTAATTCATTCTGTAAAAGTGCCACAACTTCTTTATCCATTCTTCAGTTGAGAGGCATCAAGGTTACTTCAAGAGTCTTGCTATTACAAATAGTGCTGCTATGAACATAGTTGAGCACAAGTCTTTGATACATGGATGTGGATTATTTGGGTATATGCCTAAGAGGGGGAATGCTGGGTTCTGTGGTAGACTGTTTCCCATTTTCCTGAGGAAACACCATACTGATTTACAAAATGGATGTACTCATTTGCAAGCCCACCAGCATAAGTTGTCATTGGTGTTTCTAATTTTAGCCATTCTGGCAGGAGTAAGATGATATCTCAAAGTTGTTTTGATTTGCATTTCCTTGATAGCTAAGGGTGTTGAGCACTTTCTTAAATGTCTTCCAGCCTTTTTGATTTCCTCTATTGAGAATTCTTCAGTCCTGTACCCCATTTTTTTTTAATAGAATTGCTTGGTGTTTTGTTGACTAGTTTCTTGAGTTCTTTGTGTATTTTGGAGATCATCCCTTTGTCGGATATAGGATTGGTGAAAATATTTTCCCAGTCTGTGGGCTGCCGTTTGGTCTTGTCCACTGTGTCCTTTGCCTTACAGAAGCTTCTCAGTTTGAGGAGGTCCCATTTATTAATTGTCGATCTCATAGTCTGTGCTACTGGAGTTATATGTTCAGGAAGCGGTCTCCTATACCAGTTTGTTCAATGGTACCTCCCACTTTCTCATCTAAGAATTTGAGTGTGGCTCAATTTATGTTGAGGTCTCTGATCGTTTTGGACTTGAGTTTTGTGCATAGTGAAAGACATGGGTCTATCTGCAGTCTTCTACACACCATTATCCATTTGTGCCAGCACCATTTGTTGAAGATGGTTTCCTCCTTTAATTCTATACTTTTAGCTGTTTTTTTCAAAAATTAGGTGTACTTTGGTGTGTGGATTAATGTCAAGCTTTTTTATTTGATTCCATTGGTCTACTTGTCTGTTTTTTTTTTTTTTTTTTTTTTGGTGCCAATACAAGCCTGTTTTCCGGACTATAGCTCTATAGTAGAGGTTAAAATCGGGGTTGGTGATGCTTCCTGAAGTTCCTTTATTGTACAGGATTGTTTTGGGTATCCTGGTTCTTTTTTCTTTTTTTCTCCTTTCAAGGTCAATGAAAAATTGTGCTGGGATTTTCGTGGGGATTGTGTTGAATCTGTATGTTGCTTTTGGTAAGATTGCCATTTTTACTATGTTTATTCTACCTATTCAAGAGCATGGGAGATCTATCCATTTTATGGTATCTTCTTTAATTTCTTTCTTTAAAGACACTAACTTCTTGTTATATATGAATTTCACTTGTTTGGTAAACTTAACGCACAATACTTTATGCTGTTTGTGGCTATTATAAAGGGTGATGTTCTCTGATTTCTTTCTCAGCCCCTTTGTCCTCTGTATATAGTAGGGCTACTGATTTTTTTTTAATTTATCTTGTATTTTGCATGTTTGCTGAAGGTGTTTATCAGCTATAGGAGTTCCCTAGTGGAATTTGTAGGGTTTCTTGTGTAAACTATAATATCATCTGCAAATAGTGAAAGTTTGACTTCTTTCTTTCCAATTTGGATCCCCTTGATCTCCTTTTGTTGTCTTATATGTTTTAGCTAGATTTTCAAGTACAATATTGAAGAGGTACTGAGAGGGCAGCCTTGTCTTATTCCTGATTTTAGAGTAATTGCCTTAAGAGTCTCTCCATTCAGTTTGATGTTGGCTGTTGCTTTACTCTATATTGCTTTTATTATGTTTAGGTATGTGCCTGTTATCCCTGATTTTCCCAAGACCTTTATCATGAAAGGGTGTTGAATTTTGTGTAAGGCTTTTTCAGCATCTAGTGAGATGGTCATGTGGTATTTTTTTTTCAGTTTGTTTATGTGGTAGATCACGTTAATAGATTTTCATATGTTAAACCATCTCTGCAACCCAGGGATGAAGCCTACTTGGTCATGGTGGATGATTTCTCTGACGTGTTCTTGGATTTAGTTTGCCAGTTTTTTATTGAGTATTTTTGCATCAATATTCATGAGGGATATTGGTCTGTAGTTTTCTTTATTAGTTTTGTCTTAGTGTGGCTTGGGTACCAAGGTGATTGTGGCCTCATAAAAAGAGTTTGTTAATGAACCTTCTGTTTCTATTGTGTGGATCAAGTTGAGGAGTATTGGAATTAGCTCTTCATTACGTTTCTGGTAGAATTCTGCACTGCCACCAAATGTCCCTGGGCTGTTGGTTTTGGTCAGGATGTTGTGGATAACTGCTTCTATTTCATTAGGGTTTATAGATCCATTTAAGTTGTTTATCTGTCTTGATTTATTTTTGTACGTGATAGTTATTCTGAAATTTTTCCATTTTCTTTGAGTTTTCATATTTTTTGGAGTACTGGTTTTCAAAGTATGAGTTGAAATTACCCTGGATTTCCTCAGTGTCCATTGTTATGTTCCTCCTTCCATTTCTGATTTTGTTAATTCACTTCTCTCTCTCTCTCTCTCTCTCTCTCTCTCTCTCTCTCTCTCTCTCTCTCTCTCTTTCTCTTCTTTTTGGAGAGTTTGGACAAAGGTTTTTCTATCTTGTTGATTTTCTCAAAAAAACAACTCTTTGTTGCATTGATTTTTTTTTTTTTTTTGTATTGTTTTCCTGGTTTCTACTATATTGATTTAAATTCTGAAATTGATAATTTCCTCACTTCTACTACTCCTGGGTGAGATTACTTTATTTTGTTCTAAGGCTTTCAGTTGTGCTGTTAATTCTCTAATGTGACTATCCTCTGTTTTCTTCATAAGGACACTTAGTGCAATGAACTTCCCTCAGAGCACTGCTTTTAAGGTGTCCCATGTGTTCAGGTATGTTGTGTCCTCATTCTCGCTGATTTTTAGGAAGTCCTTACTTTCTTTCTTTATTTTTCTTCTTTGACACAGACATGCCGCAATTGCACATTGTTCAGTTTCTATGAGTTTGTAGGGTTTCTGCAATTTGTGTTGTTGAATTTCAATTTTAAAGCATGGTGGTTTGATAAGGTATAGGGGATTATTCCTTTTTTTTTTTTTTTTTTTTTTTTTTTTGTATCTGTTGAGGTTTGTTATGCCACCTAGTATGTGGTTGATTTTAGAGAACCTTCCATGTGAAGCAGATAAGGTATATTCATTTGTGTTTGTATGGAATATTCTATAGATGTCTGTTAAACCCAATTGAGACATAACTTCTGTCAGTTCTTTTGTTCTTTATTTATTTTCTCCCTGGTGGACCTGTCTAACAGTGAGAGTGGGGTGTTGATGTCTCCTAGTATGAGTGTGTGAGGTTTTATGTGAGCTTTGAGTTTTAGTAATGTTTCTTTTACCAATGTGGGTGCCTTTGTATTTGGGGCATAGATGCTCAGAATTGAGATTTTGTGCTGATGGTTTTCTCCTGCAATGAATATGAAATGACCATCTTAATCTCTTTTGATTAATTTTGGTTTGATGTCTGACTTTTCAGATTTTAGGATAGCCACACGTGCTTGCTTCTTGCGCCCATTTGAATGGAAGATCTTTTCCGAGCACTTTACCTATGTCTGTCTTTGAAGCTTAGATTTGTTTCTTGTATGAAGCAGAAGTATGGATTCTGTCTTCATATCTATTCTGTTAGCCTGGTTTTTTTTTTTTTTTTTTTTTTTTTTTGTTTATAGGCGAGTTGAGGGAAAATACTGATGATTGATTTATAATGCTTGTTTATTTTAGATTTTGTGGTGGTGGTAGTATTGTGAATATATTTTCCCTGATTTATCCTTGGGTTCTGGAGAAGTTGGATTATCTATTGACTGTGTCTTTGTGAGCATAGTTAACTTCCTTTGGTTGGAGTTTTCCTTTCAGAACTTTCTGTAGGGCTGGTTTTGTAGATACATATTGTGAAAATCTGGCTTTTTCATTAAATATCTTGTTTTCTCCATCTGTCATGATTAAGAGTTTTGCTGAGTATAGTAGCCTGGACTGGCATCCGTGAATTCTCAGTACTTCTTGAACATCTACCCAGGACCTTCTGGCTTTGAGAGTTTCCATGGAGAAATCAGGTATAATTTTGTTAGTTTGCCTTAAATGTTACCTGGCCATTTACCTTCACTGCTATTAATATTCTTTATTCTGTATGTTATGTTTTTTGATTATTATGTGTCTAGTGGTCTTTTTTCCTTTGGTCTTTTCTGTTTGGTGTTTCATATGCTTCTTGTACTTTCATGGGCATGTCCTTCTTCAGATTAGCAAAGTTTTCTTCAATGATTTTGTTGAATATGATTTTTTGCACCTTTGAGCCTGGCTTCTTTGTTAAGTCTAGTTGTTGTAGGGTCCCTAGTTTCTGGTGGTATCATGCTTGTCTTTCTGTTGTTAGGTATTTTCTCATATTGCTTTCTGCATATTTCTTCTTCCAGTGGGTGTAGGTGGAGTCTCTCTCTAAGGTACTCTGTCGGTGGGCTTAGGTGGGTCAGAAGTTCTCTGTCTGTAGCTCTCGGTGGCCCAACCTCTTATTAGTTCTCTCCTCAGGATGGGCCCAGTGATGGGGTTCAATGATCATGCCCCAGTAGAGGACTGGCGATGGGGCTCAAAGACCCAGCATGCAGGGACTCAGTATGATTGCAGGGATAGATGGATCTCTTAGCTTTATTTTTTATTTTTAATTTGAAACAAGGTTCTTTTACATGTCAATTCCAGCTCCCTCACCCTCTTAATCTGTCCTCTCTCCCATACCAAACCCTGACCTATCTCCTTTCTGCTCCCCAGGGAGGATGATACATTTCATTGTGAGTCTTCAAAGTCTGTCATATCATTTGGGACAGGACCTAGACCTTCCTGCATGTGTCTATGTTGAGAAAGTTTCCCTGTATGTGGAATGGGCTCCCAAAGTCAATTCATAAATTGGGATAAATACTGATCCATTACTAGAGGCCCCATAGACTGCCTAGTCCTTCTAATTAATACCCACATTCAGTGAGTCTGGGTCAGCCCTATGAAGATTCCCAGCTATCAGACTTGGGGTGCATGATTTTACCCTTGTTCAGTTCACCTGAGTTTGTGGTTTGCTCCAGCCTGGTCTTGACTCCTTTGCTCATCACTCCATTTTCTCTGTAACTGGATTCCTGGAGTTCATCTAATGTTTATCTGTGGGTGTCTACTTCTGCTTCCATCAGCTACTAGATGAAGGCTCTAGGATGATATATATGGTAGTTGTTAATCTCAGTACTGTAGAAGGTCATTAAAGGTAGCCTCACCACTATTGCTTAGATTGTTAGTTAGGTTCCTCCTTGTAGATCTCTAGGTATTTCCCTAGTGCCAGATTTTTCCTTAAATCTATAATGGCTCCCTCTATTATGATATCTCTTTTCTTGTTCTCCTCTATTCTTTCCCTGTCTCAATCTTCCTGTTCCCTCAAGCCCACTTCTCCCATCTTCTTCTCCCCTTCTCTTTCTCCTAACTCCCTCTTCCCTCCTTCCATGCTCCTAATTTGTTTAAGAGATCTTGTCCCTTTTGTTTTCTCCAGAGGACTATATTTGTCTCTCTTAGGGTCCTCTTTTGCTGCTTTTTTGGTGGTGTACTTTGTAGGCTTGTAATCCTTTGCTCTATGTCTAAAATCCATACATGAGTGAGTATATACTGTGTCTTCTGTGTGATTAGTTTACTTCACTCAGAATGCTTTCTTCTAGTTCCATCTATTTCCCTGTGAATTTCAGGATTCCATTAGGTTTTTCTGCTGAGTAGTAATCCACTGTGTATATGTACCACATTTTCTCCATCCACTCTTCATTTGAGGGGCATCTAGGTTGCTTCCAGGTTCTGGCTATTGCAAATAATGCTTCTATGAAATAGTTGAATAGATGTCTTTGTTGTATGATTGAATGGCTATTGTAAAGTCTGAAGTTTCTCTGGTATCTTTCTCAGTCCACTTATCACCTGTATATCATAGGGTTACTGGTATTTTTGAGTTAATCTTGTATCCTGCCACTTTACTTAAGGTGTTTTTCAGCTGTTGGGGATCCCTGGTAGAATTTTTTTTTTGTCACTTATGTAAATGATCATATCAGCTGCAAATTGTAAAACTTTGACTTCTTCCTTTCCAATACTATCCCCTTTATCTCCTTTTGTTCTCTTATTGGCTAGCTAGTACTCTGGTAAATCTAAAGTCTTCTTGAGTCTTGAGATTCTAGCCTGGTCTCTAATAAAGCCTGCTACTTTTCTAGGGTACATAATAACTAGCCTGGTCACCAGTAGATCTGCTGGCACTATTATTTCAATTGGAATGGACAGTAACTGGGCCAATTGCATCTGCTGTTCCAGTTGGTGTGGACTGTGTCTGTTCTTATGGAGTCTGCTAGAGTTATGGGGAAAGATCCCTTATGTACTGTTGAGGACTGTTGTAACTGTTATGGTTTGTACCCCAGTTTTGTGTTGTGCCAGGGCCCGTAGGGATGTCTCTACTTCATCTTCACTTAATGGCAGAGAGTTCAAAACCCAGGGATATACATTAAGCTCTAGGTCAGCTTTAATTATCATGTAAGATTTTTGTATCAAATAATAATAGTAGTCATGATAGTAATGATAAAAAATGATGGCTGATCACAAAGTTTCTCTAGATCATAACATAATTTTGACCTACATTCTTATAGACACATGTATCTATAAATCAAGATAGAAGTGGGTTCTGATTGACATTGTTAAATGTTTTCTTTGGTCATGGAGTAGGAGACACTTTGGAAAGTGATTCTAGAGGAAAGAAACTTACTCTCGGAGACAATGTTTTGTTTTCTAAACTGTAATTTGAAAAGCATGGAAACAACAGATTGTAATGTTGCTTATACTAATAGAAAGGAATTAGAAAAGAATTAGTTTATTTACATTAATAATGAGTCAATGGTAATGACAATTCTGAATTACTAAATCTGTAAAAGTAGGATAATTTTATTTTTCTTAAGGGTGATGGATATAATTAAGTTCAGAATTCCAATTTGTATAGTTCACAACTCAAGCTTCATTTCACTACTGACATGCTTAAAAAATGAAAAAAGAAAAAGAAACTTCATGAGAACAAATATATTATCCAGTGTATAAATGTTAGTATTGATTTTGTAAATGTATACAACAGAAAAATGTCCTGCTAATGAAACTTGATGTTTAAAATAATTTAAAATTGAGAAGTGACAATGACAAATATAAACACATTTGATTTGCTGTTGCTTGAATGAATGCATCAACCCAAAATCCATCCCTTACCACAAAGGGAATAAGATAAAATGTATTCTTAAGTCAAATGTAAGTTAATTGGCCTGAGAAAATGTACTCAGCTTTTGGAAAGTACCATGATCTAAATGTAAGAACTTTGATGAAATTTTCATAGCTACAAAAGAAAATCATTAATCCATCATATTTCAAGTATTTTGGTGAAAACATTAGTTAAATGACTTACAGAAAAACAGGAAAATTTCAAAGGCTATAATCTAAGATATAATTATATATAATCTACAAATTCTGATTATAGGAAACAAATTACTATTATAAATAAAAAAGAAATTCTCTTTTTAGATGACATGGAAAACACCTTTTTAACATTTCATTTGTATTATTGAGATCTGCATATAACTTTGATATTCTGATCAAAATGATAATGGTATTTAGAGACCTAAGTGTGATAATTTAAGGTTATTTTGACACAGTTTACTCAAATGTATGAAGCTTTAATTTAAAAACTGATAAAACTCGGCTATAATTATTTACTAGCTATACATTTTTCGTGCTAAAACATAAATTTGAACGTCAAGGTATGTCTACTGGTACAATAATGATGTCACCAATATGAGGTTAAACAACCGTTTTTGGATTTCATGTTAAAGCCAATTCATAGAGGGAAGGAAGTTCAGACCCTGCACTCTCAACCTGATCAATGACCTAGTACAGGGGGAATTGTAGGTCCTGCAAGTGTACTTACTTTTTTTCTAAATGGACATAATATATACATTTATAACAAGAACCCTGGTGCCCTAAGCCATGGTCAAAGAAACTTCAATATGCTGTGTACAGTTAATGTCGAGATTTATAGCTGGTAAAGGAACTAGAACAAGTTACTGTTGAGTCTTCAGTTTTAAAGAGGGTACCAATAAAAGCCCTTACAAATTTCAGGAAACACCGTGAGAGAACTGATAGCAAGAATGTAAAAGCCAAGAGATGAATAAAAGGCCCCTGGAATGCCATCTTAAGGGAATGAAAAGATAATTGTATATGTGAACTCATAGCAAATATTATTGCTTGGACAAGACCTGTCCAAGACTGCGACTGTAAATTTTCATAGAATGGGAAGAGTCTCATGATGTCTGGAAGATCACATGGGTGATATTGATAGTAGAAGGCTTCAAGGTGAGGGACACTCCTTGACTTCTGTGGCATGACCACTGCTCAATTCCCATGTTCCAATGTATAGCTCCAAATCCATGCCCATACAGAGGCCTTGGATAATTCCATTGGGTCCAAACAAGAATGAATGAATGTGGGTGGGTATTTCGTCATTAAACAGAGCTTTGTTACTGATGGATATGTAGTGATTGTGATTAAATGTGATTAAATGCATGCATAAAAGGTTTAAATGAATAGTTAGTAAAACTCAAAATGGCAAATATTTTGTATTTTTAAAAATATAATTTATATGGATTCCAAAAAGATTTTGTGCAGCAGTTCAAGAAAAATGTCACATATAAACATATGCCACAAGCTGTGACTTTAATATAGATATTTAGATACCTAATATGGTGGTTTTTAAGATTCACTCTGGGTAGCAGTCAGCTGGTGATTTTTGCAATGAAAACTCTCACTCTGTGTCTAGGGTTGTTTTGTGCATTCTATTAGATCATCAGCAGTGGAGGAGTATTCCCCTTTCTCCACATCCTCTCCAGCATAAGTTGTCATTGGTGTTTATAATTTTAGCCATTTTGGCAGCAGTAAAATGTGATCTCAAAGTTGTTTTAATTTGCACTTCCCTGACAGCACTTTCTTACGTGTCTTTCAGTCTTTTTGATTTCTTTATTGAGAATTCTTTCTTCAGTTCTGTACCCCATTTTTTAATAGGGCTATTTTGTGTTTTGTTGACTAGTTTCTTGAGTTCTGTATATATATATATATATATATATATATATATATATATATATATTGGAGATCAGCACTTTGTCAGATGTAGGATGGTGAAAATCTTTTCCCAGTCTGTGTGTTTCCGTTTGGTCTTGTCGACTGTGTCCTTTGCCTTACAGAAGCTTTTAAGTTTGAGGAGGTCCCATTTATTAATTGTTGATCTCAGTGTCTGTGCTACTGAAGTTATGTTCAGGAAATGGTCTCCTGTACCAATTTATTCATGGGTACCTCCTACTTTCTCTTCTAAGAAGTTCAGTGTGGCTGGATTGATGTTGAGGTCTTTGATCCATTTGGACTTGAGTTTTGTGCATGGTGATAGACATGGGTCTATCTGCAGTCTTCTATACACCCTCATCCAATTGTGCCAGCACCATTTGTTGAAGATGCTTCCCCCCCCATTGTATTCTTTTAGCTGTTTTGTCAAAAATCAGTTATTCATATGTGTGTGGGATTACCATGATTTTCAATTTGATTCCATTGCTTTACCTGTCTATTTTTGTGCCAATACCAGGCTCTTTTCAGAACTATAGCTCTGTACTAGAGCTTAAAGTCAGGGATGGTGATGCCTCCTGAAGTTCTTTTATTGTATAGGGTTATTTTGGCTATCCTAGGTCTTTTGTTTTTGCATATAAAGTTGATTATTATCCTTTCAAGGTCATAACAGCATTATTTGTAATAGCAAGGAACTGGAAGTAACCTAGAGATGCCCCTCTACTGAAGAATGTATAAAGAAGATGTGGCACATCTACATAATGGAATACTACTCTGCAGAAAAAAATAATGGTATCTTGAAATTATCAGGCAAGTGGACGGAACTTGAAGAAACCATCCTGAATGAGATAAAACAGTCACAAAAAAGAAGAACATGGTATATACTCACTCATATATGGATTTTGGACCTAGAACAAAGGATTGCCAGCCTATAATTCACACCACCAGAGGAACTAGGATACTAGGTGTATTCTAAGAGATTTATATAAAGTCCCTCACACAAGGGGGAAGGGACAAGTCCACCAGAGCACAGAGGAAGTAGGGGGCATTGATAAAGACAGAAGTAGGAGAAAGAGAAGGGGAGGAGAGGAAAGCATGTGCAACCAGGGAGATTGAGCCAGGGTAGGAATAGAAGACAGAAAAGAGAGAGAGAGAGAGAGAGAGAGAGAGAGAGAGAGAGAGAGAGAGAGAGAGAGAGAAATAATAAAAGAGGGAGCCATTATTGGTTTGAAGAGAAAACTGAACCTAAAGAAAGGTCTAGAGACCTACAAGACTGTTGCAAACTAACAATTTGAGCAACAGTGGAAAGGCTACCATAAATGTCCTTCCTGGATAGTGAAATAAACAACTAATTTATCCACCATCATGGAGCCCTCATCTAGTACCTGTTGGAAACAGAAGCAAACACCCATAAATAAACACTGAGTTGAACTAGAATCCAGATGCAGAGGGAGAAGACAAGGCCAGTTTGCAAAAACACAGAGACAGCTGACCTGAACAAGGAGGAGCTACTGGACCCCAGAGCTTCAAATCCAGCATGGACTGGCTCATAGTCCCTGAATATGAGTCTCTGCTAGGACTGAGCAGTCTAAGGAACCTCAGACAGTGGAACCAGGATGTATTTCTTGTGTACAAAAGGACCTTGCAGACACATCCCCCATGGAGGGATACTGCCTTAACCTAAAGACAGGTGAGAATTCCTACACCCTACTTCAAATAACTTGACAGATTAACATGACTCCAACTGGATGGCATTGCCCTACATGTGGAATTGGGATGGGGGATAGGAGGGGAGGGTGGTCAGGGTGCATGTGAGGGGGGAGAGAGTATAAGAGGGAGGGAGGAAGGGAGGGAAGGAGGGAGGGAGAGCGAACTGGGATTGACATGTAAAAAAAAGATTGCTTTTTTTAAAGTATTATTTACATGGACATGATAGAGAAACATTTGCCTTCATAATGCCTACCAACAATAATACTCAGCCTTTTAAAATGTATCAATGGAAAATTCTTCCACAAAGGATATTAAACAGCCCCAGTTAGTGTCAATATTTTGTACATCAGCCACAGGAAATAATTTCTAAACACTTTCCTCAATCTATAATTTACCATTATATTTATGAAGTCTTACTAATTCGGCTCAGATACATTAGATACTTACTGATTCAGAGTCAGATACATTAAAAAAAAACTGGTGGAAGATGTCAAGAAAAGTTTGCCATACTTGGGATTATAAATTGCTCTGAAAAATATACAAAGAGGAGATTCTATATTTATTACCTAAGATATAAGATAGGTTCACAGAAAATTAACCACAGTAAGTACAAATCATGAGAGATCAATTATGAATGCAAATGAATTCAAAAAATTTCTGGGAGACATTAACTGGCTATGGCCCACATCTGGATTAACAATTCACAAGGAGATAAGTATTTAAATAGTCCTAGAAAATTATCAGCAGAGACCAAGAGATAATTGCTTATAGTAGAAAGGTAATAATAGGATGCACATATGGGTCACTTGAACACAGAGCTTAGTTGATTCCTGGGCATACTACATTATCCACATTCTCCTATAACAATTTTTATGCAAAGGTAAGATAATTTCTTAGAATATATAATTTTACCACCCACAGTAAAAAAAATTAAAAAATATTTGTGGAAAAGTTTTTTGAATGTTATATGAAATGAAAGTAGAGACTTCATCAATTAATATGAATAAACACAACAAAAATTGTGGTACATTTTATTAATGTTGAAATTATCTCTTTATGAGCATAAAATGAACACTGGCAAAGGGCTTGTAGTAATTTTTTTTAGAGATATTAGCAACAAATATACCCAAAGCAAGAAACTTTAGTTTATAAAGAGAATTAACTGAAATCTTCCTCACATTGTAAGGGAAACACTAAATTATGGAGTCCCTAATTCTATATTTATGCAAAAAAATCAGGAAAGCCATGTTGGAAGTCAGGAAAAACATGTAAAATGGTTCAAAGCCCTTATTATTATGAAATATTTGTATGGTATTATTAGATTTTTCTAGAACCTTTTAATATTGTTACTTATTCTAAGCATGCAGATAGTTGTTGTACCTATTAAATCACTGACCTTCTTCTAGATTATTCAGAGTTAACTTTATTCAACTACAACAAGTAAACATCATATATATATATATATATATATATATATATACACACACACATATATATGAATACACATAAACATATATATATATATACATACATATATATATATATTCACACACACACACATATATAGTGGAATTAATAATCACATAGTCTATTAACTAATTCTAGAAATATGCTTCATCTAGTTTCTTGTTTGTGATTTCAGGCTTGAGTCTGAATTCAGTATTCTCAAAATATTTAGTAGATTATGGTCCTACAATTTCTCTTAGATATACTCTATATGACATTTAAATGTTTACACTTTCTGCAGTGACCCATGCCCATTCCTAAGAGTGACCCTTGAAGTATCGAAATGATTTTTGTGACCCACAACTATGAATGTACCTGCATTGTCGTAAAGACACTAAGGTTATAAAGACCACCAAAAGATCAGCTTTGAATCATAAATTACTCAGCACAATTTCAAAGCAGGCACCTAAAATGGTTCAGCTTCATATTCTCTTCCAGCCAGAATTTCAGATAAGCCTTGCACACTGAGATGGGACAATAGCTAGCTTTCTCAGGAATTGAAATGTTTCTAAATTTTTTTTCAGGATCCCATAAAGATGCTATCAGTCCCAGGCATCAGACAGTAATTTATTTATTTATTTATTTATTTATTTATTTATAACCAAGTCCATTGAAATGTAAACAAACATTTATAGACAATATTTGGGAATATGGGCATCGTTCTTTCCAAACTACTTCCTGCTGGTAAGGGGCACTGTCATAGAGGATTCAAAGAAGATGCAGAAATCCTGGCTGATGTCTTTCAGGCAGTAATTTTAAGAACATGATGCCTTCATTCACAAAAGATAAGGTGCGTGAGTTTTGTTTGTTTGTCATTATTTAGAAGTGTTGGTTTCAAGTCATTATTGGTCATGTTGAGGGAAGGAACTATGAAAAGGAAATTAGAGTCTCATTCTGAGAAGACAATGGAGGATATAGAAATGACAGAATAAATGGGTAGATTCTTGAGTCGATGTTCAAACTAAAGAAGCAACAATTAGTCTAAAATATTTTACATTAATATGGAATTTTGTATATTGATAAAAATGTGAGGCTATTTTTGTTACGCTGTATATATGTTACTATTTTTGTTTAAGATATTTTTGTATATTGATACAAATTTGAGGTTAATTTGTTTATCTGTAAATATGTTGTTATGAGCAGTTTTTCCCAGCTAGTATGGACACACTGTCGCATCATCCCCAAATAACATGCAGAGACGCTGTATTAGATGTAAAGCTGTTGGTCAGTTACTAGTTTCTTATCAGCTAGCCCTGTCTTAAATATTAACCCATTTCTATTAATCTAAGTATTTCCAGCTGGTCTCGTTTGCTGGAGAGAGGCCCTGGCATTCTTCTCTCACTGTCCTCCATCTTGAATCTCCTCCCTACTCCTTCCAGAATCCTCCTTGTCTCCTAGTCCCACCTGTTTTGCTTTCCTATTGGCGACAGTGCTTTATTCATTAACCAATATGAGAAACATATGTGTAGAATGACATCTTCCATCATCTCTTTTCTGTCTTAATAAAAGGAATGGTTTTATCCTTAATATATCAAAATACATAACAAAACAGTTATCAAATAAGAAACACAGGTAACAATATTTAATTCATTAACATTTAGCAAGATTTAAAGAAAATATTTTATCATATATCCTATCTTTGTGAGTCTAAATTCTTATATGTAAATTATCTTGAATTCTAACTAAGGTAAACTATAACTATATCTATCTTCAAGTCCTTTAAAGACCACAGATGGATAATATATACTCTAGAAATGACAGAGACAACTACTGCCTGGTCACTCTCCCAAAGTTCTTCTGTAATGTTCCATCTTTAGCCTACAGGCCATGTTGTGTCTGGCAGACTCCTCAGCAAAGCAGGAAACTAAACTGTCCACCTGTATTGGCAGTTTGCCAGTCATTTTTCTCTGTGTCTTGCAGTATGTCTGGCAGACACTTCTATGAAGCAGGAACCCTGTAGCAATGTCCATCTTGTATCAGCAGTCACATTTCTGTAGGTCCTGCATGTCCAGTTTATACCTCATAAAGTTCAACAGTCCAGACAAGAGCAATATCTTGCTCAAATGACTAGTCTTGCCATATTGGAGGCAAACTCCATAATGAGTTTTTTTTAATGTCTGTATTCCTTTCTGACAAAGGTGGTGTTTCCAGGAGCAGTTATGTCTCATGTTAAGAAAAAGCATAAACCATTTCAAATGCCATATTCTGTACGTCTTTGAGAAGTTTGAAGAATGCCTATTCATCTCAAATACATCTCTGTATATCTAGAAATCCTAACAAACTTAACCCTAAGTTTTGGCTATCATAGGTAATGGTATATAATCTATAATGAATTATAGGTTTTTAAAATAGCTAAATACAATACTTTAACAAGAGGAGAAATATATATACCACAAAATTGACCTTAAATTGTATCAATAAATGAAAATCCATTTCAAAACAAAGAATTCATATCTATACCATAATTCTCATTTTACCTTTAAAGAGATTGGTTGTGGACTTAACCCTGTTTAAATGAAAACAAATATTTATAGAAAATATTTGGGAATTTTGGCATCATTCTTTCCAAACTGCTTCCTGCTTGTAGGGGGCACTGTCATGGAGATCCTAAGAAGATGTAGAAATCCTGACTGTAGTGGTCTTCAAGTCTGCCAGGTCCAAGATGTTTTGAATGTTGGATCACCTGGGATGCTCTTTCAGGGGTCTGGCTTGATCAAACCATATTAGTCTGGAAGGAATCCACAGCATTTCATTTCCTGTGGAAACAAAAATAGAAAACCTTTTCCCCAGCAACCTGTCCTTGAACTTAAATTTAGAAGTCAAAGCATTTTTTTTAAAATATATAAATTGAATTAGTTCAGAGAGAGGCTAGGATCTCTGTTCTCTCAAGTCTCTAATGTTAACTCCTCCCTACTTCTTCCTCTCTCCTCCTAGTCTCCTAGTCCTGCATATTTTGCTTTCCTATTTGTCAACAGTGCTTTATTCATTAACCAATAAGGGTAATACATTTACAGAATGACATCTCCCATTGATATGTTCCTATTATTGTTTAATATATTTTTTGTATATTGATGAAAAGTTGAGGTTATTTTTGTTATACTGTATTATGTGCTTATACTTCTCATTGAATATACTATAATTATACAGCTCATTAAAAATGTAGTACAAAGTTCTATTCTTTGAAAGCTACTAAGGATAATAAGGAGATACAGTTTACTAGTTAGGAATGTATAATAATCAAAGTTAAAGTAATATTAGGAATGTTTTTAATATCAAAAAGAGAGAAATATTTTAAGTAGTCAGATGGTCTTCACACAGTTCAGAAACCTACAGAATATGGCATATAATGTGTTTTAATATCGTAAGGCCTTTTGTAACAGAAAGGCATGCCTGTTCCTTGTATCACTACTTACTTCAAAACAGGGTGGCAGGCACTTAAAAACATCCATATGGAGTTTGTCTCACTGTGGGCCAAAAAAAACTGCCATTGTCTGTTGTTCAAATTGGACATGCAGGCCAAAAATAAGACAGACAGCTCCTAAACTTTGCCAAGACAAGGTAGCACTTTAAACATTACTGCTTAACAGAAAATCTGAGAGGGCATTTTTGGCACACAAATTTATTCCCATCACTTGGGGGGCAGAGGCAGGCAGATCTCTGTAAGTTTGAGGTCAGACTGATCTACAGAGCTAGTTCCAGGACAGGCTCTAAAGCAATACAGAGAAACCATGTCTTGAAGAAAAAAAGTAAAAGAAAAATAGAAAATCTTTCAGATATAGGCCTGTAAGCCAAAGATGAATTCCCTGATTATTCAGACGAACCTCAGGGTGCTGTCCAGGCAACCAGGTAGATGTCACTGTTGTTTCTTAGTTTTGGAAGTTGGTTGCTCTACACTTTCTATTTAATCAGGTATTATATATTTCTCAGATATGTGACAGAGTTGAAGATTAGATAGTTGTAGTTGCAGTTTTCCTTACTTTTGGTAGAAGGTAAATCAGGTACAAAAATTTGGACTCACCAAAATGGAATAGATAATGGAATATTTTCTTTCAATTTACCAATACCAGTGGACTGGCATGGTGAATGTATTTCTCTCTTGATAATTGTTCTTATTTTATGTCGTTTTACTATGTTAGAGTTAAAACCCTTCCTTTTTTTTTTTTTTTTTTTTTTTTTTGGAGACAAATGGAGGGAAATGTGGGAGAATTTTTCACTATGCCACTCTGCGGTGCCAATTAAACCACCTTGAATCAAAGATGGAGTCAATAATTGGTTGACTGGGATTAGCCATAGAGTTGTTGGTGAAAGGCAAAGTTAGCAATGGGAAGAGAGAAGGGGGAGCTGAGGGGGAGTTCTAGAGGTTTTTGAATGTGATAAAATGGAGAGTAGTGTCAGCTGATCACCGTTCCACTGTTCCTTGGATTTATCAGGGTTTTATCTCAATTTCTGACTTCTGAGATATTTAAAAATACTAGCACAATGTAGATAAATGCTACAATTAATGAAATGATCAACAGATAGAATGAAAAGAAATTTTGTTTATAAAGAAAAAGTAACTTAGAGCTTAAAACCACAGAACAGAAAGGGTAATCTTATGAGCACCATAATAGGGAAGGAAAAATTGAGTTGTATAGGGGTTAGTTATATTATTATAGTGGTTGATTAGTTATGCTATCTTGTGTGATGTGTTTTATTTGTATCTTATTTTGTTCTAAACAAGGCCTTGAAATTACATTGATAGGTAATCAACTAAAATTGTATAGAGGTAGTGGTTGCAACTGAGTCAAGCATGATAAGGACTTTTCCTTATGCATTTTTGATTGTCATAAAGTGTCAGACAGAGGGACTATACATCACTGAATGTTGTTTTTTATTGAAAATGGTTTGGAAAACCCAAGAGTATACTCTTGAAGTATGAGTCCCTTTTTATTTGGTAGTGTGAGGATTATGGGTTCGTCTTATTATGTGTCATACTAAGGTGAAATATGATAATAAGGGAAATGGACAATGCTTCAAATCATGAATCTGTTGGTGACTGTCAGAATGACCATAAACTTGTTAAAGTAATTGAAAGAAGTGATTCATTAAAAACATAGATTTTTTTCTGAATAATAAAATTAAATATAAAAGAGAGATAACTTTTCCGATAAAGCATAGAATGGCCAAAAACATTCCATATATGTTAAAGAATTATTTTTATTTGAAGACACTGAATAATTCAACAAATGAAATTGATTTCTATGCAATTGTAGTGAATTCCACAACATCTTTCTAAACAGTGATGTTCACAAGCACATAGTTATAGGATATAATTTTTGGAATGCACCTGGCTGACAGATATACATGGACTATTGTGTTAATTGTTGTTCTAGGGATAAAAAAGAAAACACCTAATAAAACCAGTTAAATACCCAAAGAAAGACCAAAGTAATTCCACCATAGTCCAACATAATGAACAAATGGCTTATTGTGATTATTTACTTAACGTCCATGGAGAAGACAGCCATCTATAGCACAAAATGTGCCCATTCAGCACAGGTGCAGTCCTATATCTCTAGTTTCTCATGTAGTTTGCATGTCATTTTACAAATTAGAGAACTTTCTTCATGCACCCAGGATAGTCAAAGAGAATTCTTACTTACCTCAGAAATTATTTAACGCTTCTGTAATTTGAATAGAAGAAATTGAATTTGTATTTCTATTTTTTTTAACTCTTTAAAACAGTGGTTCTCAACTTTGCTAATACTACAGAACTTTAGTACAGTTCCTGGTGTTGTGGTAACCCTCAAACATAAAATTTTTTTATAGTTCTATTCATTTGTCTGCAAATTTCTTGTTATTGCTTTTTACAACTGAGTAATAATCCATTGTATATATATACTACATTTTCTTTTCCATTCTTCAGTTGAGGACATCTATGTTGTTTCTACATTCTGACTATTATGCATAATGCTTCTGAGAGTGTAGCTGAACAAGTATCCTTAATAGTATGATTGATCATCCTTGGGTATATCCTGAAGTGTGGCATTTCTGGGTCTTGAGGAATGCTTTTGTAGGCCAGATATATTATGACTTTGAGTTTCTTGAAAAAATTGGATCATATATTTAAAAATAGTTATTTATTTTAAGTCATGTCATTGTATGTTGTTCAGTTGGTAATACATATAAGGATGACATCAAAAGCCATAAAAGATCATTTGGGCTAGGGTTATGGGAAATTCTGCATATAGTCTAATGTGAGCACTGGAAACAAATCCTGTCTTTTAAGCAAGGTTAGTATAAACTTGTAAGAACTGAGTCATTACTATAAGAGTCTGGACAGTAGACATCTGTGCAATGTTGTAAGTGTTAAGGCTTTAGGGGTTATAGAGATTTATTAAGTGCATTTGACATCATGTAATGAACATGAGTCTTTAAAACATCTGATATATTACACATAACTGTAATGGATTTGGGTAGCAAGAAGGCAAGACACAGATTTGAGAAATTTATAATTAATTTAGTTATTGGGAAAATATTACCACATTCTTCATGATGTATCACAATGTATTATTAGCAGGTGAGTAATCTGGTAATTAAATGAAGCAATTATTATAACACTAGCTATCATTTTTTTATATTTATTTGTTTTATTTAACCAAGTCCATTTAAATGAAAATAAACATTTATAGACCATCTTTGGGAATTTGGGCATCATTTTTCCCAAACTACTTCCTGTTGGTTAGGGGTGCTGTCATGGGGGATTATAAGAAGATGCAGGAATCCCGGCTGTAGTCTGTAAGACTGCTTTGTCCAGCTGTTTTGAATGTAGGATCACCTGGTACTCTGTGTCAGATGATCTGGCTTAATCAAACCACATTAATCTGGAAGGAATCCACAGCTTTTCATTTTCTGTGGAAACAAAAATAGAAATCCTTTGCCCCAGTAACTCGTCCTTGAACTTAAATTTTGGTGTCAAAGAATTTTTTTATTTATTATTTTACAGATCGATACCAGTTCCCTCTCCCTCCTTCCCTCCCTCCCTCATTCCCTACATCTCTTCCTCCCTCCCTTCCTTCCTCTTTCCCTTGATCCCAGTACCCTCTTCCTTCCTCCCTCCTTCCCCCAGTCCTCCCTCCCTCCTTCCCTCCCTTTTACCCTCTCTGCCCTCTCACATGCACCCTAACAACCCTCCCCTCCCATCCCCCCACCCCAAATCCATATGTAGGGGAATGCCATCCATTTCTGATTTGTTAATTTTCATGTTCTCTCTCTGCTTTTTCGTTAATTTGGATAAAGGTTTGTCTATCTTGTTGATTTTCTCAAAAAACCAACTCTTTGTTGCATTGATTTTTTGTATTGTTTTCCTGGTTTCTATTTTGTTGATTTCAGCCCTCAAGTTGATTATTTCCTGATGTCTACTCCTACAGGGTGAGTTCACTTCTCTATGTTTTCTAAGGCTTTCAATTGCACTGTTAATTCTCTTATGTGACTATCCACTGTTTTCTTCATATAGGAACTTAGTGCAATGAACTTCCTTCGTAGCACTTCATTCAAGGTGTCCCATAAGTTCAGGTATATTGTGTCCTCATTTTCGTTGAATATTAGAATGTCCTTAATTTCTTTCTTTATTTTTTATTTGACCCAGGTGTGGTACAATTGCACAATGTTGTGTTTCCATGAGTTTGCAGGTTTTCTGCTATTTGTATTGTTGCTGAATTCCAATTTTAAAGCATGGTGTTCAGATAAGGTACAGAGGTCTATTCCAATTCTCTTGTATCTGTTTAGGTTTGCTATGCTACCTAGAATGTGGTCGATTTTAGAGAATGTTCCATGTGGAGCAGAGAAGAAGGTATATTCTTTTGGGTTTAGATGGAATGTTCTATACATGTCTTGTTAATCCCAGTTGAGACATAACTTCTGTTAGTTCTTTTGTTTCTTTGCTGAGTTTCTGATTTGTGGTTCTATCTAGTGTTGAGAGTGGTGTATTGAAGTCTCCCACTATTAGTGTGTGAGGTTTTATATGAGCTTTGAGTTTTAGTAGTGTTTCTTTTACGAATGTGGGTGCCTTTGTATTAGGGGCATAGATGTTCAGAACTGAGACTTTGTGTTGATGGATTTCTCCTGCAATGAATACGAAATAACCGTCTTCATCTCTTTTGATTAATTTTGGTTTGAAGTCTAACTTGTTAGATATTAGGGTAGCCATGCCTGTTTGCTTCTTGGTTCCATTTGATTGGAAAATCTTTTCCCAACCCTTTACCCTGAGGTAATGTCTATCTTTGAAGCTAAGATGTGTTTCTTGTATGAACCAGAAGGATGGATTCTGTCTTTGTATCCATTCTGTTAACCTGTGTCTTTTTATAGGTGAGTTAAGACCATTAATGTTGAGGGTAAGTAAGGACAATTGATTGTTGATGCTTGTTTGTTGTAGGTTTGTTGTTGGCAGTGGTGTTGTGAATATATTAGCTCTGCTTTACGCTAGGCTTCTGGTGTAGTTGGATTATCTGTTACCTACATTTTTTATGGGCATAGTTACCTTCTTTGGGTTGGAGTTTTCCTTCCAATACTTTCTGTAGGGCTGGATTTGTAGATACGTATTGGGAAAATCTGGTTTTGTCATTAAATATCTTGTTCTCTCCATCTATAGTGATTGAGAGTTTTGGTGGGTATAGTAGCCTGGGCTGGCATCCATGTTCTCTTAATACTTGTAGAACATCTGTACAGGACCTTCTGTCCTTGAGGGTTTCCATGGAGAAGTCAGGTGTAATTTTGATAGGTCTGTCTTTATATGTTACCTGTCCTTTTTCCTTCGCTGCTCTTAATATTCTTTCTTTATTCTGTATGCTAGGTGTTTTGATTATTATATGTTGAGGTGTCTTTTTTCTTTGTTCCAGACTATTTGGGGTTCGGTATGCTTCTTGTACTTTCATGGGCATGTCCTTCTTCAGATTTGGAAAGTTTTCCTCAGTGATTTTGTTGAATATGTGTTCAGCACCTTTAAGCTGGGCTTCCTTACCTTTCTCTATGCCCATTATTCTTAGGTTTGGCCTTTCATGGTGTCCCACATTTCCTGGATGTTTTGTGTTAAGGATTTGTTTGATTTATGATTTTCTTCGGTCGATGAAAATATTTCATATTGTTTATCCTCTGCGCCTGATATTCTCTCTTTCATCTCTTGAATTTTGTTGGTTATGCTTGTGTCTATAGTTCCCGATTTTTTGCCCAGTTTTTCTATTTCCAGCATTTCTTCAGATTGTGTTGCCTTTATTTTCTCTATTTCAGTTTTCAAGTCTTGAAACATTTCCTCCACATGCTTAACTTTTTTTTTTTTTTTTCTTTTTTGGCTTTCTGTACTTTCTTTGCTTTCCTTAAGGAATTTGTTCATTTCTTCCACTTTTTTGTTTGTTTTTTCCTCCATTTCTTTAAGGGATTTTCTCACATCTTCTTTGAGGGTGTCTATCACTTTTATTAGGGTAATTTTTAAGTTGTTCCCTTCTGCTTCCTCTGTTTTGTTGTTGTGTTCCGTTCTAGTTGGTGTAGATTCCCTAGATTCTGGTGGTGTCATTCTTGTCTTTCTCTTGTTAGGTGTTTTCTTTTTTTTTTTTTTTTCTTTTTTTTTTTCCCACTGGTAAAAAATGTAAAAGGAATTTATTTATTTATTTTTTCTTTTTTCTTTTGGTTTTTCCAGACAGGGTTTCTGTCCTGGAACAGCTAGTAGCTCTGTAGACCAGGCTGGCCTCGAACTCATAGAGATCCACCTGCCTCTGCCTACCAAATGCTGGGAGTAAAGGCATGTGCCACCAACCCCTGGCTGTGAAAGAAATCTCTTAATGCAAGGCTTGCAGTGTAGGAGGACAATAAGGACACTTTAGATGTTTTATTTATCATTTAGGGGGATAAATAAAAACATGTTTGTTACAGGTCTTTTGTTTGATTTTCAAGACATGGTTTCTCTGTGATTCCCAAACAGTCCTGGAGATCATTTTGTAGACCAAGCTGGTCTCAAAAATCAAATAACTGCCTCTGGCTCCCAAGTGCTGTGACTAAAGGCTTGTGCTATCCCCTCCACGGTTAGTTAGTGTTCTTTATAACTTTTAATAGTTCAAATATTTTGTAAGTAACAAAGGAAATAATAGCATACAGGAAAGGTAGTAGTGCCTAATAATAATTATAATCATAATCTGCAGAATAACTGATAATACTGCATCTGTTGGGCTAGCATGACATTTCATGTTAAGAGCACTTCCTATTCTTTTATTTTATATAGCAAAGTCCAATTAAATGAAAACAAACATTTATACACAATATTTGGGAATTTGGGCATCTTTCTTTCCAAACTACTTCTTGCTGGTAAGGGGCGATGTCTTGGGGGGATTCGAAGAAGATTCAGATATCCTGGCTGTAATCTGTAGGGCTGTTTTGTCCAGCTGTTTTGAATGTAGGATTAGCTTGTACTCTGTTTCAGGCGGTCTGGCGTGATCAAACCACATTAGTCTGGAAGGAATCCACAGCTTTTCATTTTCTGTGGAAACAAAAATAGAAATCCTTTTCCCCAGTAACTTGTCCTTCAACTTAAATTTTGGAGTCAAAGCATTTTTTTAAATTTAATTTATTATTTTACATGTCGATCCCAGTACCCTCTCCCTTCCTCCCTCCCTTCCCCAGTCCTCCCTCCCTCCTTCCCTCCCTTTTACCCTCTCTGCCCTCTCACATGCACTCTAAACACCCTCCCCTCCCATCCCCCCACCCCAATTCCTTATGTAGAGGAATGCCATCCAGTTGGGGTCATGTAGATCTGACAGGTCCTGTGAAGAAGAAACAAGTCAACAAAACACCAAATAACCCTATTAAAAAAATGGGGTACAAAACTGAAGAAAGAATTCTCAATGGAGGAAATCAAAAAGGTTGAAAGACACTTAAGAAAATGCTTCACATCCTTAGCTATCAGGGAAATGCAAATCAAAACTACTTTGAGATACCATGTTACTCCTGCCAAAATGGCTAAAATTAGAAAAACCTGTGATGACTTATGTTGGAGAGGCTGTGGAGAATGTGGAAACTCATACAGCCATTTTGGAGATCAGTATGGCAGTTCCTCAGAAAAATGGGAATTAGTTTAACACAGGACCCGGCAATCCCCCTCTTAGGCATATACCCAAAGGATTCACATCCATGCAACAAAGACATCTGTTCAACTATGTTCATAGCAGCACTATTTGTAATAGCAAGAACCTGGAAGTAACCTAGATGCTCCTTTGTGCAGAGTTGCTCCGAGAAGTCTTTGAAGTAGGGTGGACTGCTGGCTCCACCCTCTGTTCCAGTGCTCAATCAGGGCTGAGTGGCAAGACAGTGAGCGGGGTATGGCACAGGGTAGGGTGGGCAGGCTAGTAGTTGGGTTTGGTGGGGGTGTATCAGACCTCCAAGGGTGCTCTCGATGGGGACAGGACACAGGAGCAGTAGGATCAGGGGCCAACCCAAGGAGTTCGGGGGGGGGGGAAGGGTTTGTTGGGGAGAGGTGGCCTGTATTGGGCCCAGCCACACCTCTAGCCAATGGCTGTTGGAAGAGGACAAAGGCTGAGCTGAAACTTGGGAAGGTTTTGCAGGATAGTTGGATCTCCCTGGAAACTAGGACTCTCTAGCTCAGGCCTCTTTCTTTAGCAGAGGCCCTGCTTTGTAGGTCCAACACTAGCTATCTTAAGACATGTAGTCTTCATGAGACTCCATAAAGGTTCTGCTTTGGCAACTCCAAGGGAGTAGCCATGTGCCTTAGTTAAAAAAAAAAGAAAAAAAAAGAATGGAAAAACAAACAAAAAACAGAAAACAAAACAAACAAACAAAAAAAACCAGTTTGATTTAGTGAGATTTCAAATGAATGGACATACAACAACATAAACAAGGAATTATATTTACTCTTCAGATTTTATTTGTACTGTCATGATAAGAAATCATTACAGTTTAGGATGTAAGAACTTTGAGTTTTCACAAAATACTCTAGATATAGTGATATGTTATCATTTATATATTTCTAAATGGATCTATATATACTATTTTCTTTTCAGATAAGCCAGTGCTACTCTGAACTCTAATGTATGTGAAGAAATTTCTTTTCTCTAGTTGATCTTCTGGAACACACACACACACACACACACACACACACACACACACACATATATATATATATATATATATATATATAAAATTTCCCATTAACATTTTCAAATTTTAAAATAGAACATTTAAAACAATTTTTAAAATATAGATTGGAGGAAATCGAAACAGGTATTATTAATATAATTTAACAATGATTTACTCACATTTATTTTCCTATCAATTTTCTTTTTGTATTTCCCTAGACTAATTATGGCAATATAGGCTGGCAAAGATCCTGTATCTTAGCTCTCTATGACATTCTTCCTACACAAACATACAGTTCCTTTGTAGGTTGTTCAAATAGGATCTATCCTTATAATATTTTATTAAAGCTGTGATTCTATAATGCCATCCCCAGATATGTCTCTCCTGTACATTTTTTACTGTGAATTTTGTGAAAGCCCCTAAGCTCAAGCAATCAAGTGACCAGTCTCTAACCCAAAAACTTTAATTGTCCTAAAACATTCCATATAAAGAATTTTTCTGTTGTTTATTAGAATACTTATATATGATTATCTCTGAGTTGTCTAGTACAGAATAAATTTTACCAATAATTTCTTTATTACTCTTTATTATATAGAAAGTGTAGCACAGTAACCCACCCACACACACACATATACACAGAGAGAGAGATAGAGAGAGATAAAGAGAGAGAGAGACAGAAGGAGAGTTGAGAGATATATAATGATTTGTCCTTCAAAAAGTTAAGTAAATAATTTTGACCTAGTAATCAACAATAAAGTTTGAAATTAAAACAGTTGCTTCAGAGCAATAATATTAATGTTGTATTTTATGCAATACGAAATAATAAAAACCAATTCTCAAGAAAAAGATGAAATGCTTTGTCTGATACTTTAATGGGTAGCTTTTTCTTTGGAAATATTGACAAGAACTCCAGTTTAAATAGAAAAAGAACATAGGAAGGACCTACAATTATTGAATAATCTAGCTCACACTCTGTCTCAGTTCTGACATCATAGAGTATTAGCAGTGTCAAAGTAATTGCAGTGGACAATGATTAGAGAGGCAATCCCTATTTATTCTAAAGGAAAATACTATCAGCATAAGCAGATAATTAAACTGGAAACAGTAAGTTCATCCTTTCTTCAGTCTGGAAGGGAGATCTACCTTGGGATAGACACCAAGAGTGGGGCAACAATTTGTCTCAAAGTTAAGCAGAATCAAACACAAACAAAATGGTGGAAGATATGTTAAGTTTTTTTCCTGCCCTTAGCTATCCTTGGAGCTTTTACAATGAGTTTGGGTAAAGTGGCATTTAAGTGCCTTTTACTATTTTATGATTAATGTTGAAAACTTATTTTTATTTTTAAATATATGTACATATAAACATATATATATTATATTTATTTTACATATTGACTCAAGTTCCCTCTTCCTCCCTCCCAAGCCCCCCAAACTCCCCATCCCATCCCCCCAACTCCACAGGGATGCCTTCCAGGAGGGATCATCAAAATGTGTCAAGTCATTTGGAGTAGGGTGTAGGCCCTCCTTCCTGCCTCTCAGCTAAGGGAGTAACCCCCCACGGGGTATTTGCTACCAAAGTCCTTCCATGCACCAGGGATATATCCTGGTTCCACTGTCAGAAGTCCCTGAAAACCTTTAAGGAGAGTTGACCATAATGTTCATTAAATGGGACCAACTTCTGTTACCCAAACTCATAGCTATCTTACACAAAAGCAATGATTAAGCTACAAGAATAAATGAAACTCTTAAATTTTACTTTTATGCTTGTTGTATTTTATTTTTCATCCTTTAATCCATTTGTTTATGCTTACTGATACATGTTAATAGTAAATGATATATAAGTAATAAAATCCTTTGAAGCATGTGTAAATTAGGTAATTATCACACTCAGGATAGCCTAGTCTAGTTCTATTTCCCTGAAATTTCAAAATGCTATTTTTTTTTTAGCACCTAGTAATACTCCAGTGTATAAACATACCATATTTTCCTTATCCATTCTTTGGCTGAGGGGCATCTAGACTGATTGCAGTTTCTTACTAATACAAGTAATGCTGATATGAATGTAGTGGAATAAATGTTCTTGGAGTGTGAGTGTGCATCTTTTGGGTATATTACCAAAAGTGGTATTGCTAGGTCTTGAGGTAAATTGATTGCCAATTTTCCTGGAAACTGACATACCAACTCTGAAAGTGGTTATACAAGTTTGCATGGCCACCAGCAATGGAGGAGTGTTCCCCTTTCTCCACATCCTCTCATCAGTGTTTAGTTTTTTGTTTGTTTTTTTTTTTATTTTATGTTGGCCATTATGACAGGTATAAAGTGGTATCTCAGAGTTGTTTTGATTAGCAGTACTCTGATGCCTAAGAAAGCTGAGCATTTCTTTTGGCCATCAGATTCTTCTGCTTAGAGTTCACTATTTGCTGATGATATAATAATATACATGAGTGACCACAAAAATCCTACCAGAAAATTACTACAACTGATAAGCACCTTCAAGAATGTGGCAGAATGCAAGAATAACTCAAAAAAAATATTAGCTTTCCTATGTACATGTGATAGAAGTGCTGTGAAAGAAACAAGAGAAACAACACCCTTTGCAATAGCCACAAACAACATAAAATATCTTGCCGTAATTCTAACCTAACAAGTAAAATATGTGTATGGCAAGAATTTTAAGTCTTTGAAAAAAAATTGAAGAAGATATCAGAAAAACGGAAAAATCCCCCATGCTCTTGGATAGGTAGGATTAACAAAAAAAAAAAAAAAAAAAAAAAAAAAAATACTGGAAATCTTATGAAACACAGTCTACAGATTCAATGTACTACCCTTCAAAATCCCATCAATATTCTTCACAGACATTGAAAGCACAATACTAAACTTCATATGAAAAAGCAAGCAAACAAATCCAGTATAGCTAAAACAATCCTGTACAATAAAAGAACTTCTAGAGGCATCACTGTCCCTGATTTCAAAGTCTATTATACAGCTATAGTAATGAAAACAGCTTTCTATTGGCATAAAACATAAGTTAAACAATGGAATCGAATCAAAGATTCTAATATCAGTCCCCACACTTATGTACAAATTTCATAAAAATTAATCAACTTTTGTTCCCAGAATGAAACCAAGCCTCCCTGCAGTCATTCATAAAAGCAGGTTTCTCAGGTCACCCCTAGCCGCCTTTCAGTCATTTGAGTAAGCATGAGAAATTCACGTAACTTTAATGAGTCTTAAATACATATCTCTTCTAAAAATAAGATAACTATAAACTTGAGGAAAATAATTCCTTAAAAGATAAAATTAAACACTTATAGGGATATAGGGACATATAGAAAAAAGTAAAAGATAAGTCATAAATCTCTTTGGTGCCAAGATATGCATGGATAGTTATTTTTTTTAGTTGAAACTCTCAGTTCCTTTAGAAATAAAAACACATGTTGGAAGGAAAAGTACATGTAGAAAATGCCAGGAATAATGGAAACTCAGTCCCATCAGTTAAAGAGATAAGTAATCATTACTATTTTGAGAATTTACAACTGTTTTGTACATAAAAGTGATACATAGGTTATTTAGAAATGAATTGTACTTAAATAATATCCTAGGTACAGTATCATACATTCATCTAATCACAAAATATAATAGTATAATATTGATCAGCCTTAACAAGAAGCTAGTCACCTAACACTAAATAATCCAATTAAAAAGGGGGATACAGAACTGAATAGAGAATTCTCAATAAAAGAATCCAAATGGCTGTAATACACTTAAGAAAGTGCTCCACATCCTTAGCCATCAGGGAAATGCAAATCAAGGCAACTCTGAGATTCCATCTCACTCCTGTCAGAATGGTTAAAACCAGAAACACCAATGCCACATTATGCTGAGGAGGATGGGGAGAGTGGGGAACACTCCTCTACTGTTGGTGGGAGTGCAAACTTGTTCAGCCATTTTGGAGATCAGTATGGTTGGGCCACAGGAAAATGGGAATCAGTCTGCCACAGGATCCAGCAATTCCACTCTTAGGCATATACACTGTTAGGTATTCACAGCCATGCCACACAGACATCAGTTCAATTATGTTCATAGCAGCATTATTTGTAATAGCTAGAACCTGGAAACAACCTGGGTGCCCCACAACTGAAGAATGGATAAAGAAAATGTGGTACATTTACACAATGGGTTACTACTCTGTGGGGGGAAAAATGGAATCTTGAAAGTCACAGGCAAAGAATTGAATTAGAATAAACTATCCCGATTGAGGTAACCCAGTTACAAAATAGGAATATGGTATGTACCCACTCATATATGGATTTTAGACATAAAACAAAGGATCACCAGCTTACAATTCACACCACCAGAGAAGCTAAGAAACAAGGAGGACTCTAACAGAGACATGCATGGTCCCCCACAGAAGAGGAAAGGGACTAGATCTACTGAGCATATTGGAAGCAGGGGGAGAGGCAGTGAATAAAGGGGGAGTTAGGAGAAAGAGAGGGGGAGAAGAGGAGAACATGAGAGAGCAGGAAGATTGCATCGGGGGAAGAATACAGGAGAGCAAGAAAAAAAGATACCATAATAGAGGGTACCATCATAGGTTTGAAGAAAAAACTTGCACTAGGAAAATTTCCAGAGACCTACAAGGATGACACCAACGAACAATCTGAGCAATAGTGGAGAGGCTACCTTAAATGCCCTTCCCTGACAATGAGATTGATAACTACTTCATATGCCATCCTTGAGCCTTCATCCAGTAGCTGATAGAAACAGATGCAGACATCCAAAGAACTCCTGGAATTTAGTTGCAGAGAGGGAGAAGTGATGAGCAATGGAATCAAGACCACACTGCAGAAACCCACAGGAGAGCTGACCTGAACAAGGGGTAGCCCATGGACCCCAGACTGGTAGCTAGAAAACCATCTTAGGCCCGACCTAGATCCCCTGAATATGGGTCACAGTTAGAAGTCCTGGGCAGTCTAGGGGGACCTCTGACAGTGGAACCAGAATGTATCCCTGCTGCACAAAAGGACTTATGGAGTACATTCCCCATGGAGGTATACTCTCTTAATCTAGAGACATGAGGGACTGCAAAACCTTACCCAAAATTACTGACAGATTTTAATTATCCCTCCTGGAAGATCTCACTCTCATGTTCCCTGGGGAGTGAATATGGAATGGGAAAGGTGGAGAGTGTTTGGGAGTCATGGGGGGATAAGAGGGAGTGGAAACTGGGATCTATATGTAAATTAAGAAAAAAATTTCAAAATAGAAGAATGCAATATGGTTACTATTAAAGTGAAAGTATACTGAAAAAAAAAAGGTATTGTGGTTGAATTTTGATGAGGATTGTGTTGAATCTGTAGTGTGCTTTTAGTAAAATGATCACTTTTACTGTTTTAGTCCTATCAGTCCATGAGCGTGGAACACCTTTCCATATTCTGACATTTTCTCTAATTTCTTTTAAGTATCAAAGATTTGAGTATCTGGTCATACAGATTTTTCACTTGCTTGGCTACAGTTATCACAAAATATTTCATAGTATTTTAGGATATTGTGGAAGGTATTATTTCTCTGATTTATTTCTTAGGACATTTGTCATTTCTATATAAATGTGCTATTTATTTTTTTCTGTTAAACTATCCACTCCCTTTACTGAAGGTATTTATTAGCTGTAGAAGTTCCATGGTAGAATTCTTATGCTCATTTATGCATACTATCATATCATCTACAATTAGTGATACCTTGAATTCTTCCTTTCCATATTATAACTGCTTAATCTCCTACAGTTTTCTTACTGCTCTAACTAGAACTTCAAGTACTACATTGAATTGATATGGAGAGAATGGACACCCTTGTCATTTACCTCATTTAATTGGAATTGCTTTGAGTTTTTCTCCAGTTAAGTTGATGATGGTTATAGACTTGCTATAAAAATGTCTTTTTTATATTTATGTATATCCCTTGTATATTTGATATCTCTTAGTCTTTAATCATGAAGGAGTTTGGGATTATATCAAAGGCTTTTGGTTTTTGTAGATTCTAATGAGATATATGATCATGTCAAGGTTTTCTTTTTTCTGTTTTTTTTTATGGTGGATTATATTGGTAGATTTTCATATATTGAACATTTCCTGAATCTCTGGGATGAAAACTATTAGAATATAGGTAATTATGTTTTTTTGTATGTTCTTTTTGTTTAAATTAAAACTAATCATATTTTGCATGCCAATCCCAGCAATCCCATTTCTTTTCCTTACTTCTTCCCATGTGCTCAACCATACACGCAGCAAAACCCATGTTGGGCCCTACCCCTTGGAGATCTGCTGACCAGCTTGTTGATCAACTGCTTACCATGTTAGAACATCTTGCATCCTGAATTCTGAGATAATCTGATCATAAGTTCCTCTTTCCACCCCTTGCTGAGATACCTTCTGCTTATGGGAACTCCAACTTGTGACCCTGATGGTTTTCCACATGTGCTTTAAGCCTGTATATAAGCCCGTCTTCCTTCAATAAATAGCATTCGCTTAACACGAATGACCCACTGGCTTATCTTCTTTTAAATCCTCAGCTCCTTGTTTACCCATTGGGTAATGCAGTAGTGCAGGCACTACAACCATATATCCACTCCTCAGGGAGGGTGAGGCCTCCAAGGGAGATCATCAAAGTCTGTCACATCATTTTGGGCAGAACCTAGGCTCTACCCCATGGATCTAGGTATGTTTTTTTTTTTTTTTTATTGCAATCTGAGTATTAAGTATTTTTGAATCGATGTTCATGAGGGAAATTTGTGTGTAATTATCTTTCTTTATTGAGTCTATGTGAACTTTGGGTACCAGGGTGACTGTAGACTCATAAAATCAATTTGGCAATATTGCTTCTGTTTCTATTTTGAGAAATTATTTAAAGAGTAAGATTATAGCTGTTCTTTGAAGGTATGCTAGAATTCTGTGCTAAAACTCTCTGGTCTAGTAGTTTGTTGCCTGGGAGAATCTTAATAATGGCTTCTATTTCATAAGGTATTAAATGTCCATATAGATTGGTTCTCTGAACTTAACTTAACCTTTGTAAGTGGTATCTATACAGAATGTGTCAATTTCTTTTACATTTTCCAATGTTGTTTTAGAAGTATGCCTACTGATTATTTTGTTTTTCTAGGTATCTCTTGTTAAGTCCCCTATTTTGTTTCTGATTTCTTTCATTTTAATAATCTCTCTCTGCATTTTAGTTATTTTGTGTAAATGTTTGTGTATTTTTTTAATTTTGTCAAAGAACCAACTCTGTTTGAATGATTCTTTGCATTCTTTTCTTTGTTCTGTTGGTGATTTCAGCCCTGAGTTTGATTACTTACTGTTGTCTATTCCTCTTGAGGATGTTTGCTTCTTTTATTAGTAGAACTTCCAGGTATGGTCTTGTGTTGTTGTTATGAGAACATTATAATTTCTTTATGAAGATTCTTAGTTCTCTGAACTTTCCTTTTAGCAGTGCTTTCTTGTCCTTCAATATTTGGATATGTTGTGCATCCCTTTTCATTGACTTCTAGGATCTTTAATTCCGTTATACCTATCTTGACCCAGTGGTCTTTCAGTACAGTTGTTCAATTTCCATATTTGTGTTTTCCTTCTGTAATATTTAAATCCAAAAAAATCTGTGGTGATCTAATAAGATGCATGGGGTTATTTCAATTTTGTTGCATCAGGTGAGATTTGTTTTGTGATCAGTTATATAGTCAGTTTAGGGGACTCTTCCACATGGTGCTGGGAAGAAGGTTTATTCTTTTGTGAAAAGGTGAAATGATCTGTAGACATCTCTTCTAATCTCTTGAATTATGCCATCCATTAGTTCCATTATTTCTCTATTCTTTTTTTATGTTCACTGGTGAAAGTCTCCCACTCTCAATGTGTGAACTTCAATAGATGGTTTTAGTAATATTTCTTTTACAAATACATGTGCCCTTGTTTTCAAGGCATAAACATTAGGAATTGACATTTCATTTTGAAAGATTTCAGTGTTGATATTTGTTTCTTATGTGCAGTACAAGGGTGCATCTTGTTATCACATCCATTCTGTTAGCTTGTGTCCTCTTATTAGTTATTAAATTCATTAATATTGAGAGATTGAGAGATATTAATTAAAAATTATTGTTAATTCCTGTTTTTATTTTTTTCTTGTTGTTGTTGGTGGTGGTAATATGTGTGTTTGTGTTTGTGTGTGTGTGTGTGTGTGTGTGCATGTGTGTATGCAGGTTTATTTGTGTGTGGTATGCTTTCATTTTTGGTTTGCTGGTGTGAAAGCATTTATTTACTATATTTTATTTGTTACAGTTAACCTGCTTGAGTTGCAGCTATCTTTTTAGTACCTTCTGTAAGGATGGATTTCTTGGTAGATACTGTTTAAATACAGATATTTCTTCTATTGTTTTCTTATTGCCTTAGATTATCTTTCCTTGCATTCTGTTCATGATGCTGGTGTCTGTAGCTCATACTCAATTGCCTTGATTTTTTATCTCCATTTTCCTTAAATTTATGTTTTCTTTATTGCATCTATTTCCTTTTTGTTGTCTGGAACACTTTTATTCATTACCTTCACTTGTTTGTTTTTGTTTCTCTGGATTTATTTAAGGGTTTTGCTCATTGCTTTTCTTAAAGCCTCTGTCATCTGCATAGATGGATTTAATGTATTTTCTTGTCCTTCAACTGTGATAGAATATTTACAGCTTCCTGTAGTAGGATAAACTTGTCTCCTGTGTTGCCATATAACCCAGTGTGATGTTGATTGTGTTCTTAAGTTGGCAACTAGTCATTTGAGTTTGGGGTTTATGGTGATTTGAACAGGTATGGCCTCCATTGATTCATGTTTACTTGTTGGAATAGGTGTGGCATTTTTGGAGGAAGTGTGTCACTGTAACAGTAGGCTTTGAAGCCTCATACATGCTCAAGCTACACCCAGAGTAATAGACAGTTCACTTCCTGTTGTCCAAGATTCAAGATGTAGAAATCTCTCTCTCTTTCTCTCTCTCTCTCTCGTTCTCTCTTTGGCATGTTTCTGTGTTTTGGCAGGCTCGATCATTTTCTTTATGGGTTTTTAATGTTAATGAGTGTGCACATTGTGATATGTCTTATTTATCTCATTTCTTATTTTAAATTAGGTCTTGAGAGTACATCAAACAAAATCCTATACTGCTAATGTTTGGAGTTGAGTCAAACATATTATGATCTTTTATTATCGTTAAGTTTCACTAGTGGAAATTGATATACTGGTCACTGTATGGAGATTTTAATGAAGTGAACATTGCTTAGGGAATTTCATATTGACAGTGGTGTTTAAATCGCAACATGTATCCCATAATAGTAAATGCATTAATTTTCTTATTGGATGACATAGATACTTTATGTGTCCCAATAGGTCTGTGTCCCAGGTGGGATAGGATAAACGGGAAATGCACATTGGTTCCATGACTCTGATTTTAGGCATTATATATCAGCATTTTATTTATTTTCTTTCTTTTTTCTTTTTTTTTTTATTTTACAAGTCGATCCCAGTACCCTCTCCCTCTCTCCCTCCCTCCCTTCCTCTTACCCTCTCTTACCCCTCACATGCACCCTGACCACCCTCCACTCCCATCTCCCAACCCCAATTCCACATGTAGGGCAATGCCATCCAGGTGTGGTCATGTAAATCTGTCAAGTCATTTGAAGTAGGGACTTGGACTTCTCTCCTGTCTCTAGGGTGAGATCAATAACTAACTTATTCACTATCATGGAGCCCTCATCTAGTTCCTGTTGGAAACAGAAGTAAACACCCATAACTAAACACTGAGTTGAACTAGAATCCAGATGCAGACAGAGAGGACAAGACCACGCTGCAGAAAGACATAGAGACAGCTGACTTGAACAAGGAGGAGTTAACGGCCCCCAGACTGATAGCTGGGAATCCAGCATGGGACTGACTCAGATGCCCTGAAAATGGGTCTCAGCTAGAAGGATGGAGCAATTGGGACCTCAGACTGTGGAACCAGGATTTATTCCTGGTGCACAAAAGGATCTTTAGTCATTCTTTATAACAGAAAAAATAATGCATTCTTAATATAATTGACAGTGGTTTTACATTATGAAAACCTCATAGTAAAGATTGTACTTTTTCTACAGATAGAAGTTAATTACATATAAAAAATAAATAATTATACTGACAAAGTATAGAATCTTCTTAGTGATTCCTTAAATGGTAAAGAAATCTTATGTGTTTGAATACAGTGAGTGGCAAATTCACCAAGAGAAATCTGTAATGGACAAACGTTTCCTCTTAACATTTTATTTGGTTCATTGTAGATGATAATGATGGGAACAATATCCTACAAATAGATGTAGGTGATGTTTTATTGGCAGGTAGGCTGACAGAGACACATGGACCATTAGTGTGTTAACTTTTCCTATGGAGAAACAATACCTACTTATACCAGATGGACAAACAAAAGAAAGAGCAAAGTAATTCTACAAAAGTACAACTTTTTTCACCAATGCGTTTAGTGTGGGATTACTTACAACAGCGTAAGGAGTGAAAGACAGTTGCATCAACAAAATGCTTTCATACCCAGTATTGGTGAAAACTCGCAGATGCTGGAAACCTGGTGCTCAGTGCATAAAGTTCAAATAGCATGGCAGATCATAGACCTGATCATATAAATCAGATCATATAAATAATTCTATATTAGTCACATATAATTTAATTTTCTGATCAATGGCAATATTAGCTTAATTCTCAGTGTTCATTTTCTAAGGACTAAAATGATTATGTACATTTATCTTTCCTAATCAAAAATTATAAACCTTGCCTTAACTTGTGAGGTATTATACCACTAGCAGTTACTTTGAAGTGTTAAATTATGTGAAACTCATGTGCAGAGAATTTTCTGTAACCTCCTTAGAGCACATTTAATGTCATTGTTCCTCAGGCTGTAGATCACAGGATTAAGAGCTGGAGGCAACACAGTGTAGAGCACAGAAAAGAGTTTATCTGCAACTGATGGTGATTTTGAGGGTGGCTTCAGATAAACAAAACAAGCAGTAGCTATGAAAATTGTAAAAACAGTGAGGTGGGGGATGCATGTGGCAAATGCTTTGGACTGACCTTTAGTTGTAGGAATCTTCATCACAGTGGAGAAAATGTAAAAGTAAGAGATCACCACACAGATAAAGCAAGACATGCCAAGAAACATACCAAGCCCAAGACTTGCATAAATGACCACAGGAGTTTTAGAGCAGGAAATCCTTAACAATGAGGGAACATCACAGAAAAACTGTAGGATCACATTGGAGCCACAGAAATTCATGGAAAACATGCCATCTATGTATAGAATCCCAAATAGTAGCCCAGTAGCCCAGGAAACACACATCATCAACACACAGGTACAACTACTCATAATTAACTCATAGTGCAGGGGACAACAGATGGCAATGTAGCGATCATAGGACATGGCAGTCAGGATAACTGTCTCACTTGCTGAAAAGGAAGTCATGAAAAATATCTGGAAGGCACAACCTAGAATAGAAATGGAATTGATGTGAGTTATACTATTGACAAAGAAACTTGGGATTGAGACAGACATAAGGAAAATGTCTAACAGGGACAAATTCTTAAGAAAGAAGTACATGGGTGTTTGGAGCTTCAGATCCAGGGTAATTAGAGTGATGATGAGGAAGTTACTCATCAGGATTTCTAGGTACATTACCAAGAAGAACACTCCACAGACAGTCTGTAGCTCCTGGATTTCTGAAAATTCCGTAAGATTGAATTTTGTTATTCTAGTGAAGTTAGGCATCCTAGGTCCTTCAAATGCCCTGTCAAGTAGGAGAAATGAACAAAAATTGACACAGACCCCAATTATTTACACTGATGTAGAAAAATGTTCAGATGAAATAAATCCAGATCACTATAAAGGTATTTACCTGTTTCTATAGTTTCCAAACTTATCTTTCCATAAAATGGTATTCTCACTTAATATGTAAAATGTACTTTTTAAATGGAGTTCTTAATTGACCTAAGTAATAAAAATCCAGAGACAGATACAGAGGAAAATGCTGAGGGATCAGAGAGAATGAGTTAGCCATGGCCGCACATCCCTTCTTAGTGTTCCAGCAGACAAGAGAGAAGTCCCTGTTTCTCTCTGCTTCCTGTTTCCACCCAGCTATCTCACCTCTTGTCTGTCTGTAGAAAATTCCATATCACTATGGTTAGCCAGTGGCAAAATTCATTCTCTCACCTTCAGATGGACTTTATCTGTACAAGCAAGATATCTCCACACTACTTATTTATCACTTATATCATTTTACTTTACCATGTATTATAACAACCTTTAGAAAAATGATAACAGATGTAAATGGTGCTTTTCCTAATAGAAATAACTCTTTAACTGAAACTTCAATTACATTCTGTGCAACAAAGTAAAGGATAAAATGATAGATTTTCTCCCTTCTGTCTTTTATTTCCTTTGTCTTAATCTTGGGTGAGAGCACTGCTCAATTTTGCATAGCCACGCTTATCTCCAACAATTATTCAAATAATGTTAGTGTCTTTCTTATACTTATAGTATTTTTCACAAATTCCACCTTTTATTATATGTTCTGGACCTTTTGCATGGCACATGGATGCCTACATTCATTGGCTTCAGTTTTTGTTGAAGAGAAATTTTCTGCATGCAAACCCCTTAATGGTGAGCCACTAAGCAAGAGTAATCATCTCCTAAGGATCAGTTTGTCTCCTTTACAGATCATATATCTGCTGCATAAACATCTTTCAGTAAACTTGAAGTCTGATTCCCAGCAGAATTCTTTTCTCTGCATCAAATGAGAATTGATACCAATTCAGCCTTAGCATTTACCTTGATACTGATGATACTGTGCATGTTCAGAAGTGAGACAACTATAAACCAGGCCACTATTTTAACAGGAGGGCTTGAGAATCCATAGCTGTTATCCATCTTTGTTAATAAATTTGAGTTGTTCTCTCTATTTTACATACATAGTTGCCTTATATATTTATATTATCAAAAACATAATTTTACATTGTTTTTATTTGTTTCTGTATTGATTAACCACTCCTAGTTTGTTAGTTCTCTCTAAATCAGACTTCCCATAACTTGGGATTTCTAAAACAAACAATGGAAGTCTTTTTCTTAAGAAAGTAATATTGGGGCTTCTGGTATAATATCAGTATTTATCCCTAGTACATGAATGAACTTTGGGAGCTCATTCCACATTGAGGGATATTCCCTCAGTCTAGTAACATGTGGGAGGGACTGGGTCCTGCTCCAAATGATATGACAAACTTGGAAGATCCCCCACAGAAGGCTGCACCCTCCCTGGGGAGCAGAAAGGGGATGAGATGATGGTTGGTGGGGGGAACATGGGAGGATGGAGGGGTGAGGGAACTGGGAGTTACATGTCAATCAAGCTTGTTTCAAAATTAAGTTAAAATAAAATAATTTATTAATTATAAACAAAAAAGTAATATTACTCATCACATTGCATTTATTTGCAAAATAATATTTTATAAACAGATTTGTTGATCAGTATTAATATCTTCTTAAATTCATACAATCTTAAATATTTCACATATCACTGAGTTTGTTTACAGATAAGAGCTAAGGCTTCCTAAAAAAGGGAGAATTGGATTTCCACAGTTAAGAACAAATATGTGATGTGTATATGTATTCACTGTTATACACATATACATATATGAATTCAATATCTATTAGTGAAACATAACAACAACAACAAAATGCCATGGGTTTAAAAGAGGGGGGTATATAGGTGGGCTTATAGAAGGGAAGGAAGGGAGAAATATTGCAATCAATTATCTTCTCAAAAATTAAAAAGAAATGAGAAGAGAAAATTAATAAGAAAGGCAAGGGGCAGGAGACTTGGCTCAGAAAAAAAAACAAAAACAAAGAAGCAAACAAACAAAAATTCACTTGCTTCTGTAGGAGAGGATATAATATTTCAGTTTCTAAAATTTACTTAGTAGTCCAAACTTGACAATACCACCAACTTCAAGAAACCTAAAACCTATTTGACTTGGTTGTAGGCACCAGACATGCAAAATAAAAACAGGCATAAAAAAATCCCTCAAACACTCACAAAATAAATATAATAGGTATGTATTAAATTAAGAAGATAATTTATATAACCTTTTGTGAGCTGTTTACCTACACACATTTGTAGTGCAGACATGTGAAAATTCCGTGCTGTTTTGCTTGTAAAAGAATCTTGACAAATAAACAAATAAAAATACTTCCTCCATTTGTTCCTCCATATTTTTCTTCATCAGATCATATTTTCTTTAATCATGTTTTAGCAAAATCGAACTTACTATGTATTCTATGTATATTTAAGCTATATTTGTATATTTGTATTTCCCTGAAAAAAGATTAACGTTGCATATATATTTGCCATGGTACTAAATGATAGTGTACAAAATGTGCAGCAGTGGAATGCTTGTTCTCCCAAGGAGGAGGTGAAATATCAGTACTTAAAAATAATACACAAAAAGCAAGCAAAATCCTAGGACAGTGATATAACAAATTTTACAGATAAGCTATATGACTGCTTAATTTAAAGAAAAGACTTCAATTCACACCAAATTCAGAGGACAAATAAACAGGACATATATCCCCAGAGAAGATATTTTAACAAGAATAGTTCTAGTATGAAATAAAGATAGGTCTTGCTTAGTTCATTTAGGAAGAAGCAGTAGTGAATGGGGAGAAAGTGTGGTAGGAAGGTAAGAATTATGATGACCTTTGCCAACCCATGGAAACAATGAAGATAAGAAATGAAAAAATACAATAGCAGTGAAGAAATCACTTATAAATTACATTATTTTTGATATATATATTCTAATTCATTAATTTTCATAATCTATGTGAGACCTAAAATCTTTTTTGGAACAAAGCACTTTTATATTTTATCATCAGAAATTTAAAGCAATTTTGGTTCCTCAAATTCCTGGAAAAGAGATTAGTCACAGACTTACAGAAGAAGACTTTCCAAAAATTCCTATTTAGGAGCCAAAATTTCTCATAGACATTAACATTCAAATTATTGGTGGATCACCAAAAGCTTGCAAATTCTGTAATCATAACAAATGGTAATGATTTACACTTCCAATATGACTCAAAAATCTATCAAAGCTGTAATCATTTCTTAATGCAGAATAAAGCAGATACAAAGAAGAGAATAATTTATCGTCTTACAAATTTTGGTTAGATTTCCTTTGAAGCACTGTGTAATCCAAAGTTCCCTAGTAGATCTTTTAAGGCACTTGTCTGCAATCTTAAGATTCCCAAAGGAAAAATGTTTCTGAATAGACTTTCTTATTATTTACCTTTCTCTTGTGACAATTAGTGTAATAATAATTGGTGCTTTTTGTAGGAGGGACTGATTAGTTCCCTGAAAATATGCCAGAATCGATCATGAAGAACACAGCGTACACACTTCCCAGGATATTATTAAACTCTAAATTAGGCTGTAAAAAAAGTTATTATAGTTGTTAGTAAATATTGGTGTGTATTTAGTAATTTTACCTAAGGATTCTTGCAATATATTTGTCATTAGTTGTTTTTATCATTATTATAAAAATACATAAAACATAAAACACATCTTAAAGTAAACAAGGTTTATTTGTGCTCATGTGTGAGTGCACAAATACATCATGATAGAGAAAGCACGATGTCAGAACTATTGGGTGGCATGTACATTGTTCCTAAATTATGAAGTAAGAACTCACATGCTAGGACTCTGATAATACTTGGCTCACTCTTTTCCTCTTTATTCACTTAAGGACAAAAGTGAACAGAATGGTACCTCGAACACAGGTAGTCCACTTTCCAGCCATTCAGTATTGTTTGGAAAGTCCATCATGAACATGACAAATATTTACTTCTGTCATTCTAAATAACACAATTTTGTGAATTATTATGAATCATGAAAGTTTCATCCTTTGCCAGTTAGACACCCAAACATGTTTAGACCATTTCACACCTTATGTCTAAAGTTTTATATTTGTTTCATCATGTAAAATTCAATTAGTCTTTCATTTAATGTTCATAGTTTTAACAGCACTAATATTTTTCAGGAATCTACTGTTCGAATTTCTTGGGGAACTATGTAGTCCTAGAAACAGTGAGACTGTATAAAATGAAAGTATTAGTTACATACATCAAATATACAATGGAACAGTATAAACATGCCCATTCCAAATGCATGAGGCAGGCAGTGCAGGCAGTGCAAACAAGGAAAACTGCTTTAAAACAAACCTAAATCATCAGAAAAATACCATACACTGCAGCTACATTTCTGATATTTGAGACTTATAATGGTATCATTTGGGCTTCTGTACTGCTAGGCAACCCCAAAATACTAGCTCTGCCATCTCCAGCAATATGGCTTCTTATTTAAGCTGGTTCCTTTCTGTGCTTGCAGTTTTCTGTGATAGATTGCTCTGAGTGCTGCTATCATCAACATTCTGAGAATTCCATTGAAAGTTTGGCTTTACTTTCTAGGTGTGTGCAGTGGTCTTTTTTTTAATTATTTATTTTTTATTTTACATGTCGATCCCAGTTCCCTCACTCTCCCTCCATCCCTACCTGCCTCCCTTCTTCTTACCTTTCTTCCCCCTCACATGCACCCTGACCACCCTCCCCTCCCATTCCCCTACCCCAATTCCACATGTAGAGTGATGCCATCCAGGTGTGGTCATATAAATCTGTCAAGTCATTTGAAGTAGGGACTAGGACTTCTCTCCTGTCTCTAGGTTAAGGCAGTATCCCTCCATGGGTGATGTGTCCTCAAGGTCCTTTTGTGCACCAGGAATACATCCAGAGCTCCTTGTAGGAGATTTAACTTTACCACACATTCCCTAGCCTCAGCAGCTTTCTGGAACATTTTTTTTCAATCTTCACATCATTCTTAATCTTGAATATTTTGTGATTGTAAAACCTATACTACATGGATGACTCTGCCATCTTAGCCTACTATATCTCATGCTGTAGACAGGACTCTTAGATAACTATTCCAGTGGATTCCATATGCTTTTGATGGTAACCTCTGGGAACATGTACCTGAGTGGCCATCTTAGATCAAAGAACTTTTAGTTATTTTATTTGAAGGACATTTAGATTTGTATAAGTTGGAGTTACTGAAAAATAAGTTTTGCCATTAGATCAATCTTCCTGTTGTCTCAGGGTGGAGCATGTTCCATTTCCGTAGTTGGACTGCTACATTTAGGAATTATAGATTGTCTTTAACATCTTCACTTACAATTTTCAACTTCTTTATCCTACTTTCTTAAATAAACTACACATTTCCATAACTTCTGGCTCTTTTACACAATAGACATTAATAAAAATAAATAATAAAAATTAGGGGAATCTATAGAGAAAACCTTTATTGACACAAAGCACAAATATTTGTAGAACATCTACATAAACAACCTTGGTCCTGCCCCAAATGAAATGACAGACTTTGATAATTCCCCATTAGAAGCACTACCCTCTTTGAGGAGTGGATGGAGAATTGGATGGATAAATGGTAGGTACAATGGGAGGATGGAAAGGAGATGGATCTGGCATTGGTATGCAAAATAGTATTGTTTCAAAAATAAAATAAAAATAAAATTGAAAAAAACTTTGAGGACCAAACATAAAACGGTATATAGTGACCTTTAGGGGACCATTTTAGGTCAGGTAGAATCATTTTCTTAATGTGTTAGGTATTGATAATGTGCGTGTACATTGTGGTGTGATTTATTTGTCTCATTTTTTGTTGTAAATTAGATCTTGAGATTAAATTGAGTTAAAGTTAACCAAAATCATATAACTAATGTTTGAAACTGAGTCAAGCATATTAGTACCATCTTCTTACAAGGTGTATTTATTATCATTATGTTTCATTATTACAAATTTATATACTGTTCACTGTATGGGGGTTTTGAGGAGGTGTATATTGTTGGGAAAATTGTTATTGATCTTAAGACTTGAAGCATGAATCCTACAAGGTTAAGTGCCTTTGTTTTCTTTTTTGAATGAGAGGGATAAGTGATTTGTCTCAATATGCATATGTCCAAGGTAGATAGGATGAAAGAGAAGTAAGCATTGCTTCAATTACTTGGGTTTTAGTAATATTTGTCACAGTAAACAGAAATCATTGTTAACATAATTGAAAGTGGTTGCACATTTCTTAAGAAAACCTGCTTTTTTTCTAGAAACGAAAATTAATTTTACTGATATAGTAAATATCACAAATAATTATACTGATAAAGTAAAGAGAGCTCATAAATGGTAAAGAATCTTCCAAGTTTAAATGCAATGACTGACATATTTGCCTAGAGAAATGTTTCATTGACAAGTGATTTCTACTACAACTTTATTTGGTTCCATATCTTCTTTGTAGATAATGAGGGGAATAGTGATCTGAAAGTAGTTATAGATGATGTTTTACTAGGCTAAAAGCATGCTGACAAGACATATGTACCATTCTTTATTGTGTTAACTTTTCCTGTGGAAAAACAATACCTACACATAGCAGATGGACAAAGAATGACCAAAATAATTCTACCAAATACAACTTTTTGCACCAGTGTGTTTATTGGGAATACTTACAGCAGCTGGATAACTCAAAGGCAGTTACATCAACAAAATGTTTCCATACCCAATTATGGTGAAAGTCACAGAAGCTACAAATGTGCTGCTAAATAAATGAAGTTCAAACACCTTTACAAATCACAGAGTTGAATCCAGGCTCTAAGGATAGTCAGAGAGTTCTTTCTCCCCAACATTTGTTTAATACTTCTAAGAATGCGAAAGGGACATGTGTATTTTATTTGTTTGTTTTTTAATTCTTTCAAACTTATAAGTTTATTTAGAACTATTGCTTAGGCTCATAAGCAAGATTTCTTATACCTGGAAATAATGCTTCTGCTCAGGAGAAACTGTAGAAAAACATCCACACAAGATTTTGCCCATCCTGTAATCTTCTGATAATACTCATAATCTTGGACACTATTTCTGTTTTTGAACTTGCTTCATATGATCTTCCTCCAAGTTTGTCTTTGCCTTAACCTTTTAATATTGCTTTGAGAATTGGGTTAAATCTACAGAATGCTCTGGGCTTATGGGTTATAGTCCTGCTTGTCTTTTCTAATTAGTACAAAGATGGTCACAGAGACCATGTGCTAACTGTCCTTGATTGATCACATGCTTGCAAAATATAAAATATGGTGGTTATTATTTTTGTTTATACATAAAACAAATAAGCAGTATCAAATGACCAGATACTGTAACTTATCAAGAAAAAAAAAATCCTTTTAGAATGTTATATTCCCAAATGATGACTGTTTTCCCACAACTGTATATGTTAGCCAGACATAATTTTAGTTTTTGAACATAGATAATATTAGCCTTATTTTGGATATTTATTTTCTGAGGACAAATATGAGTATCTATATTTGTCTTTGCAGAGTGAAAAATTGTAAAACTTGCTTGTAACTTTTGAGGCTATACCACTGACTGATACTTTGATGTGTTAAATGATATGAACCTATTGGGCAGAGATTTTGCTGCACCCTCTTCAGAGAACACTTGACATCTTTATTCCTCAAGCTGTAGATCACAGGATTGATTGCTGGAGGTAACACAGTCTAGAGCACAGAAAACAGTCTATATGTGACTGATTGTATATGTGAGGGTGACTTCAGATAGACAAAGCAAGCAGTAGCAATGAAAACAGTGAACACAATGAGATGGGGGATGCATGTGGCAAATGCTTTGGACTGTCCTTTAGTGGTAGGATTCTTACGTACAGAGGATAATATGTAAAAGTAAGAGATTACTGCACAGATAAAGAAAAATATTCCTAGACATAGAACAAGTCCATGACTTGTATAAATGACCACAAGTGTATCAGAGCAGGAAATCCTCAACAATGAAGGGACATCACAGAAAAACTGTGGGATCACATTGGAGTCACAGAGAGGCATGGAAAATGTGCCAGAATGTATATACAGTTCCAAAAAGTACCTCAGTGGCCCAGGAAACACCAACCATCAATACACAGGTTCTACTACTCATAATTAACTCATAGTACAGGGGACAGTAATTGGCAACATAATGGTCATAGGACATGGCAATCAGGACAACTGCCCTGCTTACTGAAAAGGAAGTCATGAAAATATCTGGAAGGCACAACCCAGAATGGAAATGGAATTGTGAATTAGGCTGTTAAAAAATAAATTTGGGATAGGAACAGAAACAAGAAAGATGTCAAACAAGGACATCTGCTTGAGGAAGAAATACATGGTGTTTGGAACTTCAGATACAAGGTGATAGGTGTGACGATGAGGAAGTTACTCATCAGGACTGCTAGGTATATTACCAAGAACACTCCACAGACACTCTGTAGCTCCTGGATGTCTGAAACCCCATAAGGTTGAATCCTGTTATTCTAGTGAAGTTAGGCATTCTAATTTTTTTTTAAATGGCCTGTCAGGGAGGAGATATGAACAAAAAATGGACATAGTCCCAAATATTTACACTGATGTACAGAAATGGATCCTGGATAATACTTAGGTAGACTTCCATTTTTATAGTCCCTACCTTATCTTTCCATATGGTGCTACTATCAATTGATCCATAAATTATACTAATGTATCACTTATAGCAATTTACTGTACTATATATTTTTACAAATTTTAGAAAAATCGTAACAGATGTGCTTGGTGCTTTTCCTAATAGAAATAACTCTTCACCTGAACCCGAAGTTGTCCAGTGTGCAATTAACTACAGGATAAATCCTTTGATTTTCTCCTTTCTGTGTTTTATTTCCTTTGCCTTAATCTTGAGTGAGATCACTGCTTATTTCATAGCTGTAATTAACAACCAAAGAGTGTTCTACTGAAATTAGTGTCTTTCATGTACCTATCATATTTTAAACAATTGTAAAGTCCACCTTTTTCATGTGTTCTAAAACCTTTGAATGACACCTGGATGCCTACATTCATTGGCTTTGGTCTTTGTCGAAGAGTTTTCTTCATGTGAAACCCTCAAAGGTGAGCCTGTGCCCCTAAGCAGAAACTATCTTCATCTCCTAGGGACCAATTTGTCTCCTTTACATATTACATATTCGATACACAAACATCTTTCAGTACACATGAACATTCTGCTTTCCAGCAGAAGCCTGTTCTTTGGATCAAATTGTTATTGCTGCAATTTAGCCCCAGAATATTTCTTCTAGCTAATTAGATTCTGCATGTTCAGAATGGAGATAACTAACACCAGACCACTATTCGAGTAGGTGTGCTTAAGAATCCATAGCTCTTATCTTTCTTTAGTAACAATCTTTGAGTTTTTCTCACTACTCTCAAGTACATGGTTACCTTATACATTTACAGTATCTATTTTGATTTTTTTTTAAACTTGGTTTCTGTGCTGACTTACCACTCCTAATCTTCTGGAACTCTCTAAACTGAAGCTTTCCATGACAAAATATTTTTTTAAAAAAAGTGCAAGAAAGAATAGAGGTATATGGGAAGGTTTGGAATAAAGGAAGGGTGAAACATTGCAACTCAATTTATTGTCAAAAATTAAAAACAATTGAGATTACATAGAAGACAGGTGAAGGGAGGAAAATTGGCTCAGCCATTACAAGTACTTGCTGCTTTTGGAAGACATGTTTCAGCTTCAAAAACCTACTCGGTGGCTCAAAATTGAGTATTCCTCCATTTCCATGAAACCTAAGAACTATTTCAGTTATCTGTTTCACCAGGTAGGCACAATATACACAAATATAAATGCAAAGACAAATCTGTCAAACAAAAATTGAAATATGTGCCTTAAGTAAAGGAGATAATTTATATATAAAAGAATTGAGTTGTTCAGGACACACATTTGTAGTTGAGATATGTCAGAGTTTCCTGGTGTTTGTTTATAAAGGAATCTTGAGGAATGTATATAACAAAATGCTTCCTACATTTGTTCCTCCATATTTCTCTTTATCACATCATGTTTCCTGAAATCAGCTTTTAGTAATATCCAGCATACCATAATATTCATGAGTATTTAATCTATAATTGATGGGAGATGTCATTCTGTAATATGTTTCTCATACTGTTGGCCAATAGGAAATGGAGATAGGAGTGACTAAGAGACAAGGAGGAAAGAGGAAGTAGGAAGGAGGAAAGAAGATGGAGAGACCGGGGAGAGCACAATGCCAGCCCATTCCCTGGTATGATGAAAGCACATGGAAATATGTAGATTAACAGAAATGGGTTAATACTTAAGACAGAGCTAGCTGATAAGAAACTAGTACCTGGCCAACAGCATTATATCTGATATAGAGTCTCAGATTGTTATTTGTGGCTGGCACAGTGGCAGGACAAGACCAGCAGTGGGAGGAAAAACCTACTCTTTACATATGGCACCCACATGGCTAATAAGAACTTCCACGTAAAATTTAACAAAAGCTTAAAAAACAGTTTAAGAAACAAAAGAACAGAAACAAGCAAGGTTTCTTGGTAGCAGCATTTTTCTCGGGTGGACTCTGCATTGTGAGAGACAAGCAGATATTTCCACGGCTCCTTTAAGGGAGATTTCCTGACTCAGCATAAGCGGCAAAACACCGCATGGCTTTTAAGAAACTCTGCTAACAATTTATTGGTGTGTACAAGATCTGGCAATGACAATGACCACATCTTCAAGCCGGCAACATGCTGCTGGATGGCAGTGCAAACCAAGTCAGTGAGCACAGCTCGCACTGTTGGCGGTAAAGATACCCGCTGCCATCTTTAGTAAACTGAGGATGAAACAGCTATGACTTTATTATACTGATCTGGAAAGATTTAGTAGTTATGCCCAAATGAATTCTGAACCCACATGGTAGGGCCAAGCAGCTGGAACATGATTCAGACAGTGAAAGACAAAATCTGGACATGATCAAGTGGCACTTCACCTCTACAAGATACAGCAGAGGTAATCAACACACAGCAAGCACTCCTCTCCTGGGAGGACAAGGAGTTTATCCCATCTGACAGGAATGGCTTATTTTCTGGTGATCACATGGAACTATTTCAATCCCCACTAGAAACAACAGAGGGAGAGGGGCTTTTTTTCTGCTAATAAATATACATATACCTTTTTTTTTTTTTTTTTAAAAAAAAAAAAAAAAAGTAAATGTAACACAGACTTGACAGGATTGATCCCAACCTTCCAGGGCTAGCAGCTCCGTTAGGCTCAGAGGAAGGTAGAAGGTTTTAATCACCATGCTAGTTACTTGCACCTTCCACTGGAAATGACTGCAGTCCCCAGTTACCTAACTCCAGGGATGGCTCCACTGTTTACTAAGGGTCTGCTTTAGGAAGAGGTCAGGAAAGAACCGGGCAGTGGAATGACCAATAAGAAGATGACTTTGATTTTAGCAACATTGTTGTTTACCAGATAAAAGACTAGTGGCCAGAAAAAAAGATAAACATTTACAGTAAAGACAGATTCATATATATGAAAAAAAAAAAAAAAAAAAAACCCTGTGGATACTACGCTATTCTGTTGTCTTCAAATAGTTTGACTGCTAAGGAAAAGACAACAACTGATAAAAGAAATAATACTGGATTAATTCAATTTATATATTTTAAAAATGCTTTGACTCCAAAATTTAAGTTCAAGGACAAGTTACTAGGGGAAAGGATTTCTAATTTTGTTTCCACAGAATATGAAAAGCTTTGAATTCCTTCTAGACTAATGTGGTTTGAGCAAGCCAGACCCTTTGAAACAGAGTATGAGGTGATCTTACATTCAAAACAGCTGGACAAAGCAGCCTTGCAGACTACAGCCAGGATTTTTGCATCTTCTTAGAATCCCCCATGGCAGTGTCCTTTACCAGCAGGAAGTAGTTTGGAAAGAACGATGCCCAAATTCTCAAATAGTATTTATAAATGTTTGTTTTCATTTAAATGGGGTTGGTTATAAATGGCTAATGTTCACAACCAATATCTTTTTAAAGGTAAAAAGGGAATTATGTTATAGATATGGATACTTTGTTTTGGAATGGATTTTTATTTATTGATAAAAATTTAAGGTCAATTTTGTGATGTGTATATTTCTCCTTTTGTTTAGGCATTGTGCTTACATAGCTCATTTAGAAATGTAATGTATAATGTAGTACAGATTATAGATAGTACCTATGATAGTTACATATTATAGTTTAGTTAATATTTCTAGATATACAGACATGTATTTGAGATAAATAGGCATTATTCAAACCTTTCAAAGACCCACAGAATATGGCACTTAAAATGGTGTAGGGTTTTTCTTGACAATGAGGCACAATTGCTCCTGGCAACACCACCTGCATCAGAAAGGAAGATGGACATTGAAGAAACTCGTTATGGAGTTTACTTCCATTATGGCAAGACTAGCCATTTGGACAAGATACTGCTCTTGTGTGGACTGTTTGACTTTATGCTGTATAAACTAGACATGCAGGACCCACAGAAAAGTGACTGCTGATTCAAGATGGACATTGCTACAGAGTTCCTGCTTCATGGAAGTGTGCCAGACAGTCTGCAGAAGACAAAGAAAAGTGATTGGCAAACTGCCAATACAAGAAGACACTTTAAAGTTTCCTGCTTTGTTGAGGAGTCTGCCAGACACACTATGGCCTAATGGCTGAAGATGGAAGATTACAGAAGAACTTCAGGTGACTGACAAGGCAAGATGTCTCTGTCATTTCTAGAGTTTATATATGATCCTTCTGTGGTCTTCGAAGGAGTTGAAGACAGATAGTTATGGTTATAGTTTTCCTTAGTTAGGATTAAAGATAAGTTACATATAGGAATTTAGACTCATAAAGATAGAATAGATGATGGAATATTTTCTTCAAATCTTACTAAATGTTAATGGACTAAATATTGTTAACTGTGATTGTTATTTGATAACTGTTGTGTTATATATTTTGTTTTGTTAAGGTTAAAACCCTTCTTTTTATTTAGACAGAAAAGAGGGGATGATGGGAGATGCCATTCTGTAAATATGTTTCTCATACTTGTTAATAAATAAAGCACTGTTGGCCAATGGGGGAAGATAGGAGGGACTAGGAGACAAGGAGGAAAGAGGAATTAGGAAGGAGGAGAGAAGATGGAGAGACCGGAGAGGGCACAATGCCAGCCCATTCCCCGGTATGATGAAAACACATGGAAATATGTAGATTAAAAGAAATGGGTTAATACTTAAGACAGAGCTAGCTGATAAGAAACTAGTACCTGGCCAACAGCATTATATCTGATACAGAGTCTCAGTGTGTTATTTGGAGCTGAGGCAGTGGCAGGACAAGACCAACGGCTGGAGCAAAAACCTACTCCTTACATATACTGGCATATCACTGGTTACCAGGTTTATGTATTGACTAATCTTCATTGAGTAAAGATACATATTATGCATGGTGCTAAATAATAGTAACAAAAATAAAGAATTTTTTTTGGCAGTGGAAAGCTTGTTCTCCCAAGGAGGAGTTAAAATGTAAGTACTTTAAAGTAATATACAAAACAAAGAAATAATATCCTATGGCAGTGATATAACAAAATTCATAGATTATCTATGCAGCTGCTTCATTAGAAAAAAAATGGCATGCTTTGAATTCACACCAAATGAAGAGGACAACTAAACAGGACAGATCTTGGAGAAGATAATCTAGAAGAAATAGTTCTAATAAAAAATAAAGGTTGGTATTATTTAGATAATTCCAGGAGAAGCAGTGGTGAACAGTGAGAATGTGCTATTCAGTTAACATTCTATAGCTATAACTTAGTAAACCTAGTTTGCATATACAGAGCCTTAAGGACAATGCAAGGGAGAGAGGTGAGGTGGGAAGAAGTGGAATAAGTAGGAGGAAAGCCAGAGAGAAGACACTGAAGGAGGGGAGAAAGATGGAGAAAAATACACACACACACACACACACACACAGAGATAGATAGATAGATAGAGAGAGAGAGAGAGAGAGAGAGAGATAGATAGACAGAGAGTAGGGGTACAAGGGTCTCAGGGAAAGGGAGGGAGAAAGAAATAAAATAAGAGACAAACCACATCACATTAAAGATAGCCTTTCATATTTTTAAGCACAAAGAAGTAATTTTCCATTCCTAGCATGGTTTTCAGAAATCTGCCTCCCTTCTATATGCTGTTCATATAACAATTGTTTTCCCTTTCAACTAAAACTTTTGCTTATTGGTCTTTTGTTTCTGGTTAGTGATTAGTTCATTGAGGGAAATGAACTAGAAAGCAAGAAGTCTTATATTACTTCCAAAACTTCATCACTATAGCTGTGGTCTCAAGTAAAACATTCTTGCTTCTACTAAGAAGAATGCCTGAACACACACACACTTAATAATTTGGATCTTAAATCGAAGTTCCAGCAATCCAAATTCTTCCTTTTTGGTTTTATCTTTTTTCTTGTCTTCCACTTTTGCCACCAGTAATCATTCCTTCTACTGAGTTAAACTCAATAATTTTATTGTAAGCAAAATGTAAGTGTGCAAAAAGCCTTGTACCTTATCAATTTCTGAATGATACAATAAAGCAAAACACAGAAGAGCTTCATGAAGCATCATGAACAGTATAGAAAAGCAAAGCAGAGAACACTAGTCCTGCTTGTACAACAGTATTCTTTGTATATTTAGCATTTCAAACCTACCAGAAATTCTCACTTCTCTCTCTCTTTCTCTCTCTCCCTCTCTCTCTCTCTCACACACACACACTTTCTGTGTATATGTATCCTCCTTAAACTGATGTACTAATTAATATGTAAGTTACTACTAAATGAAACAAATGACATGCATACCTTTCAAATTGAAAAATACATAAAATTTGATTCCTAGGGATTGAAATAATGACACAAGACTTTGAATATCCATTAACTGTCATAACATAGAAACCAAGAACAATATACTCCTTATCCTGAACACCCACATTTAAATCCAAATGATACTTTTCAAATTTCTTAATTCTTTTATTATGGTCTTTAACTCCTGTTCTTAGCATTGAAGATTTAAGAGAATTATGACAATCAAAATATAAATTTTGAATTATAATATTTTTAAACACAAAGTAGTTCACTACCTACAAAAGTTTAAGAAGTAAGGCTATTAGAAATTCCCAGGCGGTTTTTACAATTTTTTATATTAGCAAATAAAACATCTTAAGAAATGACATCCCCATTAAAGTAGGAAGATTAAGTTTCAGTAGATCCAGTACCATAGTTCAAGTGTGAAAGACAGAGGCTACTGAAAACCAGGAAGTGAAAATACATATTAAGTATTCAGTTCTGTCTGTTACAAGGATATGATGGACTTGTGTTTTTAAAGTATTTTTAAAATAATTTTATTTTTATTTATTTTCCTAACCCCATTTCCTTCTTTCCAGGCCAATTCAGCTCTCAAATGATGACTATTAGAAGTGGCTGATGAATGAAAGATGTGAGAATTCATAACTTTGGGCAGAATAGATGGAGAATTCTCTCATCAGAGGTTAATGGGCCACTCTAGTAGGGGTTGAGAAAAACAGAGTACCAAGGAAAATGTTTACAGTGAATGTCCATCTCATGACATTTTGTAGAGGAACATGGACTATTTAGGGAATAATTTTAGCAGCTATTTATGTTATATCCTGAAGGAGAAGATAGCCATGAACATGTATAATGACCATGTGAGTGGTCCTGGTTTCAAAAGTAATGGGCTAAGTTTAAGTTTTTTTTTTTTTTTTCTTGCAGTCACTATACTGTTCCCCTAAAGTCATCTCCCTCACATAGGGCCCTCATACATAATTTTGTTTTCTTTTTTTATTATATTTATCTATTTATTTATTTTATATATCGATCCCAGTTCCCTCTCCCTCCCTCCCACCCTTCTTCTCTCCTACCCTCCCAAGCCCCCTCTTATCCCATCACCTCCCCACTCCACAGGGAGGATGATGCCTTTCTGGAGGGGGTCAACAAAATCTGTCAAGTCATTTGGAGTAAAGACTAGGCCCTCCCTCCTGCCTCTAGGTATAGGGAGTAATCTTCCATTGGGAATGTGCTCCCAAAGTTTACTTGTGCACCAGGGATACATCCTGGTTCCACTGTCAGAGGACCCTTAGACAACCCAGGCCTTATAACTGAGACCCATGTTCAGGGGGTCTGAGTTGGTCCAATGCTGAATTCCCAGTTATCAGTCTGGGGGCCCATTAGCTCCTCCTTGTTCAGGTCAGCTGCCTCTGTGGATTACTGTAGCCTGGTCTTTTCATCCCTCTCTGAATCTAGACTCCAATTTGGCTCAGTGTTTAGCTGTGGGTGTCTGCTTCTGTTTCCATCAGCTACTAGATGAGGACTCTATAATGGTGGATAAGTTACACATTAATCTCATTGTCAGGGAAGGGCATTTATGGTAGCCTTTCCACTGTTGCTCAAATTGTCAGTTTGGGTTAGTCTTATAAGTCTCTGGACATTTCTCTAGAGTCAGTTTTCTCTTCAAACCTATAATGGCTTCCTCTTTTTTCATATCTCTTTCTCTGTGTCTCTTTTCACTCATCTATTCCTCCCCCGACTCAATCTTCCTAATCCCACCTGATTTCCTCTCCTCCCCTTCTCTTTCTCATAGCTCCCTCTCTACTCACTGCCCACACACACTCCCAATATGCTCAGAAGGTCTCATTCCTTTCCCTTTCTGTGAGGGACCCTGTATTAAACTCTTAAATTCCTACTTGTACATCCTACTTTCTCTGGTGGTGTGAATTATAGGCTGGTAATCCTTTGCTCTATGTCTAAAATCCATACATGAGGGAGTTCATGCTAGGTTTCTCTTTTTGTGACTGGGCAACCTCATTCAGGATTATTTTTGCTAGTTCCATCCATTTGTCTGTGAATTTCAAGATTCCTTTGTTTTTTTTTTTCACAGAGTTGTATTCCATTGTGTAGATGTGCCAAATCTTCTTTATCCATTCTTCAGTTGAGGGGCATCTAGGTTGCTTCCACATTCTTACTATTACAAATAATGATGCTATGAACATAGTTGGACAGATGTCTTTGTTTCGTAATTGGAGATCATTTGGGTATATGCCTTATGGTGGTATTACCATGTCCTATGGTATACTGATTCCAATTTTCCTGAGGAACCACCATACTGATCTCCAAAATAGCTTTACACATTTGCAATCCCACTAGCAGTTTTGGATTGTTCCCCTTTCTTCACATCCTCTCCAGCATAAGTTGTCATTTGTGTTTCTAATTTTAGCCATTCTGGCAGGAGTAAGATGGTATCTCAGAGTTGTTTTTATTTGTATTTTCCTGATAGCTAAGGATGTTGAACACTTTCTTAAATGTCTTTCAGCATTTTTTATTTCCTCTATTAAGAATTCTCTCCCCAGTTCTGTACACCACTTTTTAATAGGGTTATTTGGTGTTTAGGTGACTAGCTTCTTGAGTTCTTTCTATATTTTGGAGATCAGCCCTCTGTCAGATGTAGGACTGGCAAAGATTTTTTCGCTGTCTTTGGGCTTCCATGTGGTTTTGTCAGCTGTGACCTTTGCCTAATAGCAGATTCTCAGTCAGAGGAGGTACTATTTATTAAATGTCAATCTCAGTAACTGTGTTACTAGAGTTATGTTCAGGAAGCGGTCTCCTATACCAATTTGTTCAAGGGTACCTCCTACTTTCTCATCTAAGAGGTTGAGTTTGGCTCGATTTATGTTGAGGCCTTTGATCCATTGGACTTGAGTTTTGTGCATGGTGATAGACATGGGTATATCTACAGTCTTGTACACACCTTAATTCAGTTGTACCAGCACCACTTTTGAAGATGCTTTCCTCCTTCCATTGTGTACTTTTAGCTGTTTTGTCAAACATCAGGTGCCCCTAGGTGTGTGAATTAATATCAGATTTTTTTTTATTTATTTGAGGCCATTGGTCTACCTGTCTATTTTTGTGCCAATACTATAGCTCTATAGTAGAACTTGAGTCCTTGAAGTCAGGGATGGGGAGGCCTCCTGAAGTTCCTTTATTCTACAGAGTTGTTTTGGCTATACTAGGTCTTTTGTTTTTCCATATAATGTTGATTGTTATCTTTTCAAGGTCAGGGAAGAATTGTGCTGGGATTTTGATGGAGATTGCATTGTTTCTGCAGATTGCTTTTGGCAAAATTTCCATTTTTACTATGTTTATCCTATTTATCCAAGAGTTGGGGAGATCTTTCTCTTTTATGGTATCTTCCTCAATTTCTTTCTTTAAAGGCAGAAAGTTCTTGCTATTTAGGTCTTTCACTTGTTTGGAAAATGTTACCCCAGGATGCTTTATGTTGTTTGTGGCTATTGTAAAGGGTGATATTTCTCTGATTTCTTTTTAGCCCCTTTGTTGTCTGCATATAGTAGGGCTACTGATTTTGTTTGAGTTTATCTTGTATCCTGATATTTTGTTCAAGGTGTTTATCAGCTGTAGGAGTTCCCTGGTAGAGTTTTTTAGGTAACCTATCATATCATTTGCAAATAGTGACAGCTTGACTTCTTCCTTTCCAATTTGTATCTCCATTTGTTGTCTTATTGCTTAAGCTAGAAGTTTAAGTACAATATTGAAGAGATATGGAGAAAGAGGGCAGCCTTGTCTTGTTCCTGATTCTAAAGGAATTGCCTTGAGCTTCTCTCCATTCAGTTTGATGTTGGCTATTGGATTATTATATACTGCTCTTATTATGTTTAGGTATGTTCCTGTTATCCCTGATTCTCCAAGACCTTTATCGTGAAAAGGTATTCAAATTTGGCATCTAGTGAGATGATCCTGTGGTTTTCTTTTTTCAGTTTATATATGGTGGATCACATTGATAGGTTGTTGTATGATGAACCATCCCTGTACCCCAGGCATGATGCCTACTTGGTCATTGTGGATGATTTCTCTGATGTATTCTTAGATTTTGATTTGCCATTACTTTATTGAGTATTTTTCATCAATATTCATGAGGAATGTTGGTCTGTATTTCTCTTTCTTAGTGTGTCTTTGGGCTAAGTTTTTGATGGAGAAAAATTTAATGTAATACTATATTAAGTTTAGGACATTATTTATCATTCTGTGTATGAAGTCTAATGAGAATTCAGAATAGTGGGATACAACAAATGTGAAGTTTGTGTAGCAATGAAGGTGAGCAAAGTTAAAGTTGTGGAGAAGGATGTTGCAGAGAAAACATCTGTAAAATGATAAATACAATTAAGAGAAATATTGTGCTATGTACTGCTGTAATAGGAAAGATGCCTTGAAAGTCAAACCCTATCTACCAAAATTGTTGTTCTGAGATTTCCACCCCACCTATACCACTTGCACTGACCATGCCCATTTAGTCACAATTGCTGACATTACTGGCGAAAGCTAGGTCTGAGGTCCTTGAACCAAGCTCTGTCTCTCTTGGGTCAGGTAGAGGGACAAAGAGCAGCCTGGGTGTGGATCCATGCAGCGGGAACTTGCAGGTCATAGGTTTCTTATGTATGTGACTTCTCTCTAAATAAAACTAACCTATTTTTAACTTCATCCCATGTATCTTAATCTATGCATCAATAGATTATGATTTATCAACTTTCATATTTATTCTAAAGAAGGGAGATGTGGTTGAAAATTCTACTAAAAGATTCCCTGCTCAAAACAACTACCTAGAGAAATATTTTCTCAGGTTCCATCACTAAGGCACACTGAGGTTATTTTATCAGTGGCAGATGAGGCCAAAGTATAACTCAAGCTGGTACAATAACTCCAGTGTATCATACCTTGATGCTGACTTTACTGGCATTCAAAATTCCAGGGTTTTTAGAGCCATGGAGGATTATGCTCAGGTTGAAGAATATTGACGAGATCAAGCAATGAGTGTTATGTTTGATTTTTTTATGAAGACCCCATGAGGCCTTTTTTGGAAGCTATGAAGACAAAGGCCCAATCCATCAAATTCTATGGTACTGGGAAAAATCTCTAGATGTAGCAACCTTGCTCTTTGGCATCTGTAGTTTATCTCTGTCTAACTGTTCTTGTTAACTAGAGTATGTGGATCCAGGATATAATTTTTGTGCTTAAAAGCTCACCCTGAGAAAGGCATGGGAATACACTGAAATCTGCAACATGCAGTGTAGTCTCCAGCCTTTGAAAAATACTTCCTGTTGTCTTAAACCTGAGTCCAAGTAGTCTTATCTGGTACATTCCCAACACTTTTGTAGGTCACACAGAGATAGACCCTCAGATATCAGACCTCAAGACAAGGGAGTGGGGCATGTTTCAAAGCTCCTCAGAGGGGGGAAATTTGTGGTTGTGAAGGGGCTATTCGAATGTACACTCAGAGATGTTCCAAGTTACCAGGAAATCTCTTTGATCAATTGCTGGGTAATGCTTCTGAGGAATCTAAAATCTCCACTACATCTTTTTGTAGTACTTTACCCTAAGGTACTGGCTATCTTTGAAGTTTAGATGTGTTTCTTGTATGCAGCAGAAGGATGGATTCTGTCTTTGTATCCACTCTGTTAGCCTGCATCTTTTTATAGGTGATTTAAGACTATTAATATTGAGGAAGAATAAGGACCATTGATTGTTAATCTTATTTTAGATTTGTTGTTGGCAGTGTATTGTGAATATATTTGTTCTGCTTTACCCCTGGGTTCTGGTGAAGTGTGATTATCTATTTCCTATGTCTGTTGAACATAGTTAACTTCTTTTGGTTGGAGTTTTCCTTCCAGATACTTCTGTAGGGCTGGATTTGTAGATATGTGTTGTGAAAATCTGGCTTTGTCATTAAATATCTTGTTTTCCCTGTCTATAGTGATTGACAGTTTTGCTGGGTATAGTAACCTGGACTGTCATCCGTGGACTCTTAGTAATTGTAGAACATCTACCCAGGACTTTCTCTCCTGGAAAGTTTCCATGGCAAAATCAGGTATAATTTTGAAAAGTCTGCCTTTATATGTTAACTGTCATTTTTCCTTCACTGCTCTTAATATTCTTTCTTTATTCTGTATGTTAGGTTGTTTTGATTGTTATGTGTCAAGGGGTCTTTTTTCTTTGGTCCAGTCTATTTGGTGTACATTCATGGGCATGTCCTTCTTCAGATTGGGAAAGTTTTCCTCAATGATTTTATTTAATATGTTTTCAGCACCTTTGAGCTGGGCTTCTTCGACTTCCTCTATGATTATTATCCTTAGGTTTGGCCTTTTTATGGTGTCCCACATTTCCTGGATATTTTGTGTTAAGGATTTGTTGGTTTTAAGATTTTCTTTGGTCAATGAATCTATTTCCTCTCGTTGATCGTCAGTGCCTGAGGTTCTCTCTTCCATCTCTTCTATTCTGTCGGTTATGCTGTGTCTGTACTTCCCAATCATTTGCCCAGTCTTTCTATTTCCAGCATTCCTTCAGTTTGTATTTTGTTTATTGCATCTCTTTTGGTTTTCAAGTGTTAAACCATTTCCTTCACCTGTTTGTTTTTTCTTGGCTTTCTTTACTTTCTTTAAGAAATTTGTTCATTTCTCTCAATTTTTTGTTTGTTTTTTCTTCCATTTCTTTAAGGGGTTTTCTTACACCTTCATTGAATGCCTCTACCATTTTTATGATGATAATTTTTAAGTCGTTCTCTTCTGCTTCATTTGGTTATTTGTGTTAAGGTCTAATTAGTGCAAATTCCCTAGATTCTGGTGGTTTTATGTTTGTATTTCTGTTGTTAGTTGTTTTCTTTTATCACTATGTCTTCCCATAGCTTCTTCCCTCTCTCTATTTCTTCCCTGTGGGCTTAGTTGGGTCAGATGTTCAATGTCTGTAGCTCTAGGTGCTCCAAGCTCTCTAGGTGGCCTCTCCACAGGCAGGGTCCCGGCGATGTGCGTCAAATATTAGGCCCAAGCAGAGGATTTATGATGGGTGTCATTGATCTAGAAGGCTGGAACTCAATATCTTCCTTAAGGTAACACTCAGATCTAGCCTGGGCCTGGCTCTCTCCAGCTGAGGACTCTTCAGCAGAGGCCCAGTGATGGGAGTCAGGGATCCAGCCCACAGGAACTCAGAGAGGTGCCATGGATATAGGGGATATAGGCAGATCTTTGGGAGGGGTCCGGAACTCCAATAGTGGAAGTCAGAAACCAGGTTGTTTTCAGGTTCTAGCTGTTACAAATAATGTTGCTAAGAACATAGTTGAACTGATGTCTTTGTTGCAAGGGTGTGAATCCTTTGAATGCATGCCTAAGAGTATAATTGCTGGATCCTGTGGCAGACTGATTCCCATTATCCTGTGACCCAACCATACTGATCTCCAAAATGGCTGAACAAGTTTGTACCCCCACCAGCAGTGGAGGAGTGAGGAGTGTTTCCCTGTCTCCCCATCCTCCTCAGCATAATGTGGCATTGGTGTTTCTGATTTTAACCATTCTGACAGGAGTGAGATGGTATCTCAGAGTTGCCTTGATTTGCATTTCCCTGATGGCTAAGGATTCAGAGCACTTTCTTAAGTCTTTCAGCCATTTTTGATTCCTTTATTGAGAATTCTCTATTCAGTTCTGTATCCCCATTTTTATTTATTTATTTATTTTATAAAACCAAGTCCATTTAAATGAAAACAAACATTTATAGACAATATTTGGGAATATGGGCATTGTTCATTCCAAACTACGTCCTGCTGGTAAGGGGCGCTGTCATGGGGGATTCGAAGAAGATTCAGAAATCCTGGCTGTAGTCTATAAGGCTGCTTTGTCCAGCTGTTTTGAATGTAGGATCACCTGGTACTCTGTTTCAGGTGGTCTGGCTTGATCAAACCACGTTAGTCTAGAAGGAATCCACAGCTTTTCATTTTCTGTGGAAAACAAAAATAGAAATCCTTTTCCCCAGTAACTTGAACTTAAATTTTGGAGTCAAAGCATTTTTTTATTTAATTTATTATTTTACATGTCGATCCCAGTTCCCTCTCCCTCCCTTGCTTCCTCCCTCCCTCCTTCCCTCTCTCCCTCTCTCCCTTTTAACCTCTCTGCCCTCTCACATGCACCCTAACCACCCTCTCCTCCCACCCCCCACCCCAATTCCATATGAAGGGGAATGCCATCCAGTTGCGGTCATGTAGATCAGACAGGTCTTGCTAACACATCCCCCATGGAGGGATAAGTGCCTTAACCTAGAGATAGGAAAGAAGCCCTAGTCACTACTTCACATGACTTGTCTGATCTGTATCCCCATTTTTAATTGGATTATTTGGTGTTTAGGTGACTAGCTTTTTGTTAAGGCTCAACAATGTTTTACTTTTATATTTTGTGATTAGATGAATATATGATACTATACCTAGGATATTAATTAAGTAAAATTTGATTTCTAAATAATCTATGTGTCACTTTTGTGTAGAAAACAGTTGTAAATTCTCAAAATAGTAATGATTACTTATCTCTTTAACTGATGGGACTGAGTTTCTATTATTCCTGGCATTTTCTACATGTACATATCCTTCCAACATGTGTTTTTATTTCCAAAGAACTGGGAGTTTTAATTCAAAAAATATCAAACCATGCATCAAACCAGGTCCCTATATTCCTACAAGTGTTTAATTTCATCTTTTAAGGAATTGTTCTCCAACTCTTTAAATTTATAGTTATATCTCATTTTTAGAAGAGATAAGTAACCAAGATTCATTAATGTTAAGTGAATTCTTTCTGCTTACTCAGAATGACTACAAAGGCAGCCAGGGGTGACCTGTTTTTATGAATGACTACAGGGAGGCTTGGTTTCATTCTGGGAACAAAATTTGATAATTTTCATGAATTTTCTACATAAATGTGGGGATTGATATTAGAATCTTTGATTCAATTCCATTGTTCAACTTATCTGTTTTGATGCAAATAGAAAGCTGTTTTCATTACAATAGCTTATTATAGACTTTGAAATCAGGGACAGTGATGTCTCTAGAAGTTCTCTTATAGTACAGGATTGTTTTAGCTATACTGGATTTGTTTGTTTGCTTGCTTTTACAAATGAAGTTTAGTATTGTTCTTTTAATGTCTTTTAATGTTCTTTTTTTAATTTTATTTAATTTTATATAACAAAGTCCAATTAAATGAAAACAAACATTTATACACAATATTTGGGAATTTGGGCGTCGTTCTTTCCAAACTACTTCCTGCTGGTAAGGGGCGCTGTCATAGGGGATTTGAAGAAGATTCAGATATCCTGGCTGTAGTCTATAGGGCTGTTTTGTCTGTTTTGAATGTAGGATCAGCTTGTACTCTGTTTCAGGCGGTCTGGCGTGACCAAACCACATTAGTCTGTAAGGAATCCACAGCTTTTCATTTTCTATGGAAACAAAAATAGAAAACCTTTTCCCCAGGAAGTTGTCCTTCAACTTAAATTTTGAAGTCAAAGCATTTTTTTTAATTTAATTTATTATTTTACATGTCGATCCCACCATGTGGCAGAAACACATAGAGACAGCTTACCTGAACAAGGAGGAGCTAACGGCCACTAGACTGGTAGCTTGGAATCCAGCATGGGACTGACTCAGGCCCCCCCTGAATATGGGTCTCAGCCAGAAGGACTGAGCAGTCTAAGAGACCTCAGACAGTGGAGCCAGGATGTATCCCTGGTGCACAAAAGGACTTTGCGAACATATCCCCCATGGAGGGATAACTGCCTTAATCTAGAGACAAGAGAGAAGCCCTAGTCCCTACTTCACAGGACTTGTCAGATCTACATGACCCCAACTGAATGGCATTCCCCTACATATGGAATTGGGGTGGGGGGGATGGGAGGGGAGGGTGTTTAGAGTGCATGTGAGAGGGCAGAGAGGGTAAAAGGGAGGGAAGTAGGGAGGGAGGGCTGGGGGGGGAGGGAGGGAGGGAGGGAGAGAGAGGGAACTGGGATCTTTTAATGTTCTTTTAAAAAATTTTGCTGGTATTTTGAAGGGTATTATATTGAATTTGTAAGATTTTCAGTATTTTATTTTGTTAATCCTGCCTATCCAAGAGCATGGGGGATTTTTCCATTTTTCTTATGTCTTCTTCAATTTTTTTAAAGACTTTAATTTCTTGCCATACAGGTATTTCACTTGTTGATTAGAATTACCGCAAGATATTTTATGTTAGTTGTGGCTATTGCAAGGGTGTTGTCTCTGTTGTTTCTTTCACAGTACTTCTATTACTTGTACATAGGAGGGCTAATACTTTTTTGAGTTATTTTTGCATTCTGCCACATTCCTGAAGGTACTTATCAGTTGTAATAATTTTCTGGTAGGATTTTTGGGGTCACTCATGTATATTATCGTATCATCAGTAGATAGCGAACTCTAAGAAGAGGAATCTGAAATCCCAAAAGACACTTAAGGAAATGTTCAACTTTCTTAGACATTAGAGTAATGCAAATCAAAACAACTCTGAAATACCACTTTACACCTTTCAGGATGGCCAATATCAAAAGCACTGATCACAGGATGTGGAGAAAGGGGAACATTTCTCCATTGCTTGTGGCCAAGAAAACTTGTACAACCACTTTGGGAGTTGATATGTCAATTTCTCAGAAAATTACCAATCAATTTACTTCAAGACCCACCAATATGACTTTTGGTCATATACCCAAAAGATGCACACTCACACTACAAGGACATTTGCTCCACTACATTCATATCAGCATTACTTTTATTAGCAAGAAACTGCAATCAATCTAGATGTCCCTCAGCAAAAAAAAAAAAAAAAAAAAAAAAAAAAAAAATAGAATAAGAAAAATGTAAAAATGTGGTATATTAACACACTGGAGTATTACTCAGTGTGTGTGGGGGGAACAATGGTATCTTAAAATTTACAGGGAAATAGAACTAGAAAAGGCTATCTTGAGTGAGAAAACCCAAATTAAGAACAACAAATATAGTATGTACTCACTCATAAGTGGATATTAGACATAAAGTAAGGGCAACCAGGCTACAGGTCACTACCCCCAGAGAACCTAGGTAACAAAGAGAACCTTAAGAGAGATATACATGGATTTGCATAGGAAGGAGGAAAAGAAAACATCTTCTGAATAAATTGGGAGAGTGGGCCACAGTAGAGAGTAGGGCAAGGAGGGAAAAAGAATGAGAAAGTGTATAGCTCATTAAAAATGCAATAAATATGAAAAAGTTACAAAAGGTTCAGTGAGATCCGTACAGAAACTTCCCAAGTATCAGCTCAGCCTTTGTCCTCTTCTGCCAACCATTGTCTAGAGGTGAGTCTAGGACCAATTGGGGCAGCCTCTCCCCTATAATCTCCACCCCTGAACTCCCTGGGTTGGCCCCTGATCCCACTGCACCTGTGTCCTGTCCCCATCGAGAGCACCCTTGGAGCTCTGATACACCCCCACCTATCCCCACCATGAACCTGCCCCCACCCTGTCCCCTACCCTGACCACTGTCCCGCCACTATGGTTGAGCACTGGGACAGAGTGTGGAGCCAACAGTCCACCCTACTTCGGGGACTTCTCAGAGCAAATCTAAACAAAGGAGACCTGCCTATCCACAAGGGACTACACGTAATTTCCACCTGCTTGGTCTCTAACCCCAACACCAGGCATCTGCTGGAGCCCTGGGCCCCTCCAAGAGACCTGCCTCTCTCTGTGGGACCACTCTGAGTTTCTGCAGGCATCTTTTACTGGACCCTCATCCCTGACCCCATCCATAGGTCCCTGTCTATGTAGAGAAATCCTATAGAGCTTGGACCTCCCAAAGCTACAGATATTGAAACTCTGACCTACATAAACCCACCAGGGAAGTACCATAGAGAGATGGGGAGACCCCACCAACACCTACTGGAAGAAGCTATGGGAACACAGCAATACAAGAAAACACCTAACAACAGAAAGACAAGCATGATACCACCAGAATCTAGGGAAGCTACCCCAATTAGAACGGAACACAACAACAAAGCAGAGGAAGCAGAGGGGAATGATTTAAAAATTATCCTAATAATAATCAAAACACCTAGCATACAGAATAAAGAAAGAATATTAAGGGCAGCAAAGGAAAAGGACAGGTAACATATAAAGGCAGACCTATCAAAAATTACACCTGACTTCTCCATAGAAACCCACAAGGCCAGAAGGTTCTGGAGAGATGTTCTAAAAGTATTAAGAAAACATGGATCCCAGCCCCCGCTTCTATTCCCAGCGAAACTCTCAATCACTATAGATGGAGAAAAAATATATTTAATGGCAAAACAAGATTTTCCCAATATGTATCTACAAATCCAGCACTACAGAAAGTATTGGAAGGAAAACTCCAACACAAGGAAAGTAACGATGCCCACAAAAATGTAGGCAGATAATAAAACTACAACAGAAAGCAAGGGTAAAGCAGAACTAATATATTCACAATACCACTGCCAACAACAAACCTACAACAAACAAGCAACAACAATCAATGATCCTTACTCACCCTCAATATTAATGGTATTAAGTCACCTATAAAAAGACACAGGCTAACAGAATGGATACCAAGACAGAATCCATCCTTCTGGTTCATACAAGAAACACATCTTAGCTTCAAAGATAGACATTACCTCAGGGTAAAGGGTTGGGAAAAGATTTTCCAATCAAATGTAAATAAGAAGCAAGCAGATATAGCTATCCTAATATCTAAAAAGTTAGACTTCAAACCAAAATTAATCAAAAGAGATGAAGGATGAAGATGGTCATTTCATATTCATCGCAGGAAAATTCCATCAACACAAAGTCTCAGTTCTGAACATCTATGACCCTAATGCAAAAGCACCCACATTCATAAAACAAACCCTACTAAAACTCAAAGCTCATATAAAACCTCACACATTTGTAGAGGGAGACATCAATATACCACTCTCAACACTAGACATGACCACAATCAGAATCTCAACAAAGAAACAAAAGAACTACAGAAGTTATGTCTCAACTGGGGTTAACAGACGACATCTATAGAATATTTCATTCAACCAAAAATAATACACCTTCTTCTCTACTCCACATGGAACCTTCTCTAAAATCGACCATATACTAGGTTGCATAACAAACCTCAACAGATACAAGAGAATAGGAATAGTCCCCTGTACCTTATCAGACCACCATGCTTTAAAATTGGAACTCAACAACAACACAAATAGCAGAAAACCTGCAAACTCATGGAAACTTAACAAAGTGCAATTGCACCACACCTGTGTCAAAGAAGAAATGAAAGAAATTAAGGACTTTCTAATATTCAACGAGAATGAGGACACAACATACCCAAACTTATGGGACACCTTGAAAGCAGTGCTACTAGGGAAGTTCATTGCACTAAGTGCCCATATGAAGAAAACAGAGGATATTAACATGAGAGAATTAACAGCACAACTGAAAACCTTAGAACAGAGAGAAGCCAACCGTAGGGTACACGCCAGGAAATTATCAACTTGAGGACTGAAATCAACAAAATAGAAACCAGGAAAACAATACAAAAAAATCAATGCAACGAAGAGTTGTTTTCTTGAGAAAATCAACAAGATAGACAAACCTTTATCCAAATTAATGAAAAAGCAGAGAGAGAACATGCAAATTAAGAAAATCAAAAGCATAACAAATGGACACAGAGGCAATCCAGACAATTTAAATCATACTTTGAAAATCTGTATTCTACAAAAATTGAAAATTCAAAGGGAATGGACAAATATCTGGATAACTATCACTTACCAAAACTAAATCAAGAATAGACAAAAAACTTAAATAGACCTATAACCCACAATGAAATAGAAGCAGTCATTGAAATCCTTCCAACCAAAAAAAGTCCAGGGCCAGATGACATCAGTGCAGAATTCTACCACACATTCAAGTGAAGAACTAATACCACTACTTCTCAAACTGTTCCACAAAATAGAAACAGAAGGTTCATTGCCAAATTCTATTTATGAGGCCACATTAACCTTGGTATCCAAGCCTCACAAAAACATAACTAAGAAAGAAAACTACAGACCACTATCCCTGATGAACATCGCGGCAAAAATACTGGCAAACCGAATTCAATAATACATCAGAGAAATCATCCACCATGACCTAGTAGGCTTCATCCATGGATTGCAGGGATGGTTTAACATACGAAAATCTATCAACGTGATCCACCATATAGACAAACTGAAAAAAAAAAACCATATGATTATCTCCCTAGATTCTGAAAAAGCCTTAGACAAAATTCAACACCCTTTCATGATAAAGGTCTTGGAGAGGTCAGGGATAACAGAAACATACCTAAACATAATAAGAACAATACAGCAAACAAACTGCCAACATCAAACAGAATGGAGAGAAACTTAAACCAATTCCACTAAAATCAGAAACAAGACAAGGCTGCCTACCTTCTCCATATCTCCTCAATATCATACTGGAAGGTCTAGCTAAAGTTATAAGGCAACAAGAACAGATCAATGGGATCCAAATTGGAAAGGAAGAAGTCAAACTGTCTCTATTTGTAGATGATATGATAGTTTACATAAGCGACCCAATAAACTCTACCAGGGAACTCCTACAGCTGATAAACACCTTCAGCAAACTAGCAGGATACAATATAAACTCAAAAAAATCAGTAGCCCTATTTTTTTCAGATAATAAAGGGACAGAGAAATAAATCAGAGAAACACCACCCTTTTACAATAGCCACAAGCTACATAACGTATCTTGGTGTAACCAACCAAACAAATAAAAGACCTAAATAGTAAGAACTTTGTGACTCTAAAGAAAGAAATTAAAGAAGATACCAGAAAATAGAAAGATCTCTCATGCTCTTGAATAGGTAGGATAAACATAGTAAAAAAATGGCAATCTTGCCAAAAGCAATCTACAGATTCAATACAATCCCAATTAAAATACCACCACAATTCACCATAGACTTTATTATGGAAAAACAAAAGACTTAGGATAGCCTAAACAACCCTATACAATAAAAGAACTTTAGGAGGCATCACCACTCCTGACTTTAAGCTCTACTATAAAGCTGTAGTTCTGAAAATACCCTGGTATTGGCATAAAATAGACAGGTAGACCAATGGAATCAAATTGAAAATCCTGATATTAACCCATGCACCTATGAACACCTGATTTTCGACAAAAGAGCTAAAGTACAATTAGGCAAACATAGCATCTTCAACAAATGGTGCTGGCACAACTGGATGAGGGTGTGTAGAGGACTGCAGATAGACCCATGTCGATCACCATGAACAAAACTCAAGTCCAAATGGATCAAAGACCTCAACATCAATCCAGCCACACTGAATTTCTTAGAAGAGAAAATAGGAGGTACCCTTGAATAAATTGGTATAGGAGACTGCTTCCTGAACATAACAACAGGGGCACAGACACTGAAAGCAAAAATTAACAAATGGGACCTCTTCAAACTTAGAAGCTTATGTAAGGCAAAGGACACAGTGGACAAGACCAAACAGCAGCTCACAAACAGGGAAAGGATTTTCACCAATCATATATTCCACAAAGTGCTGATCTCAAAAATATACAAAGAACTCAAGAAACTAGTCAACAAAACACCAAATAACCCTATTAAAAATGGGGTACAGAACTAAAGCAAGAATTCTCAATAGAGGAAATAAAAAAGGCTAAAAGACAAGACCAAACGGCAGCCCACTGACTGGGAAAAGATTTTCACTTATCCTATATCCGACAAAGGGCTGATCTCCAAAATATACAAAGAACTCAAGAAACTAGTCAACAAAACACCAAATAACCCTATTAAAAAATGGGGTACAGAACTGAAGAAAGAATTCTCAATGGAGGAAATCAAAAAGGCTGAAAGACACTTAAGAAAATGCTCCACATCCTTAGCTATCAGGGAAATGCAAATCAAAACAACTTTGAGATACCATCTTACCCCTGCCAGAATGGCTAAAATTAGAAACACCAGTGATGACTTATGTTGGAGAGGATGTGGAGAAAGTGGAACACTCCTCCACTGCTGGTGGGAGTGCAAACTCATACAGCCACTTTGGAGATCAGTATGGCGGTTCCTCAGGAAAATGGGAATTAGTTTACCACAGGACCCGGCAATCCCCCCTCTTAGGCATATACCCAAAGGATTCACATCAATGCAACAAAGACATCTGTTCAACTATGTTCATAGCAGCACTATTTGTAATAGCAAGAACCTGGAAGCAACCTAGATGCCCTTCAATTGAAGAATGGTTAATGAAGATGTGGCACATCTACACAATGGAATACTACTCTGCAGAAAAAAATAATGGTATCTTGAAATTCGCAGGCAAGTGGATGGCACTTGAAGAAACCATCCTGAATGAGGTAACCCAGTCACAAAAAGAGGAACACAGTATGTACTCACTCATATATGGATTTTAGACCTAGATCAAATGATCACCAGCCTATAATTCACATCACCAGAGGAACTAGGATACAAGTTGTATTCTAAGAGATTCATATAAAGTCCCTCACAGAACTGGGAAGGGACAAGTCCCCCAGACCTCAGGTATAGTGGGGGAGGACAGCTAATGGAGAGAGAAGTAGGAGAAAATGAGAGGGAGGAGAGGAAGGCATGTGTGACTAGGAGGATTGAGCCTGGTTAGGAATGGAAAATAGGAAAGAGAGAGAGAGACAGAGACAGAGAGAGAGAACATAAAAGAGGGAGCCAATATTGGTTTGAAGATAAAGTTGAACACAAAGAAAGGTCGAGGGAACTACAAGACTGCTCCCAACTAACAATATCAGCTTCCGTGGAAAGGCTATCATAAATGCCCTTCCCGGAGAGTGAGATCAACAACTAACTTCTCCATGGAGTCCTCAACTAATGCCTGTTGAAAACAGGAGCAAACACCCATACATAAACACTGAGTCAAACTAGAACCCAGAAGCAGATGGAGAGGACAAGACCATGCGGTAGAAGTACATAGAGACAGCTTACCTGAACAAGGAGGAGCTAAGGGCCAATAGACTGATAGCTGGGAAGCCAACAGAGGTCTGACTCGGACTCCCCTGAATATGGGTCTCAGCCAGAAGGTCTGAGCAGTCTAAGAGACCTCAGACAGTGGAGCCAGGATGTATCCCTGGTGCACAAAAGGACTTTGCAAACATATCCCCCATGGAGGGATAACTGCCTTATTCTAGAGATAGGAGAGAAGCCCTAGTCCCTACTTCACAGGACCTGTCAGATCTACATGACCCCAACTGGATGGCATTCCCCTACATATTGTATTGTGGTGGGGGGTTGGGAGGGGAGGGTGTTTAGAGTGCATGGGAGAGGGTAGAGAGGGCAAAAGGGAGGGAAGGAGGGAGGGAGGGCTTGGGGGGAGGGAGGGAGGGAGGGAGAGGGAACTGGGATCGACATGTAAAATAATAATAATAAAAAAAAAAAAAAAAAAAAAAAAAACGCTTTGACTCCAAAATTTAAGTTGAAGAACAAGTTACTGGGGAAAAGTATTTCTATTTTTGTTTCCACAGAAAATGAAAAGATGTGGATTCCTTCCAGACTAATGTGGTTTGATCACACCAGACCGCCTGAAACAGAGTACAAGCTGATCCTACATTCCAAACAGCTGGACAAAACAGCCCTACAGACTACAGCTAGGATATCTGAATCTTCTTCGAATCCCCCAAGACAGCGCCCCTTACCAGCAGGAAGTAGTTTGGAAAGAACGACGCCCAAATTCCCAAATATTGTGTATAAATGTTTGTTTTCATTTAATTGGACTTTGTTATATAAAATTAAATAAAAAATACTCTATATGCAAAAAAAAAAAAAAAAAAAAAAAAAAAAAGAAAGTGATCCACATCCTTAGCTATCAGGGAAATGCAAATTAAAACAACTTTGAGATACCATGTTACTCCTGCCAAAATGGCTAAAATTAGAAACACCAGTGAGGACTCATGCTGGAGAGGATGTGGAGAAAGGGGAACACTCCTCCACTGCTGGTGGGAGTGCAAACTCATACAGCCATTTTGGAGATCAATATGGTGGTTCCTCAGAAAAATGGGAATTAGTTTACCACAGGAACCGGTAATCCCCCTCTTAGGCATA